>NC_139643.1:52615271-52652771 GCF_964638095.1 Poromitra crassiceps | reverse complement strand
TGTCAACACACTTCTGACACGGCTCTTTCAGCTGGTCAATCAGACGCTTCACGATCGTCTCAAACGCCATGTCGGGAGTAAACAGACCTGTCCTGAAGAGGAGAGGAGGGGAGGAGGGCAGGAAAGAGGGGAGGAGAGAGGAGAGGAGACAAGGGAGGAAGGAGAGGAGAGGATAGAGCTGTAAGATTGCATAAACTAGCAAAAATAACAAGTTGTAAGAAAAATATTGATTAATGAACTGATTCGATTTTGGTGATCAAAGGTCAAAGTTCAAGGTCACTGTGACCTCACGAACGCCAAGCTCGTTAACACGATCTCTGAGGAATTGACGGAATTTCATCAGATTTGCCTCGAACGTCGACTTGGACTCAAGGATGAACTGATTAGATTTTGGTGGTCAAAGGTCAAAGTTCAAGCATTCTGGGCCAAAATATTTGACTGGTACTCTCAAGCGTACAGAATAACCCGTCAGCCGGAGGCAGAACTCGCCATCTTTGGCTGCTCGGAGTCCTCTCTCGACTTCCCTACAGCTGTGCAACAATCTCAAACACACGGGACAACTGTTGCCAAAAAACTCATCCTGAAGGAATGGAAGTCCCCCTCTTCACCATCTTTTCAATTCTGGCTGACGGACATGACTTCTGTTATATGGATGGAGAGACTTAGGTTCCTGAGGACCAACTCTATTTGGGAGCCGTTTCTAGCCTACCTCAATGAGGTTGGAGGAGACGGGTGACTCGCCTGGATGGTTTCTCATGGACCCCTTGCGTATAAGCACCTTAGGCGGCTGGTAGCATGATGTTGTAATTATTGAATGTCGATATTGTTTTGTTTTTCTGTGTCTGAGCCTGTTCGTTTGCCTCGTTCGTGATTTGTTCCAAAAAAAAGTTGAAAATAAAATATTGGAGGGGAAAAACACATCTCCATCTCCAAACAAGGACAGACAGTCCATGGCACCAAACAAACTTCTGTGGTTGTCTGTGTTTGTTGTAGAATGTTTGAGTAGTGTGCAATGGGCCTAACTGAAGCTCACCTGATTCCATGGATGTTCTTGATGGCGTAACTAATCTCCTTACGAAGAGTCTTCTCATCACTCTCCAACTGCACACACACACACACACACACACACACACACACACACACACACACACACACACACGCACACACGCACACACACGCACAAATGGACAGTCATTAAGCTGGTGTTGTGCAGCATGTAGTGCCATCCAATGGGTGTGTGTGTGTGTGTGTGTGTGTGTGTGTGTGTGTGTGCATGTGTGTGTGTGAGTGTGTGTGTGCGTGTGTGTGTGTGTGTGTGTGTGCATGTGTGAGTGTGTGTGCATGTGTGAGTGTGTGTGTGTCACCTTGACTAGTTCAAAGGGGAAGCGTTCGTGGAAGATGCGGTTGATCTTGGCTCCTCCTGACAGCTCGTACGTGTCCACCTGATCTCCAGAGCCCTCGATACGCTTCTCAAAGTCCACCGCAAACTGCTGCACCATCCTACGCGCACGCACGCACGCACGCACGCACGCACGCACGCACACACACACACACACACACACACACACACACACACACACACACACACACACACACACACACACACACACACACACTTAACTTAAAGGTGTTGTAAGTGGTATTAAAATAAAATAAGATAAACATTTAATAAAGTGTTAAATAGCTCTACTTTCAGCCATCACTGATATAATGTTTGGTCAGTAGTATGGGTCCTCCGCAGTATGTAGAAAACACATGAGATCCCATCTCTTTCTTCAGAATGTAGAGCTATTGAACACTTATTTTAACAAACATATATCACTTACAGCACCATTAACTTAACATAACTTAATGGTAACTGCAGTGTGTGGGATTAAGACAACATTCCGTGAACTGGATCAGGTCAAGCCCAGTCTCGGTCTGATGGTGATTAGCCCCTGGGGCGGCGGCCAATATTTGGGGGTTTCCAGTCTAGCCAGTGGACCAGACACCTGTGCCAAGACTTCCTCTTTCATGCGCCGGTCATTGTTTGCAATCCAATTAGCAACTTGAGATGCCAGAATGGAGTTGAAGTTGAGAAACGTCTCATATGCAGATGAGATAGAGATGCTCTTCATAGAGATTATCGAAAATGTCTTCTGGACCTAAAACACATATAAAAAGTATCAATGTTTGTGTGTGGAGAAACATTCGATTCTCGCAGCTCAAGTCTAATCGCTGTTAGACCAATCGACTATGGGTTCCAAGATTGGGCCAAGGCTTACTGCTCTGCCAGTAAGCCTTGAGACTTTTCTAGAAGCTAAGAAAATACAATTTGGGGTGCCACAAGGCTCCATATTGGGGCCTCTTCTATTCCTCATGTACGTTAAGGACATGCCAGGTGCAGTGAATCTGAATGACTCTGCTGTGCTGGTCTCTGGACTGACGGACCCAGACTGAAGTCTAGACCGGCTCAACAACAAGCTGGCTTAACTCAGTCACATCTGTTTGCCTCTAACACTCCCTTTAACCCTTACATTAAAATGCGTCTCTTATCCAGATTGTATTTAGAGATAGGATTTTAATTTAGATTTTTTTTTTGGATCACTTGTGCTTGTGTGTGTGTGTGTGTGTGTGTGTGTGTGTGTGTGTGTGTGTGTGTGTGTGTGTCTGTACTGTAGCAGGGCCTTGGTCTTCCGGCTGGGGTCATCTGGTCTGAAGTTCTTGTACTCCTCCACCTCCTTCTCAATGGACAGCACCTGGCTCTGCAGCTTGCTGCGTAACGCCGGCAATGTGTCCCGGATATGGTTGGTCAGTTGCTAAATAAATAAATAAATAAATCTGTTACTACTATTGACCGTCTCAAAGATGGACAGTCAGCATGACGTCACCCATTGGTTTGTGGACTCCCGTTTTGAAGCCTAGAGTATGAGAGTGTGGCTGTCGCCATCTTGGGGTTCTTGCACAGCGACACGATACGACCAGGGCTTTCTACAGAGCTGCAAGCACTGATATGACCAGGGCTTTCCCACAGAGCTGCAGCACTGATACGACCAGGGCTTTCCTACAGAGCTGCAGCACTGATACGACCAGGGCTTTCCTACAGAGCTGCAACACTGATACGACCAGGGCTTTCTACAGAGCTGCAAGCACTGATATGACCAGGGCTTTCCTACAGAGCTGCAAGCACTGATATGACCAGGGCTTTCCTACAGAGCTGCAGCACTGATATGACCAGGGCTTTCCTACAGAGCTGCAAGCACTGATATGACCAGGGCTTTCCTACAGAGCTGCAAGCACTGATATGACCAGGGCTTTCCTACAGAGCTGCAGCACTGATACGACCAGGGCTTTCCACAGAGCTGCAGCACTGATACGACCAGGGCTTTCCTACAGAGCTGCAGCACTGATACGACCAGGGCTTTCCACAGAGCTGCAGCACTGATACGACCAGGGCTTTCCACAGAGCTGCAAGCACTGATACGACCAGGGCTTTCCACAGAGCTGCAAGCACTGATACGACCAGGGCTTTCCTACAGAGCCACAGCACTGATACGACCAGGGCTTTCCACAGAGCTGCAACACTGATACGACCAGGGCTTTCCACAGAGCTGCAACACTGATACGACCAGGGCTTTCCACAGAGCTACAACACTGATACGACCAGGGCTTTCCTACAGAGCTGCAACACTGATACGACCAGGGCTTTCCACAGAGCTACAACACTGATACGACCAGGGCTTTCCTACAGAGCTGCAACACTGATACGACCAGGGCTTTCCTACAGAGCTGCAACACTGATACGACCAGGGCTTTCCACAGAGCTACAACACTGATACGACCAGGGCTTTCCTACAGAGCTGCAACACTGATACGACCAGGGCTTTCCACAGAGCTGCAACACTGATACGACCAGGGCTTTCCACAGAGCCACAGCACTGATATGACCAGGGCTTTCCTACAGAACCACAGCACTGATATGACCAGGGCTTTCCTACAGAGCTGCAGCACTGATATGACCAGGGCTTTCCACAGAGCTGCAACACTGATATGACCAGGGCTTTCCTACAGAACCACAGCACTGATATGACCAGGGCTTTCCTACAGAGCTGCAGCACTGATATGACCAGGGCTTTCCACAGAGCTGCAACACTGATATGACCAGGGCTTTCCTACAGAACCACAGCACTGATATGACCAGGGCTTTCCTACAGAGCTGCAGCACTGATATGACCAGGGCTTTCCCACAGAGCTGCAGCACTGATATGACCAGGGCTTTCCTACAGAGCCACAGCACTGATATGACCAGGGCTTTCCCACAGAGCTGCAGCACTGATATGACCAGGGCTTTCCCACAGAGCTGCAGCACTGATATGACCAGGGCTTTCCCACAGAGCTGCAACACTGATATGACCAGGGCTTTCCCACAGAGCTGCAGCACTGATATGACCAGGGCTTTCCACAGAGCCACAACACTGATACGACCAGGGCTTTCCCACAGAGCTGCAACACTGATATGACCAGGGCTTTCCCACAGAGCCACAGCACTGATACGACCAGGGCTTTCCTACAGAGCCACAGCACTGATACGACCAGGGCTTTCCACAGAGCTGCAGCACTGATACGACCAGGGCTTTCCACAGAGCTGCAGCACTGATACGACCAGGGCTTTCCTACAGAGCTGCAGCACTGATACGACCAGGGCTTTCCCACAGAGCCACAGCACTGATACGACCAGGGCTTTCCCACAGAGCCACAGCACTGATATGACCAGGGCTTTCCCACAGAGCTGCAACACTGATACGACCAGGGCTTTCCCACAGAGCTGCAGCACTGATACGACCAGGGCTTTCCTACAGAGCTGCAGCACTGATACGACCAGGGCTTTCCCACAGAGCCACAGCACTGATACGACCAGGGCTTTCCCACAGAGCCACAGCACTGATATGACCAGGGCTTTCCCACAGAGCTGCAACACTGATACGACCAGGGCTTTCCCACAGAGCCACAGCACTGATACGACCAGGGCTTTCCCACAGAGCCACAGCACTGATATGACCAGGGCTTTCCCACAGAGCTGCAGCACTGATATGACCAGGGCTTTCCACAGAGCTGCAACACTGATACGACCAGGGCTTTCCCACAGAGCCACAGCACTGATACGACCAGGGCTTTCCCACAGAGCCACAGCACTGATATGACCAGGGCTTTCCACAGAGCTGCAGCACTGATATGACCAGGGCTTTCCTACAGAGCTGCAGCACTGATACGACCAGGGCTTTCCCACAGAGCTGCAACACTGATATGACCAGGGCTTTCCACAGAGCTGCAACACTGATATGACCAGGGCTTTCCACAGAGCTGCAGCACTGATATGACCAGGGCTTTCCCACAGAGCTGCAACACTGATATGACCAGGGCTTTCCCACAGAGCTGCAACACTGATACGACCAGGGCTTTCCCACAGAGCCACAGCACTGATACGACCAGGGCTTTCCCACAGAGCCACAGCACTGATATGACCAGGGCTTTCCCACAGAGCCACAGCACTGATACGACCAGGGCTTTCCCACAGAGCCACAGCACTGATACGACCAGGGCTTTCCCACAGAGCCACAGCACTGATATGACCAGGGCTTTCCCACAGAGCCACAGCACTGATACGACCAGGGCTTTCCCACAGAGCCACAGCACTGATATGACCAGGGCTTTCCCACAGAGCCACAGCACTGATACGACCAGGGCTTTCCCACAGAGCCACAGCACTGATACGACCAGGGCTTTCCCACAGAGCTGCAGCACTGATATGACCAGGGCTTTCCACAGAGCTGCAGCACTGATATGACCAGGGCTTTCCACAGAGCTGCAGCACTGATATGACCAGGGCTTTCCCACAGAGCCACAGCACTGATATGACCAGGGCTTTCCACAGAGCTGCAGCACTGATATGACCAGGGCTTTCCTACAGAGCTGCAGCACTGATATGACCAGGGCTTTCCTACAGAGCTGCAGCACTGATATGACCAGGGCTTTCCACAGAGCTGCAGCACTGATATGACCAGGGCTTTCCACAGAGCTGCAGCACTGATATGACCAGGGCTTTCCTACAGAGCTGCAGCACTGATATGACCAGGGCTTTCCTACAGAGCTGCAGCACTGATATGACCAGGGCTTTCCTACAGAGCTGCAGCACTGCCAGCTATTGGTCCATGATCGGCGAGCTGCACGATCACTGGATAGGCCACCTGTCAATCCCGCCCAAAACACAGTCTTTTCTATCGTCTATTTTACTCTAAACGAGCGAGTTATATAAAAATGCACTCCCGTACAATTGTTATGAAAGATGAAATTAGCTAGAGACCAAAACCATGTTTTGAACCAGGTTGTAAACCCTGTCATAAAGTCATGCATTTTAGCATGGGGGTGAACGGGGAACGCCTCCCTTTTGGATCCAGCCTCAAGTGGCCATTCAAGGAACTACAGCTTTCAGTATCAATTCCGCAGCTTCCTCTGTCGAAGAAGCCTGAGCTTGCTGCCTGGTTACTACAGGAGACAGAGGCGGGGCAGAGAGGGATCAGTCTAACTCCTGGACTCCACTTGGAAGTCTAAATCAAGTTAGGGCTGTTGGAACGAATTTCGAGATTCGAATATAATTCGATTTTAATCAATTTGAATAAAATCTGATTATTATTTATTTTTATTTTTGATAAATATATTTTTTAATACGGCAAATCTTGCCTTGGCCAACCAGCGTGTGAAAACAAATCCTTTTGTCACATGTGATGAACTATTAAAGTTTTCTGAGTCTGACTATAGATCAAGTGGTCTGAATCACAATGATCTGGTTAAATCTCGTGAAATGTCATGCCAGCCAGCTAATGTTAGCCACAACTCATGTCTGCTGAAGCTGTACAAAACCATCGTCTGACACATTTTAATTCCATCTGTTTGTGACTCCGGTCAGGCCAGCGAGCTAACCAGCTAACTAACCAGCTAACGCTACAGAGAGACTGAAGAATTTGAGGCTGGATGGCTGCAGTCCTGTGTTCCATTAGCGATAAGAACAATACGACTTCCAGTCAGATTTTCAAAATAAAATGATTTTGCAAAAGGCTAAAGCACACAGAAGCCATTGAAAATGTTTGATCTTGATATCTCCCTGTCTTTCTGTGTGTGCATGATGAGGGGAGAGAGATTGACACAGGGATGTAAAGTCATGGACTGGGAAAAAAGGTGACAGATACCAGGGCCGACGTAAAAGCACTCAGAAATGATCATATTGTGCAGGCTGCACCTGCACCATGCTCTTTAAACATCATTGCTGGAATATTTGTGATATTTTGAATATTCTAGAGTCTAGAACGTCTAGAACAGGGGTGCCCAATACGTCGATCGCGATCGACCGGTCGATCGCGAAGGTAGTGTGGTCGATCGCATGGCATTGAGGGGAAGATTTTTTTTTTTTTTTTTTTTTTTTTTACTGTTTTTCCACTGTTTCCACTGTTTTTCCACTGTTTTTCCACTGTTTCCACTGTTTTTCCACTGTTTCCACTGTTTTCCACTCAGTGTATATATATATAAATAAATATGTTTGGTAGATCACTTTGACTTGGTCATTTTAAAAGTAGCTCCCAAGCTGAAAAAGTGTGGGCACCCCTGGTCTAGAATCTAGATATTCCTTTTAGAAGTTAATTTGAGTGGTTGGACTGCTCTCTAGTGGACAGAATTGTACATAACAACATGCTGATAGACATTAGGCTATTCACTATAATATGAATGGTGGTGAACGCAGAGATAACGTTACTTTTTTCATCCCGTTTGAATTGTGCCACGGGGTACACATGTTAAATTTGGTCAATTTAAAAGATAACTATGTCAAGAAAGTCGCAGTTTGTCCTAAAACTGAAACGTAACGTTTAGTTTTGTGAATTAGCTACATCTCATGTCGCACATTATACGTCACACCATCAACATCATGGACTGGCGGGAGAGACGTCACTTAGGCGACTGGTTGTGCGTAGTCTTTCTGATTTATAACTTATAGTGCTACAGTTTTACCACAAACTGCGACTTTCTCAACTCGCAGTTATCTTTTACATTGACAAACATGACGTGTCCCGTGGCACAATTCAAACGCGATCAAAAAGGTAGCGTATCGCTGCGTTCACTACCATTCATATTTTTTCACACGCTGGTACAGGGAGAAAAGCAGGAAGTGACGTTCACTTTGACTCTCTATAGCAAAATATGGAGCAGACAGAAAGACAATCTTCAAATTATAAATGATAAAATGCAAAGTAAAAGACCTTTAAAGTGACATATATATATATATGTCCATGTAATAAGTCCATGTAAAGTGTCCAGTAAATCCTTAAGTGATGTATAATGGGGGGAGGGGTTGTGTCCGTGGGATAATGTCCATGTAAAGTGACCATGTAAAAGTCCATGTAAGATGTCAAGTAAAGTCCTTTACATGTCTGTGGGATAATGTCTCTGCTTTAAATTCTATAAAAAGTATTGGTTCAGGCACCGCTTGGACACCGGCACCGTTTTAAGTATGGTTTTAGCACCGGCATTTGAAAAAGGATCCCATGGTACCTGGTTGAGGGCTTTCTGCAGGTAGGCCGTCCCCATGCGGTCGGCCAGGTGTCTGTAGGACGGGTGCGACAGGAAGAACTTCCTCTCCGCCGCCAGCGCCGCCACAATGTCCTTCCTGCCGTCGATGTCCTTCTGACTGCGGTTGACCACGCCGATGTAGCCTGTACACAGACACGCATACGCACACATGCAGAGTACACACACACACACACACACATACAGGCGCACGCATGCACACATGCATGCACGTACACACGCATGCATACACATACACACAGTCAGCTCATGTTTCTGTGTAAACTGCATTTTAAACATACTTAATTCTCTGCCACTAGGGGTCTCACACTCACACAATTTATTTGTTTATTTATTTGTTTATTTAAAAGGATCCCCATTAATGCAAGAGTAAAATGACAATAGTAAAATGACAAGCAATACTGAAATTCAATAAGCACAAAAGAAAATCTCAGAATACAGAATACAAAGTTATACAAATCAAGACAGACAATAGCATGTTAGCTGACCTATAACCATAATGTTACATGATCAGTACAACTCTCTGTACTTTAGAAAGCACACATTGTGGACATTGGAGACGGACAGAACCTTCTGTCCGTACTCTGCGTTCATATTTCTGTCTGTCCTCTGAAAGCTTACGAATACGCATGAAACGCAGCAGAACCACACACACACTCACACATTTGATTCTCTACTGCCCACTGGTGGATGTATTGCTTATTTGCTTAACATGATACCAACGTGAAAGACGGGAGTATGTGGGCAGTAACGATTACACCGTTTGAAACGGACACATATGTTTTTGTATGAAAATGGAGTATAATTGGGCCTATGTATGGGCGTATGGGTTAGCGTACTTCTGCCTGTGAGCAGTGTTGGGTTAGGGTCCCTCTGGCTGTGAGAGGTGTTGGGATAGCGTATGGGTTAGGGTCCCTCGGGCTGTGAGCAGTGTTTGGTTAGGGTAAAGTTAGCGTACCTCTGGCTGTGAGGGGTGTTGGGTTAGCGTATGGGTTAGGGTCCCTCGGGCTGTGAGCAGTGTTTGGTTAGGGTAAAGTTAGCGTACCTCTGGCTGTGAGGGGTGTTGGGTTAGCGTAGGGTTAGCGTACCTCTGGCTGTGAGGGGTGTTGGGTTAGCGTAGGGTTAGCGTACCTCTGGCTGTGAGGGGTGTTGGGTTAGCGTAGGGTTAGCGTACCTCTGGCTGTGAGGGGTGTTGGGTTAGCATAGGGTTAGCGTACCTCTGGCTGTGAGCGGTGTTGGTTTAGCGTAGGGTTAGCGTACCTCTGGCTGTGAGGGGTGTTGGGTTAGCGTAGGGTTAGCGTACCTCTGGCTGTGAGCTATGTTGGGGTAGTGTAGGGCTTGCGTACCTCTGGCTGTGAGCGGTGTTGGGTTAGCGTAGGGTTAGCGTACCTCTGCGGAGCGGCAGCAGCTTGTTCTCCAAGATGTCTCTGGCGTCGGTTCCTTCATCCATCAGATCCAGTTTGGTGATCACACCGATGGTCCTGAGACCTGCACACCCACATAAGCAGGCCTTAAAATGGGTCACTTCTTACCTTTCCGGAAGGACACAGACTATGGATGTGAACGGGACTTTTTCCAAAGCTAAAGCCACCTGCTTTGGGGTCCCTCAAGGAAGTGTTATAGGGCCTTTCTTTTTTATTGTATATTAAAAAAGAACCAACCTCCGCAGTTTCGGCGACAGAGCTTTCTCCAGGGCAGCTCCCAAGCCCTGGAACTGTCTCCCCCCGGACATTAGAGAATCAGACTCCCTCACTGTCTTCCAATCCCATCTCAAAACCCATCTCTTCTCCTCTGCCTTCTCCTAGCTCCCCCTGCCTATCCCTGTGTGCCTGTGTCGTGTTTGTCCATTGTCTGTTGCACTTACATCGTCCCCGCCCCTTTAGTGTTTCTTTTTTTGTAAAGCGTCTTTGAGTCCTAGAAAAGTGCTATAAAAAACCCATGTTTATTATTATTATTATTATTAACACGTTCACTGCCATTGACGAGTTATCTCGGCTTAAAATTTTTTTTTTTTTTTTTGACGGTGGGACGTGGATCAACGCTCCCCACGTCTCCTATAAAAATATTGGAGTCAGCGAACGTGTACAACCCATTCCACGGACCCACTAAGTGGCGACAGTGCTCTCCACACTAGGAAAAGCAGAGCCAAAACTGTAGGGTAACGCGCGAGGAAACCATTCTCTACTGTAAAATGGATTGGCGAAAACGCTTTCACTTTCGCGCATTATCGCGCTGGGAGCTGGCGGTGGGGGATTCCAAAAATAGACTGGGTGGAAAACACACTTTGAAACACGCAGCATAAAGCCTAGAATCGCACAAAGCTTCATCAAAGCTCTCAAACCCAAGAAACAAGTGAGCCCTATCCACACTCGCTGCCAGGGAGGGAGGCTGCTCAAACTCGCAGCAGCAGCAGCAGCAGCAGAACACTCGCTTGTGACAAACGCAGGCTGAAAGCCACCAGACACGCCCACGGAGGGAGGAGTTTGAAGGAGAGGGCGTTCAGAACTATATTGTTTAGATGTCTGATCTCTCACTGATGCCAAAAATAAATGGTTAAAGTGACTGTTCTGCCTGTTTGATTGAATTTCACAAAACTGCGATTATCTCAGCTTTCACTCTCAGATGCTGAAACCATGCTGTACTCAACGGCTAATATCTACATAACTACTAACTCTACAAACTAACTCTTTTAGACAGAGAAAGCACACATTCTATTAGTACTTTTGTGAACTTTCTGTTCACAAAGTCCAAGCAGAAAATAATCCTCGGCTCTTGTAAAATGAGCCAGAATCCTCAAAAAAAACCTCTGGCAGAACCTACCTACAGTAAAAAAAAAAAGGCTGGCAGTGAATGTGTTAATGATTTGTGTATTAATTCATCCTTGGAAGTTTTTTAATGCCAGCCAGTTTCGTAATGGCTGTCTTCAGTGAAGCAGTGTTATGTGTGTTTTAAATTGTCAAATAACTTATCCTTGAGCACAGAGAATAATAGATACACAAACATTTCGAAATCTCAGAATGAGCCTGTGGATGTTACCGAAGCTTCCAAATATAAATACAAGCAATTTGCATTTGTACGCAAGCTGTATAATAGCACTCGAGTACTTTAAAACCTTGGTGAATGCATCTTCCAGACAGGCTGCTGGCTCAGACGGGACAGGGTGCTGCATGATCATAACCAAGTTGCTTTAGTTGCCTAAACCTAACCAAGTTGCTTTAGTTGCCTAAACCTAACCAAGTTGCTTTAGTTGCCTAAACCTAACCACGTTTCTTTAGTTGCCTAAACCTAACCAAGCTGCTGGGTGCTGGCTCACCCTGTGGGTCGACCTCCTTGGCGATCTTCAGGGCGTCAGAGTTGGCCAGGTCAGAGTTGGCGGGGGAGACAGCCAGTAGGAGGCAGTTGTCCTTGGTGACAAACTGCAGCAGCATGTCTCTGATCTGCGTCTCGATGTCCGCCGGCTGGTCGCCCACCGGGACCTTCGTCATGCCGGGGAGGTCTACCAGGGTCAGGTTCAACACTGGAGGGGATCATCACCATCACGATCATCAGCATCACCATTAGTTTATTAGGCGTCCAAGCACATAGTGCGTGGATAAGTCAATTGCATCGAAACAACTCACCAAAATTGACTAATTGACTTTTGATGTGTGCGTGTGTGTGTGTGTGTGTGTGTGTGTGTGTGTGTGTGTGTGTGTGTGGTGTGTGTGGTGTGTGTGAGTGTGTGTGTGTGTGTGTGTGTGTGTGTGTGTGTGTGTGTGTGTGTGTGTGGTGTGTGTGAGTGTGTGTGTGTGTGTGTGTGTGTGTGTGTGTGTGTGTGTGTGTGTGTGTGTGTGTGTGTGTGTGTGTGTGTGTGTGTGTGTGTGTGTGTGTGTGTGTGTGAGAGAGAGAGAGTGTGTTACCATTGGGTGAGTACACTCTGAGGTTGATGGGGACTGGGCTGATGCCTTTGTTCTGGCCGGTGATGCGGTCAGTCTCCGCCTCGATCTCCAGGCGCACCTCGTCGAAGTCGGTGAACTTCTTCCCCTTACAGTGCAGGAACTCTGCATACTCTGACCAATCACAACACAGCGTGTTGATACTCTGACCAATCACAACACAGTGTGTTGATACTCTGACAAATGAAAGTTGAAAAGAGTGGATATCTGTACATTGGAGCAGCTCCCAATATTTCTTGGCGACCACAACAGCTGCTCCAGTGTGCGGATATCCACTTCATATGGACCCGGGCCGGAGCCGGGCCCGCCCACTGAATCAGCTGTGCCCATCCTGAACCAAAATCTATAATAACTGTTGCACTGTTGAATAACTGTTGTACTGTTGAATAACTGTTGTACTGTCTCTTTAAATCACTTTGTGATCTCACTCCTCGCGCCTAAAACCTGACCAACCCCAACAAAGGAAGGCAAAGTACTAGCCAATCACAGGCAGAGTAGGACGGGTCTTCGCAGAATGCCGGTGGGAAAATGGCTGCTCTCATCATTTCCAGCAAAAACTCTCTCCAAGTTGCAGAAATACGGCCGTGAATATGAAGAATCCAACAGTTGACAGAGTTAGAGAAAAGGAATAGCAAAGCTGCGCAGTAAAGAGCAAACAGGACCGGCTTTCAACTGAGCCAGGAGGAGCGACAGGCTGGTTAACAGGCAGCGATGACTTTAACAACGGCAGCATGCTGAGCTCGGTGAGTTTAGCAACAAGGTACGGTAATGACAGCTTTTTAACCCCTTCTTGATAGGTTGAGGCGATGTCTCGTCATAGACGCTGGGTTAGCTGGCTCAGCCTGGCTGGGGGCGTGGTCAGGGTGGGGTAAATCTCCTGTTCTATCCATTCAGCAAAGTTAGCATTCAGCTGCTAGCCCAGCCCAGGCAGACACGATCGGGGATTTAACCACTGCAGTAAACGCACATCTGAACAGATGTCTTGTGTTCTGCTCTAGAACCCCCAAACCTGTAGTTTAGAGCCGCAGCACCTTCCTTTGGTGAGTCAGGCCATTGAGATATATGGGCGGTTTTACCCCACTCGCGCGCCAGCCGTATAACATTTTGTGGGCGTTCCCACACATGCCAACTGTCTCTATTGGACATCATGCCGGCAGTGGTGGCCCAATGGTTAGAGAAGCGACCTTGTGACCGGAAGGTCGTCGGTTCAATCCCCGGGACCGGCAGGATAAATCTAGGTGGGGAAAGTGAAAAGGCAGCGCTTGCCCCTCCCTCATTACCACCACTGAGGTGCCCTTGAGCAAGGCCCTTATCCCCAACCGCTCCAGTGGAGCTGCTCAGTGGCCAACAGATCAGACTGTGGTTGTACTGGTCAGCTTCCAGGTATGAATGTGTGTGTGTTAGGGTTGTAGCGGTACTAAATTTCTGTTTCGGTGCCGGTACCAATTTGTATTTCGATACTTTCGATACTTTTCGATACTTTTTGTAAAAAAAAAAGTGAAACTGTCCAATGTCAAGATTTGGCTTTATTTTAAGAGTTTGGGAACAATTACACCAATAAATTGGTGTGGCATTTAAATGCTGAACAAAACAAACCTTTTGAGCAGTGAGAATACCGGTAAGTAAAATAAAGTAATGCCAGTGAAAATAAAATGACCATAAAACACTAGCCTATAGCAGCAAAAACTCAGAGAAACACCAATAACAACAATAAATAAATAATTGGTGGCATTTAAATTATGTCTAACTTTTACTTGTCAAATAAGTACACACTCAGTAACATAACACAAATCTTTTGAACAGTGGGAAATGGGAATAAGTAAAATAAATAAAATAAATAATAATATAATAAAACACTATAGCAGCAGAAACTCAAATCTTTTTTTCTTCAACAAGCAGCATGGCTTCATATTCCCATTCTGTCCCCCAGCCTACTCAGTCTAAACCCTAGTTCTCCTATGGGTGGTAGACAGACTCACTGTTTGGCTGACTCTCAGTTTACTCACTCAGTCCCTCCCATCCCAATGTCTTCTTCAGGTTCCTAGCCAAGAAAACGAGGGTGTCAACCTATGGTGTCAACATGTTCCTCGGTCAGTCTAGATCTTGTTGGACTGCAGATATTCCCAGAAGTACTGAAAACACGTTCAGATGCACAGCTTGATGCTGGAATACAGAGATATTGTCTAGCAAACTGAGCTAAGATGGGCAGGTCTGTCTGGTGTTGCTTCCACCATGCCAGGGGATCCTCTGCAGGGCTGATGTCTCTAAATTGTTTATACTCAGTAATCTCAACTTCCAGTTTAGCACTTCTTGTCATGGGTGGGGCATTCAGGCAGTATTACTCACAGTTTACATCTAACGTTATGTAGGCTACTTTCACGCATACTTCAGTCAGGGTTATCGACAGTCCATATTATTGCCTCTGCACGTTTCCCGACGCTACAGTGAGCGCTCGTTAACTAACGTTACTGCGGAGTCCGCTGTAAACGTTAGTACAGCGGAGTCCGCTGTAACGTTAGTTAACGAGCGCATTTTCTCACTGTAGCGTCGGGAAACGTGCAGAGGCAATAATATGGACTGTCGATAACCCTGACTGAAGTATGCGTGAAAGTAGCCTACATAACGTTAGATGTAAACTGTGAAAGGGCACAGCTGCTGCTACTAACTGGGCTGGGAGAGGCTTTGTGTTTAGCCATAGCCTACTTTGCTAGTTTGCTTTTAATGTGCGCGGGTCTGCTCAGTGCTCAGCTGCTTTTTTTCCTCAAACTCTTTTCCTCACCGCTTGACATGTGGATATGACGTCACTCACTCCAGCGCATTTCTTAAAGAGACAGGCTCATATTGACCATTATCAGTCATAGCAGCGGTCGGAAAAGTACCGGGTCTTTTTAAATCTTAGTATAGAACCTGTTCTACAGCAATAGCACCGCGGTTCGGGGGTAGTACCGGTAGTACCTACATCCCTAGTGTGTGTGTGTGTGCCCTGAAAAAGAGAGCATTGCTCTCAGTGAAGTGAGACTCCCCCTGTATAAATAAAAGGTAAAAAAAAAAAAGAAAAAAGAAAAAAAGCCCCCCCTCTGTCATTTGTTTCTGCATCCAGGTCTGCTTTCATACTGTATGTACTTGTATCCAGCACCTGGCATCAAAACAGATTGGCTACTCCACTGAACATACAGTACTCTGACAAATCACAACACATGTTCATATTCTGACCAATCACAACACAGCATGTTCAGACTCTGACCAACCACAACACAGCATGTTCAGACTCTGACCAATCACAACACAGCATGTTCAGAGTTTGCCCAATCACAGCACAGCATGTTACTTGTGTGTGTGTGTGTGTGTGTGTGTGTGTGTGTGTGTGTGTGTGTGTGTGTGTGTGTGTGTGTGTGTGTGTGTGTGTGTGTGTGTGTGTGTGTGTGTGTGTGTGTGTGTGTGTGTGTGTGTGTGTGTGTGTGTGTGTGTGCGTGCGTGCGTGTTACCTGTTGGACATGTGATGAGCTGCAGGACCAGCGGGCGTCGTGTGACGATGCCTGATCCACGAGGAAGAAAATCTCTACAGAAGAAGAAGAAGAAGAAGAAGAAGAAGAAGAAGAAGGGAGGAGTCAGTTTCATCAGCAGGGTCAAAGTTCATCAATGTGTTAATCTTATTAAAGGACCCCTCCAGTCAGTTTTCCTCCCTGTATAATCATTTGCACATCATCTGATTTGCACCAAATAACTTACATTGATAAGAACCGAAGGCTGGTAGCTTGTTCCACTGCAACAGATTCGTCTCTAAGCTTCAATACTCTTTGCGCTGCAGCCGGGAAGCGGCGTCACGTTAGCTTAGCTACAAGGCGCATTATTGGATGCAAGGTCCGGTCTAGAACATGACTGATTGTTGCAGCTGGTTGTTAACGTTACTTGTTGACAGAGGGTCTGCGGCGCTCGTACTCGGCGCATTTCCTCGTCAAACAAACTCTGACGCTGGAAAAAAAGTTGCTTGTCACAAAAAATAACACTCGTTTGACGACTTATTTGAGGGAATGTAATAATGTTACCTATCACATCCGCTAATCTGTTGCTCTTTGAACAACTCGGGATATTTATGGGCCAAGGTCTGTCTATGTACAGTAATGTCTTATGCTGACACAATATTTGTGCTGTAACAATTGCTGTACCGAAAGCAGATTCTGCCGACTTTGTTGTGCAGTAAATGAATGTGAATCTGAGGTGGACTCCCTTTGCCTGCAGCTTTGAAACATGGCTTACAGACGGGCTGTGTTGTGTCTGTGTTGTGTCTGTGTCAGCAACATAACAGCTTACAGACGGGCTGTGTTGTGTCTGTGTTGTGTCTGTGTCAGCAACATAACAGCTTACAGACGGGCTGTGTTGTGTCTGTGTCAGCAACGCAACAGGGGGAGGGGCCTGGGAGGATTACACAGGAAGAAGCACCCATATTTCACGTAAGGCATCATGGCAGCTACAAGTCAGGTGGAGAGTTTCCTAGTTTGTCTGCCTCTTTGTGTGGGAGTGTACTAGTCTGTTAGTTTGGCCTAGTTTAGCTCCTGTGTGTTGCTTAGCTGGCAACGTATAGGAGTATTATCCTGCCCTGTTTTAACGTATAGGAGTATTATCCTGCCCTGTTTTAACGTATAGGAGTATTATCCTGCCCTGTTTAAACGTATAGGAGTATTATCCTGCCCTGTTTAAACGTATAGGAGTATTATCCTGCCCTGTTTAACATATAGGAGTATTATCCTGCCCTGTTTAAACGTATAGGAGTATTATCCTGCCCTGTTTAAACGTATAGGAGTATTATCCTGCCCTGTTTTAACGTATAGGAGTATTATCCTGCCCTGTTTAAACGTATAGGAGTATTATCCTGCCCTGTTTAAACGTATAGGAGTATTATCCTGCCCTGTTTAAAGTATAGGAGTATTATCCTGCCCTGTTTTAACGTATAGGAGTATTATCCTGCCCTGTTTAAACGTATAGGAGTATTATCCTGCCCTGTTTAAACGTATAGGAGTATTATCCTGCCCTGTTTTAACGTATAGGAGTATTATCCTGCCCTGTTTAAACGTATAGGAGTATTATCCTGCCCTGTTTAAACGTATAGGAGTATTATCCTGCCCTGTTTTAACGTATAGGAGTATTATCCTGCCCTGTTTAACATATAGGAGTATTATCCTGCCCTGTTTAACGTATAGGAGTATTATCCTGCCCTGTTTAACATATAGGAGTATTATCCTGCCCTGTTTAAAGTATAGGAGTATTATCCTGCCCTGTTTTAACATATAGGAGTATTATCCTGCCCTGTTTAAAGTATAGGAGTATTATCCTGCCCTGTTTTAACGTATAGGAGTATTATCCTGCCCTGTTTTAAAGTATAGGAGTATTATCCTGCCCTGTTTTAACGTATAGGAGTATTATCCTGCCCTGTTTAACATATAGGAGTATTATCCTGCCCTGTTTTAACGTATAGGAGTATTATCCTGCCCTGTTTTAACGTATAGAAGTATTATCCTGCCCTGTTTAACATATAGGAGTATTATCCTGCCCTGTTTTAACGTATAGGAGTATTATCCTGCCCTGTTTAACATATAGGAGTATTATCCTGCCCTGTTTTAACGTATAGGAGTATTATCCTGCCCTGTTTTAACGTATAGGAGTATTATCCTGCCCTGTTTTAACGTATAGGAGTATTATCCTGCCCTGTTTAACGTATAGGAGTATTATCCTGCCCTGTTTTAACGTATAGGAGTATTATCCTGCCCTGTTTTAACGTATAGGAGTATTATCCTGCCCTGTTTAAACGTATAGGAGTATTATCCTGCCCTGTTTAAACGTATAGGAGTATTATCCTGCCCTGTTTTAACGTATAGGAGTATTATCCTGCCCTGTTTAACATATAGGAGTATTATCCTGCCCTGTTTAACGTATAGGAGTATTATCCTGCCCTGTTTAACATATAGGAGTATTATCCTGCCCTGTTTAAAGTATAGGAGTATTATCCTCCCCTGTTTTAACATATAGGAGTATTATCCTGCCCTGTTTAAAGTATAGGAGTATTATCCTGCCCTGTTTTAACGTATAGGAGTATTATCCTGCCCTGTTTAAAGTATAGGAGTATTATCCTGCCCTGTTTTAACGTATAGGAGTATTATCCTGCCCTGTTTAACATATAGGAGTATTATCCTGCCCTGTTTTAACGTATAGGAGTATTATCCTGCCCTGTTTAACGTATAGGAGTATTATCCTGCCCTGTTTTAAAGTATAGGAGTATTATCCTGCCCTGTTTTAACGTATAGGAGTATTATCCTGCCCTGTTTAACATATAGGAGTATTATCCTGCCCTGTTTTAACGTATAGGAGTATTATCCTGCCCTGTTTTAACGTATAGAAGTATTATCCTGCCCTGTTTAACATATAGGAGTATTATCCTGCCCTGTTTTAACGTATAGGAGTATTATCCTGCCCTGTTTTAACGTATAGGAGTATTATCCTGCCCTGTTTTAACGTATAGGAGTATTATCCTGCCCTGTTTAACGTATAGGAGTATTATCCTGCCCTGTTTTAACGTATAGGAGTATTATCCTGCCCTGTTTAACGTATAGGAGTATTATCCTGCCCTGTTTAAACGTATAGGAGTATTATCCTGCCCTGTTTTAAAGTATAGGAGTATTATCCTGCCCTGTTTTAACGTATAGGAGTATTATCCTGCCCTGTTTAACATATAGGAGTATTATCCTGCCCTGTTTTAACGTATAGGAGTATTATCCTGCCCTGTTTTAACGTATAGAAGTATTATCCTGCCCTGTTTAACATATAGGAGTATTATCCTGCCCTGTTTTAACGTATAGGAGTATTATCCTGCCCTGTTTTAACGTATAGGAGTATTATCCTGCCCTGTTTTAACGTATAGGAGTATTATCCTGCCCTGTTTAACGTATAGGAGTATTATCCTGCCCTGTTTTAACGTATAGGAGTATTATCCTGCCCTGTTTTAACGTATAGGAGTATTATCCTGCCCTGTTTAACATATAGGAGTATTATCCTGCCCTGTTTAACATATAGGAGTATTATCCTGCCCTGTTTAACGTATAGGAGTATTATCCTGCCCTGTTTAACATATAGGAGTATTATCCTGCCCTGTTTTAAAGTATAGGAGTATTATCCTGCCCTGTTTTAACATATAGGAGTATTATCCTGCCCTGTTTTAAAGTATAGGAGTATTATCCTGCCCTGTTTAACATATAGGAGTATTATCCTGCCCTGTTTAACATATAGGAGTATTATCCTGCCCTGTTTAACATATAGGAGTATTATCCTGCCCTGTTTAACATATAGGAGTATTATCCTGCCCTGTTTTAAAGTATAGGAGTATTATCCTGCCCTGTTTAACATATAGGAGTATTATCCTGCCCTGTTTTAAAGTATAGGAGTATTATCCTGCCCTGTTTAACATATAGGAGTATTATCCTGCCCTGTTTTAACGTATAGGAGTATTATCCTGCCCTGTTTAAAGTATAGGAGTATTATCCTGCCCTGTTTTAAAGTATAGGAGTATTATCCTGCCCTGTTTTAACGTATAGGAGTATTATCCTGCCCTGTTTTAACGTATAGGAGTATTATCCTGCCCTGTTTAACATATAGGAGTATTATCCTGCCCTGTTTAAAGTATAGGAGTATTATCCTGCCCTGTTTTAAAGTATAGGAGTATTATCCTGCCCTGTTTAAAGTATAGGAGTATTATCCTGCCCTGTTTAACATATAGGAGTATTATCCTGCCCTGTTTTAACGTATAGGAGTATTATCCTGCCCTGTTTAAAGTATAGGAGTATTATCCTGCCCTGTTTTAAAGTATAGGAGTATTATCCTGCCCTGTTTAAAGTATAGGAGTATTATCCTGCCCTGTTTAACATATAGGAGTATTATCCTGCCCTGTTTTAACGTATAGGAGTATTATCCTGCCCTGTTTAACATATAGGAGTATTATCCTGCCCTGTTTTACGTATAGGAGTATTATCCTGCCCTGTTTTAACGTATAGGAGTATTATCCTGCCCTGTTTAACATATAGGAGTATTATCCTGCCCTGTTTAAAGTATAGGAGTATTATCCTGCCCTGTTTTAACGTATAGGAGTATTATCCTGCCCTGTTTAACGTATAGGAGTATTATCCTGCCCTGTTTAAAGTATAGGAGTATTATCCTGCCCTGTTTAACGTATAGGAGTATTATCCTGCCCTGTTTTAACGTATAGGAGTATTATCCTGCCCTGTTTAACGTATAGGAGTATTATCCTGCCCTGTTTAACATATAGGAGTATTATCCTGGCCTGTTTAAAGTATAGGAGTATTATCCTGCCCTGTTTAACGTATAGGAGTATTATCCTGTCCTGTTTAACATATAGGAGTATTATCCTGCCCTGTTTTAAAGTATAGGAGTATTATCCTGCCCTGTTTAACATATAGGAGTATTATCCTGTCCTGTTTAACATATAGGAGTATTATCCTGTCCTGTTTAACGTATAGGAGTATTATCCTGTCCTGTTTAACATATAGGAGTATTATCCTGCCCTGTTTTAAAGTATAGGAGTATTATCCTGCCCTGTTTAACGTATAGGAGTATTATCCTGCCCTGTTTTAAAGTATAGGAGTATTATCCTGTCCTGTTTAACGTATAGGAGTATTATCCTGCCCTGTTTTAAAGTATAGGAGTATTATCCTGTCCTGTTTAACATATAGGAGTATTATCCTGCCCTGTTTTAAAGTATAGGAGTATTATCCTGCCCTGTTTAACGTATAGGAGTATTATCCTGCCCTGTTTTAAAGTATAGGAGTATTATCCTGCCCTGTTTTAACGTATAGGAGTATTATCCTGCCCTGTTTAACGTATAGGAGTATTATCCTGCCCTGTTTTAACGTATAGGAGTATTATCCTGCCCTGTTTTTACGTATAGGAGTATTATCCTGCCCTGTTTAACGTATAGGAGTATTATCCTGCCCTGTTTTTACGTATAGGAGTATTATCCTGCCCTGTTTAACGTATAGGAGTATTATCCTGCCCTGTTTAACGTATAGGAGTATTATCCTGCCCTGTTTAACATATAGGAGTATTATCCTGCCCTGTTTAACGTATAGGAGTATTATCCTGCCCTGTTTAACATATAGGAGTATTATCCTGCCCTGTTTAAAGTATAGGAGTATTATCCTGCCCTGTTTTAACATATAGGAGTATTATCCTGCCCTGTTTAAAGTATAGGAGTATTATCCTGCCCTGTTTTAACGTATAGGAGTATTATCCTGCCCTGTTTTAACGTATAGGAGTATTATCCTGCCCTGTTTAACATATAGGAGTATTATCCTGCCCTGTTTTAACGTATAGGAGTATTATCCTGCCCTGTTTTAACGTATAGAAGTATTATCCTGCCCTGTTTAACATATAGGAGTATTATCCTGCCCTGTTTTAACGTATAGGAGTATTATCCTGCCCTGTTTTAACGTATAGGAGTATTATCCTGCCCTGTTTTAACGTATAGGAGTATTATCCTGCCCTGTTTAACGTATAGGAGTATTATCCTGCCCTGTTTTAACGTATAGGAGTATTATCCTGCCCTGTTTTAACGTATAGGAGTATTATCCTGCCCTGTTTAACATATAGGAGTATTATCCTGCCCTGTTTAACATATAGGAGTATTATCCTGCCCTGTTTAACGTATAGGAGTATTATCCTGCCCTGTTTAACATATAGGAGTATTATCCTGCCCTGTTTTAAAGTATAGGAGTATTATCCTGCCCTGTTTTAACGTATAGGAGTATTATCCTGCCCTGTTTAAAGTATAGGAGTATTATCCTGCCCTGTTTTAAAGTATAGGAGTATTATCCTGCCCTGTTTTAACGTATAGGAGTATTATCCTGCCCTGTTTTAACGTATAGGAGTATTATCCTGCCCTGTTTAACATATAGGAGTATTATCCTGCCCTGTTTAAAGTATAGGAGTATTATCCTGCCCTGTTTTAAAGTATAGGAGTATTATCCTGCCCTGTTTAAAGTATAGGAGTATTATCCTGCCCTGTTTAACATATAGGAGTATTATCCTGCCCTGTTTTAACGTATAGGAGTATTATCCTGCCCTGTTTAAAGTATAGGAGTATTATCCTGCCCTGTTTAACATATAGGAGTATTATCCTGCCCTGTTTTACGTATAGGAGTATTATCCTGCCCTGTTTTGGCTTCTGTTTGTTTTCTGTGTAAGTTGAGTAAAAGTGACTTCAAAGTACTTCTGCTTCTGAGTCATCTCTGCATTTGGGTCCGATCACACACACGGTGTAACACTCAGTGGTCTGTTATATCTGTATCACAGACAGACAGTGGTCTGTTATATCTGTATCACAGACCACTGCTAGATCTATCAGACCGGTCTCATGCAGAGGTCAGAGGTCACGTCAGTCAATCCACACAACAAAGGAGTCAATTTAACAAGCTCAGTTGCAGCCGGCACCCTGTGGCAAAATGTTAGCGAGCAACAGTCTGTTAAAATGGCGGAAACGTTAGCCTACCAAACAGCATGTTGCTGATTAGAAACGTTAGCCTACCAAACAGCATGTTGCTGATTAGAAACGTTAGCCTACCAAACAGCATGTTGCTGATTAGAAACGTTAGCCTACCAAACAGCATGTTGCTGATTAGAAACGTTAGCCTACCAAACAGCATGTTGCTGATTGTAGCCGGCTGGTGTTTTACACGTAGCAGCGTGGTTACAGTAGCAAGCTCGTCTTCATTGTTTCCAGGTGTGTCAAGTTAACTGCAAAGCCCCGTCGGCAAACAGGAAACCGTTTTTTTTTGGCGGAAGCAATGAAATAATTTTTTTATCTATAAAATTGTCCTATATTTTGTGTTCAATAATTGATTTAGTATGGAGCCGTGTAATAAGCTCGCTGTACATTTTAACACACACCTAGGAGTGGATTATCCCTTATTTGTGAAGGCAGCAAGGTTTTCAAATCAAGCACCTCTTTGTTTAAATGTACATTGAGATCGTAGACGTTAAACAAACGTTTTGTTTGAAATGTACATTGATATTATACACATGCCCTGCTTATCAGAGATGTCCCATGCCAGCGTTGTTTATGATGTAACGCTGTTAGATGGAGCGTTGGTACTGTTCACACTTCAGGAGGAAACCCCGTCACGACATGGTGTGTGTGTGTGTGTGTGTGTGTGTGTGTGTGTGTGGGTGGAGAGCTGCAGTGAGCTATTTCTCTGCAGTGAGCGCTAACACACGCATGTGTGCGTGTTAGCGCTCACTGCAGAGAAATAGCACACACACACACACACACACACATACCCTCTATCCCCCTATCTCTGTCATTGCCTGATAATAGGTGAAATCAGAATCACCACCACACCACATTGTAGTCTCTTTACCCTCTCTCACGCTCTCTGTCTGTGTGTGTCTGTCTCTCTCTCTCTCTCTCTCTCTCTCTCTCTCTGTGTGTCTGTGTCTCTCTCTCTCTCTCTCTCTCTCTCTCTCTGTGTGTGTGTGTGTCTCTCTCTCTCTCTCTCTCTCTCTCTCTGTGTGTCTGTGTGTGTCTCTCTCTCTCTCTGTGTGTCTGTGTGTCTCTCTCTCTCTCTCTCTCTCTCTGTGTGTCTGTGTGTGTGTGTCTCTCTCTCTCTCTCTCTCTCTCTGTGTGTCTGTGTGTCTCTCTCTCTCTCTCTCTCTCTCTGTGTGTCTGTGTGTGTGTGTCTCTCTCTCTCTCTCTCTGTGTGTCTGTGTGTGTCTCTCTCTCTCTCTCTCTCTCTCTCTGTGTGGCTGTGTGTGTCTCTCTCTCTCTCTCTCTCTCTCTCTCTCTGTGTGTCTGTGTGTCTCTCTCTCTCTCTCTCTCTCTCTCTCTCTCTCTGTGTGTCTGTGTGTGTCTCTCTCTCTCTCTCTCTCTCTCTCTGTGAGGCTTTCAATATTCCTATCATCACGCACCACTGTTTCCATCCCTGCTGAGTCACATGACCAGCACCGACCAATGGGCAGAGAGAGAGAGAGGGATACCCCGCCCCTCCTCCTCAGGGTGTAGAGGCTAAAAATATTCAGTCAATCAGCTTCCAGCTGCCACAGAGCAGGATATCCTCTCCTAACCAGGCCTCTATCAGGTCCTCATCTGATGGTCTGGTCCTCACAGTGTTCAGATGGGAACTGTAATGTAATATGTAATTGTAACGTCATGTAATATGTAACTAATGTAACTGTAATGTAATTATCTTTAGGATCTGTTTTGCTGTCATACTGAAGTCTCAATCTGAAGACTGTCTAATATCACTGCAGCTTTCAATAGATACAAGCCTACAATATCATTATAGTTGGGCTATTTACACAGATCTATTGTAGCTTAAGAAAAACCTGTTTAGAAGTGGCTTAGATGACGATCATTGCCTGCTGCCCGGACACAACGTGGAATTTAACCATTTGATCATGAAACAGACTTAAATCCATGCAGGGTGTGTTGGATTTGTCAGGGTGTGTTGGATAGACCCTTTTCACGGGGGCCATTTTGTGTGGAAAAGGCCGGGTAAACACAGGTGCAAGCAAAACACTAATGAGGGTTTCCAACTTCCAGTCATGGAAGTTGGAAACCCTCATTAGTGTTTTGCTTGCACCTGTGTTTACCCTGCCTTTTCGACACAAAATGGCCCCCGTGAGAAGGGCCTATTGGTCATTCAGGGTGTTTTGGATTGGTCATGCGGGGTGTGTTGGATTGGTTGTACTGGGGTGCGTTGAATTTGTCATGCGGGGTGCGTTGAATGTGTCATGCCATGCGGGGTGCGTTGGATTCATCTTACTTGCCGACGAAGTTCTCGAGAACGGAGCTCTTGCCAGCGCTTTGCCCGCCCACCACGGCGATCTGTGGCAGGTCCAGCCCCACGCTCTGACCCAGAGATGAGAAGGTGTCCTGCAGGCGGTTCACCAGGGGGATCAGGTCCTCCATGCCCCGGTTACCCATGGCCGAGCGAGGGGAGAGAGACACCCGCACAGAGAGAGAGAGATGAGAGAGACACCCGCACAGAGAGGAGGGAGATGGATGCAGAGACGGTGCACGGAGGATGATGGAGAGGTAGACAGAAAATCAGAGAGAGAGGAGGGCGGTAAAGAGAGGAGAGAGGGGCGGTAGAGAGATGAGAGCGAGAGGAGAGAGACACCCACAGAGAGAGAGTGAGGAAGAGAGAGAGATGAGAGACACTTGCACAGGGAGAGAGAGAGGGGGGATGCAGAGATGGTGCACGGAGGATGGAGAGGTAGACAGAAAATCAGAGAGAGAGAGAGAGGGAGAGAGAGACAGAGGAGAGAGCGGGGGAGAGAGAGAGAGAGAGAGAGACAGAGAGAGAGAGAGAGAGAGAGAGAGGGAGGGAGACAGAGGAGAGAGCGGGGGAGAGAGAGGGGGACGGATGGTTTGTGTCCTCTTGTCCTCCTCTCTGACGTCACGAGGTTCCTCTCCCACAGAAGATATGTCCTGTTATTGATGATAATCGATAATTGATCAGGAGGTAAACGGCACGTTGACAGCAGCAGCTTGACCTTCAGCAGCTCCTCTCCTCTCGCTGCATCGAGCGACCGGCAAGCTGCACACAACAGACCGCTCCACTTCCACTGCACAGCCTTCAAAATAAAAGCCGCTAACAGCAGCATGTCCACTCACACCATTTGAAAGTAAAAGCTTTATATTGATAAATGTGTTGCATCATGTCTGGAATGAAATGTAGGCCTTCCCTGGTCTGTCCTCACTCTTCTTATTACAGTATTGTATTGTAAGGTTCATCATTACAATGCTGGTCTATTGTTATTATATTACTATCATGGTATTTATTAGTAGTAGTAGTAGCCCCTTTCGGACGTGATCGTCTACAGTGTTGGGCAAGTTACTTTCAAAATGTAATATAGGCTACTACATATTACTAGTTACTTTCATTTGAAAGTAATAAGTTACTTTACAATATTACTGTCTGTGTAGACTAAGTACGGTAACTCGTTACTTATTACACTACTTTTGCATTACATTGACCAAAACAACAGCAGCAGCAGAATGACATGACATCACCGCCCCGGAACCCTCCCAAAAAACAATTTCAACCGCCATGAAGTCAGTGTAGACCGTCCAAAATTCTAAATGTTATTCTTTTCCTTTGTTATTGTCATCTATAGTGGTTATTTGCATAAAAACACACAGTTTGAAATGATTGTATCTTTTTTTAAATATGTGCTTTGAGTAAAAAAAATTAACTCAATTTGTAACTTGAGTTACTTGACAAAGTAACTGGTATAATATTACTGAAATCCTATAAGTAATAAGTTATATTACTGAGTGACTGCTAAAAGTAATATATTACATGTAATATGTTACTTTTGTAATTAGTTACCCCCAACACTGATCGTCTACCCTACAATACTTTAGACGTTGTTAGACGGCAGATTATTAAATCATATGTGGACAGTTATGAAGGAGCTATAGTGACAGTGTTACTGCTACTGCTCCTGCTACTGCTACTGTGTCTGCTACTATAAAATAGGGGGCTTTTTAGGACTGTTCCGGGTGTTGATTCACTAGCCTATATCATGTTCGCCTTGGGGTGACGGTCAGACTCAGAACACAAGGACGCTTGGATATGGTTTAGCACTACAGCACAGTATTGCAACCAACTGGGTTTACAGGTGTAAAGGATGGTGTGTGTAGGGACACTCACGTGTCACGGGAGCAAGGGTGGGCAGCACGAGATGCATGAGACCCGGAACTGGGGGGCTAACTCGCCATTCAAAACAATAAGCGCAGATGTGAATTTTGTAAATAAACAAGACACGTACGTCGTGGTCTGAGCTTCAGTTTTTAGCCCGAATATTAGAAAAGACCCCACTGATTCATAACAGGTCTAAAGTCATGTTATAGCAGTCGATCGCACTTAGTGACAAGCAGGACAACAGTAAAACAGACAGGTTTTTGTATTGAGTTTGGTGTAAGTGGGCGTAACCCATAAGAGAGCGAGCCCCGACCCCCCAGTAAAAACAGCGGAAGTAACTCCAGAGTGTCCCTACGTATAGGAACAGATACAAAATGATATTCAGATAAAGCAACTGAAATACAAAAACCATTGTCATTGCATTACTCAATTAAATCCTCTTACATAATAACACCACTGCCAATAGAGGGTATGCATGTGATGTCACAGAGGCAGAAGTCACTGTGGGGTCACGCCCACTAAGTCACAGCAAGACTGAGCTTGAATGCAGTAATCAGCCTAGATAACTGACACCTGCTGCTCAGGGAGGAACTTGACACTCATTTTGACACTCATTTCCGATTGAGGGGGCGTGTTCCAGTGGGTGTGCATACCCTCTACTGTACATCGTCTTTCTTCTTCTTCTTTTTTAGTGTTTAATGGCGGTTGGCATCCAAAGAATTGTTGCATTACCGCCATCTACTGGATTGTAACATCTTCACAACTTAAACTGTCGATTATTCCATTCTGTGAATCCAAAACCATTTACAGCACGAATAGACGCGCATCAAAATCCAAGTGGCGTCTGGCTTGACAGAGGTTTCGCAAACGACGGCTCAGTTGACCGCAGTACTAATCACTCCTTTCTTCCTCGGTTCTTTGCCAAGTATAAAACACTCCACTCCACTCTACATCCACAATACTTACTTATCTCAAGCACTAGAAACACTCTTCGACTTACAAGCAATGATTACTAATCCACTCCTAGTGATTCTAACTGAATTAACTGCTCCAAGCTTTTCTTCCACAAACATTCCCACCGCATGTGGATCAGGGAAAATACTGTCAAACCTCTTCAACGGTTTAATTCCCACCAGATAAGACTTCTCTTTCTTCGCTTCGCAATCACTAGATACACTCGATCTATCCTTTATATTCTCCTGCCCCCTCGAATCTTCACTTTCAAACTCGCTATCATCCCGCTCCAACACCATTTCCTCCATCGTCAGTCACCCTCTCACTTGCATACTAGTGTACATGAACAGGTAAAATAGCTGCTTTGCCACTAGGTGGCGCCAATATACAACCAACAGCCTTTCCAACAGCTACCACCATTACTGCGTGTGCGTGTGTGTGTGTGTGTGTGTGTGTGTGTGTGTGTGTGTGTGTGTGTGAGCGTGCATAAATGTTGCGACCGGAAGTGTACGTCTTAGGCCACTGCAGTTTCTCTGTTCTGCCAAGAGGTGGAACACTAAACTGTACTGTTATTAGCCTCAACGTACACGTTATCAATCACAATAAGACTGTAGGCTACTCACCCCCGAGACAATGTTGTTATTGGCTGACATGGCACTCCCAAACAGTGCGTAGTGTCCAATAGCCCTTATTCACATCTCACATGCCAGTCCCGAAGTTTAGAGCTAAAACACAGCCTTCTTCGGCTGTGTAATTTTGGGTTTCAACTGCTCCACAGCGCTGGATGTATCGGTTCAGTGCTCAGTGGTTGTGAGGGTGTACTGCAGTTTACAATTTTGAACATTGGCTCCGGTATGTGAATAAGGGCTAGGGTATTGGAAACTACGCACTATTTGGGAGTGCCATGATGGCACCCAAAACTTGGATAACAACATTGTCTCGGGAGTGAGTACAGTTTTATTGTAATTGATAACGTGTAGTAGCCAAAAGACAGTTTTAACTTGACAACAATAACAACCGTCACAACCCACCTGAATATCCGGTTTACTTCCTGTATACATATGTGACCACTCTGTTTCTGTCCTGCATGTTGACCCATTTATGGCACGGGAGTCGAGATGGATGGAGCACTTCAGTATTTATTCGTCTGTACAGTGGGACACACACAACCAGCAGGTCAGCACTACTGCGAGAGGATCGGCAACTTGCTCCAACCACAGTTTGACGTAGTCTTTCTGTCTGACTTAACATTGTGACTTAACATTGTGACTTAACATTGTGATCGTATAGTTAATTACTAATCCATAAAAATAATAAAATAAATCTCATAACAAAAATAAATTATATTGTCTACCAATTTACAGTAACATTTTATAGCCCAATATTCGACATATTTGATAGCTAAATAAAATGTAAATACTCCACACATACTGTATAGCCATATCAGTTACAGCAAAACAATGAAATGCAGTTTCAACAGTAGTCAGCAGTCTCATCCCCATACTTGAAATGCCCATCGTTTTTTTTTTTTACAAGGAAATCTAATATATCGTACAATGCTGCCACCTTCGGTGCACAAAAAGAACTGCAGTCACGTTCCACAAACAAAACAACGTGGTGATGCTATTTAACATACTTATTGACATACCTGTACAGTGGGACACACACAACCAGCAGGTCAGCATTACTGCAAGATGATCGGCAACTTGCTCCAACTTTGTTCAAAAGACAGAAAACCCCACATTAACAAGCTAATCGCACCGCAGGTGCATTACAATGCGTGCGTTTTCATCACATTTCAATCAGCAGTAATGCATTTTAGCGAACGATCAGCTAACTAAAGTGTGGTCTATCTGAGTTACAGTAAGACACAACGTGATGCTGATGACTTTTCCACACTGTGTGATGACTTAAATGATAGTTTTGACAGCTTTTACACGGAGCAAGGAGCAGACCAACTTACCCACAGTTTGATGTTGTCTTTCTGTGGGATTGACCACAATGCACCTGTCCTGTGTATATTGCGAAACAAAAGCCTTGGCTATCTCCACTAGGTGGTGCATTGTTCATTAATGAATGACCCTTCTGGCTGGTTGTCCCAAATTACACATGAATTTAACAACATACTTTTTACACCGTTACACGTATTTCGGAGTGCCGACATTTCGGAATGCCGAGGTGTCCCCCCGTTACACATAGCTGAGTGCAGGCTGATATTCGGCTCATATTAAATGTTAACGTTAGGCCGTGTCTCCGACAGACACATTAACAAGGTAGCCTATTTCATCCAAACACATTCGCTTGGCTATCCTGCATTACATCTCTTTCTACAGTCTGTGGTCAGACCGTCAGACTCAGTGGGTCAGACAGACATACAGCAGTTACGCTTGCTAGCCTGCATGAAAGACGCCAGTGTGTTTATGTTTTAATATAGTCATATCTATGGTTTATAACGCTGCCACTAATCACAGGCAGAGAGGGCCAGGGGCGGGTTATGCCTTCGCCATCATCCGAAAAAAATATCGCTTCCGGTAAGCTAGCTAGCTAGCTAATGTTAGCTGCTAGTTGGTTGGCTAACAAGCCGGGAGGAGGAAGTCGGGGGGAGGAAGTCCATATATGGTCCATCCGGTCATGGGGGCACAGGACATTACGTCATCACAGGATAACGCGATTGGCTGGCTCTGTTCAAATCTGAGCCAGCCAATCGCGTTGTCCTGCGCTGCTTGGACCGTGTATAAAAGGCGACGGGGTGGGTGGGGGGAACCAGAGGCTGCTGGAGAGGAGAGAAGAGAGGGGAGAGGGGGAGAGGAGAAGAGGGAGGGGGAGGGGAAGAGGAGAGGAGGGGAGAGAAGAGGGGGATAGGAGAGGAGGAGAGCGCAGCCAGTTTTATTGTAATTGATAACTTAGTAGTTAGGGTTAGGGTTCTATATTGCATGCAGACATTTAGCCAGGCTGTGGATATTGGGGGTCCGGACCCGAGACGAAGAAGGAAGAATGACTGACTGAATGACTGAAGAGTCTCGCATTGAGGCTATTGTAGCCTACTACTGTATAACTGTATAACTGTATAACTGTATAACTGTATAACTGTATAACTGTATAACTGCACAACCCACTTGGTTGGGTTAGGGTCGCTGCACTCACTGCATTGTCGAACAGCTGAAATATGAGCTGTGCAGTCAGAACGCAGTTCATTATCCATGATGAGAGCGAGCACCGTCACTGTATCAGCTTTACGATGGACAATCAACCAAACGTGCCTTTAATGGTCATTCTATCATCGCTCTTTCCCAAATGAAACTGTGGTTGTTTTTCTGTTGAAAGTGTTTGGACTGGAGCAGGACTACGAGGTGCCCGGGCAGACTGCTCTAACTTTTAAAGTCCGAGTGGTGGAGTCCTGTCCTGTGTAACCTCTCGTCAGTGTGTAACGTCCCCTCCGGTCACCCCGCAGAGCAACAAGCGGCGGCAAGTCATCAGGAATTACCATAGATGTCACTTCCGGTTTAGTGATTTTGCCTTCAAAATAAAATCACATACATTAACACTAACAATAGTTCTGTGGTGGAACCTATCTAGCTAGCATTTTAATCTAGTAGTAGATCATAACGTGATGTCGGGTGGGCCGGAGGAGAAGGGGGTTTCCCAGAGCTGCAGCTCCGCCTGCTATTGGTCTGTGTGGTCGTCAAGCTGCGCAATACAGGGACACTCACGCGTCACTGGCAGCAGGGGACCCGGAGGAGGGGGTGGTGGTTCCTGCAGATCCCCAGCAAATGGATGAATGGTTATTATTATTTCATTATTATTTTTATTTACATGAAGTTAATACAATTAGAGAATGTAGAAGAACTACTGTTTCAATCAGTTTCACTGTTATCGATCTAACTACAATATAGATAGTCAAGGAGCTCTGGACAAAATCATATCAATATTCTCTGATCAAATGGGGGTGCCCTGATTTGGACTAAATTAGGGGTCACTGACCTAGGGAACCTACACCTCTCTCTCTCTCTCTCTCTCTCTCTCTCTCTCTCTCTCTCTCTCTCTCTCTCTTCAAATAATGACATATAGGCCTAAAACTGTCTTATTAAACTATATTATTACCAAGGGTGTAGTGGTAAATGTAGAGGTGAGTAAACTATTAGGTGAGTAGTTTAGTGAGCTTGTTTCCCCTCATTGATACAGTTGATCTGAAGATAGGTGAGTAAACTCTGTCTCATTTCAAAGAGGTGGGTAAACTGCGTTTACCCCTCCACTACAGCCCTGATTGTTACATATCTTTGCCCAATTTTAAGTGGGTATACTCAAATCCTGGAGCTTTCCTAGTGGGTCTACTGCAATATACCTGTGTATCACATAGACTACACCACTGGGTGGGAGTATAATACCTGTATCACATAGACTACACCACTGGGTGGGAGTATAATACCTGTGTATCACATAGACTACACCACTGGGTGGGAGTATAAGTAGGGAGAAGAGGATGGCTATGGTTGTGTCTGTGGAATATCGAGCGCACGTCTCGTGCACAAGATTTCTAGTAGTATAAAATACTCAATCTTGCCTTTCCTTCCGGTGTGTCACGTGGTCTTAATGAACTGAGTCTGGTTGTTTATAATCAGAAAATAGAATCCAAGTAACACAATTCTGTTCTTTGTGACTTGTTAAAGGGATGAATGGACATCACGTTTTGGTACATCAATCAATGCACTTCAACTAGAACTTGGACTAGGAGTGAAGTCATTATAGCCACACACACACACACACACACACACACACACACTGACACACACACACACACACACACACACACACACACACACACACACACACAGTGTCAATTCAGTCTATCTTAAAGGAGAACTTTGCCGAAAAACAATGCTGATTTATTTTGCGCATGATCGTACACATACAGATGTAAGATCACACATATCCAAGAACTGTAAACAGTTTTGCAGACATTAATTTAGTTTGACAGTTATCGAGAGTTGGTTTGAATTAAGTTGTGGACCAGTGACAATATTTGTGCATGAATGACATCACTGGTCCACACTATGCACCCCGGTCTCTGTGTGTGTGTGTGTGTGTGTGTGTGTGTGTGTGTGTGTGTGTGTGTGTGTGTGTGTGTGTGTGTGTGTGTGTGTGTGTTGTGGAAGAATTTTTGGATGACGCATGCATGGAATAGGTGAAATAGGCGTTTAGGCATTTCTAGGTAAAGTGGTCAACAACAAGGTCCCTGAGGGAGGATTAGCTAGGTGGTGTGGTTTCCTTTCATTGTGGGAACTTGGGCTTTGCGTGCAAAGGTGTGTATGAGGTGTGGGTGTGTGTGTGTGTGTGTGTGTGTGTGTGTGTGCGTGCGTGCGTGTGTGTCTCTCTCTTGCCACCATCACCACATGTGTGGGAATTGTTTCAATTGTTGGGGCTAAAATAAAGAACCTGGGCTTGACCTGCTTTCTAGGAAAAGTGTAAAAAGTGAGATGACTTTGGTCTATATAAAGAACCTTGAGTTGACTGGATGCATCTCTGTATGTATATAAAGAACCTTGAGTTGACTGGATGCATCTCTGTATGTATATAAAGAACCTTGAGTTGACTGGATGCATCTCTGTATGTATATAAAGAACCTTGAGTTGACTGGATGCATCTCTGTATGTATATAAAGAACCTTGAGTTGACTGGATGCATCTCTGTATGTATATAAAGAACCTTGAGTTGACTGGATGCATCTCATCTCTGTATGCGTCATCTCACCTCAGAGCAGGAGGGCTTCTCTGGATGGATTTCAGCTGAGTCATCATCCCCCCTGCCTTCTACTGCTGCCTCTTGCCTGTCTGGATTTGACTGGGATTTTACTATATTATGCTACTCAGTCCCCCAAGGAAATTGTGATTCTGCAATCACAATAATTCATGCAAATTCACCAATCTCCACAATATTTGCAGGGGCTTGCAATTTTTCAAAATTCCCATGATGCAACCTGTTAATGTGCCCAAGACCATACTGTTGTTTCAGTTATGGGACTTGATTTTTTGCCATCAAGTTCTTGTGGAGGAGAGTACGGGAGGCCGGGGTTGGTTGTCTCATGGGTTGGTTGTCAAACTTGTCACAGTGCTTATTACAGCCTAACTAAAGGGTGCCGTGTCATCGTGTTGGTATCAAACATTTGGCATGATGTCATGCTCATTTCTATCTGGCCATTTTGTGTCAGATACACATAGCATTGAGGTGAGGAGCATTTTTTTGTCGGTCAGAGTGATTCTTTTCATGTTGCTGTTGTTTTTGTAATAAAAGGCTGTCAGAATTTCATAGTCAAACACTTATTAAAAAGAGCAAAGTAATAACTTAATTTCAGTCTACTTTTCAGTGGTGATTCTATTCATTTTAAAACTAATTTGTTGTCTCTAGACTAAAAAGTAAAAAAAATTTTTTTTTTTAAGTCTGATGGTTAATAACTTGCTGTTAAAATAAGTTCTAATAATGAAAGTGAAACCCATTTCAACCCAAGGCTTCTCACTAATAGGAATGACTAATTGTTATGTGGTGATGAGCAATTCATGCACGTTGTCACATGTGATAATACTGACTACTCACAAATGGTTGAATAAATATATTTACATATAGGATAATATTACATATATATATATAATAATCAGGAAGGCTAATAAAAGGCTAATAAAAGCATATAGCAGAAGCTTTTATTAGCCTTCCTGATTATTCTTGTGGAATAATGTCAGTGAGGGGAGACTACAGCCGATGATTTGAGATGCTTGGCGTACTATGGCTACTCTTTCCAGCCGAGTCTTGTCCTGAGTGGTTGTGTGACCAAACCAGACAAGCATGGAGAAGGTGAGCGCACTCTCAATAGCAGACCTGTAGAAGTGGGTCATGGCTGCTTGACTGACCCTGAACTTTACAAGCTGCTAGGTGTGAACACACCGGGTCACAGACAAACTGATAATGCATAGGCTATATTATTATTATTATTATTATTATTATTATTATTATTATTATTATTATTATTATTATTATTATTAATAATAATAATAATAATAATTTATTATTGCTTAATAGTCACATATTGTAACTTCAACCATTTCTTCTAGTTTTGTGTAAACTCTAAACATTGGGATCATTGGGATATGATCCGCATGAGAACCTTTATTTTGAAAAACAGATTAGTTCTCAAAGCGGATGTTATGTGTTTTGCTGCAGCTTGACAGTGTAAAAGCTGACTGAGGCGGCTGTGTTAGTTTAGTAGAGCAGGGAATGGGCTTGGCTGGCAGCAAAATGCCGTTAGGTTTCATTCACATCTCCACTGGAGAGGCTGGAGAAACAGAAGAAGTCTCGTCCAGTCTCCTGCTACAGACACATGACGGAATAGAGACATGATGGAATAGCCGTTATGGTTTGATTGAAGAAGCTGCAGCCTGGAGATAATCCACATCTGGATGTTATGTATCCTCAAACTATGAACAATCTGCAACAAGGGCGCATAAATACAGGCAAGTTTCCAAAAGTGGCCAATATGTGCCTGCTGGTGCTGTGTGTTCATGTCATTGCTGTAAGATGCATAACCAGCAATTGTATCAGTTATTCAACAGCCTGCAGAAGGTTAGTCACATGTCCACCTCTACTGCAGTTTTAACATTGAAATCTATCTAACGTTAATTAGCTCAATTAAGGTTTAATTGACCATTAAACCATTGACCAATTTTGCGACCATGTTTGTAGCCTATGTTTTGTAAATGACAAATGGACGGCCTCTGTTTGGTCTTTGTCAACTGTCTGGCACAGTATTGTATTGTAGCTATGTAAGTAGAGGAGTGCAGCAGTAGCCTACAGAATCAGATCTTTAGCACATTCCTGTCTGGAGCCTCAGTAACAACCCGCACAGTTGTTGGGCATGCCTGATGCCTGATGCCTGTCCACACCGCTAAGGTAAGAGTCAACAGCTTATTGCAGTCTGAGTCGACTGACTGCTAAACCGAACGCATGCTGATGTGTCTAATTGAAGCCAAATGAAACCGTCTTGATGACTGGGGGGGTTTGTTTTAGTCTGCCTCATATTCTGCTCTATTCTGTAGAAAAGAGCGTCATATCTACATTTATTTTATAGTAGCCTATTCGCGGTGCTTGCATGCGCAATAGAGAACATTCGATTATTTTTTTTGCTATAGAGGCAGTAAACTATAGAGAATGGTTCCACCCTTCCATTCCCTTCGCTAAAGTGGTCTGTTGACAGCCCAGCCTCTATAGCCTCTATAGCCTATAGCATATTATTCCATCACGAAGCACAACTTGTGGCTTAATTCCCAGGAGTATTTTGGCTCTAGTCCAGGACTAGAGCTGCTGGAGAAAGCAACGCTATGGTCACAGCCTGCGCTCTCTCTCTCTCTCTCTCTCTCTCTCTCTCTCTCTCTCTCTCTCTCTCTCTCTCTCTCTCTCTCTCTCTCTCTCTCTCTCTCTCTCACACACACACACACACACACTCTCACACTGCAGTTTATATTGAAGACAATTCTGTTTTGGGCAGCCCATTCTTCATATAGTAATATCTCAATAGTTGAATATAACCTGGAGTAGACTCAGTCAGTGTTCAGACAGTCTTGCGGTCCTTTTGAGGACAACATGGTTGTAAGTCCTGTAATTTATGACCAACATCATTGTGTCAGAGAGAGAGAGAGAGAGAGAGAGAGAGAGAGGGAGAGAGAGAGAGAGAGAGAGAGAGAGAGAGAGGGAGGGAGAGAGAGAGAGAGAGAGAGAGAGAGAGAGAGAGAGAGAGAGAGACAGAGAGAGAGAGAGAGCTAGGCTACTGCTGGTCATTTTACTGCTTGCTGAATTGGCCACTCTAGTCATTTCTCTTCTACTGGACATGTTGTTAGTGTTCCTGCATTGCTCCCCAAAGCAAAATGCATTTCAATGACAAAGCGTCTGTGTAGTTTAATTCATCTCGTTTCAACAGCTATTAAATTGACTTAGGTTTACTCGAAGTGGAGTTTACCTAAGGTAGTCCCTCTTACATAAATAAGAGTTCATTAAATGCTATTCTTAAAATGAATAAACAACAGCTGTTTGATGCCCTGCCCTGGAGTGGAGATAAAAAAAAAAAAACATTGAGGTAATTTGTGTGAAAATGGTTTAATTATGATTTACAATATAATGTACAAACATGAAATAATTACAATATAAATACATCAATATATAATTATTGCCTGGGGTCCTTCAGGCTAGAGCGAGGTGCTCGCCGCAGGCGAATGACGTGCAGCGCACAGGCCTTCTTGAGGCGTCCTCTC
>NC_139643.1:52592771-52607771 GCF_964638095.1 Poromitra crassiceps | reverse complement strand
CGACGTATTGGGCACCCCTGCACTATACAGACATCCACTATACAGCAGAAAGTCCAAAATATCAGCCGTCTGTCCCAGAGTCATATTAGTTAGAGTGAGAGGCTGTGGGTGGCCAGATTGTTATAATTGTGATATGATATTTTCATAGCATCTCCTCTGTGACCCACAGGCTTCTGGCTGGAGTGTGGGAGCCAAGGGCCTGCTGTCCACAGCCAGCCTGGTCCACAGTGAGAGGATGAAGCTTCTGGGCCCGGTCATCATGGGGGTGGGTCTCTTCATCCTCATCTGTGCCAACACGGTCCTGTACGAGAACCGCGACCGCGAGACTCAGATGCTGCTGGCCCAGATGCGCAGTGTTCTCTGCTCCGTGTCGGCGGTCGTGCCCTCGGCGGACCTCAAAGAAATGGCAGTGGCCAACTCCATGGCCAAACACTACCAGTGGGTGAGCACTCTGCCAGCTGCCCACCTGAACATCCTCTGTCTGCAGCAGCTGGCCAGCTCTGAGCCTCTGCTCCAGACCGCAGCCTCCACACAGCAGGAGGAGCGCGTTGAGGGCATCTACCAGCAGGTAGGGATGCACATTATTTTAATCAATTGGTCATGTTAAAGGGACAGCTCACCCTAAAATACAAAATACATATTTTTCCTCTCACCTGTAGTGCTATTTATCCATCTATATCGTTTTGGGATAGTTGCCTGAGTTTTGGAGATATCGGCCGCAGAGATGTCTGCCTTCTCTTGAATACAATGGAACTGGATGGCACTCGGCTTGTGGTGCTCGAAGCACCAAATAAATCCATTTGAAAAACTCAACAGCATTGTCTCTTTCCAGAAATCATGACCCGGTTACTCAAAATAATGCACAGACTTTGTTGTGAGCGGTTTCATGTAGGAACTCTTTTCTTTTGCAGTCTCATGTAGGAACTAGCTAGCAGCTAGCGGCTGTAGTTCAGTCAAAAGAAAATAGTTCCTCCATGAAACTGCTCATAACAAGGTCTGTGGATTATCTTGAGTAACGGGGTCATGATTTCTGGAAAAAGACATTGCTGTTGAGTTTATCAAATGTATTTCTTTGGCACTTTGAGCACCACAAGTCGAGTGCCATCCAGTTCCATTGTATTGGAGAGAAGCCAGAAACTCTGTGGCCAATATCTCCAAAACTCAGGCAACTAACACAAAATGATATAGATGGATAAATAGCACTACAGGTGAGAGGGAATATATGTATTTTGGATTTTAGGGTGAGCTGTTCCTTTAACGATCAATTAATCAGTTAACCAAAAGATTAAAAAACAACAACATTTGACATACAAAATAGAAAATGCGTGTTTTTACACCTGTCTTTAGGCCTATTCAAGTTAATCGACCAACCAAACTTCCTGCATTAGCTGTCATTGTGCTTATAGACGTGCTGTATTTCAACATTGTATTATAATGTTTACAATGAAGACTGTTGTCTTTTTGGGTGTAATTCTCCACCCTGGACTTTCTGTCTGCTAGCTTGGCTTTCTTCTTCCTCTGTATAAGCGGTGAAAGTTACATTTCACCCTCATAGTGTGAAATCATTTCAGAAAAAACGGAGGAAATAGCACATAGCCTACATTGTCGATTAATCAGTTAATGTTTGATCGATCAAATTCTTAACTGCAATTAACCGATTGTAGATTAATCACTACATGTAACATTCCTACCAGCAGGCCGTCCTCCAAACAGAAGCCCTCCACCACCAGGAGTCTGCCTCGCCGGTCTCCCTTCACTCCTCCCACTCCAACTCCTGTAACTCCAGCAAGACGGACCTGAACACGCCCGGTGCTCATGGGCACGCGGGCAGCAAGACGGACTGTAACACGCCCGGTGCTCATGAGCACGCGGGCAGCTCCAGCATCGAGCCGCAGCCCGCACCGCTCGGCAAGCTCAACAACTGCTTGGTGTCCGCCAGCTCCATGTCCACCCTAGGGGTGGACGACTGGGTTGCCCCGGCTGCCCAGCCCAGGCGCTGCCACAGTCTGAGCTACAGGACTAACCCCCACACCGCACGCACTGCTGCGCCTCCGCAAGAAGGAGACCAGGGTGGAGTGGATGGAGCCGACGTGGTGAGGAGAGAGCCCGGGTGGCAGGTTAGTGTCAATATGCCCGGGCAGGTTGTGGAGCCCGGGTGGCAGGTTTGTGTGAATATGCCCGGGCAGGTTGTGGACAGCTTGGAGGAGCAGACTTACCAGAGCTGGCCTCGCTTGGACCTGGCCGGGGGCAGGAGGTACCTGAAACTGGACAATAAAGAGGACTCAGTGGACAAACTGCTGGACCAGATGGAGCAGCAGTGCTCTCAGTGGGATAAGAGCTTTGGCTCCGGGCCTTTCCAGTGACTTCACAGTCCCAATGTGGCAAAGCTCCTGATGGCAGGATGGTTCTGTATGCATATACCTCCACAACCAAGCCTGATGGCAGGATGGTTCTGTATGCATATACCTGATGGCAGGATTCTTCTGTATGCATATACCTCCACAACCAAGGAGTGTTGGCTGTTTCCCTGTATTCTAATAGTGCTCTGTATTCTCTGAGCTTTGAGTTCTGCCCGAGGCTGAGAGAAACCTATTGCAGCAGCCGAGTGCTGTGTCATTCTCAACTGTTTTTTCCCCCAGCATGGCTCTTCCAGCGTGACGATACAACGCCCCAGCCTGTTCCTCGTGGGGGAATGGACGCAGACAATTAAAGCGGAGGTTGTGGGCCGTAGTTGGACATCTTTTTGTGAAGGATATAGGAACAACACACAGAGACCCTATGGAGTCATAGTTGAGCGAAGTCAAGACAAGAAGACAACACTGTTTACGTTTGCACTTTGGGTTGGCAGTTGGCGCAGGGAATCAACTTGCCTCTCATTGCCAACGGGTTTGCTTGTTTCAGGACAGTGAGAGAGAGAGAGAGAGAGAGAGAGAGAGAGAGAGAGAGGAGGGCGAGGGACTGTTTTCACTGTGCAATCAATTTCAAACCAAACTACCTGGATGCCTGAGAGACGCCTGAGCCCCTAAAGTGCTGACAGCTTTTGACAAATGCAACTCGTATAAAAACCTGATCCCATTGTCCAAATGCATTGCATGGTAGCGATGTGCAGTATGTCACATCTTAAAGGGATAGTTTGGTTTGTTTGAAGTGGGGTCCTATCAGCTAGTTCCATACACTAACTGAAGTAGGTACAGTGTTCTGGAGGCTGGGCGCAGCGTGTAACGAGACCCGACACTCAGAGCAGCAGCCAAACCAGCTTTTTCTCTGTAAGTACGTGGGGTCAAGAACTAAAACGTAATTTAGCCACCTAAAACAACGCCCACCTAAACAAATCGATATCTGTGTACATGCACGCTCTATTTTGACAATTTTCAGCACTTTACTTTTCAGAATCAGAATCAGAATCAGTTTTCCGCCAAACAGCAGTTTCATGCAGCACTGCTACAGCACTACTACCGTATTCCTCCGCTAAAAGCCTGCACAGAGCCGCAGCGCTGGATTACTCCGCAGATCAGCTGTTATTTTGGGTTATTTTATTTCTCCCGGTTTGTTAGTGAAGACACAACAAATAGAATACACGAACGAAAATATGAGTTATTTTGATAGCGAGGATGATATGCCATTCACCTTGGTGACAAGAGGATAGAATTATGAACCAGAGAGAATACAGAAGAGGAACTTTTGCAGAGAGTGAACAGGCAGAAAGAGAGATGCGCCTGCTACCTAAATGCCGGGGTGCCCTGCAGACCTTTTTCACCATTCCCAGGATAAATTGTGGAAAACGTCCCAGACCAGAGAGGCCACGTGACTTGTTGTCTCTAAAGTAAGTCAGTGTTTTATCTCTCTTCTAAGCCTTCCTGTTTTGTAAACCGCGGCTCTGTGCTCTGTGCAGGCTTTTAGCGGAGGAATACGGTAGTTGTACGGTTGGGAGAAAAAGCAGTGCTGAATGAAACTGCTGTTTGGCGGAAAAGTAAAGTGCTGAAAATTGTCAAAATAGAGCGTGCATGTACACAGATATCGATTTGTTTAGGTGGGCGTTGTTTTAGGTGGCTAAATTACATTTTAGTTCTTGACCCCACGTACTTACAGAGAAAAAGCTGGTTTGGCTGCTGCTCTGAGTACCGGGTCTCGTTACACGCTGCGCCCAGCCTCCAGAACACTGTACCTAATTCAGTTAGTGTATGGAACTAGCTGATAGGACCCCACTTCAAACAAACCAAACTATCCCTTTAATAGTTATGCAAAATGATGTTGGTTTATGTAGAAGAAGGAATGATAGTAGTTCATCTATCATGCAGAGGATGATAGTAGTTAAAAGATGGCTTTACTTTGTATCATATACATAGACTGTATATATCATCTAGGTAAAAGAAGCACATGGTGTGTTTTGCCTTCTCTCTCTGTTTACCTCACGGTGAATTTGCTCCTGCTCCTGTCTGCAGAAACTCCGTCCCCACCAGCTGCAAGTCATTAAGGCTCGTTAAGGCTCTCCATGCAATTCTCTGCGGATGTGCGCATACTTAAAAAACAAAAAAATAAAATAAACAATAACAGCCGCCCTCGGAGCAGATTCTGCTTCTCCAGCAGAACTTCCGCAGCTCCGTTCTGACCTGTTGTGACGTAAAACGTGTCAGAACGGAGCAGAGATGCTCACAAGTCATTTTTTGCAAGTCTAAGTCAAGTCTCAAGTCTTTGAGCTCAAGTCCAAGTCAAGTCTCAAGTCTCTTCTGGATGAGCATTCTATCATCTGCTGCATGCAATCTGGTCTGCTTAGAACACTGCATAGCTAAAACTAAGGAATTCAAAGCATGTACTGTATTATCCTCACTCCTTTATTAGAATACAATATCAGAATTGATTAGATGACATTAGTAAACATTTCCTTAATGTTAATGCACCAAAAAAATATAAATACAAAATAAAGATTGTTCACAAGTCTCAAACCCCAAGTCCAAGTCAAGTCTCAAGTCTTTGAGGACGAGTCTCAAGTCAAGTCTCAAGTCACTGTGTGTGTGACTTAAGTGCGACTCAAGTCCAAGTCTCAAGTCCAAGTCCCCTTCTCTGGAACGGAGCGCTGTGCCAGAGGAGGAAATGGGAGATCTCCATGAGGAAAACACAGAGAGAGAAGGTAAACACTGCTCATGTGCTTATATTTATATTACCAAAATTATGAATGATACAAAGTGGGTTGATCAGCGGTAAAACCATCCTTTAATCTATCATGCAGATGAAGGTTTGTCTGTCAGTTTTCTCTTCTGGTTATGACAAGATGAGCTGTAATGAAGGCCAGCCTGTATTTATTAGGAGGCTCACACACACACACACACACACACACACACACACACACACACACACACACACACACACACACACACACACACACACACACACACACACACACACACACACACACACACACACACACACACACACACACACACATCCCCCCCCCCCACACACACACATCCCCCCCCACTCCTAGTTTGATCAAAGGGGGGGAATGGGCTATATAGCAACACACTTCCTTGTTTGACACAAGCAGCATCCCGACTTCCGTTGCTATAGTAACTCTGGTCATATCGTAGCAAACAACAACAAAAGAAACAAACAAAACACAGCCTAAACTACATTCTACAACTATAGTTACTATAGTAACACTCATATTGTTACAATAGTTACTATAGTAACAATATGAGTGTTACTATAGTTACTGTAGTAACAATATGCGTGTTACTATAGTTACTGTAGTAACAATATGACTGTTACTATAGTAACAATATGACTGTTTCTATAGTTACTATAGTAACAATATGACTGTTTCTATAGTTACTATAGTAACAATAGAGTGTTACTATAGTTACTATAGTAACAATATGACTGTTACTATAGTAACAATAGAGTGTTACTATAGTTACTATAGTAACAATATGACTGTTACTATAGGAGCAGAAGTCAGGCGGGCAGCTGCTTTGTGTCAGATGTGGGAAGTATGGAGTATGAAGTATGAAGTATGGAGTATGGAGCATGGAGTATGGAGTATGCATATAGCCCACGGTGGACACACACGTTGGATGTAGTGATGATCAGTGTTATTGCATGTGGGGGTGTGGGGGTGTGGGGTTATCATCGAGGGAAGAGAATATGAATAAGAGTCCCAAGGGACCTCCCCTCTCCCCCTCTCTCTCCTCCCCCTCTCTCTCCTCCCCCTCTTGCTGATGTGGAGGGGAGACCCCACCATCTTGGAATCAACACAGTCTTCTCTCCATGTCTTTTGTCTGTGCTGCCTGTTTTGTATGCCGTGCGTGACCGTCTGTGTTCTCAATGTAAACCAAGCAATATCAGCATCTGACAGAACAATCAGTGTCTGTGTCTCGCCCTGTGTGGACCACCCAATTAAACGACATTGCCACGCCCTGGTCTGTGTCTCGCCCTGTGTGGACCACCCAATTAAACGACATTGCCACACCCAGGTCTGTGTCTCGCCCTGTGTGGACCACCCAATTAAACGACATTGCCACACCCGGGTCTGTGTCTCGCCCTGTGTGGACCACCCAATTAAACGACATTGCCACGCCCGGGTCTGTGTCTCGCCCTGTGTGGACCGCCCAATTACGGTGAACCACCAAAAGCACCTCTTGTGTGCCGTTGTTGCATTTATTCACACTGTCAAGGTCACAGCGCCTGGTTGTATACGTATGCAGCATAATCATCTCTCCTGACAAGCTCATTCCTCACCACACAGGGGCTCCTGCATGTCATCCATATTCCTCAGGCTGAGAGCGTGCTTGAAAAAGAAAAAGGAATCAAGGTCTTGAAAGTTTTTGCAAATAGACATAAAGCGACATGGTTCATTGAAAGTGCTTGAATTGATAGATTTTGTGCAGGATTTTGTTTTGTTTGCTTGACATGTTAAACCTAGTAAATAGGTTGAACACAGCGCAGTTGAGAAGTGTTCGCACATTCAAGCCTCTCTCTTTTTAATCGCTGCTACTTCTCAGAAGAATTCTCAATGTTGTAACAGTAATGAACCTCGAGCCGTGTCTCAACCTGTTGACGCCATGCTGATGCCATGTTGACGCCATGCTGATGCCATGTTGACGCCATGCTGATGCCATGTGGAATTTGAGGGAATTGGGCCTGGAAGTTGATCTTTAAGAAGGTGTGGGTACCCTGGATGAAAACATTTGAAGAATGTATTTTCCCCCCATTCCTGCCTATATTATTATTACTATTATGATTATTATGACTATTATTATTATGATTATAATTATTGCATTTGATGACAAACATTTTGTGAGCTGCTGTTAGACCGGTCCCTCTAAGCAGGGGTGGGCATGTGGGGAGGGGGGGTGGGGGCCTCCTGCACAGTCCAACTTTTCCCCTCCTTATTAGATTTTATGGTTCCTTCCGGGCAGGTATGCAGTCCCTCGTGATCTCTTTTGTTTTAATTGGTCGTTTACAAGATGGCTTCTGGGTTCCTAACAGCTCGTAAAGCTGGCAGGCTGGACCTCGGGCCCAAGGCTGCCAAAAATACGGGGAGGTAGAAGCAGACGTGGCCGTATGAGGGCATGGGAGGTGCCAGTGAGAGTGGTTAGCCACATCACTTAGTGACAGCCTATGGCCAATCTCCTCCTGTTCCCATCTGCTCAGCTGATCTGTCAGGCCATGCTGCTTCTCACCAAACTGCCAGCAAAAATACTGCAAAATAAGGAAAGGCAGATTTCTCTAATGAATGGATCCATTGATTCAAGATGCATCAGGGATCATTTGCACTGGCACCAGGTTATGGCTGTCTGTCCATTAGCTAATAACCAATGCATCAGTATCTGGCAAACAATGGCATCTGCAGAATGAAGCAACGCAATCTCCAAAACAGTTGCATAATAACACATCTTGGTCCACGGCCCAAAATGTTGTAATGTTACTTTCACGATAACGGCTCTAAAATTGTTGAATCTCAACGTAGATTTGAAAACAAATGTGGGTTCATTTGAAAACATCACGTACCGTCAACATCGTCGTTAAGTCGCTAAAAGACTGAACTCGAGGACTCGCAGGCAAACCGTTTGAAAGCTTTGTTTGTGAAACTACAAGACATCTTTGGGCTGTGGATCAACATTGCTATGCCACCATTTTTATGACTTAGACTGAAGCAACGTCTTCACAGGTTTGTCCTTTTCATCTCATTCACACATTCACACTGCCATTAAAAGAGAAGTCAATTAACATACTGACCATTCAATTGATTGCATTTATAAAGCGCTTTTCAAGGTACAAGGTAGTAGTATCAGATAAGAGGTAAGTTCTACATGAATATATGATGTGATACAGATGTAGACCTGAGCACTGCCTGCCCTAATGTTGGCTGCACTACTGATATAATGCAACAATCGAGCACGAGTATCAAGCTTTCAATGAATTGCTTGAGGGTGAGGGGGTGCCATGTGAGGGGGTGCCATGTGAGGGGGTGCCACGTGAGGGGGTGCCATGTGAGGGGGTGCCACGTGAGGGAGTGCCATGTAAGGGGATGACATGTGAGGGGGTGCCATGTGAGGGGGTGCCATGTGAGGGAGTGTCATGTGAGGGGTACCATGTGAGGGGGTGTCATGTGAGGGAGTGTCACGTGAGGGGATGCCATGTGAGGGGATGACATGTCACCCAACACAACTATGCAATTGCCAATTAGAGTGTGTGAGGCAATGAGTGCATGCTGTTGCTTAAAGCTGGTTGTAATAGTTTTTTTACTGCAGAGGCAGAGTCTCACTGGGCCCTATGCAGGAGTCAATGGGATCCATGTGTTTATCCCATCATGTGATCAGCTGTTCAGGAGAAGTTGTTTCACCATGAGGGAGATTTAGAGATCACATCACATCACAGATTTAGAGATCACATCACATCACAGATTTAGAGATCACACTGGAGAGGGGTTGGACTGACCTTTGACCCCTGGGGTTCTTGGCTTTAGAGGGAAAGTCTGTTAGATATCATCAAGCTGGAATCTTCAAAGCTCCACGTGTTGTTTTGTGCTTTTCTCTCAGCCTGCCGTCACATGCTCTCAAATAGTGCTCGGGATTAGGAAGTGATACTGAAACGCTGATTGTAGTTCCTCAAATGGCCACTTGAGGCTGGCTCCAAAAGGTAGTCATTCCCCGTTCACCCCATGTTAAGATTACGACAGTATTAAGCATGTTTACAGTCTGGTTCAAAACAGGGTTTTGCTCTATATAGTTCATTTCATCTTTCATAACAAATGTACGTCTATATAGTTAATTTCATCTTTCATAATAAATGTACGGGGGTGAATTGGGAAACCGTCTGGTGCCGTCTCATGCGAGCTGCACGAGAACCCCAAGATGGCGACGGCCACGCTAGGCTTCAAAACGGCAGTGTAGAAATCAATGGGTGATGTCATGCTGACTCTATTTTTAGACAGGCAATGTTTTTGACAACTCCCAGGGAAGAAGGTCAAGTTGTTGCATTGAGCTGTGGGTTATATATATGTTGGTGAAGCCAGCAATATACCCTTTTCATAGCAACCGTTTTGAGGTGGAAAAACAGGAAGTAAAGCAGGTACTTTACCAATACCATTAATGATGGTTCCATTCCATTTAGTGCCAGGGCCCTCATTAATGTTATCGGTTATACCTGCTTTGCTACCTTAAAACTTGCTGTGAAAAGGGCCTAGAGGCGTTACTCAAAACATCAAATGACTTGTGACCGCATTGCATTCTGGGCTGTATGCTACTATCTATCGGTGGGGAAGTTATCTCTGCCTCAGATTTCTCACGCAAAATGGCGTCTCTAGAAAGAAGTCCGCTCTTTGATCCTGAGGGACTGACACTGACCACACTCCATTGATGTCACATTAACCCATTGATACCTGATGCAGCATTTGTGTGTGTATCCCTTTAAGACTGCGAACCGCCTGACACGGTTCGCGGTCTTAAAGGGATACACACACAAATGAGGGATATACACGCAAATGCTGCATCAGGTATCAATGGGTTAATGCTGCCCATGGAAATAAGAAGAACACACAAACACAAAATGGAGCCAGGAATGCAATGAACATCGTCAATAGCTGTTTGTTTTTGAACAATGTGAAAGTGCTTTAGACTTTTTGCTTTCATTCCCCAAGATGGCCGTGTAAATAAAAGGGGAAATTGAGCACGGCACCTCAGCACAGCTCAGCACAGCTCAGCACAGCTCAGCGTCAGACCAGCAGCAGCGAGAGGCAATGAAAACACTGTGACGGTTTCTCTGCAGCTTCAGTCTGTGAGGACGTTTTAACCTCAAGTCAATGGCAAGGCAGCTTCAGTCTGTGGGTCTAAGACATTTCCCCCCTATTTTTGGTCCATCTGGTCTCCTTGTGTAATAACACTTGTATAACCTCAACCCTGTAATGTGCAATCAAGTGATATACATTTGTATATCATATATATATATATATATATATATGTATGTATTCTGCAATGATGTCAAATGGATTTATAAATTGTTATATGACCATAAAGACAAAATAAAAAACAAAGCGGAAATTAATTGAATGTCACAGAAATATATTCAAATTACACAGAGCAATAATAACAAAGGTTTTTGGGAAATTAAATGTGTTCTCCCAAGTCTTAGTGATCACGAGGAAAGAAAATAAACATAACACACACACACACACACACACACACACACACACACACACACACACACACACACACACACACACACACACACACACACCAAAAGTTATTTACATTTTCGACCAAGAACTCCTTTCATTTTTTCACCCACGTTATGAGTCCCTTGCCTTGAAGCAGTTCCTATCTGCAATGAATAGGCAGAGAACTATCTCACACTATCTATCACGTATATTCCTCAGCTGAGGAGAAATCAAAGCTTAAGTGTCACTTAAGGAGCAAACTTAAGGTGCTTTGTGCAACAGGGCCCAGGTTTCTGAATAAACAATGAGGGCTCAGATCGGGTAGGGCTTGGTTGTCTCGGGCCTACATTTTACGCCCGTGCAGGGCTCTACTTTGTGCAGGGCTCTACTTTGTGCAGGGCTCTACTTTGTGCAGGGCTCTACTTTGTGCAGGGCTCTACTTTGTGCAGGGCTCTACTTTGTGCAGGGCTCTACTTTGTGCAGGGCTCTACTTTGTGCAGGGCTCTACTTTGTGGACCCCAGAGGGTTAATTAACCTGAAGTCAATGGCAGGTTTTTTGTATGTGTTTTGCACGGAAAGATAGTCCACCTGGGCAGTAGGCACTGAGGACATGGGAACAGGCCCGGATCTACCATATGGGCAACGTTCACGCAGAGATGGTCACAGTTACAAAAACAAATACAGCTAGCGAATTTATTTGGTAAAATAGCTGTTGAATTCAAAATATTGCTATAGTCAGAGTGAAATCTAAATAGTTAATCACATATTACATAATTACACCTCAAATGAGGTCAACAAACACGTTGATGACGTCAATTTTTTATTAATTTTTTAGGAGCCCATTTTTTCCTGCGTTCCGAGTTGTGCTCGCTATTGGTGAGTTTGTACGTTACTTCTGGGTAAGCCTACAAAAAGATGTCTTCCCTGCGGTACTCTATGAGGTGTAGCTTATATACGTTAATATACATGAAATGTTGATATGCAACATCATTTTGGTTCACAAAATCGCCATTTAAGATGTATAAACATGACGACGACGGCTGCTGCTGAACACAAACAGCTTTACAAGCTCCCACATAAATACTACTATACTGCTGCAGGCTTAATGACTGCTGCAGTAATTATAGAGAATGTTTGCCTCAACAATAAAGAGAGAAAATGGCTTTATGGGTGGAGGATCTGCAAGTTCTCTAAACACATGCCATGTTCATGCTCTCCAAACACATGCCATGTTCATGCTCTCTAAACACATGTTCATGCTCTCCAAACACATGTCATGTTCATGCTCTCCAAACACATGTTCATGCTCTCCAAACACATGTTCATGCTCTCCAAACACATGTTCATGCTCTCCAAACACATGTTCATGCTCTCCAAACACATGCCATGTTCATGCTCTCCAAACACATGCCATGTTCATGCTCTCTAAACACATGCCATGTTCATGCTCTCCAAACACATGCCATGTTCATGCTCTCCAAACACATGCCATGTTCATGCTCTCTAAACACATGCCATGTTCATGCTCTCCAAACACATGCCATGTTCATGCTCTCCAAACACATGCCATGTTCATGCTCTCTAAACACATGCCATGTTCATGCTCTCCAAACACATGCCATGTTCATGCTCTCCAAACACATGTTCATGTTCATGCTCTCCAAACACATGCCATGTTCATGCTCTCCAAACACATGTTCATGTTCATGCCAATTGGCTAAAAGGGGGGGGGGTTACTTTAATAGGAGGACCACTGTCGTTCTGTAAGCCCCCGTTCACAGAGTACGCCGAAGCAACGCTCAACCGAAGCTGTACCTACGCTGAACCCCCAAGTTTAATTTAGGCGTCTTTGTTAACAGGCGAAGCCGTTCACACCATTCGTGCGCATGCCATGCTGACGCCATGCCGAAGCCACGCTCAGGCTACGCCGAAGCGATCACAAACAGGCCTGACGCCGAATTTCCCAGCTTTCCCAGTCAATGGGAGTTGTGGGTGGGTTCAAGGCACGAGAGTAGGCACTGAGAGGAAAAGAGAAGGCGTCTTGTGTGAACAGTAAGGCGTACGTTCAGCTTGTGCTGCTTCAAGCTTGAGTTCTGCTTACGTTCGGCGTCCTGTGTGAACGAGGGCTTAGCTCATGGGGGCAATAGGGCTAGACTGAACATGTATAGAACTTTCACCATGCCATACATAGCTATGGTCTGTAGCATTTATTCTGTTTGGATTAATCTAATCCCCTCCTAAAATCTGAGCCCCCCCAGGAATTAGCTGTTTTTATTGATTTTATTTCTATTATTTCTATTGGGGATAAATAAAGGATAACTTAACTTAACTTAACTTAACTTAACTTAACTTAACTTAACTTAACTTAATTTAACTTAACTTAACTTACTTTGCTATAACATCAAAAAAATTCCAAGGTCAAGGAAAAATGGTATGGAGCACTGAAGAGATTCAATAAAAAAGAGTCATATATAATCAGTTATTATAATAAGCATATAGCCGAATGCATTTAACTTCATTCAAAACTTTTATTTTCTGAACAGAAAACAAACATGGAGTCAGAATAAAGAGAAATCCTGTGCTTGGATTCTAAATAAACATCCCATTACTCAACATCAGCAGATAAACACCAAATAAAACCAGTCGAATATGTTTCATGAACATAAAAACAATAGTTTTGTTATATATTATATATGTTATATTATGTTATATATTTGTTATACGCTATAGTTTCAAGTGCCCAGTATTTTTCTTCTTCTTCTTTTCTTCAGAAATACTTTGGGTTCTAACAGAATGCAAAGGCGAAGGAGAAATGGAAATGAGAATAGCCTCCCCTCATAAAACTCAGTCATTGGTTATATAGAAGTCGTATTTGGTTAATTGTACCATTTTAAGCATTGGCCAAAATTAGAAGAACTCTGTTCTTGTGATAATTCTGCAAAATGCATTAAATTACAGTGTATAGTGATCACCTTGGGACGGGTCAAATTGATCACTATAAGCGGATGATCATTACAACTATATATATATATAATAATTATATAATTTCTTTTTCTTTTTCTTTATTTCTCATCTAGATTACCATCTAAATGACATTTGTATATGTATTACATGAATACACATATAAGGTAATGAAACTGACAGCTCAATTATTTAACCTACTGAATGTTATTGACTTTATAAATCCATACAGTATAGGCCTGCAGCTGTTTCAAACAGAGCGGTCTGGCATCGACAGAAATGCCACCATGTCTCCACAGACTGACAGGCACAGCGATGCCGCGATCTCTCCATATACAGACAGACATGCACCGAGTATCATTGGTGTATCTCGGCTCATTTTTGGCAGTTTGTAAGTAAAAAATTATAAAATTACTGTAGTTTTTCCATTGTTCTCATGTGTGACAAAGCCCAAAATGTTCACTGTAAGCGAAGTATTGATCACTAAGCAAATGATTTAAACAGCATTTGTATAGGAATGATTCTGGACAAAGCTTTTTGATCAGTATACCCAGCTGATCATTATAACTGTGATCACTATAAGCAGTTTCCATTGTACTGATGCTCTGTACTCTGTACTGATACTCTGTACTCTGTACTGATACTCTGTACTCTGTACTCTGTACTCTGTACTGATGCTCTGTACTCTGTACTCTGTACTGATACTCTGTACTCTGTACTCTGTACTCTGTACTGATACTCTGTAGTCTGTACTGATACTCTGTACTGATGCTCTGTACTCTGTACTCTGTACTGATACTCTGTAGTCTGTACTGATACTCTGTACTGATGCTCTGTACTCTGTACTCTGTACTGATACTCTGCAAAATCCTGATTTCTTTCGCTGTTTTGTCTGATGTGTGGTGAGCGTTCTGGCGCAAACTGGCTGCCGTACATCACCCAGGTGGGTAGCCTAGTTCCTCCACCTCTCTCCTCTGAAGTGTGAAGCGCTTTGAGTGTCTAGAAATGCGCTATATAAATCCAATCAATTATTATTATTATTATTATTATTATTATTATTATTATTATTATTATTATTATTATTATTATTATTATTATTATCTTTTCTCCTTGGAACTTTTTGTTGAAGTTTGCGTCCCTGTAGGTGACGCTCTTTTCTATGTATGTTCCTGCTGACTACCCATCTCTTCTTCTATTTATTACAAACAAACCGGACAAAGTAAAACACATCAGAAAGTCCTAGAAAAAGCTTTCATGGGCTGGCTGTAAGTTCAATCAACCACTGATAAATGAGCAAAACTGACATAGCCTACATGAAAATGTCTCTGGCTATTTCTTAAAATATTGTGATTGTAAAATCTCAGCTTCCTGGTGGGGGGGGGGGG
>NC_139643.1:52492771-52587771 GCF_964638095.1 Poromitra crassiceps | reverse complement strand
GAAATAATCGACAGATTAATCAATAATTAAAATAATCGTTAGTTGCAGGCCTTGTCACGTCGAGGCAGACCCTAGATGTGTCCCCTCTTGGTTAGAAGTGTTGAGTGAGCAGCTACAGAGGAATAGATCAGATCAGATCAGATCAGATCAAATCAGATCAGTAAGGCTCTTTTTCAGAGTCAAAGGTCAATAAATCAATGGTGCAGTTTTAGGAGCAGTCATCTGAGAAAATGTAATAGAGGCTTTGTGGAAAAGCTATCGCATCATTTCTGTTGTTTACCTGTACAAAAAGAGTGACCTCTGACCCCTTTAGCCTAAATCCCCCGTTCTATCTATTCAGCAAAGTTAGAATTTAGCTGCTAGACCAGTCCAGGCAGACACGATCGGCGATTTAACCACCGCAGTAAATGCACATCTGAGCAGACGTCTTGTGTTCTGCTCTAGAATCCCCAAACCTGTAGTTAGAGCCGCAGCACCTTCCTTTGAGCCTTCAGCCCATTGAGATATATGGGCAGTTTTACCCCACTCGCGCGCCAGCAGTATAACATTTTGTGGGCGTTCCCAAGTTCACATGAAGATGTGCGAAGCACAGAATGATTTAGAGCTCAGGTCTGGTTCTATCTTCATGTTTTGAGTCTGGTCATAGGAAGCAAGAGAGCAGCAGGGTGGGGTAGAGGGTGGCAGAGCATAGGCCGGTGTGTGTGTGTGTGTGTGTGTGTGTGTGTGTGTGTGTGTGTGTGTGTGTGTGGGTGTGTGTGTGTGTGTGTGTGTGTGTGTGTGTGTGTGTGTGTGTGTGTGTGTTGGATTTATGATTAATAACTAATAACTATGTGTAACTGCTTTATAGTTCTTGATTATGTAAATAAAGCTAATGTAACTTACATTTTCTCTATGTCAGTAGTTTAGTTACTTATTACATTGTGGCAGTAATTGCGTTATAAGCCTCTTCAGATGCCAAACATATCCCAGACGCAATACACAACTAAAAAAGTTTACTTTTGTGACACCATCCAATCTCTGCTGCTGGAGAGACTTTGATAAGAAGCTTGGCAGCAGAGAGTTTCCAATCTGCCAGAGGAGCCTGCTCAGCTAAAGCATGAGACGCTGTGTTGTGCTGTCTTGGTGTTGTTGTGCAGAGTGCAGTCTTGGTGAGCAGATGAGGCACGAGTGACCTGAAATAAGACAAGCTGTGATTTATCCTCATAGAGAGCGACGCTGCACTTGAATCAAATTAATGTCAAGAACCTAGCGTGCTGGTGCCGATCCAGATGTTTAGCAGAACAGCCATGGGGAGCGTGCAGGGGCCGATCCAGATGTTTAGCAGAACAGCCATGGGGAGCGTGCAGGGGCCGATCCAGATGTTTAGCAGAACAGCCATGGGGCAGCCTGGTTGCAGCATCTGCACAAATCTACATTTAGATGCACCTGTAAGCTCCCTAGCTAATCTGGCTTCTTGGAAAACACGGTGTCATGATTATGGAGGCTGATTTGGCACAAAGGCCGTGGGGCCGTGATACAAGGCTTTGCAGAACCAATGAAGCGCAGGCGATGTTTGAATCAGCATCTTGCAGGAGCAGCTAGGGCTTATATATATTATGTAAGTCAAACTGACAAGGATGTAAATCCTGCAAATTTGCTGTAACTTGCAAGCTCATGTCCCACATGGCCAGGAGGGCTGAGAGCTCTATTGTCCTGCATGTCCAGGAGGGCTGAGAGCTCTATTGTCCTGCATGTCCAGGAGGGCTGAGAGCTCTATTGTCTCATGGCCTCTGGGAGTTTTTCCTTCTGTTGTGTTGCTGTGCTAATTAACCCACATCTACTGAGACTATAGCGCATAAATTAAGCCAATATTGAGCTTATGTGGAATATGAACACTCCATACGGTCTGTAACAGATGATGAAATAAAAACCAAAAGGCTAGCAATAGCGTAATTAATTTGGAGTGGTTTTGACACGGTGAATGAAAGCTTTGTGTTGTGCCGTACATATTGAGTGGCTGTAGAGGAGAAGAGAGGATGAGAGAAGGAGAAGACTGGAGCACTGCAGGGAAAGAGGAGGATCTGTGTGGACTCCAGATCAGACAGAGAAGTACAGCAGAGAATGCTGCATTTTCAACCATGTCAATGCGATAGGCCTACACTCAAATTCAGCTCAATAACACCTCTGTTCATTTGAATAATTATACAAAATGCAATTAAGTCCAATTTTGTTGGCAGCATTGTTGTATGCAAATCACATTATAATAGTGTGTTATTATTATAATAAATGTGTGGCAAAGGTCAAAGCAGCCCTGATTGAAATTAAGCAAACAAACTAGACCTTTCGAGTTCACTCTACTGGCGGCTCCTCTTCAAACAGTATACATAATGTATATAATAATAATGTATACATGTAAATAATGTATACATAAAGTATACATAATGGGTAGAGTCACTATTTCACATGAGAAACAGTAAAACACAGACATGCAATCTAATGTAAACTACAGTCATTATTCCAGCCAAACAGGCTGGGTGGAGAGAATGTCACAGCGTCACATGTCTGGCAGGTGCTGGCTGCAGCCAAAGTGCCATTACTACACACCTCAGTGCAGTCTGGCATCCAGCCTCTAAACCCTGGAGCCCGGAGACACCTGAGAATCCTCTTCCACCAATATTCCAAGACATGATCCAAATAGGATGATATGCTCTCTGATCATGGGAGTCACACATGTTCAGAACATTCCAACTCCAGAATGGGACCACTTTATACTGTTAGAATCTGTAATGCATGGCATACCAGATATGCAATAAAACCATCTCATTCAGAAAAGATCTACTTAGAAATGGACAGCTGTTATATCTGCAGAAGATTCACTAGTCAAGGTCCATGATGTCAGGATATTGTATAGATAAGAGGAGCCATGATGCCAGGATATTATATACATGTAGATAAGAGGAACCTATCAAGTCTTCCTCTGATGATCGCCCCTCATATTACAGTCTCAAGGTCAATACCTCAAAAGAGCAAACTGACAACATTAACTAACGTACGAGTTGATGGGTATGAGTTTTTGACCGTTTAGAATTTCAAAAAGATTTTTGTTTCTCCTGAGATTTTTGAGATTGGCAGGGTGAAAAAAAAACTCGTGAGAGACAGTATGAAGGATCAAAATAAACTTTAATGATCCAATAAAACATGAGTAAGGTTTGACACATGGCTCTATGATGATGCTCCTCCTGCGATGATGAGGGCAGGGCGTCAGTAGAATAGAAATCTCTCCATGACGTTGGTGGTGGCAGGGGAGGAGGCGGGGCCAAACAACTGGTACACGGGAATGACAGCAACTGCAGGGTGACAACATGACGGTGAGTAGCGAAACCACATAGTAAGAAACCACATAGTAAGACACCACAGTAAATAACCACATAGTAAGAAACCACATAGTAAGACGCCACATAGCCTACTAAGAAACCACATAGTAAGAAACCACATAGTAAGAAACCACATAGTAAGAAACCACATAGTAAGACAACACATAGTAAGACACGAGAACCTGAAATACTCTCAACCGCTTTGATGATTTGTTCAGCAGCAAAGCAGCGACATCGGGGGTTGTGATTTTTTGCTCTTGATGGCCACTGCTCTACATGTGGTGAGTAACAGGAGAGCACATGGCATGCATGAGATTAAGAAATCATGTTGTTGAAATGACAAAGACAATTTTCACAAGTAATTGTTTTCTATCTTTATTTCATGTAACGGTTGAGTCGTTAAGCTTTACGACCCCACTATGACAGTATAAATGACTGAAATCTAGTTATAAAAGAAGGTGGAAACTTTCCTCTTTCTGCACCATGTTGTTCAGAAGACTTCTGTGATAATGTCACTAAAGGATCAGTGCATTATCTTTTATGAGGGGGAGAATGACTTGTGTAACGGGGTTGAGGGTGACTGCCTGGGGGACGGAACTAAATCATGTGATTTTAATGAATAATCATGAATTTATTTAGAAAAAAACATGACCAGCAATAAAGCACAGATAGAAGTTTATGTGAATGGCAATTTGTTTTTACACTTTATTAAAGGGGACATTTCTCAACTTGTATGACTTCATGCCTGGCTGCACGCTTGCAGTTTGCGTCAAAAAGACATCAGACGCAGAAACTCTGGCTGCAGGACGAGACACATCGGTCTAGTCTGTTAAAAAGGTCAAGGTCAAGGTAGTCTTTAAAGGTCTAGTCTGTTAAAAAGGTCAAGGTCAAGGTAGTCTTTAAAGGACGTCGAAAAGAAAGTGCCTCTGTGATGCGACGCTTCCATGTGGGAGACCTGCTGGTGTGTTCCCACCCCACCGTTAGAGCCATAATCCCAGGTTGCATTTTGGGGTTGTTTCCTGTGGCTGGTTCTCATCCTTAAGAAACTGCACCACCACGGTTCTCTGCTTTGAGGAGTGAGACTCACATTTTCACTCCAGAGTTGATGTGAACGCACCCTGAATCTGAATCAACTAATGCTGTGTCAGCTGTCTGAGACAGTTGGAGAGCACATAGTGTTATGGCTGAAAAGGCTTGTAGAAGATGAAAAAGCTCCACTCGATAGGTAGGCTTTTTTAATGTATTTCATCTCCTGTCCTCAGCTGAAGGTTCATGGAGGAGTTGTGGAAGCAGTTTTATTTATGCAAGGTACAAACTGCCTCTTCTCACCTCACCGCACGAGAATAGAGCTTTTAAACTATTCAGCATTGGAGCTCACTGGTCTGACACACACACCACACACACACACACACACACACGCGCGCGCGCACGCACGCACGCACACATCGACCCATCCATCTCCTGTACTTTGGGTTCCGGACACATAGGTTTGTTGCTATTTGTGAAGGAAAGCATCTGCATGTATACAATTTCTCAAGGACTTTGGTTAAAAAAGGTACTTTAGAAATAGGCCTATAGAGTTGCAGAGGGTACAGTGAGGCTGCAGGTTAGAGGTTAGAGGGTACAGTGAGGCTGCAGGTTAGAGGTTATAGTTGCAGAGGGTACAGTGAGGCTGCAGGTTAGAGGTTAGAGCAGGGATGTCAAAGATACGGCCCGCGGGCCGGATCCGGCCCGCGGGCAGGTTTCATCCGGCCCGCGAGATGTTTTGGAATATTACATTTTTTTTTTTTTTTTTTTTTTTTTTTTAATAATTATTATTATTATTAAATTCGCACCCCATTATCATGAACTACGTGTGGCTAATAAGCAAGCTAAGAGTTCATTCATAAGTTAATTAACCTGCACTACAAGGAAGTATGTCAGTAGGCAGGGGCGGACTGCATAATCGGGCACGTCGGGCAAATGCCCGGTGGCCTGGCCTGGCCTGGCCTGCAAATTTTTTTTTTTTTTTTGCAGGCCAGGCCAGTCCACTCACTGAACAGCAGGCCAGGCGCCGCCTACTGGTTTACTAGTGGTTTTATTACTTTATTCAGGGTTAAAGTGGGTGCATCTCATTGTAAAATTGGACTTGGCCCAAATTGGGCTTCAAACGGCCCAAATCGGGCTTCAAACGGCCCAAATCTGGCTTTAAATGACCCAATTTGGGCTTCAAACGGCCCAAATCTGGCTTCAAACGGCCCAAATTGGGCTTCAAACGGCCCAAATTGAGCTTCAAATGGCCCAAATTTTTCGACGCCGGCACGCACGTCAGCCCGTATCGGCCTGGCCTGCTTGGTATCTAATGCCCGGCCTGAATTATGATCCCAGTCCGCCCCTGTCAGTAGGTCATCAGGTGTAAACAAAGCCGCCATGATGCCACGCTGGAATTGAATCGCACATTCGGCTACCTACCAAAAAACAAAGGAATCAACAAGATGCTGTCGAAAAAGAGAAAGGTTGACACGGAATGCAGGCAGTTTCAAGAGAAATGGAAAGAGCAGTATTTATTTTGTGAAGTAAATGGGTAAATGAGTCGAATTGATTTTAGTAAAAAAAAAAATCCGGCCCCCATGAGGTCTCAGTTGAACAAATCCGGCCCTCTACCTAATATGAGTCTGACACCCCTGGGTTAGAGGGTACAGTGAGGCTACAGGTTAGAGGTTATAGTTGCAGAGGGTACAGTGAGGCTGCAGGTTAGAGGTTAGAGGGTACAGTGAGGCTGCAGGTTAGAGGTTAGAGGGTACAGTGAGGCTGCAGGTTAGAGGTTATAGTTGCAGAGGGTACAGTGAGGCTGCAGGTTAGAGGTTATAGTTGCAGAGGGTATACAGTGAGGCTGCAGGTTAGAGGTTATAGTTGCAGAGGGTACAGTGAGGCTGCAGGTTAGAGGTTAGAGGATACAGTGAGGCTGCAGGTTAGAGGTTAGAGGGTACAGTGAGGCTGCAGGTTAGAGGTTATAGCTGCAGAGGGTACAGTGAGGCTGCAGGTTAGAGGTTGAAGAATAGCTGCCATTTTTAAATGACAGTAAAGTGTCGACATGGCAGCCTGGCAGGTGAATAGGGTAAAATGTATGACTAATAGATATCACCATGATTACTTACTTACATTAAGACAATCTTTTTTTGTATTCCACATTTTCTGAATTTTTATGTTTAAATATGGAATGCTGAGGAAGGCTTACGCCGAAACGTCCATTGTCACTGCTGCTGCTTGAAGGTATTAAAACAACCCAAAAGGATTTATTTTGAGTGCTGGTTTTTTTGTCCCTCTAAATATGGAAATGAGACATTATCTACTTAAAATATGTGCTAATTTGCATACATTTCCAGAACATAAAACTGAACATTGGATAAAGCCAGGTTCAAAATTCTTGTTTCATTTTGTTGACATATTAAAGCACAAGGTTTTTACATAGGCAAATCTCAATATCTCCTTTTAGCGCTCCATAAATCAGAAAATACTGTAAAAAAAAAAAATTGCCATGTTTTTAGGAATAAAATATGAATAATATATTGACAAACCCCTCTGTAAAAACCTTCAAAATAGGAATACAACTGGAATGTTTGGTGTATGTAAATGAAGTGGAGATTTCTGGCTCAGATGATGAGAAAGAGAAAACAGCCTGTTTATACTATTCACCTCCTATGACCACCACACAGTGACATGTTCATGATAGAAATGATGTCTGGAGCAACAGTACCAAGAATGTCCTTTAGCAGTATATATATATATATATATATATATATATATATATATATATATACTTTATATAAAAACAAACCATGCGATGGCATCACTGCCGCATACTGAAACAATATAACCTGTTAAGCTTTGATAACTTTTTAAAATTTTCCACTCTTCTGTTTTTTAAATGTCTACATAATTTAGCACCTGAGCCCCTGAGCCGATTTGTCAGTTGACAAAGCGGCATCAGGGTTACCAGGGGCACGGCTAGTGGAAACTGCAAAATTGCACGCCACAAAACCTCTTTTGGACAGTCCACGTTCTCCATTAAGGGGTCTCAAATGTGGAACACACTGCCGGAGGAAATAAAACTAAACCTAGAAATTAAGGGTTTTAATAAAAACGTCAAAGACTGGTTGAAGCTCCACCAGGTTTGTACACACTCTTAGGAGTGTGTACAATAAGTACACACTCCTAACTAAACTGAACATAATTTGAACTGTCTTAACTGTGATATTTGAATTGTTACTGTACTGAAATTTGACCTGAATTTTACGTTTAGTAGCCTATCTGATCTTTGCTATGTGTCTTTTTATTGTATTTTGCTGTATTTTTGTGTATTATTATTTTTTATTTTAGAGGAATGTTTGGTTACATCTAGGGACTGGCATTGCAAACTAGCCCTGGGCTATACATGCTTTGGTACAACACATCATAGGTTTATTGACATTTTATGTTGTGAACACTATATGTACGTAAGTAAGTACGTAAGTAAATAATTTTTTTCAGTCAATTTTTCAGTTTCACATGAATGCATTACAGTAATAATGTGCGTTTACATATAGGAGACCGAAAAGGTGTAGGCTGAAGCCGTAGCTTATAAATGCCTACCCTTTTTTACATTTTATTACATCAAAATTCAAAAACAAAAAATAAGATAGTTGCAAGAATCAGTTGACAGCGAGAAGGAAAGTTTTCAATAGATCTTAGAAATAATAATAACCTATTCAAATAAACAAATAAATTAAATGAAATAAAATGAAATGAAATGAGCACAGTCTATTACAGAAAGAAAGAGCGATTTCAAATATAGGGATTGTGTGTTTTGCTTTGGGAGGGTTTAATGAAGCATTACTGTATGTTTGGGCTTGACAAGGAAATGATAACCTCAGCAAAGGATTGCGTCGACATTGCTGAGGGACCGTTACAGGTTACAGGCCGTTGATTTATGACATCTTTGACCACTTCATTTAATTTCCCAGAGGACTGTGGAAATGGATTCCTTTAACTCATGTCCATCTATTTGTGTCGTCTAGCTAAACACTCCAGAGCCCCTTGTTAAGGGACTGCATGCTGTGACAAGACCGCTCATCGTTCCCTACAGGTTACAACAAAGAACATCCCTCAACCAGAGCATTATAGTGGGATTTGACCATCTCTGACAGTGAGTCAGGGGGAAGAGTGCAGGACTTAGTTTGTAGACTAATCAGTGTATCTCTAAACAATATGAAAAATCAAGTAAGGAACTTTAACGAATTCTGGCAAACTAGAGGTGGTCTCTAAAGCTGTGTTCACACTTCACATCATGATAGATTGATCACGAGATGTTCATGTCAGCCTCCTGCGTAATTACAAGTGCAGCATTTAGGATGTTTTATGTGGGATCTGCTTTCTTCCACTTGACATCATGAATTGCAGACGTACTATAGTCAACACAGGAAACATGCAGTTCATTTTCATTCTAAAAGAAAATCTATTTTCAGATACATTTTGTGTTATGTCTACTTCTTCTTCTTCTGTCATTATGTCTTTAGACGTGCAGCTCCATTGAGGTCCAGGTCGATCAAACCACATTTGCCATTTGGTGGCTTGTGTTTGAGGCAGCTGGTGATTATATGCTCTACAGTAGAGTTCTCAACGGGCCTGAAAGTTCAAACCCAACCCGACCCGAGTACAGTAAGTAGTACAGTAAGTAGTACTGTAAGTTGAAGCCCGAGCCAAACCCAATTAGACCAATTAGCATAAATGATGAGGCTGAACCCAGCCCATCAGGCTCAGGCTGAAACTGAGAACTCTAAAGCTGTGTTCACACCCAGATATTTATTTTTCTCTCTGTCGCTCGATTCAACCCTTTGGAATCGCTCTGTCACTCTGTTTAAATCGCTCGTCAACAGGCACAATAATTGACGGACATCTGGGGGCTATAACGTTACGCAATGTCATGATGTTTGTCCACACTCGAAGACATTTTTCAAGTCTTTCATCACTTGGTAATATCTACTCTTCCACTTTTATCAGAAGCATCAATTTTGGATGAGGAAAGAAGAGAAACATGACACACACACACACACACACACACACACACACACACACACACACACACACACACTGCAAGCATGTATAAACAGACACAACCACATTTTCCATCTCCAGAGGATATAATATCGTGGTGAAGCAGGTCTGGTGGGGATGCAGGAGCAGTTAGGAAGCAGAGTCTTTGTGTTTAGCTTTATTAGCTGTTAAAACAGCTACTCTTCTGTACAATGAAGCAAGACTAGTGGCTTAGCAAGCTAACTTCAGCTTTAACCCGGGGTTTGCCGTGTGCTACGACGCTAGTTCACTTCTTACCGAGATAGATCACCATGGCAACTTGTGTTGCACAGTTAACCTGCTCCTGGGCAGGTTAAGTTGACAGGATAAGATCAAAAGGCATGAAAGACCCACCTTCTGACCAATCAGCTCTCTGGAAACAGCATGTCACCATTCATATAGGATCCCTATATGAAAAATACATTGCATTCAAATGAAAATCAAAAAAGAAAAAAAACATGAACAGCTCCTGTTGAATTAATCAAGGACTGAAGCCTTGCACTTGTTGTACATAATTAGACCTAGCTACCACTTTGGAATATGTTTTTATATTTAATTTTTATTTGTTCCCAAGTAGTTACGTTTGACCCTGCTGCCAGTATTTGGAGGATCTATGTCTCCCAGAACGCGCCTGAAGCTACACCAGAGAAGCTATCAGGTGAGAGGCTAATTCAATACACACCGGCCTTATTGGTACAGTTAAATTAATACCCCGAGACACCAGTTGGTTATGAAGGAGGATGGAGCTACTGTAGTCAATACCATCCCATAACACTAAATGATCTTTGAGTCGAGGCGGATTGAGAAAGAACTTCTGTTTGGATGCTCGCTCTGACCTCCTCCCCTCGGCTGTACGGCTCTACTCTCTCTCTGGACCTCCTCCCCTCGGCTGTACGGCTCTGCTCTCTCTCTGGACCTCCTCCCCTCGGCTGTACGGCTCTGCTCTCTCTCTGGACCTCCTCCCCTCGGCTGTACGGCTCTGCTCTCTCTCTGGACCGCGTCATGAGATCGCCTGTGACTCAACCTGTTCTGTACTGATAAAAATACATGCTACAAATGCGAGGCACGCAATGCTCACAATCTGTTCTGCTGCACTGCCAATGGGCAGAGGAAGTAACACACCGGGTGGCCGACACACACACACACACACACACACACACACACACACACACACACACACACACACACACACACACATACACACACACACACACACACACACACACACACACACACACACACACACACACACACACACGTAACACACTGCACACACACTGCACACACACACACACACACACACACACACACACACACTGCACACACATGCACGACACATTACCTCACAGGCCATTTCAAACCACCGGTGCAAAGACTGATGAAATGGCACGCGAGGAAAGTTACCTGAAATCAGCAATTTGAGGCTCCCGCATCTACAGTACTGTGCTGCGTGTCAGAGGGAGCTCTCGCTACACTGTTGGGGATAATGCATTACTTTGTAATACACACACACCTTTTATATTACTATAAAAAGTAATATATATGTAATATATATATATATATATATATATATATATATATATATATATATATATATATATATATATTACAAAGTAATGCATTACAAAGTAAAGCATTACAGTCATCACATTACATTTGTCTGTAACGAGTAGATTACGGTTCCTAAATCCAGCAATCACATTACAGTTCAATCTAATGTAATGTGATTACTTGCATTGCACAAGTTCTTTAATTATCAGCAGGATTTAATCTGCAGGATTATGGAAAAAAACACATCAAACGTGCAGTGCTTGTTCATGCACGATAGCGCAACACAAGAACAGCTGACTGTTTAAAGCTGTTAATTGTTAGAATGGATGGGCTGGAGGGACGGGGAGGAGTGATGATTGGTTAGCTTTAGGCATGAAGAGTGACGATCGGTTGGTTCAGGCCAATCAGAGGCAGTCATCCCTCAGACCTATCCATTGTAGCACTATCTTTCATAGGAGTTCAAGGCAGGTCTGTTGTCTATTGTAACACCTGGCCAGGGACTACAGATGTAAACTAGCCGTTTGGCTAATTCTGGCATATTTACAGCACTGTTTATTAAAGGAACACTCTGCCCATTTTCAACCAGCTTTGTATCATTAGAACATCAGTAGTATATCAGAAAACTGTAAACGGTTTTGAAGTCTGTCATTTAATTTGACAGTTATTGAGTGTTAAAGTGTGGACCAGTGACATCACTGGTCCACACTAACTCAAATTAATAACTCATTAACTCAAATCAACTCTCAATAACTGTCAAACTATTCATCATTCATCTAGTTTGACAGTTATTGAAAGTTGATTTGAGTTAATGAGTTATTAATTTGAGTTAGTGTGGACCAGTGATGTCACTGGTCCACACTTTAACACTCAATAACTGTCAAATTAAATGACAGACTTCAAAACCGTTTACAGTTTTCTGATATACTACTGATGTTCTAATGATACAAAGCTGGTTGAAAATGGGCGGAGTGTTCCATTAATATGTACTGTCCCTGTCAAATAAACCAATGAATGCAAATTAAATAACAATAATTAAATAGGTAAAATGTCGGAGGGCACACTATCTCATGTCTTCTGGTTCTGCCCTTCACTGACAGGAATCTGGGCCAAAATATTTGACTGGTACTCTAAAGCCTACAGAATAACCCTTCAGCCAGAGGCAGAACTCGCCATCTTCGGCTGCTCAGAGTCTTCTCTGAACTTTCCTACAGCTGTGCAGCAGTCTCTGACACAGGGGACAACTGTTGCCAAAAAACCCATCCTGAAGGAATGGAAGTCCCCCTCCTCACCCTCTTTTCAAGTGTGGCTGACGGATATGACCTCTGTTATACGGATGGAGAGACTTAGGTTGCTGAGGACCAACTCACTTCAGAAATTCTCTGCTATTTGAGACACGTTTCTGGCCTACCTCGTTGAGGTTGGGGGCGACGGGTGATTCGCCAGGCTGGTTTCTCATGGACTCCCTGTGGGGGATCCTCTTACAAGCTATAAGCACCTTACACGACTGGTACCACGATGTAATACTGAATGTCCCCTCTCTCGTATGTTTTGTTTCTTTTCTTTAGTTTTAGTGTCTGAGCCTGTTTGTTTGTCTTGTTCGTATGTTTAAAAAAGTTGAAAAAAAAAGAAAATCCGATCCGGGCCAAGGCGAGGATGGTGGGTGTGATTTGTGAAATGCTGTGAGATGCAGAGAGTGTTGGGCAGAAGACACGTTTACCACACAGACAGCAGAGAGTGTTGGGCAGAAGACACGTTTACCACACAGACAGCAGAGAGTGTTGGGCAGAAGACACGTTTACCACACAGACAGCAGAGAGTGTTGGGCAGAAGACACGTTTACCACACAGACAGCAGAGAGTGTTGGGCAGAAGACACGTTTACCACACAGACAGCAGAGAGTGTTGGGCAGAAGACACGTTTACCACACAGACAGCAGAGAGTGTTGGGCAGAAGACACGTTTACCACACAGACAGCAGAGAGTGTTGGGCAGAAGACACGTTTACCACACAGACAGCAGAGAGGGTTTGGCTGCAAACAGTCACAAACAGTTTGAGGGAAGATGGAAGATCTTGGAAGAGGCATAGTGACATATTTCTTGTAAATCTCTCCCCATAACTGTGCCCACAAGATATCAGCACATAAGACGCATCATAACTGTGCCCACACGATATCAGCACATAAGACGCATCATAACTGTGCCCACAAGATATCAGCACATAAGACGCATGACTCTATGAAAACATCCTAGCAAATACATTTAGGAAACATAAGCCCTATGCGAACCAGCCGCCGAAAAAATATGAATGGTGGTGAATGCTGAGAGTCTGAGAAACAATCATTTTTTGAGCCCTTTTGAATTGTGCCATGAGGTTCACATACTGTATGTTTGACAATTTAAAAGATAACTTTGCAAGTCCAGAAAGTCACAGTTTGTTGGACTATAAGTGATATTATTAGAAAGACTACACAGAACCAGTTGTGTGACTTGCATAAGTGACGTCTCTCCCACTGGGTCATGTTGGTGTTGGTGTGACGTATATTGTGTGAAATGAGAGATGTGGGCTAGTTGATTGAGCAGTGCCGGTTTCATTTGATGATAAACTGTGACTTTCTTGACCTGCAAAGTTCTCTTTTCAATTGACAAAATGTACATGTGGACTTCATGGCACAATTCAAATGGGATCAAAACAAGTATTGTCTTGTTGTTGTTGTCTTGTTGTTGTTGTCTTGCCACCATTCATATTTTTTGCGCGGCTGGTTCGTAGCTGAAGTAGGAAGTAGGCGGTCACTTTGGCTCTCTAGTCTCTCTACAGTGCTTAGCTGCTCTCCCACCACACTTGGTTTATTGCAGATGATCCCATAATGCATCAGTGTGGTTTAGTAGCCTGAGAAAACCATCCTGATCATGTGACCTCAGATCCTGTTTTGCTTTACATATCAGTCTGGAGCAGGGGCGGACTGGGATCATAATTCAGGCCGAGCATTTATACCAAGCAGGCCAGGCCAATACGGGCCGACGCACGCGTCACCGGCGAGAAAAATTTGGGCCGTTTGAAGCCCAATTTGGGTCGTTTGAAGCAAGATTTAGTGAATATAATGCTAACGCGATGATACATGTTACCTATTTGTTCACTAATAGAAACATCAACATTGCCTAGATAACTGCAAGTATAATATGAAGAAGTAAAACCAAAAACATGCCTCTGTACAAACGCTTCACAGCAAACTTTATTTAAGGAAGAGTGATCAGATCGTACATACTGCGTTATTCTCCACAGGCTTAAGAACTACACGTCATAATAACAACAATAATAATAAACATCAACATATTCTCAGTTTCATTAAACATCTTCCTGTTTAAGCAAGCCCCTAACATTAAACACATGGTAGTGTGTTCTGCTCAAGCCCCAACCTTTGTTTCTGAAAAATTAGGCCAACAATGGTTTTAGTCTCTATAGCCTATAGCGTTGAGTGTGTGAAAGTGTTGAGCAATGCAAAACTCAAGGCTCCAACACAAGAGTCCAGAAATGAGCAGTGGCCTGCCTGGCCTGCTGTTCAGTGAGTGGCCTGACTCCGGGCGGCACACACCAAAAAAGAAAAAAAAAAAAAAAAAAAAAAAATTGCAGGCCAGGCCACCGGGCATTTGCCCGACGTGCCCGATTATGCAGTCCACGCCTGGTCTGGAGTCCAAGCTGTTCACATCGATTTCAGTGGGCGGGGAGTAGCCTACTTGTCATGACAGACAGCTCCTTCAGCCAATCAACGTCGCAAAATCCAATCCAAATTCACTCGGAAGAACAATGAAAACGTATTTTCCGCCGAGTCTATTTCTGCAATAACTGTTTTTACTCTACAAATGTTAACATTACCGCTCGCTGCTTCTGGAGCCGCCATACACATTTTGCCAGCGACATCCCTGATTGGTCGGTGAAGTACTGTACGAGGCAGGTCCCTGATTGGCCTGTGGACTTTGTAATTTCTGGAAATCGCTTAGTATATTAGTACTAATACTAAATTGTACTATCTACTACAGAGTAGCAGATAGTACATATCTGCCCACATACAGTGTAGTAACTACACTGTATGTGGGCATATATGTTGAGGGTACCTAGGATGACGTGAGGGAGTCTATAGACCCTGGCTTGAGAAACACTGGATTTGTGTAACTGTCATCCAAAGACCCCCTGCAACCCTGTCAAGGAGCCCTGGTGGTCCGTGGACCTGAGTTTGAGCAGCATCAGAGCTGGTGGTCCCTGGACCTGAGTTTGAGCAGCATCAGAGCTGGTGGTCCGTGGACCTGAGTTTGAGCAGCATCAGAGCTGGTGCTCCCTGGACCTGAGTTTGAGCAGCATCAGAGCTGGTGGTCCCTGGACCTGAGTTTGAGCAGCATCAGAGCTGGTGGTCCCTGGACCTGAGTTTGAGCAGCATCAGAGCTGGTGGTCCCTGGACCTGAGTTTGAGCAGCAGAGTAGTGTGCTGTGATGCGCTGCCTGCGGTCTTGTCTGTATTCATAACACACTGCTGGAATAAAGCACCTCCTCCTCCTGTTCACAGCTTCTTATCACCACAACAAGACAATTCACTCCCTATGTATTAGTCATACAACCATAAAGGCTCAGTAAAATGACTCCATGCATCATCGTGTGTGTTTACATGCAAACCAATAAACTGATCGTTATCTGATATCTGGAGTTAGCAGATCATTCAAGTGGTCATGTAAACAGCATAAACGCATAACCTTTATCGGATAAAGGACATTATTAGAAATCTGATAAACACACCTAGCTTTCTGCAGAATCATCAGTTTTATTAAGCGCATGGCCCAATCTCAATGTCCACTCACAGACTTTGAGGTGAGTTCATGTAAACATGTCAATCAGATTATTGCCAGTGATGGATTATTGATGCATAGTCTCGCTTGCCAGACTCTCTCCAGTCAGACTATTGTATGCATGTAAACACACTCAGTGTTGTCATGGTCAAAAGGCGCAGCGTTGCCTCATCTCAGGACAAGCCTCATAGAGTTTTGTGGTGAGTGGTGTAGGTGGAGCGTGGTGAGTGGTGTAGGTGGAGCGTGGTGAGTGGTGAGTGGTGTAGGTGGAGCGTGGAGCGTGGTGAGTGGTGTAGGTGGAGCGTGGTGAGTGGTGGAGCCTGGAGCGTGGTGAGTGGTGTAGGTGGAGCGTGGTAAGTGGTGTAGGTGGAGCGTGGTGAGTGGTGTAGGTGGAGCGTGGTGAGTGGTGGAGGTGGAGCGTGGTGAGTGGTGTAGGTGGAGCGTGGTGAGTGGTGGAGGTGGAGCGCAGCACCCATCAACTTGCATGGTCACTCACAGAGACAAATCGTATCCTTCCAGGAAATCTGTCACTCCAATCACAGCGGCGAGCAGGGAGATAAAGGAAGGCAGAGAGCCAGGCAGGGAGGAGAGGGGAGGAGGACACAGCTAGCAGGGAGATGAAGGAAGGCAGAGAGCCAGGCAGGGAGGAGAGGGGAGGAGGACACAGCTAGCAGGGAGATGAAGGAAGGCAGAGAGCCAGGCAGGGAGGAGAGGGGAGGAGGACACAGCTAGCAGGGAGATGAAGGAAGGCAGAGAGCCAGGCAGGGAGGAGAGGGGAGGAGGACACAGCTAGCAGGGAGATGAAGGAAGGCAGAGAGCCAGGCAGGGAGGAGAGGGGAGGAGGACACAGCTAGCAGGGAGATAAAGGAAGGCAGAGAGCCAGGCAGGGAGGAGAGGGGAGGAGGACACAGCTAGCAGGGAGATGAAGGAAGGCAGAGAGCCAGGCAGGGAGGAGAGGGGAGGAGGACACAGCTATCAGGGAGATGAAGGAAGGCAGAGAGCCAGGCAGGGAGGAGAGGGGAGGAGGACACAGCTAGCAGGGAGATAAAGGAAGGCAGAGAGCCAGGCAGGGAGGAGAGGGGAGGAGGACACAGCTAGCAGGGAGATGAAGGAAGGCAGAGAGCCAGGCAGGGAGGAGAGGGGAGGAGGACACAGCTAGCAGGGAGATAAAGGAAGGCAGAGAGCCAGGGAGGGAGGAGAGGGGAGGAGGACACAGCTAGCAGGGAGATGAAGGAAGGCAGAGAGCCAGGCAGGGAGGAGAGGGGAGGAGGACACAGCTAGCAGGGAGATGAAGGAAGGCAGAGAGCCAGGCAGGGAGGAGAGGGGAGGAGGACACAGCTAGCAGGGAGATAAAGGAAGGCAGAGAGCCAGGGAGGGAGGAGAGGGGAGGAGGACACAGCTAGCAGGGAGATGAAGGAAGGCAGAGAGCCAGGCAGGGAGGAGAGGGGAGGAGGACACAGCTAGCAGGGAGATGAAGGAAGGCAGAGAGCCAGGCAGGGAGGAGAGGGGAGGAGGACACAGCTAGCAGGGAGATGAAGGAAGGCAGATAGCCAGGCAGGGAGGAGAGGGGAGGAGGACACAGCTAGCAGGGAGATGAAGGAAGGCAGAGAGCCAGGCAGGGAGGAGAGGGGAGGAGGACACAGCGGAGTTAAAGAGGAGGAGAGGAGATGATGAGCCGGTATGGGGGTGGGGGGCAGGAGATGTTGAAAGAGCCAGAGAGACAGATATAGACAGAGGCAAAGCGTACACTGCTGCCACAGATGGGCTGGTTAAATATGCATTGGAGTGTCTCAGCGTAGGGATGTCAGTCGGGTGTGGTGAGATGCTGCACTATCCACACATGAACATAAGTCAGCCTAGTTTTAATCTGGCTGTTTCTTCTATCTACTGTATGATGGAGATCTGTTTCTTCTATCTACTGTATGATGGAGATCTGTTTCTTCTATCTACTGTATGATGGAGATCTGTTTCTTCTATGGCGGACTGCATAATCGGGCACGTTGGGCAAATGCCCGGTGGCCTGACCTGGCCTGGCCTGCCAAAAAAAAAAAAAAAAAATTGGTCTTGGCCCAAATTGGGCTTCAAACGGGCCAAATTGGGCTTCAAACAGCCCAAATCTGGCTTTAAACGACCCAAATCTGGCTTCAAACGGCCCAAATTGGGCTTCAAACGGCCCAAATTGAGCTTCAAACGCCCCAAATTTTTCGCCGCCCCCCTTTCGGACGCCGGCACGCGCGTCGGCCCGTATCGGCCTGGCCTGCTTGGTATCTAATGCCCGGCCTGAATTATGATCCCAGTCCGCCCTGGAGATCACATTTCAAGCTGAAATATAGCGATTGAGCGATGAGATTCATTTGGAAGCATATTTAAAAAAAGGAATCAGAGCCAATCTTCCCTCTAAGCTGACAGCTTAGTGAGCTGCATCAACTACTTTAGCAAACAGAGTAAATAATCATGATAAATGTTTCATCAGTCATTGCAGCACCTGCTGTAATTTCATTAGATAGAAGTGGATTTGGAAGGTTTGCTGTTAAATTATATTCGATGCAGTTTAGGGTTTATACTTTGACTGAATTGCTATCCCTGTGCTGCTGATTGCTTCCATGGCAGCATGCCTTCTACCAGCTCAATTAGCCCAAGTGGGACCTGCTGCCTGAGGCCCCTCTGGACCTTCAGCGATATCCCTGCACACGTCGCCCCAGGGCTCTGCTGAAGGACAGGTAGGTGGTGGAGATTGCAGACTTGGCAATATCCACAAAAGCACTGTATATTTTTGGACCACTTTCAGGCAGTAAATAAATGGATCTGCTGCATTGCCATAATGATCCTGATAAAACATGTTATATTTGTGAGATATAGCAGTTGAGGGGCGATACTGTGTGTTCAGCAGTATATCTACCTGACGGGAGATACTGTGTGTTCAGCAGTATATGTACCTGAAGGGAGATACTGTGTGTTCAGCAGTATATGTACCTGAAGGGAGATACTGTGTGTTCAGTATATGTACCGAAGGGAGATACTGTGTGTTCAGCAGTATATGTACCTGAAGGGAGATATTGTGTGTTCAGCAGTATATGTACCTGACGGGAGATACTGTGTGTTCAGCAGTATATGTACCTGAAGGGAGATACTGTGTGTTCAGCAGTATAATGTATGTACCTGAAGGGAGATACTGTGTGTTCAGCAGTATACAGTATGTACCTGAAGGGAGATACTGTGTGTTCAGTATATGTACCGAAGGGAGATACTGTGTGTTCAGCAGTATATGTACCTGAAGGGAGATACTGTGTGTTCAGCAGTATATGTACCTGAAGGGAGATACTGTGTGTTCAGCAGTATATGTACCTGACGGGAGATACTGTGTGTTAGCAGTATATGTACCTGAAGGGAGATACTGTGTGTTCAGCAGTATACAGTATGTACCTGAAGGGAGATACTGTGTGTTCAGCAGTATACAGTATGTACCTGAAGGGAGATACTGTGTGTTCAGCAGTATATGTACCTGAAGGGAGATACTGTGTGTTCAGCAGTATACAGTATGTACCTGAAGGGAGATACTGTGTGTTCAGCAGTATATGTACCTGAAGGGAGATACTGTGTGTTCAGCAGTATATGTACCTGAAGGGAGATACTGTGTGTTCAGCAGTATATGTACCTGAAGGGAGATACTGTGTGTTCAGCAGTATATGTACCTGAAGGGAGATACTGTGTGTTCAGCAGTATATGTACCTGAAGGGAGGGGGGGGGGACATTTGGCTCGGCCCTCTGTCTGAAGAGCTAATGGAGTTGAAGGTTATCTACTAAACGTCTGCTTTTAAATTGTGTACAATTAAATTTGTCTACCCACTTTATGGAGGCGACTTAGTCGGCCAAAGCACTCAAAATACATTTATGATCTGTTAAGCAAGAGATCAAATTGAGTTAAAGCTGCATGGGGCATGTAAACCCCTGCTGATTTTCAACCAAGCCTTGAGCACGAATCCTATTGGGGCTCATATAGAAAAGATGAACCTAAGTCCAATCACATGCTTGTCAGATGATATTCAGTGGAACCTCCTTATGTTTGCATACCAGTCTCCTATAAAGCACAGTCTCCTCTCAGCTTGCTGTTGTGACCTCGCAGAATGTCACAACCCCCCAACATTTCAAAACATAATGATTGCCAGACCCAGAGAGATCTCCTCTTATATCCAAAGATCTTGTCTCAACAGCCCAAATGCACCTCCGCTGACTGGGGAGATGACATGAGACTGGATGGAATTTAAATTATCCCTGTGGGGGAAACCAGGGTAATTGGATGTGTATGTATGTAGTAAATCAGACCACGCTCTTCATTCACAACATTAGACTGAGGCCACGTGTGATCGCTACGTGAGTAGGTACGTGAGTATAACGACGGTTTTCACAGAATTGTGTTGCTAGGGAACAGTTTGAAACCTAGCTTATTTTGTCAAGATAAAACCATCTGCAGCGTGCCTTAACACCTCTCAGCCATTGTAAAATCACTGTACTGTAAACTATGCCTTATTGCTCAATTTGAAATCTAGCTTATTTCCTGTCAGCTACTGTATTAGCAAACACTGCAACAGGAAGTAAGCTTGTTGTCACGTTAAAACCATCTATAAAGTTTGTCTGCTCAATGAGTTTTTGTAGGAATCCAGCCCAAAGCCTGATCTCAAGGCCGACGCCGGGGACTGGCCTTTAGCTGCATTATTAACTCCAAGTCAATAAGAAGGCAGCAATCTCACTGAGACATTCCATATTGTGGAGTAGGAGATTGATTGAGTATGTAGGGAACTAAGGCACTCCCACTAAATCAGACCTGTCCACTTGACGGCTAATCGCTTGCTTTTACTGGACAGAAATGATTGCATCTGCAGCAGATCCAAAATTTGAGCTGCTGTTTTCAGTTTGGAGTTGTTTGTTTCTTTATTTATCTCTGGTTGAGCAACTGACTAAAATTCACCCCACCGAAACGAGAAATTAAGACTTAGATGTCCCGATTTTTTTTGCAAATGCTCCTCGAGTTTTAACTGTTGTGCTTATTATTAGTGCTTATTATTAGTTTTCCCTTTTACTCACTCAAAAACTGAGATGCTCAAATTACGCCTTTCATGTAATTAGCGCACAAAGCTGCAGATAGCGGGCCCTACGAGGATCACAATGGAAATAAGCCTTTGGCTTTATTGTGTACTTAATCCTCGGCATGTGTTAATGTATGTAAACTGTCTTCATTTGAAGCTTTTTTATGTGGATTTTACATTGTGTCAAATAAACTACTACTACTACTACATGTATCTTGGCAAACGTGGTCATTTTGCGCTTGCGCATGTTTAACGCCGGGCGCAGTGCAAATTAGAGGCGTGCAAAGCGCTTTGCTATTCCCCTGCCGTGCAAAAAGCCTGTGCGCTCAGCGCTAAAGCTTCATGGGCATGATTAAGTCAAGAATTATTCACAGGTGTGGCCATGCACCAGCTGGGCATTACATCAATCAAACCAATCAGATTCCTGTCTCGTTAGTCCCACTCATATCCTTTTCACTGGTCCACTCAGGGATAGACCATGAGTATGGTGTATTGTTTATTTATTTATTTACTTATTTATTTATTTATTCCATTCGAAACTATTCTATTCCGTTCTATTCTATTAATATATTCTATTCCATTCGAAACGATTTTATTCTATTCTATTCTCCTGGTTAAAGGAATTCAGCAGTTGTGGGTTGGGTTGGCTCAGGTTAGATATTTTTGGACCGTTGAGAACTCTAATCCCTGCCCTGGGCGTGCCGATCCAAGAATAATAGTGCGCTCAAGCGCAGTGATGTGTTTCTGCGCTAAAACCTGCTTTTCAAAGGTCTTAGGTCAAAGAGTTGCGCGCATACCGACGATAGCATAACACAAGCATTTTGTGGAGACATGGCTGGTTTGGCATAACCCACAGCTGCAAAAGTGGTTGCTATCGTGGCGCAAATTGCCAGCTGCGCTCATCCGACGATAGCATAAGACACACTGATACGTTAAGGCCTATTTAAGGCGCGCAAAACGGCCCGAAAGCGCAAAAAGCAAAAGCGCTTGACCATGGCCAGGATTTGAGAAATACCAAGGTCATTTTAGCACGCCGTGGGGGGTCCGGTTGGCACACCCCCCCCCCCCCACGGCCATAGGGGCCACGGTTAGATTTTTTTTTTCAGTAAAATGCTTCAATCTGGTGCACTTTGATAGCAAAATTAAGAGGATAGATCTATAAAGAACTACACACATTAGTTGCTGCCACCCTTTTGCCTCTTTTGGACTATGGTGATGCTCTGTATAGTATATGAATGTGTCTGTTAATTGTCTCCATCTGCTGGATGCAGTTTATCATGGTGCGCTGAGATTTACAACTGGTTGTAAACCTCTCACACATCATTGTTTTCTGTATTCCTTAGTCAATTGGTCATCTCTCTCCATGTGCAGAACTTTAGAACTTTGCACTGGTACATCTTCATTTACAAATCCATCCTAGGTCTGCTGCCCACTTATCTGATTCAAGACTTTTTTTAATTGTCACTCCGTAGTACAAGTATCACGTGTGAAATTCTTGTGCTGTAGACTCCGTTACAACATAGTGCAAAATAACAGGGCATATAGGTGCAAAATAACAGGGCATTTCTTTCCTAACATAGACACCTTAAAACATAATTAATCTGCCTACCTATCTGGCAAGCAGTCCAGCTCTCTACGCACCCAGGACCTCATCACTTACTCCATCCCCTCAGTCTGTACTGAGCATGGTAAAAAGGTGTTCTCCTACTCTGCCCCTTCCACCTGGAACACACTACAGCAGAGTCTGAAGCTGTCTAGCTTGATCCTCCTTGTGAGTTTTAAACTATTGTTGAATAATTTGGAGAGTGCTTCTATGGTTTGCTTTTGTTCACATAGCTGAATCTCTCCACCTTTGGCACTTTTATGTTTAGTGTAGTGATTGTATTCACGTTTCATTCTTGGATGCACACGGTCTCAGAGGAGTTGTAGGAGCTTCAGATGTGGCAGGCAGGGTGGTTCAGTCAGAGTGATCATCAGAGGCCCTCAAACACAGCTCCCTACATCCTCCTCAGGTGTGCTTCAGGTGTGCAATCACTGATTCACTGATTGCTTGCAGGTGATTCCCATGAGCCATGATTGTTTATGAAATTGTAACTGTTGTACCTGTCAACAGGTCGCACTTGAGAATGAGACCTCGGTCTCAATGTGATTTACCTGTTTAAATAAAGGCCAAAAAAAATCATCTTTACTGTGCTGTTGCTTTACAATGATACAAAAAATAAATGTCTTCCCACATAATATATATTCTGCATACAGGTCACACTATGGTCAAATACTGCTGGATTAAATACAATGGTCGATCTACACCAACATCACTTACAGGGGAGAACGCAAGTACAAACACTCACATCACAGCGTTCCAATTTAGCAATCTGTGGAAGCAATTAAAGGATGATTTTACCGGTAATCAACCCACTTTGTATCATATATTATCTCGGTAAAATAAGCACATGGGCAGTGTTTACCTTCTCTCTCTGTTTACCTCATGGAGAAAATGCTCCTGCTCCTGTCTGCAGAAAATCCACCCCCACCAGCTGCAAGTCATTAAGGCTGGTTATGGCCCTCAATGCGATTTGGATGTGCGCATACTTATAAAAATAAAAATAAAGAATAAAAAATAAAGAATAACAGCCGCCCTCGGAGCAGATTCTGCTTCTCCAGCAGAACTTCTGCAGCTCCGTTCTGATGCGTTGTGACGTAAAACGCGTCAGAACGGAGCGCTTTGGCAGAGGAGGAAATGGGAGATCTTCATGAGGAAAACACAGAGAAGGTAAACACTGCCCATGTGCTTATATTTATATTACCAAGATTATTAATGATACAAAGTGGGTTGATTAGCGGTAAAGCCATCCTTTAAGCATTAGTCAATCAAAGATGAAACAACACATACTGTATGATGGTTAATAGTGGGGCTTCCATGCCTGCCCCATTCACTTCAATACAACTGTCCCCAAAGTCTAGCCCCAATGCAACGCTGAACGCTGTGATGAGACTGATGTCTTTTCCTTCTTTATTTATGAGGGCTTGAAAACATGAACGACAGATTTTTATATTTAGAAAATACCGAGGTCATGACCTCAGTGTCCTCACTGGTAGTTACGGCCATGTGCTTGACGACGATAGGGCCCAGCATCTGCTGTGTCAGTAAATAATGTAATGAAATAAAGTCGACTTCCAGTCAGAGCAGAGGGGACATTCTCGACGGGCCTCCAATTCATATTCCTAAATACACAGAGGGAAATGATTATCATTATTAAATGCAGCTGCTGCTGCACTATGTGACTGTCCAGCCATGAAATCTGGGCCCAGATGATCATTGGTGTATGAGGGTTTTTTAAACGTTGCTCTCTTTCGGATCAACGATTTTTAGTTTTCTGAGCTGTGCCACAACTTCCAGCAAGACCCTTTTTTTGTCTCTGTCTCCCTCTCCTGAAACATTGGAGTCAATTTGAAGCTACTTTGTTTACTTTTGATGATGTTTGTGTTATGATGTCATAGACGTGACATCATCAGTGATGTCATCAGTGACATCATTATTGACCAAAATCATTTTGACATCACTGATGATGTCATAGGCACTGATGATGTCATAGGCATTGTGACATCATCAATGGGACACAAATTGAAACAGACAGAGCCCACTTGCTCACTTTTATAATGTATAAGGATAATGGTTCTGAATGAGCACGTGTTTCAGAGAGGGACCTCAGTTATTTAAAGCAACAGTCTAAATTCTAAATGGCTGCCGTAAACCGTTTCGCTCTGCCTAGCAACAGACCCTAAACAACTGAAAATCATCTCAAACTGCCTGGGGAGAGAACGTCTTTTGAAAATGTCATTAGTATTGTGCTCAAAGTGTTTAAAACGTTGACCATGTCTGGACTGTTTATCAGGACTGAACCATGTCTGGACTGTTTATCAGGACTGAAGCTTTTTGACGGTTTTGATTCCTGCCAGATGACCTGAGCCGCTGTCAAGTGATTTGCATACTCAGTCTGCATGACTGGAGGAAACAAGCTTATGTATATTTTAATGTATATTTTAAGTGCTTTTCTGCACACTTCTCTCCGGTCGACTTAAAAGCATCACTAAAGCAAAAGTGGAGTCCCCGGGGGATGTTGCCCGTCTTCCTGCTTCCTGCATGTTGTGTTAAACTAAGACACCAGATAGTCTGTATGCTGCCTGCATGTTGTGTTAAACTCCATAAGACACCAGATAGTCTGTATGCTGCCTGCATGTTGTGTTAAACTAAGACACCAGATAGTCTGTATGCTGCCTGCATGTTGTGTTAAACTAAGACACCAGATAGTCTGTATGCTGCCTGCATGCTGTGTTAAACTAAGACACCAGATAGTCTGTATGCTGCCTGCATGTTGTGTTAAACTAAGACACCAGATAGTCTGTATGCTGCCTGCATGTTGTGTTAAACTCCATAAGACACCAGATAGTCTGTATGCTGCCTGCATGTTGTGTTAAACTAAGACACCAGATAGTCTGTATGCTGCCTGCATGTTGTGTTAAACTAAGACACCAGATAGTCTGTATGCTGCCTGCATGTTGTGTTAAACTCCATAAGACACCAGATAGTCTGTATGCTGCCTGCATGTTGTGTTAAACTCCATAAGACACCAGATAGTCTGTATGCTGCCTGCATGTTGTGTTAAACTAAGACACCAGATAGTCTGTATGCTGCCTGCATGTTGTGTTAAACTAAGACACCAGATAGTCTGTATGCTGCCTGCATGTTGTGTTAAACTAAGACACCAGATAGTCTGTATGCTGCCTGCATGTTGTGTTAAACTAAGACACCAGATAGTCTGTATGCTGCCTGCATGTTGTGTTAAACTAAGACACCAGATAGTCTGTATGCTGCCTGCATGTTGTGTTAAACTAAGACACCAGATAGTCTGTATGCTGCCTGCATGTTGTGTTAAACTAAGACACCAGATAGTCTGTATGCTGCCTGCATGTTGTGTTAAACTAAGACACCAGATAGTCTGTATGCTGCCTGCATGTTGTGTTAAACTAAGACACCAGATAGTCTGTATGCTGCCTGCATGTTGTGTTAAACTAAGACACCAGATAGTCTGTATGCTGCCTGCATGTTGTGTTAAACTAAGACACCAGATAGTCTGTATGCTGCCTGCATGTTGTGTTAAACTAAGACACCAGATAGTCTGTATGCTGCCTGCATGTTGTGTTAAACTAAGACACCAGATAGTCTGTATGCTGCCTGCATGTTGTGTTAAACTAAGACACCAGATAGTCTGTATGCTGCCTGCATGTTGTGTTAAACTAAGACACCAGATAGTCTGTATGCTGCCTGCATGTTGTGTTAAACTAAGACACCAGATAGTCTGTATGCTGCCTGCATGTTGTGTTAAACTAAGACACCAGATAGTCTGTATGCTGCCTGCATGTTGTGTTAAACTAAGACACCAGATAGTCTGTATGCTGCCTGCATGTTGTGTTAAACTAAGACACCAGATAGTCTGTATGCTGCCTGCATGTTGTGTTAAACTAAGACACCAGATAGTCTGTATGCTGCCTGCATGTTGTGTTAAACTAAGACACCAGATAGTCTGTATGCTGCCTGCATGTTGTGTTATACTCCATAAGACACCAGATAGTCTGTATGCTGCCTGCATGTTGTGTTAAACTCCATAAGACACCAGATAGTCTGTATGCTGCCTGCATGTTGTGTTAAACTAAGACACCAGATAGTCTGTATGCTGCCTGCATGTTGTGTTAAACTAAGACACCAGATAGTCTGTATGCTGCCTGCATGTTGTGTTAAACTAAGACACCAGATAGTCTGTATGCTGCCTGCATGTTGTGTTAAACTAAGACACCAGATAGTCTGTATGCTGCCTGCATGTTGTGTTAAACTAAGACACCAGATAGTCTGTATGCTGCCTGCATGTTGTGTTAAACTAAGACACCAGATAGTCTGTATGCTGCCTGCATGTTGTGTTAAACTAAGACACCAGATAGTCTGTATGCTGCCTGCATGTTGTGTTAAACTAAGACACCAGATAGTCTGTATGCTGCCTGCATGTTGTGTTAAACTAAGACACCAGATAGTCTGTATGCTGCCTGCATGTTGTGTTAAACTAAGACACCAGATAGTCTGTATGCTGCCTGCATGTTGTGTTAAACTAAGACACCAGATAGTCTGTATGCTGCCTGCATGTTGTGTTAAACTAAGACACCAGATAGTCTGTATGCTGCCTGCATGTTGTGTTAAACTAAGACACCAGATAGTCTGTATGCTGCCTGCATGTTGTGTTAAACTAAGACACCAGATAGTCTGTATGCTGCCTGCATGTTGTGTTAAACTAAGACACCAGATAGTCTGTATGCTGCCTGCATCGCATGTTGTGTTAAACTAAGACACCAGATAGTCTGTATGCTGCCTGCATGTTGTGTTAAACTAAGACACCAGATAGTCTGTATGCTGCCTGCATGTTGTGTTAAACTCCATAAGACACCAGATAGTCTGTATGCTGCCTGCATGTTGTGTTAAACTCCATAAGACACCAGATAGTCTGTATGCTGCCTGCATGTTGTGTTAAACTCCATAAGACACCAGATAGTCTGTATGCTGCCTGCATGTTGTGTTAAACTAAGACACCAGATAGTCTGTATGCTGCCTGCATGTTGTGTTAAACTAAGACACCAGATAGTCTGTATGCTGCCTGCATGTTGTGTTAAACTCCATAAGACACCAGATAGTCTGTATGCTGCCTGCATGTTGTGTTAAACTAAGACACCAGATAGTCTGTATGCTGCCTGCATGTTGTGTTAAACTCCATAAGACACCAGATAGTCTGTATGCTGCCTGCATGTTGTGTTAAACTAAGACACCAGATAGTCTGTATGCTGCCTGCATGTTGTGTTAAACTAAGACACCAGATAGTCTGTATGCTGCCTGCATGTTGTGTTAAACTAAGACACCAGATAGTCTGTATGCTGCCTGCATGTTGTGTTAAACTCCATAAGACACCAGATAGTCTGTATGCTGCCTGCATGTTGTGTTATACTCCATAAGACACCAGATAGTCTGTATGCTGCCTGCATGTTGTGTTAAACTAAGACACCAGATAGTCTGTATGCTGCCTGCATGTTGTGTTAAACTAAGACACCAGATAGTCTGTATGCTGCCTGCATGTTGTGTTAAACTAAGACACCAGATAGTCTGTATGCTGCCTGCATGTTGTGTTAAACTAAGACACCAGATAGTCTGTATGCTGCCTGCATGTTGTGTTAAACTAAGACACCAGATAGTCTGTATGCTGCCTGCATGTTGTGTTAAACTAAGACACCAGATAGTCTGTATGCTGCCTGCATGTTGTGTTAAACTAAGACACCAGATAGTCTGTATGCTGCCTGCATGTTGTGTTATACTCCATAAGACACCAGATAGTCTGTATGCTGCCTGCATGTTGTGTTAAACTCCATAAGACACCAGATAGTCTGTATGCTGCCTGCATGTTGTGTTAAACTAAGACACCAGATAGTCTGTATGCTGCCTGCATGTTGTGTTAAACTAAGACACCAGATAGTCTGTATGCTGCCTGCATGTTGTGTTAAACTAAGACACCAGATAGTCTGTATGCTGCCTGCATGTTGTGTTAAACTAAGACACCAGATAGTCTGTATGCTGCCTGCATGTTGTGTTAAACTAAGACACCAGATAGTCTGTATGCTGCCTGCATGTTGTGTTAAACTAAGACACCAGATAGTCTGTATGCTGCCTGCATGTTGTGTTAAACTAAGACACCAGATAGTCTGTATGCTGCCTGCATGTTGTGTTAAACTAAGACACCAGATAGTCTGTATGCTGCCTGCATGTTGTGTTAAACTAAGACACCAGATAGTCTGTATGCTGCCTGCATGTTGTGTTAAACTAAGACACCAGATAGTCTGTATGCTGCCTGCATGTTGTGTTAAACTAAGACACCAGATAGTCTGTATGCTGCCTGCATGTTGTGTTAAACTAAGACACCAGATAGTCTGTATGCTGCCTGCATGTTGTGTTAAACTAAGACACCAGATAGTCTGTATGCTGCCTGCATGTTGTGTTAAACTAAGACACCAGATAGTCTGTATGCTGCCTGCATGTTGTGTTAAACTAAGACACCAGATAGTCTGTATGCTGCCTGCATCGCATGTTGTGTTAAACTAAGACACCAGATAGTCTGTATGCTGCCTGCATGTTGTGTTAAACTAAGACACCAGATAGTCTGTATGCTGCCTGCATGTTGTGTTAAACTCCATAAGACACCAGATAGTCTGTATGCTGCCTGCATGTTGTGTTAAACTCCATAAGACACCAGATAGTCTGTATGCTGCCTGCATGTTGTGTTAAACTCCATAAGACACCAGATAGTCTGTATGCTGCCTGCATGTTGTGTTAAACTAAGACACCAGATAGTCTGTATGCTGCCTGCATGTTGTGTTAAACTAAGACACCAGATAGTCTGTATGCTGCCTGCATGTTGTGTTAAACTCCATAAGACACCAGATAGTCTGTATGCTGCCTGCATGTTGTGTTAAACTAAGACACCAGATAGTCTGTATGCTGCCTGCATGTTGTGTTAAACTCCATAAGACACCAGATAGTCTGTATGCTGCCTGCATGTTGTGTTAAACTAAGACACCAGATAGTCTGTATGCTGCCTGCATGTTGTGTTAAACTAAGACACCAGATAGTCTGTATGCTGCCTGCATGTTGTGTTAAACTAAGACACCAGATAGTCTGTATGCTGCCTGCATGTTGTGTTAAACTCCATAAGACACCAGATAGTCTGTATGCTGCCTGCATGTTGTGTTATACTCCATAAGACACCAGATAGTCTGTATGCTGCCTGCATGTTGTGTTAAACTAAGACACCAGATAGTCTGTATGCTGCCTGCATGTTGTGTTAAACTAAGACACCAGATAGTCTGTATGCTGCCTGCATGTTGTGTTAAACTAAGACACCAGATACTCTGTATGCTGCCTGCATGTTGTGTTAAACTAAGACACCAGATAGTCTGTATGCTGCCTGCATGTTGTGTTAAACTCCATAAGACACCAGATAGTCTGTATGCTGCCTGCATGTTGTGTTATACTCCATAAGACACCAGATAGTCTGTATGCTGCCTGCATGTTGTGTTAAACTAAGACACCAGATAGTCTGTATGCTGCCTGCATGTTGTGTTAAACTAAGACACCAGATAGTCTGTATGCTGCCTGCATGTTGTGTTAAACTAAGACACCAGATAGTCTGTATGCTGCCTGCATGTTGTGTTAAACTCCATAAGACACCAGATAGTCTGTATGCTGCCTGCATGTTGTGTTATACTCCATAAGACACCAGATAGTCTGTATGCTGCCTGCATGTTGTGTTAAACTAAGACACCAGATAGTCTGTATGCTGCCTGCATGTTGTGTTAAACTAAGACACCAGATACTCTGTATGCTGCCTGCATGTTGTGTTAAACTAAGACACCAGATAGTCTGTATGCTGCCTGCATGTTGTGTTAAACTAAGACACCAGATAGTCTGTATGCTGCCTGCATGTTGTGTTATACTAAGACACCAGATAGTCTGTATGCTGCCTGCATGTTGTGTTATACTAAGACACCAGATACTCTGTATGCTGCCTGCATGTTGTGTTAAACTAAGACACCAGATAGTCTGTATGCTGCCTGCATGTTGTGTTAAACTAAGACACCAGATAGTCTGTATGCTGCCTGCATGTTGTGTTAAACTAAGACACCAGATAGTCTGTATGCTGCCTGCATGTTGTGTTAAACTCCATAAGACACCAGATAGTCTGTATGCTGCCTGCATGTTGTGTTAAACTAAGACACCAGATAGTCTGTATGCTGCCTGCAGTCTATTGTAAATCATCTTGTATATTTCAAACTCTGCATCCTGGCCTGCATCTGTTTTTGCTGCCTTCATTCCAGCTGCTGAGAGGAAATAGAACAAGGCGGTTTGATGGAAGATGAAATTGATAATGAAATATTGATATGCAGCTGTTTTTGCCGCATGCCACGTCGGTCTAGATTCTACTACTCCTCCCCATTTAGCCTACAGTTAGCCTACAGTAGCCTACAGTTAGTCTACAGTAGCCTACTTTCCAGTGACGCGGGGATTTTTTTTAAAGTAGGTGCTGTAAATTTTTGACACCAGATTTAGAGGAATATCTCATTTTCAATTAACATTAGGATTAGACTGTTGTGATGTCATTATTCAGTCTTAATCAATATTTGCTCATTTTCTCACTACATGTCACCACCTGCTCCCTGCCATCATCATGCTCTCTCTGTCGCTCTCTCTCTCTTTGCTCTGAATACACCAGTTATCATGGCTTTACTGCTGTGCAACATTCAGGATTTTAGTATTAATTTGAATAAGTATTTCACACCAGTTGTAGAGCATTTGACACTACAATAGACAGTAAACATGTCACAACACTAAAACAACCTCTATCTCAGACATTTAATTTGCTTTGTTTTCTCCACTATAGTCCACAATATAGAACACTATAGAACACTACCTTTCTATGAATTAATTAATTCATTTTATTTATGTATGTATTTTTTTGATGTATGTAAGTATGAATATACGTATATATACGAATATATGCATGTACGTACAGTATGTATGCACGTATATATGCTGTAGCCTGGGTAAACCCAGCCTCCACGTGACCTCTATGTGCTATCAGTCACGAAGATACATCTTGGAGGGGATCTTTTAAGTCTAATAGTCTTTGAATTCTATTAATATGTCGTGAGTTTCTATTAGCGTTGCACAGAAACAGCCGGGTGGCCCGATATGGGTTTTTCAATGGCTGATGTCGATATTTAGAGAGCAGGGTGGCCGATGGCGATGCATAATGCAGATATGTTTTTTGTGTGCATCTGATAAAATAAATTACATCAAATTAAGAATAACAAATGAGACACAAGATTTCTGAACTTAAAGGAACATTTATTTAACACTAATGTTATTGTCTCCATTATCTGTGTTTGCTTAAGGAGATCTCTGCAGCGAACTTATTTAAAAAAGCATAAAAAAACTAAACTTTGTAAAAAAAACAACTTGTGAATGAAAACTAAATTGTTTTACTCCACTCAAACAACATTTATCAGCAGATCAGCATCTCCTTGTTTCTGAGAGAATGAAAATGTGTATACCGTGTGGTGCACACAGTAGCAGGGGGTTCCTCCGTATATAACCCCCCCACTAAAAACATGCAGAAGATCAGATCGTCATCGTCATCCGACCAGTGACGACAACATCCGAAGTTGGTCCCCGGGCGCTGTACGAGAAAGCGACCACTGCTCCTGGCCTGCCCCCCGGAGGAAAGGACATGCCTGGATGGGTTAAATGCAGAGGACACTTTTCACCGGCCACCGTCAGCATGAGTGTGTTGTGGCCGCATGCATGTATTGTGGTGTTCGTGTGACAATAAAAGACGGGCTTGTCCGTTACGAGAGTTTTAGCAGCATCTCTTTGTTTTTAGTCCCAGTTAAGAGCAGACATGCAGATATTTTTTTTATCGGCCAGGCATCGGCCGATGCCGATATCTCCAAATGGCTCAAATTGCCAATAATCGAGCTGGCCCACCTGTAATTATAGACTTGTGTGATTGGTCCTGCCTCTAAAGCTCCACTGACTCATTGGTTGTGGTAGAAGAACACGAAGAACATGAAGAACATGGAGACATTGTTTGCTGAAGCTGGGTTTGATTGGAACATTTTACATGAAAAAATGTGATCAGGAACATTTCAAATACCCTGCTGTAGTACTGTAGCCATCGACATTAAGGCCTGTCTGTAGTACTGTAGCCATCGACATTAAGGCCTGTCTGTAGTACTGTAGCCATCGACATTAAGGCCTGTCTGTAGTACTGTAGCCATCTACATTAAGGCCTGTCTGTAGTACTGTAGCCATCGACATTAAGGCCTGTCTGTAGTACTGTAGCCATCGACATTAAGGCCTGTCTGTAGTACTGTAGCCATCTACATTAAGGCCTGTCTGTAGTACTGTAGCCATCTACATTAAGGCCTGTCTGTAGTACTGTAGCCATCGACATTAAGGCCTGTCTGTAGTACTGTAGCCATCGACATTAAGGCCTGTCTGTAGTACTGTAGCCATCGACATTAAGGCCTGTCTGTAGTACTGTAGCCATCTACATTAAGGCCTGTCTGTAGTACTGTAGCCATCGACATTAAGGCCTGTCTGTAGTACTGTAGCCATCGACATTAAGGCCTGTCTGTAGTACTGTAGCCATCTACATTAAGGCCTGTCTGTAGTACTGTAGCCATCGACATTAAGGCCTGTCTGTAGTACTGTAGCCATCTACATTAAGGCCTGTCTGTAGTACTGTAGCCATCTACATTAAGGCCTGTCTGTAGTACTGTAGCCATCTACATTAAGGCCTGTCTGTAGTACTGTAGCCATCTACATTAAGGCCTGTCTGTAGTACTGTAGCCATCTACATTAAGGCCTGTCTGTAGTACTGTAGCCATCTACATTAAGGCCTGTCTGTAGTACTGTAGCCATCTACATTAAGGCCTGTCTGTAGTACTGTAGCCATCTACATTAAGGCCTGTCTGTAGTACTGTAGCCATCTACATTAAGGCCTGTCTGTAGTACTGTAGCCATCTACATTAAGGCCTGTCTGTAGTACTGTAGCCATCTACATTAAGGCCTGTCTGTAGTACTGTAGCCATCTACATTAAGGCCTGTCTGTAGTACTGTAGCCATCTACATTAAGGCCTGTCTGTAGTACTGTAGCCATCTACATTAAGGCCTGTCTGTAGTACTGTAGCCATCTACATTAAGGCCTGTCTGTAGTACTGTAGCCATCTACATTAAGGCCTGTCTGTAGTACTGTAGCCATCTACATTAAGGCCTGTCTGTAGTACTGTAGCCATCTACATTAAGGCCTGTCTGTAGTACTGTAGCCATCGACATTAAGGCCTGTCTGTAGTACTGTAGCCATCTACATTAACTGGGCTTACAAAATGTCAAATGCATGCGGACGGACTGCTGCATTCTGCATTGCTCCAACCCATTTTTCATTTCAAAAGTTTCTGACCTTTCCACAAAGACTGGTTGTATTTGTTGGGGAGACAGAGAGAAAGCCGGAGTTGATCCGAGGTAACGAGAGAGTCCGTCACCCCTGATGAAACCCGTCCGATCAGAGCGATGGCATCTCTCCAGACGTCCCTCTGCTGTTAGATAGATGGCATCATCAACCACCTGCTGCCAGCCTGCTGCCCTGCCTGCCCCACGCTCTGTCCACTTTGTGAGGCACTCCACATACAATATTGCATTTTCTCTCTGAATTAGTATTTCTGGGTGTTTTTTGCTTTATTGAACAGTTTATAGTGAAGAGACACAGGCCAGAGACACAGGGGAGAGACACAGGCCAGAGACACAGGCCAGAGACACAGGTCAGAGACACAGGTCAGAGACACAAGCCAGAGACACAGGGGAGAGACACAGGGGAGAGACACAGGGGAGAGACACAGGGGAGAGACACAGGCCAGAGACACAGGTCAGAGACACAGGCCAGAGACACAGGGGAGAGACACAGGGGAGAGACACAGGCCAGAGACACAGGGGAGAGACACAGGGGAGAGACACAGGTCAGAGACACAGGGGAGATATTTACGTCCTGTAAATAGCTTTTTTTTTTTTACATGCAGAAGCTCATATACTTATTATATCATTGAGATGAGAAAATGAATGTATTTACTGGTACCTTGGTGCAGCATGTTCAGCCTGCTCTGTTTGCTGTCTGTCACACTGGTAGATAGCAGCTCCCGTTCTCCCCACTCCTCAGTTTATAATCCATGATGTTATTCCATTATTATTAACTATTAAGGAGAAGTCATGTGTTACTGTAACCTGTGGCTGACAGAGCCAATCACTTTATAGATCAAACAACACTGAGTCACATGGTCCAGACACCCACCGCTGCACTGCTCTCTATTGGCTGAAAGGTCTGGCCACGCCCCAATCAGTAATCAACCAATCAGCTGCTCTGTGATGTAGTGTCGGTTTACTTTACATCAAACTTCAAAATGATCACAGGTCATCAGGGACGACTTGAACTAAGAACCTTGTGGTCCAAAGACCTGAACTTGACCACTGAGCCAGCTTCACCTTGGTGTGAGTAATAAGCAGGGTTCGAGTAATAATAAATAATAATGATTGGATTTATATAGCGCTTTTCTAGACACCCAAAGCGCTTCACAGGAATCATTATTCATTCACACCATTCGTACCAGTGGTGGTAAGCTACGGGTGATGTAGCCACAGCTGCCCTGGGGAAGACTGACGGCCCCCTTAGTCAAGAACACCTGTGGGGTCTCTCTGATATAACCTCTTTTTCCCCCTTCCAAATAATGCATTTTTCAATTCAAGAATTAGTATAATTTATGTTAGTTATAATAAAAATAATAAAAAGTTATGGTCTTATTACGCCTACATGTGCCAACCCCTCCAAAAGCAGCAAATGTAAAGGAAACGCCCCACTTCCCACACACATCACATCTCCCCTCCCTCCGCAGACAGCAGGGACTGTAGCATAGGGTCCACTTTTAATTGTGAATTAGCCCAGGAGGGCGGAGTCAGCAGGCGACTTTTAGCAACTTTCTGTGCACCCATTAATTTCTTTCCTTAGCAAAAAGTTGGCTACACTACGGGCCAGCTATAAACTAGGTTTTACCTAGTATATATTTTTTATTCTACCAGCATTTTTGCCGTTTGAAGCAAGATTTTGTGAATATAATGCTAACGTGATGTTACATGTTATGTTACCTATTTGTTCACTAATAGAATTCAACATTGCCTAGATAACTGCAAGTATAATTTGAAGACGTAAAAACAAAAACATGCCTCTGTACAACAGCTTCACAGCAAACTTAATTTAAGGAAGAGTGCAGTGTCCTGTCTTGGCTTGTCTGAGGTTAAATGCAAATACAAAAAAAAATCTCCACTTTAAACTGTATTGTGCAGTCCTACTGATAATCTCATAAAGCACATTAATGTGAAAGCAATACGCATATAGCCTACATGTTTCACTTTATGCTCTGAAATTGTAGCCTACCTGAAGGTTCCTGATTCTGATCAGTTCAACACCACCTCCAGCTGTGCAGGAGCACCTGCTGCAGTGCTAGTGCTGCTTCTGCCTCCTTCTCCACTTTTGTGAAGAAAACCCCAAAAGCAATCCAACCCATACTTTCAGTTTAGCCACTACTGTTTACATTTGACCAATGGGATTTTTTATACAGCCTAATATAAATAAATAAATAAATAAATAAATACAAATTAGTGTTAATTTAATTTCTCTCGAATATTCTAGAGGCAATAGACAATTGTCTACCACTGATATTGTAGTTTAGGCCAAGACACAACATAGGCTCCTTGCTTTCCACCTCTCTGCATCTCCTTTCTTCTCCATTTTGGCACCATTGAACAGCAAGCCCCGCCCACCCACACTGGGGTCTCAGCAGCTTCTGACTGAAAAGTTAACTCATTCCTCCCTGCCTGGCTGCCTGCAGCCTGCCTGCCTGCAATCTGCGCAACTAGGAACACTTATACATACTGGCCTGCAAAAAAAAAGTTTGCAGGCTATGCCAGGCCAGGCCACCGGCCATCTGCCCGAAGCGCCCGATGGTGCAGTCTGCCTGCTGCATTCATCGATTTATCCAGAGCCTTTGTTTGCACACTATGAGAATAATACAAAGTGTGACTCTTTTCTGTTTTTATGCCATTTCCTCTTGAGTTACAAACATGGTAGAGAACACAAAGTGGACACAGAACAAAGGATGAAAGAATGTCTACAGCTGTGTTTATTCAGTGCACGGTGCTCTTTTATTACATGTTGTCTCCCAGTGATACGAGAGAGAGAGGGGGGGAGAGAGAGAGAGGGTGGGGAGAGAGAGAGAGAGAGGGGGGAGAGAGAGAGAGAGAGGGGAGAGAGAGAGAGAGAGAGGGGGGGAGAGAGAGAGAGGGGGGGAGAGAGAGAGAGAGAGGGGGGGAGAGAGAGAGAGAGGGGGGGGGGGGGAGAGAGAGAGAGGAGGGGAGAGAGAGAGAGAGAGGGTGGGGAGAGAGAGAGGGTTGTTACAGCTCAGAAACAGACAGGGACCTGTGAGTGAAACAACTACAACACATTAAAGGTTTGTACAGAACATGATGTGAACAAAAAAAAAAAGCATCAGACCAAACATGATCACTTGCATGTTTTGAAGGGGCAGTGCGTATTCAGCCAGGCCTCGCTCACAGAGTTGGCATGCGGCCTCTCCTCTCTCTCACACCTGTGTGCTGCCCCACTCTGGAGCCTACATGGTGCTGAACCTGCCCCACTCTGGAGCCTACATGGTGCTGAACCTGCCCCACTCTGGAGCCTACATGGTGCTGAACCTGCCCCACTCTGGAGCCTACATGGTGCTGAACCTGTCTGGAGTCTTTTACTCGGCCCTAATGACCTCATTAAAAACCAGGCTGGGTTAAGTCACCTGCAGAGGTGCTCTTTACACTTCCTGAAAGATTCAACACAATCGAACGTAAAATGAGCTGTGGCCGAACACAACTCTGCTCACACACACACACACACACAGTGACTGCCCACTTTTTCACGGCTCCACACACAGCAATTAGTGATAGCACTACCCACACCAGCCAGCAGGTGACACCCCACACACAGACATACAGTATAGAGATTGTAGCCTATGCTCCAACGGGTATCAGCAATTAGTGGTAGCACTACCCACAGCATCCAGCAGGCAGCATGCGCACACACACACACACAGTGATTGCATGCTCCAACGGGTATCAGAACTAGTAATATTTTAAGAGTCAAGGAACTATAATAATTCATCCCATAATCCATTTTAGCCAAAATGGTTTACAGTGGTGTAAACACAGTGGTGTAAACACACAGTGGTGTAAACACACCGTGTTGTGCTGTCTAGCAAGCTTGGCCCTGAGGAAAGGCTTTGTGGCTTTGTGTCTGATGAAACGCAGCAGTTCTGTGGTAAATGTAACGTAAAGGATCACAGGGTTCAGTGATAGCTAACTCCTAAATATTTCCATCGTAACAGCGAGCTCCACCAATCAGATATCGCTGTTACACTTTACTTCTCCAGGACTTTGCGATTAATAGACATGTTTTTCTTGATATCATACAGACTTGTGTCTTCAAGAACATATACGATTGTTTCATAATCTGCTCGTGGTCAGTCTATCTTGGATGTTTAGGACGTTATGGCTAGTGTCCTCTAGAGAGAGAGTGGCGTCAGTGGAGGACCAAAATGCGAGACTCATTAGCCAATGAACAGCCAGGAATGGGTCTCGCGCTACTTTTGCATGCTAAGATAAAGCTGATAATGTACAATTTGATTCAAGGGGGGAAAACCCCTTTCAGAGTACAACACAAACTGTCTATTTTGCTGCAACTCGACAGTGCTGCTTAATCCAGGACCTTACTTCCTGGAACTCTGGAGAGTAAGAAACTGGTCCATTGGAGTGAATGGAGATGTCGGGACTCTTCTATCTACACGGCTCTGGTTATGGCTAATAATACAATTCCTCGATTCAGAATATGGATAGGATTTTCACTTCTGTAACCGCACTGCTGAGCTAGTGCGTTACCATAACACTGCGATGCAACAGTGCTGTTGCTACCTCATGGAAACTGTATTTATTGGTGCTTTTATCATGCACACACTATCATCACACCTCTTTATTACTAATCAGGCCTACTCTAACCAATTAACCTGAATTAATCCATAGTTAAGTCCTTTTTTACTTAAATGACGAAACATTTGTGCCGTGGATGAGTACACACTGCCCCTTTTGGTAGAAAAGTAGAAACGTGTGAAAGTGAAATGTGACGCAGCACCAAAAAAGATGGCGGCTGCCACGCCCCGGTAGAGATGAGCAGAGCTGTAGCTGGTGACCGGAGCCTATATAAAACCATGAAGCTACATAACACCCGGTAGAGATGAGCAGAGCTGTAGCTGGTGACCGGAGCCTATATAAAACCATGAAGCTACATAACACCTGGTAGAGATGAGCAGAGCTGTAGCTGGTGACCGGAGCCTATATAAAACCATGAAGCTACATAACACCTGCTGAGAAGACAGACAGGCTATCTAACAATGCAAAAAACACAAAGCACAAAAACAAGACGAGAGGCGAGAATAAATAAATACAAATTCAAATCATGTGATTGCAATACACCGCTGTCCTCTTGGTCCTGATAAAGACACGGACTAAAACAATGACAACTAAAACCATCTAAAAGATGTAAAGATAATTCACCAAATTATTAAAGGATAAATTCACCCAGAAATGAAAATTCAGTCATTATCTACTCACCCCCATGCCGATGGAAGGACGGGTAACGTTTTTTAGTTCACAAAATGTTCACAGTAAAACACTGTTGCAGAATTCTCCTAAATAACTGAAGTGGATGGGGTCCAACCTCCAAATGTAAAAAAAAAAAAAAAAATCCATACTGCTCCCCCTGGTGTAATCCAAGTCTCCACAAGCCCTGACATGCTGAGTTGACTTGAAAAGACATAATTTACACCGTTTCTAGCTGAAATCTTCACTGCAGCCGTAGGAAGAAGGAAGGAGCAAGAAGTTTGGGAGTAGCTACTGTAGCCGGCTGCTACTGTGCACATTTCAGCTTTTCAAGTCAACTTGGCATCTCAGGGCTTGGATGATGCCAGGTGAGCAGCATGGAAACTTTTCCCTTTCAATTTTTGACATCTGAAAGTTGGTTACCAAACATTTCAATTGTTTAGGAGAATTCTGCAACAATGTTTTGCTGTGAAACTCGACAAAAGTTTTGGGGACTAAAAAACGTCATCCGCCCTTCCAGCGATATCGGGGTGAGTAGATAATGACTGAATCTTAATTTTTGGGTGAACTGTTCCTTTAAGTCACAACTTTTAAAAGAGGAGAAATACTTAATTGCCCCCCCTGCTTTGATAAAATCAATCTTTTTTACACATACATTGAAAAAATATTTTTTCACATTGAGAGGGAAAATAAAATCATATTTACTGTACAAGAGATGACACCAAACTCTGTTGCGTATTAAAATCTGAGAGGGAATCCTTGTGTCTTGACGGTGGACAATCCCGAGAAACATCGCCCACAATGCCATTCTAAACGCTGTGTGGAACGGGTCATTAAAAAAACCTGACCTCCAAGTTATTAATAACCAATTGTGATGGTAAGAAAAGCTGTAGAAAAATAAAGTACCAGTAAATCTCAAGATTAAAAGACCAAATGCCCTTGGAAAATTTTCTTAAAATCTCCAGACAAATCGGAGATGAATAAGTCCACAAATACCATACTTTATTTTCGATTCCTCGCTTTTTTTATGGATTTTCTGTCAGTCCAGCGGTTCGTCTTTTGGCAGTGAGCGGAACGAGAGAGGGGGGCTGTGGGGTTGTGGGGGGAAGTTCAGATGACTCCCGTCTCCTTTGGGCCAGAGGTCAAAGGTCAGAGTTGAAAGTTGAAGCTCGCTCCCTGTGATGGTGGTGTGGTGCGGGACGTCCCAGGCAGTGCAGCAGGGCGTGATGGCGGGGGGCGCTGAGGTAAAGCATGGGGGGGGGGGGGGGGGGGGGGTGTGACACGAGTGAGAGAGGGAGATGGGGGGTGGCAGCTGAGAGAGAGAGAGAGGGGGAGAGAGAGGGAGACAGAGACGGAGAGAGAGAGAGAGAGATTTTTAGTTAATCCAACCAGCTCACATGAGTTAGCGGGTACGGATGCACAATATTGGATAATTTGCCGATATCTGATCGATATTTTCCAAACTGTTTTGGCCGACTGCCGATGCCGATATATGTACGCCCACTGTCAGTTACAGACATAAATACAATGCTTTTAAAAATGGACACATTCTCTGTGCAAAATAAGAAACCTACTTCAGCTTAGGTAATGTAAAACATGCCATCTATTTTATTTCTGTCACATTTTCTTTCAAACAGAAAATGTTTCATTAAGTATTTAGCTCAGCATTTAGTCAAGCATGGACATTTTATTGGCCTGTCGTATCACCATCATGCCGATATGTCATTTTAAAGCCTTTATGGCGTGCTGACATCATCTGGATGGGGGGTGAGAAGGTTTGCTGGGGCTGTTCTCAGGCTGCACTGATGTAAACACAGTGAGGTTGATTGAATATGAAGTCAAACAGAGGAGTTCTTGCACGCAGCAGCTCAACTGGTGTTTACGCCCTCAGCGCTGTCTTTCAGGGGCAGTAACATGGCTAGCTGTCTTACAGACGAGGGGCAGTAACATGGCTAGCTGTTTTACAGACGAGGGGCAGTAACATGGCTAGCTGTTTTACAGACGAGGGGCAGTAACATGGCTAGCTGTCTTACAGATGAGGCAGTAACATGGCTAGCTGTTTTACAGACGAGGGGCAGTAACATGGCTAGCTGTCTTACAGATGAGGCAGTAACATGGCTAGCTGTTTTACAGATGAGGCAGTAACATGGCTAGCTGTGTTACAGACGAGGCAGTAACATGGCTAGCTGTTTTACAGATGAGGGGCAGTAACATGGCTAGCTGTCTTACAGATGAGGCAGTAACATGGCTAGCTGTTTTACAGATGAGGGGCAGTAACATGGCTAGCTGTCTTACAGATGAGGGGCAGTAACATGGCTAGCTGTCTTTCAGGGGCAGTAACATGGCTAGCTGTTTTACAGATGAGGCAGTAACATGGCTAGCTGTGTTACAGACGAGGCAGTAACATGGCTAGCTGTGTTACAGATGAGGCAGTAACATGGCTAGCTGTGTTACAGATGAGGCAGTAACATGGCTAGCTGTTTTACAGATGAGGCAGTAACATGGCTAGCTGTGTTACAGATGAGGCAGTAACATGGCTAGCTGTGTTACAGACGAGGCAGTAACATGGCTAGCTGTGTTACAGATGAGGGGCAGTAACATGGCTAGCTGTTTTACAGATGAGGCAGTAACATGGCTAGCTGTTTTACAGATGAGGCAGTAACATGGCTAGCTGTGTTACAGATGAGGCAGTAACATGGCTAGCTGTGTTACAGATGAGGCAGTAACATGGCTAGCTGTGTTACAGATGAGGCAGTAACATGGCTAGCTGTTTTACAGATGAGGCAGTAACATGGCTAGCTGTCTTACAGATGAGGCAGTAACATGGCTAGCTGTTTTACAGATGAGGCAGTAACATGGCTAGCTGTCTTACAGATGAGGCAGTAACATGGCTAGCTGTTTTACAGACGAGGGGCAGTAACATGGCTAGCTGTCTTACAGATGAGGCAGTAACATGGCTAGCTGTTTTACAGACGAGGGGCAGTAACATGGCTAGCTGTCTTACAGATGAGGCAGTAACATGGCTAGCTGTGTTACAGATGAGGGGCAGTAACATGGCTAGCTGTTTTACAGACGAGGGGCAGTAACATGGCTAGCTGTCTTACAGATGAGGCAGTAACATGGCTAGCTGTTTTACAGATGAGGGGCAGTAACATGGCTAGCTGTCTTACAGATGAGGCAGTAACGGTTACATGCTGCCACTCCGACGTTCTGCCACTCCGAAATATCGGCACTCAGAAAGGGGGTCTATATTCCCCGTTTTTCACTAACCTCTCCCAGACCCAACGCCAAACCTAACCTCCCCCCATGCCTAAACCTAACCTCCCCCAGACCCTAACCCAAAACCTAACCTCTCCCACCCCCACGCCTAAACCTAAGGTCGGCATTGCGGCTTCTAAGGTGAACGACCGCCAGTCCGAATAATGGAAGTTAACGTTCGGAGTGGCAGCATGTCGGAAAGGCGGAGGAACCCCGGCAGTAACATGGCTAGCTGTTTTACAGATGAGGGGCAGTAACATGGCTAGCTCTCTTACAGATGAGGGGCAGTAACATGGCTAGCTGTCTTACAGATGAGGCAGTAACATGGCTAGCTGTGTTACAGATGAGGGGCAGTAACATGGCTAGCTGTTTTACAGATGAGGCAGTAACATGGCTAGCTGTTTTACAGATGAGGGGCAGTAACATGGCTAGCTGTCTTACAGATGAGGGGCAGTAACATGGCTAGCTGTTTTACAGATGAGGGGCAGTAACATGGCTAGCTGTTTTACAGATGAGGGGCAGTAACATGGCTAGCTGTTTTACAGATGAGGGGCAGTAACATGGCTAGCTGTCTTACAGATGAGGGGCAGTAACATGGCTAGCTGTCTTACAGATGAGGGGCAGTAACATGGCTAGCTGTGTTACAGATGAGGGGCAGTAACATGGCTAGCTGTTTTACAGATGAGGCAGTAACATGGCTAGCTGTGTTACAGATGAGGGGCAGTAACATGGCTAGCTGTCTTACAGATGAGGGGCAGTAACATGGCTAGCTGTCTTACAGATGAGGGGCAGTAACATGGCTAGCTGTGTTACAGATGAGGGGCAGTAACATGGCTAGCTGTTTTACAGATGAGGCAGTAACATGGCTAGCTGTGTTACAGATGAGGGGCAGTAACATGGCTAGCTGTGTTACAGATGAGGGGCAGTAACATGGCTAGCTGTCTTACAGATGAGGGGCAGTAACATGGCTAGCTGTCTTACAGATGAGGGGCAGTAACATGGCTAGCTGTTTTACAGATGAGGGGCAGTAACATGGCTAGCTGTCTTACAGATGAGGGGCAGTAACATGGCTGTCTTACAGACTTACGTTTTTCTGTCATTTTTAACCATTAAATTCCCAATGATTTTCCTACGAGGGAACCAGGAAGTGCAAGACTTGTGGGTTGGCCTACAAAAATACATTATCCCTGCGGCACTTGTGTCTAGTCTGTAAGACAGCGCAGAGGGCTTAAGGTGCCTCGGAACCAGGCAGGGCTGGAGCCACTGAACTCATAGAGAGGGCACTCCCCCAGTGTGGAGGCAGACGAGGCAGGGCGGCAGGCCCAGTGTGTTTACATACCACCCTGGCAGCCGGCTAAACAGCACCAGACTCCAGCTCCAGCTCCGCTGTAACTTGCACAAACAAGGCCACAATTAAAGCCACATGGGCACCACTTTTTAACATACCTCACGCCGAGGTACTTCGTTTCATGTGGGAATAGGCCTGAGCAAACTGCTATGAGCAGATCCCATGCACTTACACCATGCTGCAAGGAGCGCCTCTCAATACTCATCGCTATAATGCAATCCCACTATGATGATCAACATCACATCCTGTTTAGTCTCTGATGGGTCATTCTGCATGTTACTATGATGATCAACATTACATAATGCATAAACCTGTTTAGTCTCTGATGGGTCATTCTGCATGTTACTATGATGATCAACATCACATAATGCATAAACCTGTTTAGTCTCTGATGAGGCATTCTGCATGTTACTATGATGATCAGCATTACATAATGCATAATCCTGTTTAGTCTCTGATGGGTCATTCTGCATGTTACTATGATGATCAACATCACATAATGCATAAACTTGTTTAGTCTCTGATGGGTCATTCTGCATGTTACTATGATGATCAACATCACATAATGCATAATCCTGTTTAGTCTCTGATGGGTCATTCTGCATGTTACTATGATGATCAACATTACATAATGCATAATCCTGTTTAGTCTCTGATGAGGCATTCTGCATGTTACTATGATGATCAACATCACATAATGCATAATCCTGTTTAGTCTCTGATGAGGCATTCTGCATGTTACTATGATGATCAACATTACATAATGCATAATCCTGTTTAGTCTCTGATGAGGCATTCTGCATGTTACTATGATGATCAACATCACATAATGCATAATCCTGTTTAGTCTCTGATGAGGCATTCTGCATGTTACTATGATGATCAACATCACATAATGCATAATCCTGTTTAGTCTCTGATGGGTCATTCTGCATGTTACTATGATGATCAACATCACATAATGCATAAACCTGTTTAGTCTCTGATGGGTCATTCTGCATGTTACTATGATGATCAACATCACATAATGCATAATCCTGTTTAGTCTCTGATGGGTCATTCTGCATGTTACTATGATGATCAACATCACATAATGCATAATCCTGTTTAGTCTCTGATGGGTCATTCTGCATGTTACTATGATGATCAACATTACATAATGCATAATCCTGTTTAGTCTCTGATGAGGCATTCTGCATGTTACTATGATGATCAACATTACATAATGCATAAACCTGTGTAGTCTCTGATGGGTCATTCTGCATGTTACTATGATGATCAACATTACATAATGCATAATCCTGTTTAGTCTCTGATGAGGCATTCTGCATGTTACTATGATGATCAACATTACATAATGCATAAACCTGTGTAGTCTCTGATGGGTCATTCTGCATGTTACTATGATGATCAACATCACATAATGCATAATCCTGTTTAGTCTCTGATGGGTCATTCTGCATGTTACTATGATGATCAACATTACATAATGCATAATCCTGTTTAGTCTCTGATGAGGCATTCTGCATGTTACTATGATGATCAACATTACATAATGCATAAACCTGTTTAGTCTCTGATGGGTCATTCTGCATGTTACTATGATGATCAACATTACATAATGCATAATCCTGTTTAGTCTCTGATGAGGCATTCTGCATGTTACTATGATGATCAACATCACATAATGCATAATCCTGTTTAGTCTCTGATGGGTCATTCTGCATGTTACTATGATGATCAACATTACATAATGCATAAACCTGTTTAGTCTCTGATGGGTCATTCTGCATGTTACTATGATGATCAACATTACATAATGCATAATCCTGTTTAGTCTCTGATGAGGCATTCTGCATGTTACTATGATGATCAACATCACATAATGCATAATCCTGTTTAGTCTCTGATGGGTCATTCTGCATGTTACTATGATGATCAACATTACATAATGCATAAACCTGTTTAGTCTCTGATGGGTCATTCTGCATGTTACTATGATGATCAACATTACATAATGCATAATCCTGTTTAGTCTCTGATGAGGCATTCTGCATGTTACTATGATGATCAACATCACATAATGCATAATCCTGTTTAGTCTCTGATGGGTCATTCTGCATGTTACTATGATGATCAACATTACATAATGCATAAACCTGTTTAGTCTCTGATGGGTCATTCTGCATGTTACTATGATGATCAACATTACATAATGCATAATCCTGTTTAGTCTCTGATGAGGCATTCTGCATGTTACTATGATGATCAACATCACATAATGCATAATCCTGTTTAGTCTCTGATGGGTCATTCTGCATGTTACTATGATGATCAACATTACATAATGCATAATCCTGTTTAGTCTCTGATGGGTCATTCTGCATGTTACTATGATGATCAACATTACATAATGCATAAACCTGTTTAGTCTCTGATGGGTCATTCTGCATGTTACTATGATGATCAACATCACATAATGCATAATCCTGTTTAGTCTCTGATGAGGCATTCTGCATGTTACTATGATGATCAACATCACATAATGCATAAACCTGTTTAGTCTCTGATGGGTCATTCTGCATGTTACTATGATGATCAACATCACATAATGCATAATCCTGTTTAGTCTCTGATGGGTCATTCTGCATGTTACTATGATGATCAACATTACATAATGCATAATCCTGTTTAGTCTCTGATGAGGCATTCTGCATGTTACTATGATGATCAACATCACATAATGCATAAACCTGTTTAGTCTCTGATGGGTCATTCTGCATGTTACTATGATGATCAACATTAACATAATGCATAAACCTGTTTAGTCTCTGATGGGTCATTCTGCATGTTACTATGATGATCAACATCACATAATGCATAATCCTGTTTAGTCTCTGATGAGGCATTCTGCATGTTACTATGATGATCAACATTACATAATGCATAAACCTGTTTAGTCTCTGATGGGTCATTCTGCATGTTACTATGATGATCAACATTACATAATGCATAATCCTGTTTAGTCTCTGATGAGGCATTCTGCATGTTACTATGATGATCAACATTACATAATGCATAATCCTGTTTAGTCTCTGATGAGGCATTCTGCATGTTACTATGATGATCAACATTACATAATGCATAAACCTGTGTAGTCTCTGATGGGTCATTCTGCATGTTACTATGATGATCAACATCACATAATGCATAATCCTGTTTAGTCTCTGATGGGTCATTCTGCATGTTACTATGATGATCAACATTACATAATGCATAATCCTGTTTAGTCTCTGATGAGGCATTCTGCATGTTACTATGATGATCAACATTACATAATGCATAAACCTGTTTAGTCTCTGATGGGTCATTCTGCATGTTACTATGATGATCAACATTACATAATGCATAATCCTGTTTAGTCTCTGATGAGGCATTCTGCATGTTACTATGATGATCAACATCACATAATGCATAATCCTGTTTAGTCTCTGATGGGTCATTCTGCATGTTACTATGATGATCAACATTACATAATGCATAAACCTGTTTAGTCTCTGATGGGTCATTCTGCATGTTACTATGATGATCAACATTACATAATGCATAATCCTGTTTAGTCTCTGATGGGTCATTCTGCATGTTACTATGATGATCAACATCACATAATGCATAATCCTGTTTAGTCTCTGATGGGTCATTCTGCATGTTACTATGATGATCAACATTACATAATGCATAATCCTGTTTAGTCTCTGATGAGGCATTCTGCATGTTACTATGATGATCAACATCACATAATGCATAATCCTGTTTAGTCTCTGATGGGTCATTCTGCATGTTACTATGATGATCAACATCACATAATGCATAAACCTGTTTAGTCTCTGATGAGGCATTCTGCATGTTACTATGATGATCAACATCACATAATGCATAATCCTGTTTAGTCTCTGATGGGTCATTCTGCATGTTACTATGATGATCAACATCACATAATGCATAAACCTGTTTAGTCTCTGATGAGGCATTCTGCATGTTACTATGATGATCAACATCACATAATGCATAATCCTGTTTAGTCTCTGATGGGTCATTCTGCATGTTACTATGATGATCAACATTACATAATGCATAAACCTGTTTAGTCTCTGATGAGGCATTCTGCATGTTACTATGATGATCAACATTACATAATGCATAATCCTATTTAGTCTCTGATGAGGCATTCTGCATGTTACTATGATGATCAACATTACATAATGCATAAACCTGTGTAGTCTCTGATGGGTCATTCTGCATGTTACTATGATGATCAACATCACATAATGCATAAACCTGTTTAGTCTCTGATGGGTCATTCTGCATGTTACTATGATGATCAACATTACATAATGCATAATCCTGTTTAGTCTCTGATGGGTCATTCTGCATGTTACTATGATGATCAACATTACATAATGCATAAACCTGTTTAGTCTCTGATGGGTCATTCTGCATGTTACTATGATGATCAACATCACATAATGCATAATCCTGTTTAGTCTCTGATGGGTCATTCTGCATGTTACTATGATGATCAACATCACATAATGCATAATCCTGTTTAGTCTCTGATGGGTCATTCTGCATGTTACTATGATGATCAACATCACATAATGCATAATCCTGTTTAGTCTCTGATGAGGCATTCTGCATGTTACTATGATGATCAACATGACATAATGCATAAACCTGTGTAGTCTCTGATGGGTCATTCTGCATGTTACTATGATGATCAACATCACATAATGCATAATCCTGTTTAGTCTCTGATGAGGCATTCTGCATGTTACTATGATGATCAACATTACATAATGCATAATCCTGTTTAGTCTCTGATGAGGCATTCTGCATGTTACTATGATGATCAACATTACATAATGCATAATCCTGTTTAGTCTCTGATGAGGCATTCTGCATGTTACTATGATGATCAACATTACATAATGCATAATCCTGTTTAGTCTCTGATGGGTCATTCTGCATGTTACTATGATGATCAACATTACATAATGCATAATCCTGTTTAGTCTCTGATGAGGCATTCTGCATGTTACTATGATGATCAACATTACATAATGCATAATCCTGTTTAGTCTCTGATGAGGCATTCTGCATCTTACTATGATGATCAACATTACATAATGCATAAACCTGTTTAGTCTCTGATGAGGCATTCTGCATGTTACTATGATGATCAACATCACATAATGCATAATCCTGTTTAGTCTCTGATGAGGCATTCTGCATGTTACTATGATGATCAACATTACATAATGCATAATCCTGTTTAGTCTCTGATGAGGCATTCTGCATGTTACTATGATGATCAACATCACATAATGCATAAACCTGTTTAGTCTCTGATGAGGCATTCTGCATGTTACTATGATGATCAACATTACATAATGCATAAACCTGTTTAGTCTCTGATGAGGCATTCTGCATGTTACTATGATGATCAACATTACATAATGCATAAACCTGTTTAGTCTCTGATGGGTCATTCTGCATGTTACTATGATGATCAACATTACATAATGCATAAACCTGTTTAGTCTCTGATGAGGCATTCTGCATGTTACTATGATGATCAACATTACATAATGCATAAACCTGTTTAGTCTCTGATGGGTCATTCTGCATGTTACTATGATGATCAACATTACATAATGCATAATCCTGTTTAGTCTCTGATGAGGCATTCTGCATGTTACTATGATGATCAACATTACATAATGCATAAACCTGTTTAGTCTCTGATGAGGCATTCTGCATGTTACTATGATGATCAACATTACATAATGCATAAACCTGTTTAGTCTCTGATGAGGCATTCTGCATGTTACTATGATGATCAACATCACATAATGCATAATCCTGTTTAGTCTCTGATGGGTCATTCTGCATGTTACTATGATGATCAACATTACATAATGCATAAACCTGTTTAGTCTCTGATGAGGCATTCTGCATGTTACTATGATGATCAACATTACATAATGCATAAACCTGTTTAGTCTCTGATGAGGCATTCTGCATGTTACTATGATGATCAACATTACATAATGCATAAACCTGTTTAGTCTCTGATGAGGCATTCTGCATGTTACTAGCTTCTTCGATAGCTCATTCTGGGTTTGTTTAGAATAATGCAATGTGTTTAACCACTCTACTGAGGGCTTAATGACACCATTGATGTTCGTCTGAAAGCAATCTTATTGGCGCTCTATGGTCTCTATCCCCTGTGTGAAAGTACCTCCAGCAACAACAAAACACTATGGTCTCTATCCCCTGTGTGAAAGGGTACCTCCAGCAACAACAAAACACTATGGTCTCTATCCCCTGTGTGAAAGGGTACCTCCAGCAACAACAAAACACTATGGTCTCTATCCCCTGTGTGAAAGTACCTCCAGCAACAACAAAACACTATGGTCTCTATCCCCTGTGTGAAAGGGTACCTCCAGCAACAACAAAACACTATGGTCTCTATCCCCTGTGTGAAAGTACCTCCAGCAACAACAAAACACTATGGTCTCTATCCCCTGTGTGAAAGGGTACCTCCAGCAACAACAAAACACTATGGTCTCTATCCCCTGTGTGAAAGGGTACCTCCAGCAACAACAAAACACAGACAGGCTCTGCTTGTAAAGCAGCAGCGCCTGGAGGCAGGCGTGGTTTTGGTGGCGGTATAAGAACGGCACAGTTTAGCAGTTAGGGTCTGATTTACAGTGCAGAGTGGAGGCAGTAAATAGACTCGATGCCTCTGTTGTTGCCATTTGTCCGAGGCCATGGAGCTCTGGCACATTATTGGCCCTTCCAGCAGTGCTTCGTCTCAGACGTCAGGCAGGGAGGGGGCAACAGCTTTGTGTCGTGTGGATGGTGGAGGGGAGAGCAGAAGCACAGATAGAGATGTGGACATCAGCAGTGTTGAGCAGTAGTTCATGTGGAGAGAATTTAGAAGTTGGTGTAATACCTCCCTCAAGACTTAGGGGGCGCTATCTGCAGGAAGCTGCTGTCCTATAATAGGGCTTCATGTGAAAGGATATAAAAGGATGTGAGTGGGGGAGTTCCGGGTCAATCCCCAGAGACAGGAGATTAGAGGGGGTTGAAGCAGAGCTCTGTGTGACTTTGCTTTTTGTAAATACATATTTTTTTTTATACTTTTTGACTTCTAGTTTATTATGTTAGAATAGTAATTTTACCACATTAACTATATGTAGTTCAATTACTAGTTTAACTACAATTTGTAGTGTAGTAGGGAAGTCACGATACTAAAATCACTACTGTTTGATTTTTCATTAGGAGAAAGCACGGCTGGTATCGATCAAAAAATGCAAATGAGTATTGTATCCATTTCACATTTGTAGTATTGATACTTATCGATACATTGACAACCCCAGTCGGGTAGTAACTTAACTACATTCAAATATGAGTCGCTTTTTCAGTAGTGAACTACTTTGGTTCATGTCGTTGAGGTCAGTGGTTCTTAAACTTTTTCACGTCAAGGACCCCCATTTGATAAGATTTTGTCCCAGGGTCCCCCATCTGATTGGATTTTTGCTTTTAGATGTTTTATTACAGCAAGTGTATGAAACCCATGAAGTTCAGGGTTAGCGCTCACTTGGTGAAACTTGCCGAGTGGATGAGTGGGGCAGGTAGACAGGATGAGTGGGGCAGATAGACAGGATGAGTGGGGCAGATAGACAGGATAGCTCAGGGCTGGATGAGTGGGGCAGATAGACAGGATGGCTCAGGGCTGGATGAGTGGGGCAGATAGACAGGATGGCTCAGGGCTGGATGAGTGGAGCAGGTAGACAGGATGGCTCAGGGCTGGTTGAGTGGGGCAGATAGACAGGATGGCTCAGGCCTGGATGAGTGGGGCAGATAGACAGGATGAGTGGGGCAGATAGACAGGATAGCTCAGGGCTGGATGAGTGGGGCAGATAGACAGGATAGCTCAGGCCTGGATGAGTGGGGCAGATTATAGACAGGATGGCTCAGGGCTGGTTGACTCACATTCCAGGGCTCAGTGTGTGGTTACTCTGGGCTGATCTCGGTCTCCTGGTGCACCACCACCTTGGTCACCGACATGTCTGGGTGCTGCTCCTTGGCCTCCTTTATGGCCTGGGCCAAAGCCTGAGGAGGACGCGGGGGGTAGAGAGAAAAGGATTTATCAGCATAATAAAGACACCTTTGATTGACGCCTTCTGGTTGATGGAGGATTCCCCCTTAAAGTTGAGTTGAAATTGGATTCCCAGGGTCTGTGATTCGTCATCGTGACGTATTCCGACTGAAACAGGGTAGAGAGGCGGGACATGGCATGTGGAGGAGTTTGATTTGACCGTTGGAAAATGGGCGTGTCTGAGGGACTCACTGCACTGGAGTGTGAGGAGGCGACTCGAGTGCTGACCTGCCCGTGCCTCTGAGCAGAGCCACAGCCCGCTAAATAATGTCTTTTACCTGACTAATCTGAAACCTCCCGGTCACGTTATAATAACAGTCCATGTGCAAACACAATATCATATAAATACAGCCCTGTGGACTGGTTCACTGCACGAGCCCCAGAGCAGAGGGCCGACGGGTGGCTCCTTCCAGGCGGACAGCCTCCCTTCCCCTGCCCTGGCTGCCGGGGTAGGCACCGGTCTTGAAGTGTGTGACGAGCCGCGGTAAATAACAATATTCTGGAATGCGAGTTAACGAGGCAGTTACATGTCCTGTGCAAGACATTACAGTTCATTTTATTTTGTATGTTATATGCTTATTGGCCAAGTATATTCACATTTATGGGCTAGAAGTCTGCCCATGTAGGCAATAGGCAGCCATGTTGCCTGCTCAGAATTTTCTCCTAGCCATAAAGATTGATTGACAGCTGTCATGTCATGATATTGATTGAAATGGGGTAGAAATTTGATAGAACTACCTGACATCAGCTTTTGATGTGAAAAACCAAAGAAATTAGATTTTTGAGAATGTTTTGCATACATGGTTAAATAGGTGCACTGTATAACCAGGGATGTGATGTAAAATAGAAAGAAAGACATTTCCCCCCCATTTCAGCTCAACTTTAAGAACGATATGGGGAATCTACAGCCGTTTTCTCAGTTGTCTCTGGTCATAGAATTTCAAAGATATTTGCACATTTCTACATTAGTACATAGGTGAGCTAGTTTTAATAAATCATCATATTCTCAGTGTTGTTTTTTACAGTGCACACAGTGTCATACAGTGTCATACAGTGTGGTGAAAAGAGGGCAAGAGAGGAAATTAAAACTTATTATAGTTATATAGGATTTATAGTTAGAAAGAGTGCTAAAAAAGAGAGTTTTTTTTTTTTTTTTTAATCCATAGATAAGCCGCACCGTTATATAAGCCGCAGGGGCCAAAAAAGCCCAAAAAACGGGAAAAAAGGTGCGGCTTATAGTCCGGAATTTACGGTACATGCTGTCACCTAAGTGACGTCACTTTCTCTACCGGCAAAGCTGAAGACCGGCGACATGCCACGAGCTTCCACGAGGTATGTCGTTTTTATATGAAACTAACCCCTACGTTTCAGTTTGACGACAAACTACGACTTTCTTGACATGCAAAGTTATGTTTTAAATTGACAAAATTAGCATTGGCACCCCGTGGCACAATTCAAACGGGATCATAGAAGTAACCTTATTCTCCGTCCACCGCCATTCATTTTCGCAGCGCTGGTACAGGGAGAAAGCAGGAAGTGACATTTCACTTTGGCTCTCTATAAGGCAAACGATTAAGGAGTTTGGTTTTGTAGTGCAACCCAGGCAATACAGCCACCTAACCCTTTGTGGAGACATTTCAACATATACATTTAGTGTGGAAAAGAAAGAGAGAAAGAAACAAGTCTGTAATTCAACTTGTATCAGAAGGCAGAGTTGGTAGAAGAGGGAGACCTTGTCATGGTCGATCTCGGTGTCTCCAGTGATGACGATCCTCTTCTCGATGCGAGTCTCGGAGATTCCTCCCTTCACTGTCTGCAAGAGAGAGAGAAAATCAGAGGCATAAACACCCGCGCATGCATGCACACGCACACACACACACAGTGTCAATTCTTGTTAACACTTTATATTAAGGTACATGGGGGGAATGACTACTGCCCCCGACGCCTAGTGGCCATTCGAGGAACTACAGCTTTTCAATTCACTTCCGCGTCACCAGAGGGAAGCTGGGGGGGGGGGGGGGGGGTTGGCCACTGAAAGCCCCCCTCACTTTACAGTTATACACAAGCATGCACACACACACACACACACACACACACACACACACACACACACACACACACACACACACACACACACACGGGGAGATAGTATACTCCAGAAGCCTTCTGTGACCCAAAGTCTCAAATAGAGCTTGCGGAGTTGCATCTGAGAACAGCGGGAGGAGCGCCATGTTTGTTGAATACCTGCCTATGCTAAGAACAATATGCGTGACGCCAACTCCGCAAGCTCCATAGAGTATATTTCTGCAATGCCTGTGTAGGTACAGGATCTACTCGGCTTACAGATTCTGCTCGTCCTACCGGAAGTGCTCGGCTCGGGGTCCACAACGGGGTCTAACCCATGGGTCTAACCCTAACCCAAACCCTAACCCTGATTCATATTTTTAATGTCTATCATGTCTGATAACATCAGTAGCTTAGCGTTAGCTTGTTAGCTAATCTAAAGCTGTCGGCCATTTTGTCCACGTTAATCTCACCACATGCCCAATGTACAGCCAATCAAATGCCTGCCCGAGCTGAAACTGCACTTATGGCTCCGTTTACTCGACAAACATTAACGTTCGCGCTCGTTGTTTTTCGGGAGATGCCAGCGATGCCAGCGATGCCTGCCAATTTCCCTGATTGGCCGGTAGTCTGGAGCCGTCTCCTACGCTTCTGGACCTGGGGGCGTAAACCAAGGAGACGGAAACAGTCTACCGGAAACATGTGCGCCAAAAAAATCCTAACCCTCGATTAATTTCTGGATGCAAAGCTTCTGTAATTGTGTAATTCAAGGATAATGGAAACCAGGCTCTTCTCTGGTGACGTGAGGTTAATTGGCCGGTTACGTTGTCAACTATGCGGCAGGTCCCTGATTGGCCTGTGGACTTTGTGTCAACTATGAGGCAGGTCCCTGATTGGCCTGTGAGGCAGGTCCCTGGTTGGCCTGTGGACTTTGTGATTTCTGGAAATCTCTGGGGGCGGGCTGAAGGCCAGACTGATCCACAGAATGAAACAGATTGCCAGTTCATGTGATCAAGATGGTTTACCAGGCTGGGGTTGGGGGACTGTAGGGGTTTGGGGGACTGTAGGGGTTTGGGAGGACTGTAGGGGTTTGGGGGACTGTAGGGGTTTGGGAGGACTGTAGGGGGTTGGGGGACTGTAGGGGTTTGGGAGGACTGTAGGGGGTTGGGGGACTGTAGGGGGTTGGGAGGACTGTAGGGGTTTGGGAGGACTGTAGGGGGTTGGGGGACTGTAGGGGTTTGGGAGGACTGTAGGGGGTTGGGGGACTGTAGGGGTTTGGGGGACTGTAGGGGGTTGGGGGACTGTAGGGGTTTGGGGGACTGTAGGGGGTTGGGAGGACTGTAGGGGTTTGGGAGGACTGTAGGGGGTTGGGGGACTGTAGGGGTTTGGGGGACTGTAGGGGGTTGGGGGACTGTAGGGGTTTGGGAGGACTGTAGGGGTTTGGGAGGACTGTAGGGGGTTGGGGGACTGTAGGGGTTTGGGGGACTGTAGGGGGTTGGGGGACTGTAGGGGTTTGGGAGGACTGTAGGGGGTTGGGAGGACTGCAGGCAGACCTTGGTGATCTGGGTGGTGGTGGTGGTGCTGACGGTCTCTGAGGTGATGGTCTGGGCGCTCAGCAGCACTCCTGAGTCCCTCTCGGCCAGGCTGTCCGCCGGCTGCTGCAGGAGAGACACCTTCACAGTGTTAGACAGGAACCTCTGAGACACCTTCACAGTGTTAGACAGGAACCTCTCAGACACCTTCACAGTGTTAGACAGGAACCTCTCAGACACCTTCAGTCTTTTATTTTATTTTTTATTTTACCTTTACAATGTTAGACAAAAACCTCTGATGACCCGCTTAAAGCGCAGACACACAGGAAACGGGTCTGAGGCGAAGCGCAGACAGTTTCATTTCGGCGTCCTTGTTAACAGACTAGACCGATGACGCCGGCGTGTGGCGTCCATCTCGTGTCCTGTAGCAAGAGTTTCCGTGTCTGGTCTATTTTTGAGGCGAGCCGCGTGCAGCCAGGCAGGAAGTCAGTACAAGCTGTGACGGGCGCGGAGCAAAACAGAGCGCTTCTGGTGTGATCGGCCAGGCTCCTGCTCCATGCTTCAGTGATGCGCTGCATCACTTAAATTTCCAGTGTGTCTGACTCTCCCTCTCCCTGGCTGCTTACACAGCCTCTCTCTTACACAACCATTTCACAAATGCTTGTGAAATGGTCACAAGCATTTCACTCTGTTGAAACGTGACCATGGAGCTATAAAGAAAACCAACATATTTGTCCAGTAAAATAAATTATTTTTGGACACCGGACCCAGCGAAAACCCTGTATGGTTACATCTACCGATTATTTGGTTGTTTGGTGACGACACAAACCGCCGACGTCACATCAACCAACCGTTTTAGCCAATAGGAAGAAGGGGCTCATTTCAATCTAGAAGTGCAGGTTTGACTTGTGGATTGCAGTAACTGCATAGGTAATGATAATGAAGAATTCCTCCAATTTACACTGAAGGTCAGGATTTTGACCTGCATTCATCAACAACAGTTATACAATTCCCCATATATAGTAAATTGATTTTCAGGAGAAAAAATAATAAAAAAGTGTGCAGTATCTCTTTAATATCTCATTTACATAAACAATTATTATCCAATAACACACACACGCACACACACACACACACACACCACACACACACACACACACACACACACACACACACACACACACACACACACACACACACACACCTCATGTTCAGTGAGATGTCTCTCCCTGGGTAGACTCAGCTCTCAGTCTTAATCCTTTTCACTACTGTAAGACTGAGAATATTACTATTTAAATATTTTCATAACGTTAGGTGGTGCTGTTGGAAGCCTTGCATCGGAGAACCAATCATGAGCGTTGTGGGCGGGCCTGCTTTCTGGGGGCAGTGGCGCTCATGCAGAACCGGTGCTGTCGCGTTTGCGGAGAAACATATTAATCAGTTAGAAACAAACATAACCTGTTAATAGGACGTGTTTCATCCGGCCCCGGCGGCTAGAGGTCTTTCCCCCAGCGATAAGCCCGACTCCTGAGGCTACGTTACAGAGCCTGCTGTCTGATGACTTCACAGCATTCACAGTAGCAAGCGGACCACTTCCGGGTAGGAAAAATTATTGTAAAATAAACAACAGGTATAAACTCTCTTTGCAGCACATCAGTGTCTTGCTCTATATTGGAACTATGAAACATTGCATTGCCGCTACCAAATAACATTATAATAATAAATGTGGGCGTGTCTGCTGCCGGCCGTTCTCGCCGGGCTCAATGAACCAGATTTGGAACAGTAAATTCCCAGACGTTTGGTGGTTAGGTGGCGCTGTTGGCGCCGCTCACCAAACGTCTGGAAACTGAGACTACTTAAAGCTGTTTAAAATACTTTTCAATAATGATCTGCATTTTTGTATTTGTTCTTGTTGTCGTTGTTGTAGAAAACAAAAAAAGAAGGTTAACAGAGTGAATAACAAATTAATGACAATTACTGGTTCCATTAACACATTGAGTGCCAGCGACGCCATATGGCGTCATTAGAAATTTACCGTAGAGTGCCAGCGACGCCAAATGGCGTCAATAACTCGAAATTGTTTTTTTGACGGGGGGGTGTCGATCTCAGCTTCTTACATCGCCTCTTACAATATGAGAGCTATTGAATGTGTCTAACCTATTTTACAGAACCCTTAGGTGGCGACAGCGCACTCCAGATGAGAGAAAGTATAGTTAAACACACAGAAGAAGTCGTTGTGGAAAAGGAAATTGCATCGCATCCGTCCGTATGCAGCTGCTTCATTGAAGCATAACGTAGCTGTGCCCCTGCAGCAGCCAATCTGCTGTCACAATTGAGCACCTCGTGTCCGCTGCAACAGCCCATTCGCATGATCAGCCGTGGAGTTCTCAACTGGAAGCTGGTGACATACACGCGGCTGCAGAGGTGTAGTGCTATCTGGAGAAGTGGGGGAACGCACCTATAGCTCTATGGGGAACACTCCCCTCCCCTGGCACACGCACAGGTCCCAACAACCCCCCCCCCTTCCCCGCACGCAAATACGCGTTATTATGGAACCCACACCGCGGTTCCGGCAAAACCATGCCCTGTGCCCGCCTACGTGGCAGTCAAGCTCCGGGATTGGCCAGGAGCGAGTATTTTATTCCCTTTTGACAGCTCTGCCTCTTGACAGCTCGGATCTCCCACATCACAAACACTGCGCCCAGCCCGGCGATTTCATTAATGGTGCCCCAAACAAAATTATTTTCGCTTGTGAAACAAATGTTCAGTGTCAAAATCATAGGCAGCGTGAGGGCATCACGCATGGGACAAAAGCACATAAACAGCTCGACTTGCACTAGGCTATATGAGATAAGAAAGGCCACATCTGGCCATGAAATAAAATAATACATTATGATGCATAATATGCTAAAAATTATTATAATTATCACTGGTATGGCCAAATTGAGATAATTTTCCATTCCTTCACAAAGAAGCAATGCTCACCTCTATTCGATTAAGGCAGCCGTGCAAGTCTCCATGCACTGCGCATTCCACAACAAAAAAACATCGCCAGCTCAGATTGTTCATTTGTTTTGTTTTCGCCAGATAGTCCCGTATTCTGGTTTAACACGCTTTCTCTAAATTGGCCCAATTGGCGTTGTGGGCGCTGGTAGATGCGTTCCATAACACACAGTCAGAATGTAGGCTATTCTGTTGCACACTGAATGTATTCTGTTACACACTGTTAATGCGTTAATTGTAGCAATATAAGTTCATATCAGCTTGTAGCCTACGAATCGGGAGCTGTAACAGCGATCAAAGCGGCTGGATCAGGTGAGCTGGCGCTGCCCAATTACGCACAGGGAGGAGACCACGGCTTCAATGCGCAGATGAAATATCATCAAAGTTGCCAATTGATTTGTACTGCCGCCACCCACAAACGGGCATTTCTGCACTCCTCCAGTTTGCCCATGACATTATTCAGGTGTTTGTTGTTTTTCTTCCTTGGGAAGAACCGTGGTGGGTCCCATAATAACGCATCGCAGTCGCACTCCTCTTCATGCTGTCGTAAATAATAACGCACAAAACACCCCTTGGAGAAGTGTGGGAACGCCGTTCCCACACGTTCTGCCGGGACTACACCACTGCGCGGCTGTAAAAAAGCTGGATCTAGCGGACTTTTCACTGCTGAGCACACGCAGAGCAAACGCACTCACAGCAGAGCCGAGCAGAGCAGAGAGCTACTCCTCCCACAACGGGGGGGGGGGAGGAGGAGGGGGGGAGGAGGAGGGGGGGAGGTGGGGCACGCAGGACACTACAGCATACAACAGACCCAGGCAGCTGCAGCATTACATCAGAAAATATTAGCAATGAGTCAATGATGTGCTTGAAATGCTTCCTTTCACAAAAGGGTCATTATCTCAGCTCGTAGAAAAAAAGGGCTGTTTTTGCTCAAATCAAGCTATCTTCTCCGGCTCATAACTAAAGAACGGAAAATGGGATCAATAAACTTTTTTTTGCAGGTGATAGAAGAGAGTCTCATCGTTATTTGTGCGTGTTCAGTGTTTACATAGTAATTATTAAAGAAATTATATGACTGTTTTAAAATGCATTGCGGCCTATGTGGCACAGTACAGCACCTTTTGCCCAAGGGCCGTGGCACTCAAAGTGTTAAGAGTTGAATCAATTGGAAACACACATGCTTTGTTTGGTGATTGTTTGGTGATTGTTGACGGGTGTGTTCCAGTTTGACTATATTAATGTATCTCTTTATTAAATCTGATATACACTATGCATTGGTGATCTAAATTGTATTAATTTAAACACAATCAGATTCTTCTTCATGCTAATGTGATGCTATTTCACAATAAAGTTGACATCTCATTGTTTGATGACGATAAAGTCCACCGATTGGCTGGAACATGCAAGAGGACCTTTCAGAAGTCCAACAGATTTCAAGTCGATAGCAAAACACTCCAACCCCCTTCTCATTGAAAAAGACTGGCACACTTGTGAGGCCGCCTATCGTCTGTTTGGTCCATTCATCTTCTGTCTGTTATTAGCATTGCAACCTTGGCCATAACATTACATGGGAAACACTGTATTTAGTGAGTGCTACATGTTGCTTCAAAAAGCAAAATAAAGACAGAAAATCTAGCAAAAAACCAGCCTTGAAATTATTCAACATAGCTAATGGAAATTATTCCAATTCCGAAATTATAAATGGACAAAATAAAAATAAGATCAAATGTTTACGAACCTGACGTCCACCATGTTTGCCATAGTGTGACAAACTGACTGTGAACAACGGGAAGTGCAGTAATGTACAGCACAAGAAAAAAAAAACAATACTACAGCCAGTCCCATTCACATCCATGGCATGTGTCACCGTGGTAAGATGACCCTCTTCTTGTGGTGAGAGAGGAGGGCATCTGCTCAGTCTAGGATAGAGAATCCCCCATATCTAATTTGCCTTACTTTAGTTTAGTTTAGTTTATTTCGGTCAATTTCACAAGTACAGCTCAATACAGTTGTGATTAAAGAAAAGCAAGAAAACAAAATAAGAGAACAAACAGTGATTGCTGGTTGGGTGTTATACAAGCCTGAAAAGACCGAAAAGGAGTAGGCTGAAGCAAACGCTTATAGCGCCTACCCTTTTTACATTCATTTTTTTTTTTTTTTTTTTTTTTATTATTATTATTATTATTATTATTATTATTATCACTATCACCATTTTCTTTTTTCTTGATATATAATATTGATAATATTGATAGTAATGATAATAACAATAACAATGAGTTACCAAACCTGTATCGACTAAACATTACCTTTACTATGAAATCATCTCTTTTTGGCACATCATTACGGCTAATTGCACGGCTATCGTGCAATTTTGCACGATAGAAAGTACAGATGCATCGCAGCATGGCGGCATTCGATATTATGGGAAATATCAGAGTATATCCTGAATATTGGCCCAAGCTTACTGCAGATACCTGCAAAAAGCTCAGTTTTGGTAATGCCCAGAATGCTCCTCACCTGTGCTGACTCGTACGTGATGGTCTTGGTCTCTGTGTGCACGATGGGGACCTCCTTGTTGGCCACGGTGCCTCTCAGGGAATTGGTGACGTCTGAGATGGTGATTGTCTGGGTCTTCAGCACAGGAGACTGGAGGGAAGGCAAACAGTCAGTAATCAGGTTTTCCTGTTCCTTCTCTCTATGAGGCTGTTTACACTGGCTTTTTAAAATGTGTCTTTGGCATTCAGATCACAAGTGGACAGCACTAAATACAAGTGTAAACGACCACCAATTCGCATTGCGATCTGATCACTCAAACCACTTGTCGAGGTGGTCTGGGATGCATTTGACCACATATCTTGTAGTATAAAAGCTAATGGGCTCTATCTTCCCCCTGGCCTTAGGCGTTAAACACACAAAAAACACGCTTTGCGCCTGCCTCGGGAAGATAGCGTCATGCTTTTACGCCCCGAAATGCGCTTTATGCTGAAGAGGCATGGCGCAGTGCCAGAATAGGCATTTCGGCCTTAAATACCAGCCTAAAGCTATCTTCCCAACTGGCGTTAATTTTGCGCTTAACACTTTTCAAAACCAGGCCTTATTCACTGCGCTGGCTCCCCTACCAAAGCCACACACAGACACACATGTGAAATGTCCCAGCATGCATTGAGGTGAATACATTTTGACAAGAAATAGCAACCAAATCAGCCTAAGTAGGCTAAGTGGTAGATAGAAATAATATTTATGTTAACACAACATGCAATTCTAGAACATTTCAATATTGGACAAAATAAAACATAAAAATCAAAACACAACCCTATGTGAAACATACATGTAATCCAGGTGGCATATATATCCATCGCAAATACAACGTGGTATAGACGAGTGACAACCGTAACACGGTTGTACTGTGATGTCCGCTCCAACACAACAAGACTTAGCTTACTTGACACTTACTTTTTCAATAAAAACACATTTATGCCATGACTTTACATAATGTAGGCTATATTTATGTGCATCATTTAGCCTGTGCTGTGATGTGCAGGAGCAGCAGGTAGCCTACAAGTTATAAGCCTGCCCTGAATGAGCCGAGTGGGTGCTTGTTCACTATTGTGAAAGTTATGTGTTTACAACATATAAAGATCATGGAAGTGGATGGTATCAGGAATGTCACCGATAGCTAACGTTCTATATTGTAGGCTAAGGAGACCATCAGCCCTGCTAAACAGATCTGTATTTGCCTGGCTGTAGGTTGAATATTAATAAAATATATAATATTGAAAGGTTTTATTCAGGCTAGGATCTGTGATGCGCTGAGATATCCAAATTGGCATGAAGAAATGACAGCATGCAGCCTCAACCCGGACTAGATGGAGTGGATCGGAGCTTGGAAAGGAAGAATGTCATTGCGTAACTGCAGTTCACCAATGACCACAGTTGTGAATAATTCTACGCTTGAAAGGCGTGATTAAATGGCTAGCGCCTGCTTTAGCGCCGAGGGCAAATTAGGGAATGCGCCTGCCCACGCCCACTAATAGCGCTGCGCCTGGCGTAAAACACTAATTTAAGGCCATGGGGAAGATAGAGCCCAATGTCTCCTGATGCGTCCTCAGGACACATTGAAGGACCGCCTACTCTACTGACATCTTCTGTGTTTGTGTCACTTCCATGCCTCTAGCAGAAATAGCCAGCAAGGGCTGCCCTGTAGACTCGGGATTGGTTCTGCCATGTAGTGTTTTTTTAACTCTCTAATTGTTTCCACCCAGTTTTAACAACGAAAGCTGGGAGAAAGTTCTCAGTCTCTAGTTGCGTGACATGCAGAGAGACTGAGAACTGAGTCTAGGAGAAGAGAAAGTGCACTGCAGTTGTTATTGCTACTTCTACTGCGGCAACATGATCAATCAGCCAATGGGATAGCATTTCTTCGAATTTGCCTCAAACGTCCACTTGGGCTCAAGGCTGAACTGATTAGATTTTGGTGGTCAAAGGTCAAAGTTCAAGGTCACTGTGACCTCACGACCGCTCGTTTCATGCTTGTTAACGCAATATCTCAGGAACACCTTGACAACATTTCATCAAATTTGGCTCAAACGTCCACTTAGACTCAAGGATGAACTGATTACATTTTGGTCGTCAAAGGTCAAGGTCACTGTGGCCTAATGGACGCCATTTTCAAGCTCGTTCTTCACATTTGGCTCAAATGTCAAAGTCTGGACAGACATGGATGTCGACTGCTCACTTGTTGGCGGAGACATAATATCCACGGTGAAGTCGTTCTAGTTCTTCTTGTTCCTTCAGTTGTTTGAGCTTCACTGTGCAGAGTGATGTCTGTGCAGAGTTTGACACTAGAAGCTGTTTCCACAATCAGCTGCTGAAAGTGGAAGGTTTCTCTGAGCTCACTGAAAAGGCGGTTTTCAAGGACCATGATTCGTGACATCACGAATCATGGAGCCAATCACTGTCCAGTATTCAGCAGTTAAAGCCCCAACACATTCTCACTGCCAACTCGTCATGTACTGCAGATCAGTCAGGAACCCTTGTCACTTTGTCACGTGTTGGGAGTGAGAATGTGTTGAAAGCTGTGTTGTCTGCTGTGTTTGACTAGTTAGGTTCTAGATAACCCTGCTGTGTTTGACTAGGTAGGTTCTAGATAACCCTGCTGTGTTTGACTAGTTAGGTTCTAGATAACCCTGCTGTGTTTGACTAGGTAGGTTCTAGATAACCCTGATTGATTGCTTGGGATTTTTAAATGAGGGAGAAGGAGAGGAAGTCATCTTAAGGATTTTTGTCAGAACCATCACGCCCCAATTTCCCCTCGGGGATGAATAAGGTACTCTACACCAGATGTTCTCAAATGTTTTTCAGCCAAGGACCCCTTATAAGATAGAAAATATCCCAGGGACCCCCTCATTCTGATTTGTGATTTTGGGCTCAGCTTGTTTCCACGCTAACGTGCTTGACATTTAAATTGATAGGTTTGTCAGATTAGAATGTAATCCATGAACCATTTTAGATTTAAAGCATAACATATTTTCGTTGAACTATGAAGCTTTTGCACACATAACCCCCCCCCCCCCCCCTGAAAACTTCTCGCGGACCCCCTGGCAAAGTGCCATGGACCCCTGGGGGTCCCCGGACCCCCATTTGAGAACCACTGCTCTACACTGTAGAGTACCTTACAGTATCTATCTATCCATCTATCCATCTATCTATCTATCTATCTATCTATCTGACACTAATTATTATTCAAAGTAGAGTATTTTATATACATCTTGAAACATGACTTTATGGGGTCTTTAACTTTCAAAATGTAAAAGTTTATAACCTGATATATTAGCCTTTTGATGTAACTTTGTGTTTTCTCATTAGATCAAAACGTGATCTAACCATGAATGTACTCATATAATGCATCAGTAAGCAAAGCGTTCATATAAGCATGTTCATAAGTGTGCGTTATAATTCCTTGTGAAGCACTATAGAGATACTAGTAGTCATAGAAAGTGCTACTTAGGTTTTAAAACAGAGCAACAACAGTCTGATGTACTATCATCAAAAGCATGAACAATGAACATTCTGACCAAAAGACCACATATAATTATCCAAATTACACACGCCAAATTTGATGCATTTATTTTATACTACTTGGATCACACATTTAAATGATGAATGAATACTTGAAAACCCACAATTACAATATATCAAGAAAAATAGAGAGAAGGAATTAATTGTCAAATGAGAGAAAAATCTGTCATCGGACAGAGAACGACAGCTTGAGCAGTGCAGTCGTTTCCTGTGTGTATATTATCACAGTGAAAGTACACACACGCGCACACACACACACACACACACACACACACACACACACACACACACACATACAAATACACTGAATGGATGTAGGCTACTAGCATGCACTGTCTTTCGTGGTCCATTGAATCCAAGCGTTGTAAAAGTAGTAAAGTTAAATGACAGCTTCTTTGAATGACTTCACTCCTGTGATCCTAACATGTCAGAGGGTCAACATTATAACATATAACATATTATATATGATATATGTTATATAACATATTATATATAACAACATGATACTTTCCCAGAGTTATTTCAGACCAAGTCGGCCTTTTTAAAGTGAGCCGATGGTGAACATTTGCGCTCGTCATTCTAAAGGCTTTGAGCAGCATCTGCACCAGTCAGGACAGAGCCTTTATCATGACGACATGGAACCCTGTGCACATTATGGAACCCTGTGCACATTATGGAACCCTGTGCACATTATGGTGAAGTATGAATAAGCAATGGAACCCTGTGCACATTATGGAACCCTGTGCACATTATGGAACCCTGTGCACATTATGGTGAAGTATGAATAAGCAATGGAACCCTGTGCACATTATGGAACCCTGTGCACATTATGGTGAAGTATGAATAAGCAATGGAACCCTGTGCACATTATGGAACCCTGTGCACATTATGGTGAAGTATGAATAAGCGATGGCTACAAGTTCTTAGTACGACTGTGGGTTATGGATGCAGAGATACAGTCAAGCCACTTGACTGGTGCAAAGTCACATCAATGGCTTCAACCCTAGTTTCCATACAGCAGTAGGCTACTGTCCAATATCTTTGAATGCAAAGTTGTCCAGAAGGTAAAGAAACTCGAAGGCTTGAAAATGAGTCATAGAGCAATACAGTAGATGTAATTGGGAAATATAATTGCATGCAGGGTTTCCTATGCTTGGTGCGTTGACGTACAGTATTGCCCAGACCGTCCTCACACGGACAACGACAACATTGGTCGATTTTCAAGGTGGTTAAAACTACCTGTTACAAATGCGCCCCCCTGCAGTTGTGCGAGTGAGTGCATGCGTACACAGTGCATATGACAGAGTCAGGCTCAGGAACTAGGAAGTAGCTGCGTACACAGTGCATACGACAGAGTCAGGCTCAGGAACTAGGAAGTAGCGGTACACACTAGGGATGTCACCGTGTACACGACAACACGGATATTAAATCATATTCGTTTAGAAAAATCAATAACCGTTTACACGTCTTTTTGTGTGTGTCCTTTTAAATAAAGTTTTGACAATGATTTGACTGTGTTCTGGACTCGCAATCATTCATTTCTCATCAAAAATAAACTGCGTGTGTCCGTTAGGCGTATTCCTGTCAGTTGGGCGCTGGGGAGCGGTGGTCCCAGTGGACAGTGTGCGGGGAAGGAGATAACGTTAACTCAGCAGTGGCTTCAGAAAGGCGCTGGTGCGGGCGCTCGTTTTCAGGCAACTAATCATATGGAGGAACTATCACTACAGAGACAGAAAGGCTCAATAGTGGAAACAGATTGGCTAGACAATTAACATTTCTGCCTGGTGAGTGCTGTGCTTTTTATCACAGTATGTGTTGTTAGCTGACTGTTAGCTATCAAGCTAGCTACCGCTGCTAATGTTTTCAATCTGCGTCCTTGCATGTTGTGTGGTGTGCTGGGACGCATTGGTCACAAACAATGCGCAAATGCGGTCCAAAAGAACAACATCCGGTTAGCCGGTTCCACGCTGCCAGAAGGTCCAGTTTACACGTTTAGGAAATGTTGTAACCGTTGACACCCCTAGTACTTACTTAGTTACTTACTTACTAGTACACACACACATTCTTAACCTGACTTGAGAGCTTTAGTCAACTGACTGAGCAGAGATATGTCTGCTGTCAATCTGACCACACAATTGAATGTTACCTGAATGGGAGAGAATACGGAGTCCTAAAAGGGAGAAAATATATTGCAATGCAAACAGTGAATATTCAGTGAAGACAAAGTTGTTAGTAACACTTCTTATGGAAGAGCAATGTTGGCTCCATGATATCAGCATAAGTGTCTATTCATGAAGCACTGAGAAAGAGATAGGGGGAGGAGGGGAGGAGGGGGGGGGGTATTTTATCAATGTCTTAAAGATGAAACATTTCAATCCATCTCAAGTTGACAGACAGGGCAGAGCTGTGCATGTGGGCAGGAAGGAGGGGAACAGTGGTGAATGAGTGAACAGACAGAAAGAAACACTTGGAGGTAGAGGGGTGACAGCACTTGAATAAAGCAGTCTATAGATGGAGAAGGTTGGAGGTAGAGGGGTGACAGCACTTGAATAAAGCAGTCTATAGATGGAGAAGGGCACCTTGGAGGATCAGATGTTTTAAATGAAGGCCAGCCACAGCACAGTCAGGGCCATCACCAGCAAGCCCGACAGAAAGAAGGACATCCGGGATTGCTGCAGCCTGGCTGGGCTTAGCTCACAGGGGTTAGCTCTGCTCGTTAGCTCACAGGGGTTAGCCGTTAGCTCGTCGATAGACACCCTCAGAGTGTGACCACAGGCTTGTCCTTCAAGTTCCTCATCATCATCATCATCATCATCATCCTCATCCTCACTGTCCTCCTCATCTTCTTCCAGGAGGTAGTGGTGAGTGTGTAGTGGTGGTCCCCCGTGGTCCCCCGCACTGCGTGCTCTTACCTTGTGTCCCAACAGAGGGGCCCTCCCTGGCTGTGCTCAGCAGGCAGACCAAGAGAGACAGAGAACAATGAACAGACACATGGGGGAATGGAGGACAGACGGGAGGAGGGAGGGGGGCAGGAGGGGAGAGGAAATGGAGGAATGGGACGTTGGAGTGAAGCAAATTTACCAATCCTACTATGGCCAGCCTTACTCTGCCTCTGATTGGCTTAGCCTGATGATGATGCAGGCGAAGGCCAGCCTCACTCTGCCTCTGATTGGCTTGGCCTGACGATGATGCAGGCGGAGGCCAGCCTCACTCTGCCTCTGATTGGCTTGGCTTGACCATGACATTTGTCATGTAGCCCTCGCTGAAAGAACAGGACGTTTTTGGCGTTCTGCTGTCTTCGCTAAATTTGCAAATTTGTTAAACCGCAATAGTTTCTCCTAAATGTCGTCCATTTGTTCACAGTATAGGTAGCAACTAACTAGTCTCACATGGTCAGACCCAACGTCTAACGTCGGCACGCTTCCAGCCACAGTCAACATTTCTGGGTTTTGCCATAGGAATGAAAATGGATTAGCTGAGCTGTTACGGAAGTCCGGCTCTCTGCGTGCATCGATGAAGCATCGTTCAGAAATGCACCGCCCCACGAGTCGCATCACGCAAATAAGGAGGGTCAAGTTGTGTCTACTGTGTGTGTGTGTGTGTGTGTGTGTGTGCCTGTGTCTGTGTGTGTGTGTGTGTCTGTGTGTGTGTGTCTGTGTGTGTGTCTGTGTGTGTGTGTGTGTGTGTGTGTGTGTGTGTGTGTGTGTGTGTGTGTGTGTGTGTGTGTGTGTGTGTGTGTGCGTGTGCGTGCATGCGTGCGTGTGTGTGTGCGTGTGTGTGTGTGCCATCCCTTGAATAGAATAAAATGTGTGTGTGTGTGTGTGTTGGAAATAGTAGTAAGCCATGACTCATCATAACAATCATAACATGACTCATCATAACAATAACAGCAGATCAATGGGTCGACACTATTTGATTCATCAGACCTGTTCAGTCAAATGATGGTTATAAACATACACAAATATATATTCATGAATGAATGAGCGAGTGCACAGCATGAGCCATACAGTATAAACAACACAAAACAGGCCATTAAAGTCACATTACGTGATAATAAAGTGATCATCTCAGAGATTGCCATGGAAATAAATGCCTGTTAAAGCAGCTACGAGCAAGATTTTCGATTGTTATTAAACAGTCTAAATTTAATATCGATGCCTCACATCTTACCTCTAATAGTAGACAAGACCGTGTATAACGAGAGATGTTCGCCAGAGCAAAAAGTAGCGAGGACAGCTGTTCTGGGTCTGTTGCTACGGCCGTAAACCGTTTCGCTCTGTCTAGCAACTGTTTACAGCTGCCGTAAACCGTTTCGCTCTGCCTAGCAACAGACCCAAAACAAGAAGGACGGCTTTCCTCGCTACATCAAAGGGCTTTCTACTCTCGCGAACATCTCTCGTTATATTCTAACAGTTTGTTTGAAAGTAATTTTGTAATGGCCGCACAGACCATAATCATCAAGACAACACTCGCCGATTCACTCGGCGTTCAAGCGAGTGAGGCATCGATATTAAATTTAGACTGTTTAATAACAATCGAAAATCTTGCTCGTTGCTGCTTTAAGTAACTATCTATCTGATAGTGAGTTAATTTGATCATGTGACTCTAGTTCATTTGCATTTGACCTTAGACAAGACAGGGCGATGCGTTCAAGACTGAAATAGACCTAGATTCCATAGAATTAGGTTAAACATTTCACTGCTTCACCACCAGGGTGCCGCCATTTTGTAGCTAGCTAGCCGGTGACGTCAGAGGGGTGGTAGATCTGATCTGATAAACCTAAATGTATATCAGTTTTGGGGCATGCACGTCGTGTAAAAACTGCATGTTAAAGAGACAGCCACCGAGGAAAACGTTCCTCGGCGAGGAACGTTTTCCAACTTCTTTAGACGTCTATTCCCTTCCCTGAGACATCTACGTTACATTCGGAAGGCTTTGGAACAGTTTACTCTGCGTTGGTGTTTGTAAACACACACACGTGTTGCACCGAGCTACGTTTTATATTTGCCATTGTCATGGAACATTTGCACTTTGGGATGAAATGGACATGAAGAATGATATACGGGACAACAAGACCCGGATCACCAGCACATGGTGAGTCATACAGTACATATGTACAGCACACACTCCAAGAGTTCTTCTGCCTCTAATGTCTCCCTTGGCAGACTGTTGACATCTAAGAACATGACCGCAAACATCTAACGTCATGGTTGGGCCAAGCCAAGAGGCAGAGTAGGGCGGGCCATGCCTGCATCAGTGTTGGAGGGAGGGCACAGAGACGGAGGCCGAGAGGGCTGCCAAAGCTCTCCAGGCTGGTAGCGTTGTGTGTGTGTGTGTGTGTGTGTGTGTGTGTGTGTGTGTGTATGTGTGTGTGTGTGTGTGTGTGTGGGGGGGGGGGGGGGGGGGGGTCGGGTGCAAAGCTCTCCAGGCTGGTAGCGTTGTGGGGGGAGGAGCTTGGGCTTGCAGGAAGTCTCCTGCAGCTTTTAAGAGCAGTTGTCTGCAGTGCTCTGACGGTGACTACGTTTACATGCACAGAGAATTCCCTTATTAAGCCAGTTGCTTAGTATCTTGGTTTTTGGTCAGAGTATGTGACGTAACGTAACGTAACGTAACGTAACGTAACGTAACGTAACGTAACGTGACGTAACGTAACGTAACGTAACGTAACGTAACGTAACGTAACGTAACGTAACGTGACGTAACGTAACGTAACGTAACGTAACGTAACGTAACGTAACGTACAGTATGTCAACTTCATGAGTGGTTTAAGAAAAAACATGGGTACGCTCATATTCTGATTATTGAAAACCTTGTTAAAGAGGTTTTGGTCATTTTGGATGTATATATAATTTGTCTCTTACATACCTGTAGGATTTCGACCCGCAGAGAATGACTCCCGAATCAGCTGTTTCAGAATTTTTTACAATGAGTCCAAATGTGGTCTGCTGCAGGATTACCAGACGTCCCTCGAATTATGAGCAGTTCCCGAAGTCTGTCGTGTTTGAAGTCTGTCCTGTTTGAAGTCTGTCCTGTTTGTCCCGAAAATGAATTTAATGAAGTTAATGTTCTAGTAATATATATGAAAGTTAATGTTCTAGTAATATATATGAAAGGCTAAAAGGACAGTGAGACTCCACCTGAGACTGAAGGCTAAAGTGCAGTGGAGGCCTGACTTGGTGACAGTAAAGCTGCGTTCACACCGACCTATTAAAGTGTGTCGCTGGCGTCGAGTTTACATACAAAGTCAATGCAAACGAGTGATTGAGCGTATATTCGCCTGGGAGAATAATCGCTGGGCGTCCGAGCGGCAGAGACAGAGCGACAGGGAGAAAATACGCTTGTCGCTCAAGATGAAATATTCCAACTCGAGCGAAAATACGCTGGCATCAGTCGCTCGCTGTTCAACACTGATTGGCTGCCGTGTGAGAGCGAGTCAAGGATCACTCTGGCTTGGAACAAACCGCTGGTTTATTGTGTGGCAACAAACCGCATTGACAGGCTGACAGCTGACATGAAGTGAAGTCTGTACTACCGGTATGCAGCTCGCATTAGGAGCACGCTGATAGGCTTAGCTTGTAAACAATGACGGTGGCTCGTAGTGGACAAACAGCATGACATTGCGTAACGTTATATCCCCCACATGTCCGTCATTTCGTGTGCCTGTTGATGAGCGATTTAAACAGAGCGACAGAGCGATTCCAAAGGGTTGACTTGAGCGACAGAGCGAAAAATAAATATCTTGGTGTGAACGCTCCTTAACTGAACATACTGAGTCTTTTGGAGCGCTGCCAAACACTCATGAATAATGAATAACAAAAGGGAGATACAGAACAAGCTGCTGACGTCACCTGAAGAAAATAAATATTTGGATCAAATCACTCATGTAGGCTCAGAGTTTCCCACAGAATTCTAATCTACTTGTGGTAGTTTGGGCGCACTCAGCGTAACCCCATAAGCTCCACCCCCTTCCTGGTCCGGCAACCAATCAGAAAACCAGTAGAAGTATTCCGCCGTGATAATCGAAATACATTAGGTCACAATATAATTTTCATAGATTGGCTGTTTTGGAGATATTTGGACAAAACCCTGTTTGGATTCATTGTTAAGCTGCGTTCACACCGACCTATTAAAGTTTTTCGCTGGCATCGAGTTTACATACAAAGTCAATGCAAACGAGCGATTGAGCGTATATTCGCCCGGGAGAAAAATCGCTGGGCGCCCGAGCGACAGAGACAGAACGATGGGGAGAAAATTCGCTCGTCGCCCCAGATGAAATATCCCAACTCGAGCGAAATTACGCTGCCATCCGTCGCTCGCTGTTCAACGCTGATTGGCTGCCGTGTGAGTCAAGGATCACACTGGCTTGGAACAAACCTCTGGCTTATTGTGTGGCAACAAACTGCATTGACAGCTGATTGACAGGCTGACAGCTGACATGAAGTGAAGTCTGTACTACCGGTATAGAGCTCGCGTTAGGAGCACGCTGATAGGCTTAGCTTGTAAACAACTACGGTGGCTCGTAGTGGACAAACATCATGACATTGCGTAACGTTATAGCCCCCAGATGTCCGTCAATTCGTGTGCCTGTTGAGGAGCGGCGCGATTTAAACAGAGCGACAGAGCGATTCCAAAGGGTTGAATCGAGCGACAGAGCGAAAAATAAAGGTTTCTAAAGGCATTTCAACAAAATTTGCATGTTTTGAGGACAAAATGAATTGCAGGCAGCTTACTAACATACAGTAGTACGCTTTTCAATTGGAGTCGCCCAGCATTCGATGATGGCAGGTGTTTTTAAGTTCTCTGGTCTGGAATCAATGGCTGTTTTCAATGGGGATTTTTGGTTAAATGCCTGAAATAAGTTCTGTGGTTAACAAAAGTTTGTGAAAGTGCTTCTTTGTGTTCAGCAAGATCATGTTGACAAATGAGCACACACACATGTCACATGACTAATGAGCACACACACATGTCACATGACTGTGACACAGAGCAGATTTCAGTCATCTGTTCAAAAACACCCAGTGACTTCCAGACGAGGGAACCAGGGCATGCTAACAGGCCACGCTAACTTCCTGTTTTTAGGACTCCTTCCTGCGGCACTCTGTATTAGAAGTGAGCAACAATGAGGCAGGTGGGACGTCAGTTAACTGCTTTATTAATGGCAACAACAATGGAGACTCGATCACATGGTATCAAAGGTTCATGTAAACATTTTCACCTGAATAAGATCAATAGCGGGCGGGGTTACTCTGGCATGGAAACGTAGCCCATGAGGGATGCTATAGTATCTAGAAAAGTCCAGGGTGACAGAGGGCAGTGAGGTGGTCTAAGTCTAGTGTGACAGGGGACAGTGAGGTGGTCTAAGTCCAGGGTGACAGGGGGCAGTGAGGTGGTCTAAGTCTAGTGTGACAGGGGGCAGTGAGGTGGTCTAAGTCTAGTGTGACAGGGGGCAGTGAGGTGGTCTAAGTCTAGTGTGACAGGGGGCAGTGAGGTGGTCTAAGTCCAGCGTGACAGGGGGCAGTGAGGGGGTCTAAGTCTAGTGTGACAGGGGGCAGTGAGGTGGTCTAAGTCTAGTGTGACAGGGGGCAGTGAGGTGGTCTAAGTCCAGCGTGACAGGGGGCAGTGAGGGGGTCTAAGTCTAATGTGACAGGGGGCAGTGAGGTGGTCTAAGTCCAGCGTGACAGGGGGCAGTGAGTTGTAGGGCTGCAACAACTAATCGATTAAATCGATTAAAATCGATTATTAAATTCGTTGGCAACGAATTTGATTATTGATTCGTTGCCCTTTTGGCAAAATTTTTTTTTTTTCATATTTCATTTGAGTTAACTTCAGATTATTGAAACTGGATTAGCCTGACCAGTTCTACTTGTTTAACAAGCTGAAGCATATGCTCTGCCTGTAATTCAAGAGAAGTCTGCCTTTTAATTTCATATTTAATTTTAGTTCAATTCAGATGATTGAAACTGGATTAGCATGGCCCCAGTTTAATTAAAAGTTATGACCAGTTTAACTAAAAATCATATAGCCTGCCTGTGATTCCTTTTTATTTCATATTAGTTAAATTCAGACTATTTAAACTGGATTAGCATGACCAGGTTAACTTGTTTTATTATTATTATTATTATTATTATTATTATTATTATTATTATTATTATTATTATTATTATTATTATTATTATTAACTTGTTTAAAAACATATAGGCATGTAATTCAAGATAAGTCTGCATTTTATTTCATATTTCATACAGTTCAAATAAGACTTTCTGAGCATGACCAGTTTGACCTGTTTAAATTTAAAAACATATAGGCCTGTAATTCAAGTCTGCCTCATTTCAATTGGTTTTTAGCCCTAGTTGCACTTCTGTTGCACTTTTTTGTTCATTTGAAGTTTATAACAGTGCATGAAGGCATTGTGTATTAAATTAATGCACTACTTTTTGTGCAATTAATTTAAGTGGTTCAAAAAAAAATCAGAAATTTGGGTCGCGACTTCATGACAAGGAAAATAGTGGGTCCTGAGGCTACACCAGTTGAGAACCACTGCGTTAAAGCACTTTATTTAAGAAGATATGAAGATATCTTTTGCACTTACACCATACATTTGTATGTATTTTGTATTCGTTCATGCCCTGTCAAAGCTATTTGATGTAGCAAAGCCCGGTGAGTTTTTGTTTAACAAAAAAAAAGTTGTTTTTCAATAAACGGATGGAAACAATATCAGTGCATTTTTTAATCCAATTAATCGATTAATCGAACAAATAATTGACCGATTAATCGATTATCAAAATAATCGTTAGTTGCAGCCCTAGTGAGTTGGTCTAAGGCTAGCGTGACAGGGGGCAGTGAGGTGGTCTAAGTCTAGTGTGACAGGGGGCAGTGAGGTGGTCTAAGTCTAGTGTGACAGGGGGCAGTGAGGTGGTCTAAGTCCAGCGTGACAGGGGGCAGTGAGGGGGTCTAAGTCTAGCGTGACAGGGGGCAGTGAGGGGGTCTAAGTCCAGCGTGACAGGGGGCAGTGAGGGGGTCTAAGTCTAGTGTGACAGGGGGCAGTGAGGTGGTCTAAGTCCAGCGTGACAGGGGGCAGTGAGGTGGTCTAAGTCCAGCGTGACAGGGGGCAGTGAGGTGGTCTAAGTCCAGCGTGACAGGGGGCAGTGAGTTGGTCTAAGTCTAGCGTGACAGGGGGCAGTGAGGTGGTCTAAGTCTAGTGTGACAGGGGGCAGTGAGGTGGTCTAAGTCTAGTGTGACAGGGGGCAGTGAGGTGGTCTAAGTCCAGCGTGACAGGGGGCAGTGAGTTGGTCTAAGTCCAGGGTGACAGGGGGCAGTGAGGTGGTCTAAGTCCAGGGTGACAGGGGGCAGTGAGGTGGTCTAAGTCTAGGGTGACAGGGGGCAGTGAGGTGGTCTAAGTCTAGGGTGACAGGGGGCAGTGAGTTGGTCTAAGTCTAGTGTGACAGGGGACAGTGAGGTGGTCTAAGTCTAGTGTGACAGGGGGCAGTGAGGTGGTCTAAGTCCAGGGTGACAGGGGGCAGTGAGGTGGTCTAAGTCCAGCGTGACAGGGGGCAGTGAGTTGGTCTAAGTCCAGGGTGACAGGGGGCAGTGAGGTGGTCTAAGTCCAGGGTGACAGGGGGCAGTGAGGTGGTCTAAGTCTAGGGTGACAGGGGGCAGTGAGGTGGTCTAAGTCTAGGGTGACAGGGGGCAGTGAGGTGGTCTAAGTCCAGGGTGACAGGGGGCAGTGAGGTGGTCTAAGTCTAGTGTGACAGGGGGCAGTGAGGTGGTCTAAGTCTAGTGTGACAGGGGGCAGTGAGGTGGTCTAAGTCCAGGGTGACAGGGGGCAGTGAGGTGGTCTAAGTCCAGGGTGACAGGGGGCAGTGAGTTGGTCTAAGTCTAGTGTGACAGGGGGCAGTGAGGTGGTCTAAGTCTAGTGTGACAGGGGGCAGTGAGGTGGTCTAAGTCCAGGGTGACAGGGGGCAGTGAGGTGGTCTAAGTCTAGTGTGACAGGGGGCAGTGAGTTGGTCTAAGTCTAGTGTGACAGGGGGCAGTGAGGTGGTCTAAGTCTAGTGTGACAGGGGGCAGTGAGGTGGTCTAAGTCTAGTGTGACAGGGGGCAGTGAGGTGGTCTAAGTCTAGTGTGACAGGGGGCAGTGAGGTGGTCTAAGTCTAGTGTGACAGGGGGCAGTGAGGTGGTCTAAGTCCAGGGTGACAGGGGGCAGTGAGGTGGTCTAAGCAGACAACAGCTCCAACAGAGCAGCAGCGGAGGAGGAGTGGAAAGGCATTCTCTGGCAGCTAAAACGCTAGCTAGTGCAAACCATTATGGCAGAGTGCCAAGTCTTCAAAATGCCAACAGAGAAGAAGAAACCACAACGTGCCATCCTCTCTGCACTCTCCTGCAATCACCTCCTCATTTCAAAGGACACTACACTGGAAGAGCATCAATACTCCTGAGCTTCAATACTCCTGAAAGAGCTTCAATACTCCTGGAAGAGCATCAATACTCCTGAGCATCAATACTCCTGGAAGAGCATCAATACTCCTGGAAGAGCATCAATACTCCTGGAAGAGCATCAATACTCCTGGAAGAGCTTCAATACTCGTGGAAGAGCTTCAATACTCCTGGAAGAGCTAAGTTGCCACAGAGAGTTTTCAAGTCTATGCAAGGTCATCCTGCACTGTGAGATAATATTGCACACCGTGTGTTTGGGATGTAGTATTGCATACAGTGTCAGATTTGTCAAAGTGTTTAGGCTGCAATACTGTAACAAGTCACAGAAGACTTGGCAATATTGCCGAAGTTATCTTTTAAACTGGTGTATAATGATGCAATGAGGATTGAGGAGAAGACCATTTATATTTTTTCAACAAATGTTTCATCATCATAATTCTTAAGAGACCAACAATAATATTAAATTACCAAAATTGTGCTCTAGGCTGACAGTAAAAAGGAGCCTGAATTGGAGGGACTGGCTGTGGAGTCTTAAAAATGAACATGTGATTGTTGTGTGCACAGGGGTCAAGTCTGGGACAGAAAGTGGGTTTTAAAGGTGTGGGCAGAGGAGGGCCGGGGGCCAGGGGGAAACGCTGGCCACCTCGAGGACCCAGAACCTCTATGACCTTCAAGATCCATCTGACCTTCAAGATCCACCTCCAGGTGTGGAGGAAAGGGCGAGGGAGGGGGGGAAGGAGATGCAGTGGACAGAGATCTGATGGGGGAGCCGGGACAGGACTTTACAGGCGAAGGGGACGGAGATGAGGACAAAAAGGACACAGAGAAAGAAGAGAGGAATAGATAGAAGAAGGAAGACAAAAAAAACAAATACAACCAGTGAGGGGTAGATACAGGGTGGAGGAGAAGTCAAGGAACCTATAAAGAAGGAAAAGACATCACTCACAGCGTTCAAATTTTGCCTTGGGGCCAGACTTTGGTAGCCTGGTAAGCAGCCGCAATGAATCCTTCATTAGGGTCTGGAAGCAAGCCTATCCGCCACTGATTCGGTGACGTATTTTTCAGCCCCAACTGATTGGTTGCTGCCTGTTGTCAATCACAAAAACTCTTTGACCAATCGTAGTAGCAAAGCAGGACAACTTTGATGTTTCTGTGCTAAAGAACTTAAATTGATAAGAACTGAATGCTAATAGGTTGTTCCACTCAGTGGTTCCACTGCAACATCAATGTGGGAGCGCTGTTGTCAAAAAACACAGGCTTCATCTCTTGCCTTCAATTCTCTTTGTCTGCTACATCCGGGTATATCTACACCGGCAACTGTTAACGTTCACTTTAGCTGCAAGCCACAAGCAGCTACCAGCACCAACACATTTCAAAGCTGATGGGTTAGCTGAAAGAGCGTGACTCAAACTGGTTAACAAGTGAAACGTTTGGTCCCTCACACTGGCATTTTGAGCCCGGTGCCGGTGAAGTGGTTACAGCAGCAGTAGTGGGCTCAGCTAATGTAGCTAACAGTTAGCTAGCTATTTAACATACAGGTGTGTTGTTACAGTGCTCTGTAATGCCTACATCGACCAGCCAATCAGGTGTCCCGGACCGCCAGTGGATGGACTTGCGTCCAGACCCATATGAAGAGTGCTGACACCTGTGATTCATATGGGGCTGGATACCAGGCTAAGACTTTGGTGAGAGTTCTATTGAAGTGAATGGGGTGGGCAGGTTCAGTCCCACCATAAACCCTCATATCTGTGTCGTTTCACCTTTGATTGAAAAATGCTTCCACCAGATGAAAGAAAACACATTACGTGATGTTGACTGATGTTTTTTATGTAAAAGTTAGTTGTCCTTATTATTGGTCTCCAAACAGATCATGGCTCTGTCCAGCAGCTGCATATAGCTCAACTCAAGGGTTGTGTTCCCCCCATATCTTCAGTGCCTACTGCCCAGGTGGGTTATCTCGTCATAAGGGCCTTTCTCTCTGTGTGGAGTTTGCATGTTCTCCCCGTGCTCCCCCAGGGGGGTTCCTCCGTATATAACCCCCCCCCACTAAAAACATGCAGAAGATCAGATCGTCATCGTCATCCGACCAGTGACGACAACATCCGAAGTTGGTCCCCGGGCGCTGTACGAGAAAGCGACCACTGCTCCTGGCCTGCCCCCCGGAGGAAAGGACATGCCTGGATGGGTTAAATGCAGAGGACACTTTTCACCGGCCACCGTCAGCATGAGTGTGTTGTGGCCGCATGCATGTGTTGTGGTGTTCGTGTGACAATAAAAGACGGGGCTTGTCCCGTTACGAGTTTTTTATTTTATTTATTTTTTTAACTCAAGCCTGTTTGGTCCAAAATACAGTAGGGCTAGATTAAGTAAACTAAACTACATCATGATACATGACTGAACGAGTCACGATCACTTAATGTGTTTTCTTTAATCTGGTGGAAGCATTTTTCAATCAAAGGTGAAACGACACAGGATGGTTTATAGCGGGACTGAACCTGCCCGCCCCATTCACTTCAATAGAACTGGCACCAAAGTCTGGCTCCAATGTAAAATTCAAACGCTGTGATGTGAGTGATGTCTTTTCCTTCTTTATAGGTTCCTTGGGAGAGGTGGGGAAGACATTGATGTGAAGAGGAGGAGTGTGATTGTTGATCTTCTGCTTGTTTTGCTGTTGTTGTTTTGCACTTTAGTCTCTCCAGTCAAGTCAGACATGGTTACTACAAGAGTCATGCCAATACAGTGTGGGGGTAAACCCAGCCATGCCATTGGTCAGGGTAAACCCAGCCATGCGATTGGTCGGGGTAAACCCAGCCATGCCATTGTTTGCCAGACCAAAGCTTAAAGCAGCCATTCACTGAGCGAGGCAGTGGGAAGGGGGGTGGGGTTTGGGGCGGGGCTATAGAGTGCCAAAATCATGCCCTCTTCCAGGTTCAGCATGGGACCTAAGGGATTCATGTTTCCATAGACGTAGAGTACCACAGGGATGATGTCTTTTGTTGTGATCGTTTGTTTGTTTTTGTTTGTAGGCTTACCCACAAGTCCCTGCGTTGCTGGTTCGTAGGGGGAAAAGGCAATATGATTTTTGGATGAGAATTTGTGTTAAATGCATGAAATAAGGTGTGTGCACACACCTTATACACATTGACAAAAGTTTATGAAACAGAACAGTTTGTGGTCAGCAAGAGAATCTTCACAAATGAGGACACTTTTCTGGCTTTTGAAGCATTTTTGGAAAATCACATTAAAAAACGCATTTACGCTTCAAAAGTGGTCCTCGTTTGTGAAGATTATCTTGCTGAACACAGACGTCGCTTTTTCATAAACTTTTGTGAACCGCAGACGTTATTTCATTTAACCCAGATCCCCATACAATAATCCCATTGCTCATTCCTGAGGTACTACTCTTATTTTTTAAATAAAAATAGTTTTACTTGGTCAAACTAAGTGATTCAGCTATACTGAGAATCAGGAGACCAAAGAACATTTCACGCAGACAAAAACAGAAGAAGCTGTATGTATGGTCTCTCCTGATTCTGAATATCTTGGTTTGACCAAGTCAAACTCTTTTTGTAAGGATTTTTCTAAATGTCTATACATCAGATCAGCAATATGGTCCCGCACCCTTTTAGGGGGAAAACACAAGCAACTCGCCGTTGACTTCAATGTACTGTAGCATAGCAGTGCCAAACAAAAAACATAGAGAAATAACTGTAATTAATTTCATTTATTAATGACACCATGACATGACAATATATTACAACTCGTCTGGCCAAAGAATGCGCAAGATACACCGGAAATATGACTTTGACCCGTCTAAAGTCATGTGACTGACGTCATGTGACATTACAGCCCCGGCAGTCTAGCCTGAGACAAGTAGCCTACGTAAGTTGCCGACTTCAAATGGAGCTCGCTGACCGTGCGCTGAACAGGCGGACATGAGTCACATGACTTTAGAGCTGAACAGGCGGACATGAGTCACATGACTTTAGATGGGTCAGCTGAACAGGCGGTCATGAGTCACATGACTTTAGATGGTTCAGCTGAACAGGCGGTCATGAGTCACATGATTTTAGACGGGTCAAAGTCATATTTCCGATGTATCTTGCGCACTCTGTGGCCGGCCGAAGTGTAATATAGTGCCATGTCATGGTGTCTTAAGGTCATTAATAAACAAGATTAATTCAGTTAGATTTCTTTTTTTTTTTTTACCGCTATTTTACATTGAAGTCAACTACGAGTGGCTTGTGTTTTCTCCCTAAAAGGGGGCGGGACCATGAGCCGCCTACAAAATGACATATTGCCGATCTGATGCATGGAAAAATGAATTTGAAATGAAAAATCTCATAGGTCCCATGCCGAACCCAAAAGGACTTGGCACTCTATAAGTTTGCGGCCGAGCACAATCGATCGAGGTTGGAGAGCTGCCTCTCTTGCAGCAGCCTCCAGGTGCCATTCACACTAACAGTCTCTTCTTTATATACATGTAGTTCATAAAGAAACGCTGGATTGTGTTGCCTTACTGCAGCCTGTGCCAGAGAGCACCAAATCACAGTATGTTTACCTCAGACACGCCTCGAACTACTCTGTACGCCGTGGACCTCACCTGCACACACACACACACACACACACACACACACACACACACACACACACACACACACACACACACACACACACACACACACACACACACACACACACACACACCACCATCTATGTACTGTACACGTGAGCAAATACAATGTGAAAAATCCACAACATATTATATGACACACAACTCATATTTTGGTTCGAATGAAAGAGTCTGTTTGATTTCACTCTCCTGCAGCAACACGGCTCTTCTTCAGTGACTGCCACAGTCTGCCATTACACTCATCATGCTAAGAACAATGGAATGACATGGAAAAAAGCCAACAACAGCACCATCAAGTGGAAGATGTGCACGTGTGCAATTCAAATAAAGAAAGTGATACAGCTCAGAAGAGTTCTTTCACATTCCCCATGCACAATGCCTGTGTTTGTATGCATGTTCACTTCTTGCATACAGTATTGTCATTCTGTACATATTACCTACATGTGTAAAGTCACTAAAGTCTAGTGATTTTAGCTGGAGGGTGCATCGTTCAACATGTCATGCAATCTTATGGACTCTTTCAGACCTGTTATTGTGATTTTGACTTGTTACCTTTCATATCATGTCTTTGTCATACTCCCATACACTTCTGATTGTTATATATTGCATAGACAGATTTTTTTACGACCCCCCGCCCATAATACTGCACAAAAATGGTACATTGTCTTTCTGTCTCTGAGTTGTGCTGTTATTGATACTACTGCTATTTTGAACATCGTGTTCATTCTGTGATCCAGACACTTTTTTTTACATTGATATTTGATTCGCTTATGTCATGATGGAATAATCAGTGGTCAAAACAAGCTTGTTTAGTGCAGTAGGGGCATGTGGGAAAAGCGGCTACCAACTGAAGTGATCTTGGTCAACACTGCACCAATTTCAAAAAATTCTCTTCACATGACTTAGCTATACATTAAAAACAAAATTAAACATAGTGTCCAGCTTGAGAAATAATGAAATTCTCCTTTAAGACATGTAGGTCAGGAATACGGATGCCAAAGCAGGCTGTGTGTCCCTCGCAGGGTGCCGTACTCACCGCGGGCTGCAGCTGGCCGTTGATGCTGGCGGTGCGGAAAGGCGAGTTGGTGGACAGACGCTTGTCCCACTCGCTGACCCGCGGCTCAGGGACCGACTCCATGAAACTCCTCTTCAGCTCGCTGATGCTCGTGTGATGACGCATGATCTCCGTCTGAGTCTTATCCACGTCCTGCCACAGGGGGGCAGACAGGAGACAGCCAGGGCACAATCACCCAGAGTGAAGGATGGGGGGTAACAAAAAGATGGAATTGTTATAGTATGTTGACTATTATTAGCGCTACACTTGACATGGTTTCATGCTATTTCAAAAGGATGCTCATGCTGGATCAAGCCTGCCCTTCTCCAATAACATCCTGATGTCATAGCATGAACAAAACAGACACGCCCCTCACCGCATAGAGTGCCCAAGTCACGCCCACAAGCCACGCCCAATTTCGGGTTGCCCATGAGACTTAGGCTGTGAATTCCTCATTCATTTCTACATAGACATTTCTTTTTTTTTTGGCCGAGTCAAATCTACCGTGGTTACTTGTGATTCATATCCCAAAAATCAGCTTGGGACCTAGAACTGAGTCTAGCTTGGGACCAGGCTTAAAACTCTTTCAATATGGATTTTAAGAACCGTCTATGGAGAATTCACATCCTCAGGTCCCATGAGCAATCTGGTGATGGAGGGACATAGATGATGGTGGGACATAGGTGATGGAGGGACATAGGTGATGGTGGGACATAGGTGATGGTGGGACATAGGTGATGGTGGGACATAGGTGATGGAGGGACATAGGTGATGGAGGGACATAGGTGATGGAGGGACATAGGTGATGGAGGGACATAGGTGATGGAGGGACATAGGTGATGGTGGGACATAGGTGATGGTGGGACATAGGTGATGGTGGGACATAGGTGATGGTGGGACATAGGTGATGGTGGGACATAGGTGATGGAGGGACATAGGTGATGGAGGGACATAGGTGATGGAGGGACATAGGTGATGGAGGGACATAGGTGATGGAGGGACATAGGTGATGGAGGGACATAGGTGATGGTGGGACATAGGTGATGGTGGGACATAGGTGATGGTGGGACATAGGTGATGGTGGGACATAGGTGATGGTGGGACATAGGTGATGGAGGGACATAGGTGATGGTGGGACATAGGTGATGGCAGGAGGTAGGCACTCTATTGAGAGAGTTTCCTGCCTGACACCAGGAGACATCAGCTGCCTGACACCAGGAGACATCAGCTGCCTGTGCATCATAACTGACCCTTCCTAAGTCCCGCCCATTTTCGCTCTACTGACAGAACCTTGGTCTTTCCTGCTGTACTGACCAAGGACATGTCTGTTGAAAGGTTCTATGCTCACAATCTTCACACACTATGGTCACATCTTAAGTTAGCTAATGTTAGCAAACTAGCTAGCTAGTATAGCCACATCAAGTTAGCGTAATGGTTATCGAGTTAGCCTAATGTCAGATAACAAACTTCCTCATTATTTCTGTGGTAACATTAAAGGGATTTGGAAAAGGACAGATAGGTTGGTTGGTTGCTGACATTTCTAAGATGACATGAATTATCGTTAGCCAGAACTACGCTTGCTCAACTGTTATTGGAGCACAGAGCGAAAACGGGTGGGACTTAGGAACGGTCAATTGCTTAGTAATTGGACATGACAGAATCCTCATGTGAGTCATGCTCAGAGAATGAAAGCAGCAGATGCAGTGAAGTGATTATTAATATAGGCACGTCAGTTAAGCAGTAAGGGTTTTTAACAGAACTATACTGCCCCCATCTGGCAATGTCAGGTTAGAAGAGGACACCATGTGCAGTAAAACTTCAGCTCCACAAGCAATCAGCCTATTACCACGTTCACGTCATATTGATTTCACCATAAATATGAGCTGCCAACTGGGAAAACTCTTTCATTTCAGCCTCCTAGTGCTAAGATGTGCTAGGGTCATAAAACGCAAAATGATCAAGTCTCAAGTCTAAATGTAGAACGCCAAATTATGTATCAATTTAATCTCTTAAAGAAAATGTATGTAGGCCTTTTCAATGCAATATCAGAAAACGTGTTAGGAGTTTCAACTTCAATAAATTCAATCACTTTCCTGAATTTATTCAGGAAACGGAATAAATTCTGACAGGTTGTATCACAGTGCGATTCGGCAACCTGACCGGAAAATGCGAAATAATGGGCGTTTCCATCCGTTGCTAATATGCGAATTATAGAGCTGTCAATCACCTCGTGTTTGAGGCTGTCTGTCTGCTGATCTGCTGCTAGACCCGATATACAGCTCTATTAAACACATCTACGTTATTAATTTAAAGTGTCTTGATGATCTACAAAGGCACAAAGACCATAAAATGCAATTTCTGGATTACCAGGCGCTACTCTTCAACTGCAAGCATAAGGTTATAATCCACAGAGTAATTCTAGAAGTCGCATTAAGATTAATCCCAGTCTTGTTTAAACACACCACGCGATCTAAAAATTCTATTTACCATTATTTGCCTTACAAGTGTAGCCCTATTTAGTGTAGCTACGCTGACATGTCAACATGAAACGGAAGATTCGCTTCATCTGTTTCCACTGCATTTATCGCATTACCATTTATCGATACGGCCGACTTTTCCACCTCCCCCAAGCGTGAAAACTTTTTTGCGATATTTGGAGGTTTTTCCGCATTTTGCAGCGTTTCCACTCAGTTTTTTAATGCGCAAATTGAAAACTCGCATAAAAACAGGTGGTAGGAAACCCAACTAGTGAGCGAATGAAATGCCTGGGTTAGGGTTAGGGACCTGCAGGTCTTCAGTAACCATGATGGCAGAAGGTAGCCAAGACAATGACAACAGAGACAGCAGGGATCGTGAGCATCACATTACTGAGAAAGACATGACTGGGAAGCACAACATGTATATCAATTTCCTGTTTGATGCATCAGCAGATAACCTGATCCAAAATTATAATGGCAGGACTTTGTGAGTTGAATCAGCAAGGCATTTAATTTATTTTTGCCATTACAACTTACTTCTGGAGGCAGGCCAAAAGTAAGTCGTAGACCGTTAATAGTGTGGCCGATAATTAAACTAAACCAAACCCATAGATTTGATTAAGCATGATACCAAAATGGTAGTGTACTGGAGTCTGGACCATTGGTGCCAGGTGGCGCTATTTAAATGTGTTGCAGCTTCAAACACCAAACCTTTGCACCATGTTAGGACATTGAGAGGGACCACTCCACTCATATATTTAGTGACATGAAAATAAGATGACAGAGATGACATGAAAAGAGACGTGACGCTACAGAGATGATGTGCAAAGAGAAGTGAAGCTACTTGCATTTGAAAGAGAGAGGGAGATAGTGCATGCCCACATTGACCAGCCTTTAGGCTTTAGCTGAAAACCAGGCGGGAAATGAAGAAGAATCAAGCAAAAAGAGTCATGACAACTTCCATGCAGACGGAGAAACAGTCAGGCAAACAGTCAAAAAGCAAGAGGACGTTTGAAGAGTTTGATACCAACCTCCAACATTAAATTGCTATGTCGGATATAAATGGTTTCACCCTCAAGTTTCTTAGCTCTTTTCTGTGGAGAATGGGGGAAAGGGAACAGGCTAGTTGGTTTTGGATGTGGAAATGTGAGAAAATTATTCTTATTCTTCTTCTTCTATGGTGTTTTACAGCAGTTGGTATCATTTAAGTTGCATTTCTGCATCTGAGACCAAATTCATTCTCATTTTTTACTTTTACTGTTTGACTTGCAATGGAATCCAGCGAGCATCACTGACCATGGGAGGAGCATCACTGACCATGGGAGGAGCATCACTGACCATGGGAGGAGCATCACTGACCATGGGAGGAGCATCACTGACCATGGGAGGAGCATCACTGACCATGGGAGGAGCATCACTGACCATGGGAGGAGCATTACTGACCATGGGAGGAGCATCACTGACCATGGGAGGAGCATCACTGACCATGGGAGGAGCATCACTGACCATGGGAGGAGCATTACTGACCATGGGAGGAGCATCACTGACCATGGGAGGAGCATTACTGACCATGGGAGGAGCATTACTGACCATGGGAGGAGCATCACTGACCATGGGAGGAGCATTACTGACCATGGGAGGAGCATTACTGACCATGGGAGGAGTGGCAATGGAATCAATCACAACACATGAAATAGCTAATAGGATTATGCAGCAAGGCACAGGGGTGCAATAATCCAATACTGTGTCCACAGCCTGGTCGCCAGAATGAAATGTCGGTATTGTACTTTTCTGCAATCCACGGATACGTAGAAAATCACTTTTATGAACCAAAAATAATATGTTGCATATGACATTTCCAGATACGTGTATATCAACGTTACACACGTCATAGAGTCTGCTATTGAAAGAGCGCGGTGGCCAGTAAGGGTGTTGAGGTGGATGGAGGCGTAAACACTTTCACACCGGAGAGCCGTGTTCGATCCCCGGTTATGCTCACAGCGTTTCCAAATTCTACATTTCAACCGTGAGTCACATTTAACATTTTTAAGCCTAACCCAAAGCATAACCCTAACCCTAACCTTAACGTTAACCCTAACCCTAAGCATACTGTAACCCTAACCTTAACGTTAACCCTAACCCTAAGCATACTGTAACCCTAACCTTAATCTTAACCCTAACCCAAAGCATAACCCTAACCTTGGCCCTAACCTTAACCTTAACCCTAACCCAGGGATGGGCAACATTGATGATAGAGAGGGCCACAAAAAAAATCCTCGCTACCAAAGGGCCAGATTGTGACCTTGCACTTCCACCAGTAGCCTACTGTAACACCAGCACTTCCGAATATAGCTACTAATTTGATGAAAAGGACTGGTAATCAAAATTTATTATACCAACACTTATATTTTTCATATTCAAATTTAGTAATTCTTCCATTCAGATGACACCATAAACTTTGCTCTAGCTTTAAAACAGTCCGCTTTGATGGGGTACATCACCCACATATGTCATATTAATCAGATTAGTAATGCTGCATGTGCAATGTGCATCCTGGATATAGTTTGTTACAATAGCGTTAGCTCAAATGCTAACGCCATTAGCGCCATGTTCTGGGTTGTAGTCAAATAAAAACACAGATTTTGGTGATCTAACCTAACCTAACCAAAAACTCCCGCCTTGTCAAAAACAAAAAAAAAAGGGTTAGGCCACACTGAGTGAGGGCCTGATGCGGCTCGCGGGCCGCCAGTTGCCCACCCCTGCCCTAACCCTAACCCAAAGCATAACCCTAACCTTAACCTTAAACCTAACCCAAAGCATATCCGTAACCTTAACCTTAAACATAAAGCATAAAGCATAATCCTAACCTTAACCTTAACCTTAAACCTAACCCAAAGCATATCCCTGACCTTAACCCTAACCCAAAGCATAACCCTAACCTTAACCTTAAACCTAACCCAAAGCATATCCCTAACCTTAACCTTAAACATAAAGCATAGCCCTAACCTTAACCAAGTTGTTTTCTTTGCATTTAGCATTGGAAAGGCAGCAAGGTTTTCAAGTGAGCCACCGTTCTGTTTCAAAATGGGTTGAGATTGCAGGTTTGAGACAGACTGGGTGCTGTGCAGTGTGCATACAGAGGCAGCTGCTGCACTGCAGTGGACTGAGCTCTGCTGGTTCACTACACAGCCTCTCCACACATGCTGCTCACCACTATTCATGCACTCAATGGATCCCTGCAATTGTTACTATTTACTGTATCTCTCTCTCTCTCTCTGTCTGTATGTCTGTCTGTCTGTCTGTCTGTCTGTCTGTGTGTGTGTCTGTCTGTGTGTGTGTCTGTCTGTCTGCCTGTCTGTCTGTCTGTCTGTGTGTGTGTCTGTCTGCCTGTCTGTCTGTCTGTCTGTCTGTCTGTATAGACAGATGTATATTGTATGTATATTCAAAAGTAAAGCTTTTTGTTTGTGATCTTCTTTGATGGTGGCAAGCTAATGTATATTCAAATGTAAAGCATTTGTCTCTGAAGGAGGAAAGCAACAATTAGACATTGTAGAAAGCACAAAAAAATTGTGCCCATATAATAATTAATAATAATATATATAATAATCTTCACTGAAGCGAGGTCTCCTTGCGAAAGCTGCTTCCATAGCACATTCTTGTATAGTCAAGAGGAAATATACAAGCCTTAAGAGAAAGGTGATCAGCCACAAAACAAACACACCAAATAAGCAAACAGATTGTGGCGTTTGGCATCTGTTTTTGCAAAGGAAAACAACATTGTTAAAGTAAATATGTGGTGATGTGCGAGCGAAGTGAGGATGAGGATGGTGAGTCAGTCCTGGTGTGGGAGCCATGCTAACCTTCCTCACTCGCACCATCTCCGCCTTTGTTCTGTCCTGAGGAGAGCGCTGCCCCCCAGAAGAGGAAAGAGAGAAGTATGTTCATATTTAGGTCCCTGTGTATAATGTGTAATATCCAACCCAACAAACAAATCCATTTAGGTAACAAGTAGGCCCACGTTTGTTTGTGTCATACATAGAAAGCTGAAAATAGTATTTGTTGAAGAAGATATGCTTATGTGAATGTTAGTACTCCTAAAAGCAACATTCTGAGAAAACCGCCCTGAAAGTTAGTGAACAAGCCTGGTTTGCTCTCAACAAGCTTAGTTTGCTAAGACATTATAAGTATTTTGTGATCCTAAAACTGTTGTTTGGTATATTGAGTGCGTTCTTCAACATCTAAACTTGAGTAATATAAAGAGAAAAACAAATAAAAATCAATCTTGATTTGTGTGATTTCATGGTTGCCTACTTCTTACCCCTTCCAACAAACATGGTAATATATCACAGTGTATGACATGTAGAGAAGGCTTTCAGGCCACAGAACACCTCCAGGCACGTGCATATAGGCCTGAGAGGGGACTTGAGGGGACGACAATATTCACCTTATTCTTTGCCCATACAAGGACGCTTCTGCATGACGTCATTTTGTAATCGTCTTTCTGGTTTTAGACACGGAAGTAGAGTACGCCTACCGTAGTCAAATTTTTAGACTTGCCAAAAAGCTGTTTTCAAGCAAAAAAAAACCCAAACTGTTTTAAAGTTTTAATATTTTTCGGGTGAGAACGTAACATATATGTGACCAGTTTATCAGAATAACGCCTATTTGGAAATATTTAAGGAGCAGCGAGGACCGGGAGCGCTGGCTGTGCTGACACCAGTCGGACTAGCTATCTGTCAAACCCTACTCTAGTTAGGCTACTGGCAGTGAGAAAACACTGTCAACGTTCTTTTGTAACTAACGTTAAATGCCGACCGGGTACAGCCATCGGCTCCTCGCAGCAGTAACGCTATGAACATGTAACTGAAGTTGGCCGCAGTGTAGCTTAATTCTGAATGTTGCCAAACTTAATTCATTATTATAGTGACGTTTTGTTTTGAAATTGGCTGCCAGCTAGCGCTGAACCGGAAGAACAAATACAATTGCGTGTAATGCGGAAGAGAGAAAAAGTGGGCGTGGTGAATAAGGTGAAAACATCAGATCAGCAATTAGGCCCCGCCCCCTTTTAGGGGGAAAACACAAGCCTCTCCCCGTTGACTTCAATGTAAAATATCACTACCCCAAAAAATTATATAAAAATAACAGAATCAATCTCGTTTATTAATGACCCCAAAACACCATGACATGACAATATATTACAACTCGTCTGGTCATAGAATGAGCAAAATACACCGGAAATATGACTTTGACCCATCTAATAAAATCATGTGACTCATGTCACATATTTACATTACAGCCCCGAGCCAAGTAGCTGGTCTTCACAACAGCATTTAATGTAGGAAGACTAAATTAGTTACAGGCGAACACAGGAACTAGATCAGAGACGGGTCATGAGTCACATGATTTTAGACGGGTCAAAGTCATATTTCCGGTGTATCTTGCGCATTGTGTGGCCGGCTGAGTTGTAATATATTGTCATGTCATGGTGTTTTGTGGTCATTAATAAACGAGATTGATTCTGTTATTTTTCTATAATTTGTTTTTTGTAGTGCTATTTTACATTGAGGTCAACGGGTAGAGGCTTGTGTTTCCCCCCTAAAAGGGGGCGGGAACATGTGCCGCCAGCAGCCGCCTACAAAATGATGTATTGCCGATCTGGTGTACACTATGAGAACCATGTAGACTCCACTCAGCCCAGCATTCTGTGTGCATGTGGAACACTATGAGAACCATGTAGACTCCACTCAGCCCAGCATTCTGTGTGCATGTGGAACACTATGAGAACCATGTAGACTCCACTCAGCCCAGCATTCTGTGTGCATGTGGAACACTATGAGAACCATGTAGACTCCACTCAGCCCAGCATTCTGTGTGCAGGTGGAACACTATGAGAACCATGTAGACTCCACTCAGCCCAGCATTCTGTGTGCATGTGGAACACCATGCAGCTTGCTTTTTCTCTTCGTCCATAAATGTTTCAAAAATAAAATGCAGATCTGGGAGAAATACTGAAGTCTAACAGTGAATGGACCCCATAGCAGACTTGTGTCTCTTCATATTGAAGTCATGCAGAGTCTAGTAGTTCTCAAGGTGGGGTCCGGGGACCACCAGGGGGGTCCGGGGACCACCAGGGGTCCTTGAGGGGGTTCCAGGGGGTCCCCAGCAAAAAAGGGGAATCATTTATTTCCACTAGAATTCCATCCCTAAGTAACACAATGACAGAATGTATGTCTGTATGTTTTGCTCATGAGTTTAATAACACTTTCTGTCATGAAACTAGTCAAAGCATAAGTGTTGTCAGATGGATGGGGGACAGATGGGGGTCTGTTCAGGGGTCCTGACGTGAACACGTTTGAGTACCACTGATGTAGAGCACTGAAGGAGGCACCAAACCTCACTGAAGCACTGTTGTGGGACATCTCTCTCCTAAAATGCATTCAAGTGCATTAGCTGCCCACTGAAACCTGTGTGCAGCTGGCCCAGATGTTTATCCACAGATTGAAAGTCAAAATAATCATCTCTTGAAAATGGTTTGGCATTAAACTGAAGCTATTTTGGTTTTAGCAAACACACTCATGAGGGCAGTGGGCTGTGGTGTGAGACTCCCTTAGAGATGAGAGACACTTAACACATTCACTGCCAGCCGTTTTTTCAATACTGTAGGTAGCTTCTGCCAAGGTTTTTTTTTTAGGATTCTGGCTCATCTTTCAAGAGCCGAGGATTCTTTTCTGCTAAGATTTTGTGAACACAAAATATCTCAAAAGAACTAATAGAATGTGTGCTTTCTCTGTCTAAAAGAGTTAGTTTGTAGAGTTAGTAGTTATGTAGGCATTAGCAGTTGAATACAGCATGGTTTCAGCGTCTGAAAATTTAAGCTGAGATAAATGGCTTTTTGTGAAATTCGATAGAACAGTCACTTTAACCATTTATTTTTGGCGTAAGACGTCAGACATCTAAACAATAGTTTTGAACAGTAATTTCCTCCATAGCAGCAGGAAACCCCCCTCTCCTTCAAACTCCTCCCTCCGTGTGTGTTCTCCTCCCTCCGTGGCTGCAGCGGTACAAGCGAGGCTCTGCCTGTCTGTGCTGCCTGGCTGCTGGCGGCTGCTCTTTGGGCGAGTCTGCATGGGGCTCGTTCGTTTCGGTTGTGAGCTCAGCTGGAATGAAGCTGCGTGCGATTGTGGGCTTTCTGCCGGTGTTTCAAAGTGTGTTGCACCCATAATCTATTATGCAAATTTGCAATCCCCCACCGCCAGCTCCCAGCGCGAAAGCGAAAGCGTTTTCGCCAATCCATTTTACAGTATGAGAATGGTTTCCTCGCGCGTTCCCCTGCAGTTTTGGCTCTGCTTTTTCTAGTCTGGAGAGCACTGTCGCCACTTAGTGGGTCGGTGGAATGGGTTGTACACGTTCGGTGGCTCCCATATTTATATAGGAGATGTAAAAGGGTTAGATCAACGTCCCACTCGTTTTTGACGAGTTGACTCGCCATTGGCAGTGAACGTGTTAACTCATTCACCGCCAAAGACGTCTTTGACGTGTTATCAGGAATAGCCATCCACGCCAAAGACGTGTTTGACGTGTTTTTGTTTTTATTAGTGCAGCGCGTAGTTCAAACACTTCCCCAGCCTGTGACATGTTATCAGGTCCCTAGCCTCAAAGACAAAGCCGACAACACGTTATCAAACACATACCGCAGCTGTTGTTTTGAAATGAGCAGGAGCAAAAACAGAAAACAGAGAAACGCGCTTCCTTGTGCAGAGGAGAAACGCCATTGAAACACCCCTCGGCGCGCTGCACGAGCTGATCGGCTTGCTGCAGGGCAGCGGACATCGATCGATCGCGGTAGTCAAACCCGTGACCAACATGATCGATCCTGGTCCCTGGACCCCGTTCCTATGTGCCAGCCCGAAAGAGACGAGACGGAGTCACAACTGTGTGAGGAGGAGGAGAACAGCAGCCTCGCCACAGAAATGGCTTTCACACAGAGCAGCACGGCCACTTTCCTGTCGAGGGCGAGGAAGACTGGATTCCAATGCGACAGGACCCGGATGATCTCGCGGTAAGGAGTGTGTGTGTGTGTGTGTGTGTGTGTGTGTGTGAGAGAGACTACACTGATCTCTGCATTCTATTCTATGATCACACTCACTCACACTGAGTAAACTGTATTGTTGAATGTAAAAAAAGCACTTCATGTATATATATATATATATATATATATATATATATATATATATATATATATATATATATATATATATATTTTTTTTTTGTCATTTGTGTCATAACAATATTTACATGTCTGATGTCAATACAGTTCAAAATAAAAGAATTGAGAGCGAGTTCTGCCTGAGATTGTGTGATTTACAAAAATGCCATTTTCTGCAATTTCTTTCTCAGAGAGACCTTTTTGGTGAAAACAGGGTGTATATAAATGGCTATAAGTAGAGTACAGAACATGCTAAAAGCTCACTTTTTTTTCCTGGTGAACCCAGAGACGTACATCTTCATTTTGAGGTATTGCAAATCACTTTGGTGCTAATAGATAATTTACTGTGGGTCTTGAAAGATGACCAACAATTATGAAAATCTTTGGCCTGTGCTAAATATTGGCAGTCCTAAACTGGCCATGAATGAGTTAAGGACTTCATTCATGATTACTAAGATCTGAAAATGTGAACAATTTGATAGGCCCCCTTTTAAGCAGATTTAGCCCAAGGGTTGATTTTTGTATAGTGTACATCTTCCGATTAATGTGAATATGAGCACATTTACGCATATCATGTATATATTTAGATTTTCATTATGCATTTCTTCATATTCTCATTCATCAATTTCTACGATTTCCCTGTTGACATTTTGTTGAAATCGTCCCCATTAACTATATTCTTATTTATAGTCTGTTTGCTTTGCTGTATCCTATTAGTCTTTGCTGCCACAAAAAAACAATTTCCCCACAGGGATTATTACAGTTTCATATTTTCAGTTTAAACTGTATGAGATAGAAGGGATGAAATATATGATTACAATAGTCATAACTTACATGTTCTCTAATTGAAATTTACATATAATAAATTATAGGTAAGCTATTCCTCATTTTAACTGGGTACCCTGTGGAACCTCCTCAAGGCCCTCTGGAACCCGCTCAAGGAGCCAGTGGTTGAGAAGCAGTGGTTGAGTCCATGCACCTTCAGACCATGCGTCAGGCCACATGCCAAGAAGACAAACCTGGCTCCTTTTCTCCCTTTCCCCGTTGGCAGTGGTGACGGCGGGGGAGCGCCTCCGCTCTCTCCTGGCCAGTGTCTGCTAGCACAGACACAGCTCAGATACCAGGAGAAAGCTAGCACAGACACAGCTCAGACACCAGGAGAAAGCTAGCACAGACACAGCTCAGACACCAGGAGAAAGCTAGCACAGACACAGCTCAGACACCAGGAGATAGCTAGCACAGACACAGCTCAGACACCAGGAGATAGCTAGCACAGACACAGCTCAGACACCAGGAGAAAGCCAGCACAGACACAGCTCAGACACCAGGAGAAAGCTAGCACAGACACAGCTCAGACACCAGGAGAAAGCCAGCACAGACACAGCTCAGACACCAGGAGAAAGCCAGCACAGACACAGCTCAGACACCAGGAGATAGCTAGCACAGACACAGCTCAGACACCAGGAGATAGCTAGCACAGACACAGCTCAGACACCAGGAGATAGCTAGCACAGACACAGCTCAGACACCAGGAGATAGCTAGCACAGACACAGCTCAGACACCAGGAGATAGCTAGCACAGACACAGCTCAGACACCAGGAGATAGCTAGCACAGACACAGCTCAGACACCAGGAGAAAGCTAGCACAGACACAACTCAGACACCAGGAGATAGCTAGCACAGACACAGCTCAGACACCAGGAGAAAGCTAGCACAGACACAGCTCAGACACCAGGAGAAAGCTAGCACAGACACAGCTCAGACACCAGGAGATAGCTAGCACAGACACAGCTCAGACACCAGGAGATAGCTAGCACAGACACAGCTCAGACACCAGGAGAAAGCTAGCACAGACACAACTCAGACACCAGGAGAAAGCTAGCACAGACAGAGCTCAGACACCAGGAGAAAGCTAGCACAGACACAACTCAGACACCAGGAGAAAGCCAGCACAGACACAGCTCAGACACCAGGAGAAAGCCAGCACAGACACAGCTCAGACACCAGGAGAAAGCTAGCACAGACACAGATCAGACACCAGGAGAAAGCTAGCATAGACACAGCTCAGACACCAGGAGATAGCTAGCACAGACACAGCTCAGACACCAGGAGAAAGCCAGCACAGACACAGCTCAGACACCAGGAGAAAGCTAGCACAGACACAGCTCAGACACCAGGAGAAAGCTAGCACAGACACAGTTCAGACACCAGGAGAAAGCTAGCACAGACACAGCTCAGACACCAGGAGAAAGCTAGCACAGACACAGCTCAGACACCAGGAGAAAGCTAGCACAGACACAGCTCAGACACCAGGAGAAAGCCAGCCCAGACACAGCTCAGACACCAGGAGAAAGCAAGCACAGACACAGCTCAGACACCAGGAGAAAGCTAG
>NC_139643.1:52405271-52487771 GCF_964638095.1 Poromitra crassiceps | reverse complement strand
TTCACTACAAAATGTTTGCACTGCAGATTAACGGTTATTATATATATGCGGTTCCGGGTCGGGGGGCGGATCTCATGTCTGCGGGGCGGGGTGGGTTGCGGTACTGATTGATCATATGTGCGGGTTCGCGGAGCGGGGTCGGTACTGCACGTCGCGGGGCCGGGCGGAACCGGGTCTTGAAAATCAGACCCGCGCAGGACTCTGGCCCACGTCCACACCCACACCACGCCCACACCACGCCCACACCCACGGCTCGGATTGGCCTGAAGATTTGCATGGCAGTGAGTTATGATTTGGAGAAGGACATGGTAAGTCCCTGAAGCCACCATCATTTCCAGCAAAGCAAAAGGCACAGTTTTATTTCTTTGTGGTTATTCAACCCGGGCAAAACCGTGTACATTGCTACTAGTACCTTATTAATCCTCCAAGAAGTAAATTCTCTTTCTGGTCAGTCAACAAGGTTTCAATGATCTTGCTGAAAGAGTGCACTACTAAAGATCACAAACCACCGATTTTAGATATGAATCAATATTTGTTCATCAGAAGCACAGCGTACCTCTGATGGCCTTATTTTGATGAAGAAGCTGCTGCGTTTGTAGGAGACCTTCAGGACTTTGGGCCAGGGGAAACGGTTGATCCTCAGCTTGTCTTTGTAAACCATCAGGCCACTGGAGCAAACCCCCAGCATGATGTCCACCCCATCCAGATCCTGAGAGAGAGAGAGAGGGAGAGGCAGAGAGAGAGAGAGAGAGAGAGAGAGAGAGAGAGAGAGAGAGAGAGAGAGAGAGGGAGAGAGAGAGAGAAGAGAGAAAGAGAGAGAGAGAGAGAAGAGAGAGAGAGAGAAGAGAGAGAGAGAGAGAGAGAGAGAGAGAGAGAGAGGCAGAGAGAGAGAGAGAGAGAGAGAGAGAGGGAGAGAGAGAGAAAGAGAGAGAGAGGGAGAAAGAGAGAGGCAGAGAGAGAGATAATTAGTTTGTCCTCATTAAAGGAGCACTTCACTGATTTTCAACCTTAAAGCAGGACTAAACCCCCCAGATTTCTGGCAGAACGGCATGATGCTTGATTTGAAAAAACCTATGGGAAAAACCAAGAAATGACCTTCTCCTCTTGTCTCACTATACTCTTTGGCTGTGCTCAGCTCAGGATTTTTTCCCCGGAAATCGACGCCATGACAGTTTGCTCACCGCCTCGAAAATAAGTTATTTGAGAGCTCCAAAATCTTAAACTAGCCAACGCTGGTGGCCTGTATGGAAACAGCGTTGCTCAAAATGGTTTAAAGTGATATCAATTTGGCCATTCAGTGGTGAACTAGAAATTGACTCCATTGACTCCCCATGTGTGTGTATGTAGCGTGTATAAGTATCGTTAAAAGAGCCTAGTGACGCAGAGCCTCGTGACATAAACATTACATTACATTACATTACATTACGTCATTTGGCAGACGCTTTTATCCAAAGCGACTTACAATAACACATTTTCTGTCAGCAATAGAGCGATCAACTATGGAGCACAGTCTATGACAACTACAACTTCTGAAGGAACAGTGGTACAAGTTTAGGTTAGTGGTACAAGGTTGGTTAGTTTTTGTTTTTTGTTTTTTTTTAATAAGGAAAGAGAGAGAACGAAGTTAGATCAAGAAGGGCCCAGATGGAGCCTGAAAAGGTGAGTCTTTAGTCTTTTCCGAAAGATCGGCAGTGATTCAGCAGTCCTGACCAGCAGGTGGAAGCTCGTTCCACCATTGAGGTGCCAGGGACGAGAAGAGTCGAGATCGGGATGAGCGACTTTTGAGTCCCCGTAGAGAAGGAGGGGCGAGGCGACCTGCACTGGTGGAGGAGCGAAGGGAGCGCTGAGAGGTTTGGAACCTGACCATGGATTGCAGGTACAGGGGAGCTGACTGGTGTACTGCCCTGTAGGCCAGTACCAGTGTCTTGAATTTGATGCGGGCCGAGATGGGAAGCCAGTAGAGCTCCTGGAAGAGGGGAGTGACGTGAGAGAATTTGGGTTGGTTGAATACCAGACGGGCTGCAGCGTTCTGAATGAGCTGAAGCGGTCGGATGTCGGTGGCAGGTAGGCCGGCCAGGAGCACGTTGCAGTAGTCCAGGCGGGAGGAGACAAGAGACTGGACCAGGAGTTGAGTCGCTTCTCTTGTGAGAAAGGGACGGATTTTGCAGATGTTGTAGAGAGAGAACCTACAGGAGCGTGCTGTAGCAGCTATGTTGGCAGAGCAAGACAGCTGGTTGTCAAGGACCACCCCAAGGTTCTTAGCTGTTTGGGAGGGAAGTACAGTGGTGTTGTCAATGGAGATGGAGAGATCTGCGAGAGGGCAGTCTTTTCCTGGGAGGAAGAGTAGCTCTGTCTTACCAAGGTTGAGCTTGAGGTGGTGGGCAGACATCCAGTCGCCAATGTCTTTGAGGCATGCAGAGATGCGAGCTTTGATTTGAGTGTCGGAGGGGGGGTAGGAAAGGAAAAGCTGGGTGTCATCAGCATAGCAGTGATAAGAAAAGCCATGAGAAGAGATCACATAGGCAAGAGATCTGATATAGAGAAGGAAAAGTAAGGGGCCCAGGACTGAGCCCTGGGGGACACCGGTGGTAAGAGGACAGGATCTGGAGAGGGACCCTCTCCATGAGACCTGGTATGAGCGGTTCGAGAGGTAGGAAGCAAACCAGGAGAGTGCAGAACCTGAAATGCAGAGGTCAGACAGAGTGGAAAGAAGGATTTGGTGGTTGACTGTATCGAAGGCAGCAGACAGGTCAAGGAGGACAAGAACAGAGGAGAGGGATGAGGCCTTAGCAGTGTGAAGGGCCTCTGTGACAGCAAGAAGAGCTGTCTCAGTGGAGTGAGAGGCCTTGAAACCGGACTGCAGAGGGTCCAGGAGGTCATTTTGGGAGAGATAGAGAGAAAGTTGTTCGGACGCTGCTCGTTCGAGGGTTTTGGAAAGGAATGAGAGAAGAGAGACAGGTCTGTAGTTGTGAATAGCAGTAGGGTCAAGGGAGGGTTTCTTAACACATTCAGTGCCAGCGACGCCATATGGCGTCATTAGAAATTTACCGTAGAGTGCCAGCGACGCCAAATGGCGTCAATAACTCGAATTTTTTTTGTTTGACGGGGGGGTGTCGATCTATGCCTCTTACATCGCCTCTTACAATATTCAGAGGTATTGAATGTGTCTAACCTATTTTACAGAACCCTTAGGTGGCGACAGCGCTCTCCAGATGAGAGAACGTGGAGTGAAACACACAGAAGAAGTCATTGGGGGGAAGGAAATCGCATCGCATCCGTCCGTATGCAGCGGCTTCATTGAAGCAACGTTTAGCTGTGCCCCTGCAGCAGCCAATCTGCTATCACAATTGAGCACCTCGGTGTCCGCTGCAACAGCCTCCGTGTCCGCTGCAACACATGATCAGCCGTGGATTTGTTATTATTCTCAACTCGAAGCATGGGAGCTGGTACACGCGGCTGTAAAAAAGCAGGATCTAGCGGACTTTTTCAGTGCTGAGCACAGGCAGAGAAAACAACAGAGCAGAGAGACACTCCTCCCACAACGGGGGGGGGGGGGGGGAGGAGGAGGGGGGGAGGTGGGCACGCAGAGCCAAGTACACAACACAGACCCAGACAGCAGGACAGGGTTGGCAAACGCAAGCCAGAATATCCGATGCCCACCAGCAGCAAAAGATCAGCAAGAAGCTGCAACCAGCAGCGCATGCAGGCGCCAGCGCTGCTGGTTTCAGCTAAAAATATTATTCTTCCAAACAAAATTCCCTTGCCTTCACTGTTTTATTGAAGGAAATTATTTTTGAGGTGTGACTACATCAGAAAATTAGCTTCAGAGTCAGTGATGTGCTTGAAATGTTTAATTTCACAAAAGGCTCATTATCTCAGCTCGTAGAAAAAAAGCTCTGTTTTTCGTTCAATCAAGCTATCTTCTCCGGCTCATAACTAAAGAACGGAAAATGGGATCAATAAACTTTTTTTTGCAGGTGATAGAAGAGAGTCTCATCGTTATTTGTGCGTGTTCAGTGTTTACATAGTAATTATTAAAGAAATTATATGACTGTTTTAAAATGCATTGCGGCCTATGTGGCACAGCAAGCAACCTTTTGCCCAAGGGCCGTGGCACTGAAAGTGTTAAGCAGAGGCTTGACTCTTGCAGTCTTTAGAGCAGGCGGAACAAGACCAGAGGACAGGGAGGAGTTTATGAAGGTAGTGAGGAAGGGAGATATGTTAGGTGAGATGGTTTGGAGGAGAGAGGAAGGGATGGGATCGAGGGGGCAGTAAGTGGCTCGGTTCGAGCTGATGAGTTTAAGCACTTCATCAGGAGAGAGGGGAGAGAAGGAAGGAAATCCAGGGACAGGGGGCCGAGGAGCAGGATTGGAGTCGGGAGTGTTAGTGAGGGTGGCTGGAGGATGGAAGGAGGAGCTGATGTCATCCACCTTTTTAGTAAAGAAGGTTACAAAATCATCAGCAGAGAGGGAGGAGGGAGGGGGAGGGGAGGGAGGGTTGAGGAGCGTGGAGAAGGTGGAGAACAGTTTACTGGGATTGGATGCAGAGGACTGGATTTCAGAGATGAAGAAGGAGGTTTTTGCTTTAGAGACAGCATCAGTGAAGTTTGAGTGGATAAGGTGGTAGGAAGAGAGATCTTCAGGGAGATGTGATTTTCTCCATTTTCTCTCAGCTGCCCGAAGCTCAGTTCGATAAGTTCGCAGAGATTCAGTCAGCCAAGGAGAAGGGGGAGAAGATCGGGCAGGCTTAGTGGTGAGTGGGCAAAGAGAATCAAGAGCGGAGGAGAGAGAGGAGAGAAGAGTGGTGGAAGCCTCGTCGGTGGACAGCCAATGAGCTGTGTATTGTAGCGCCATATTGGTAGGAAAATGCTTGTGACATCATGGGAATAGGCTTGGAGTTGTGAGGAGCCGGGAAAGGGTACAGGGGGAGTAGGGGAGTAACTATCTTGAAATCCCATAGTCTTTGGTTCATCGTGACGTCACGATGTACCAAATCTCCCATTCATTTGAGGGCAAAAAAAAGCAGTGTTCAACCCATAGAGGGAACTTATGCAGCTGAAAATGATACAAATGGTACAATGGTAACAGTTTGGCCTCAAATGTGGAAGTTTTGACCCGAATTCTTCACACACCACCCCCAAAGTCATATGGTTAAAAGCTGAAAAAACGTGTTTTGGGGTTTAGTCCTGCTTTAAAGGAACACATGGTCAGCTAGCCCTCAAGCTATAGACCCTGTACCTAAATACTAACCTACGGTCAGCACAATTCTATGTAATTAACAGAAACAGCAGAGAACAGAGAAAAAGAGATGTGATGAACCTCAGGAAGTGGATGTGAGTGTAGATCTGCTCCAAGTTTCTTTTTTCTTTTCTTTTTTTCAGCTTTGAGTGACAGGCTGTCATGGAGTCCGTCGCTCGCAGCAAAGCCTGGAGCTGTTTGATGCAGCTTTTCTGACGGGAGATTGTTGCTTCTCTCTGCTTCCTGGTTTTGTTGGACAATCAGGGTCACGTCTGTGCTACTCTAACAAGGTGAGCAGGACAGCCATCTATCACATGACTGTGCTACTCTAACAAGGTGAGCAAGACAGCCATCTATCACATGACTGTGCTACTCTAACAAGGTGAGCAGGACAGCCATCTATCACATGACTGTGCTACTCTAACAAGGTGAGCAAGACAGCCATCTATCACATGACTGTGCTACTCTAACAAGGTGAGCAGGACAGCCATCTATCACATGACTGTGATACTCTAACAAGGTGAGCAAGACAGCCATCTATCACATGACTGTGCTACTCTAACAAGGTGAGCAAGACAGCCATCTATCACATGACTGTGCTACTCTAACAAGGTGAGCAAGACAGCCATCTATCACATGACTGTGCTACTCTAACAAGGTGAGCAAGACAGCCATCTATCACATGACTGTGCTACTCTAACAAGGTGAGCAAGACAGCCATCTATCACATGACTGTGCTACTCTAACAAGGTGAGCAGGACAGCCATCTATCACATGACTGTGCTACTCTAACAAGGTGAGCAGGACAGCCATCTATCACATGACTGTGCTACTCTAACAAGGTGAGCAAGACAGCCATCTATCACATGACTGTGCTACTCTAACAAGGTGAGCAAGACAGCCATCTATCACATGACTGTGCTACTCTAACAAGGTGAGCAAGACAGCCATCTATCACATGTCTGTGCTACTCTAACAAGGTGAGCAAGACAGCCATCTATCACATGACTGTGCTACTCTAACAAGGTGAGCAGGACAGCCATCTATCACATGACGGTGCTACTCTAACAAGGTGAGCAAGACAGCCATCTATCACATGACTGTGCTACTCTAACAAGGTGAGCAAGACAGCCATCTATCACATGACTGTGCTACTCTAACAAGGTGAGCAGGACAGCCATCTATCACATGACTGTGCTACTCTAACAAGGTGAGCAGGACAGCCATCTATCACATGACTGTGCTACTCTAACAAGGTGAGCAAGACAGCCATCTATCACATGACTGTGCTACTCTAACAAGGTGAGCAAGACAGCCATCTATCACATGACTGTGCTACTCTAACAAGGTGAGCAGGACAGCCATCTATCACATGACTGTGCTACTCTAACAAGGTGAGCAAGACAGCCATCTATCACATGACTGTGCTACTCTAACAAGGTGAGCAGGACAGCCATCTATCACATGACTGTGCTACTCTAACAAGGTGAGCAGGACAGCCATCTATCACATGTCTGTGCTACTCTAACAAGGTGAGCAAGACAGCCATCTATCACATGACTGTGCTACTCTAACAAGGTGAGCAGGACAGCCATCTATCACATGACTGTGCTACTCTAACAAGGTGAGCAGGACAGCCATCTATCACATGACTGTGCTACTCTAACAAGGTGAGCAGGACAGCCATCTATCACATGACGGTGCTACTCTAACAAGGTGAGCAGGACAGCCATCTATCACATGTCTGTGCTACTCTAACAAGGTGAGCAGCACAGCCATCTATCACATGACTGTGCTACTCTAACAAGGTGAGCAGGACAGCCATCTATCACATGTCTGTGCTACTCTAACAAGGTGAGCAGGACAGCCATCTATCACATGACTGTGCTACTCTAACAAGGTGAGCAGGACAGCCATCTATCACATGACTGTGCTACTCTAACAAGGTGAGCAGGACAGCCATCTATCACATGACTGTGCTACTCTAACAAGGTGAGCAGGACAGCCATCTATCACATGACTGTGCTACTCTAACAAGGTGAGCAGGACAGCCATCTATCACATGTCTGTGCTACTCTAACAAGGTGAGCAAGACAGCCATATATCACATGACTGTGCTACTCTAACAAGGTGAGCAGGACAGCCATCTATCACATGACTGTGCTACTCTAACAAGGTGAGCAGGACAGCCATCTATCACATGTCTGTGCTACTCTAACAAGGTGAGCAGGACAGCCATCTATCACATGACTGTGCTACTCTAACAAGGTGAGCAGGACAGCCATATATCACATGACTGTGCTACTCTAACAAGGTGAGCAGGACAGCCATCTATCACATGACTGTGCTACTCTAACAAGGTGAGCAGGACAGCCATATATCACATGACTGTGCTACTCTAACAAGGTGAGCAGGACAGCCATCTATCACATGACTGTGCTACTCTAACAAGGTGAGCAAGACAGCCATCTATCACATGACTGTGCTACTCTAACAAGGTGAGCAGGACAGCCATCTATCACATGACTGTGCTACTCTAACAAGGTGAGCAGGACAGCCATCTATCACATGTCTGTGCTACTCTAACAAGGTGAGCAAGACAGCCATCTATCACATGACTGTGCTACTCTAACAAGGTGAGCAAGACAGCCATCTATCACATGACTGTGCTACTCTAACAAGGTGAGCAGGACAGCCATCTATCACATGACTGTGCTACTCTAACAAGGTGAGCAGGACAGCCATCTATCACATGACTGTGCTACTCTAACAAGGTGAGCAGGACAGCCATCTATCACATGACTGTGCTACTCTAACAAGGTGAGCAGGACAGCCATCTATCACATGACTGTGCTACTCTAACAAGGTGAGCAGGACAGCCATCTATCACATGACTGTGCTACTCTAACAAGGTGAGCAGGACAGCCATCTATCACATGACGGTGCTACTCTAACAAGGTGAGCAGGACAGCCATCTATCACATGACTGTGCTACTCTAACAAGGTGAGCAAGACAGCCATCTATCACATGACTGTGCTACTCTAACAAGGTGAGCAAGACAGCCATCTATCACATGACTGTGCTACTCTAACAAGGTGAGCAAGACAGCCATCTATCACATGACTGTGCTACTCTAACAAGGTGAGCAAGACAGCCATCTATCACATGACTGTGCTACTCTAACAAGGTGAGCAGGACAGCCATCTATCACATGACTGTGCTACTCTAACAAGGTGAGCAGGACAGCCATCTATCACATGACTGTGCTACTCTAACAAGGTGAGCAAGACAGCCATCTATCACATGACTGTGCTACTCTAACAAGGTGAGCAAGACAGCCATCTATCACATGACTGTGCTACTCTAACAAGGTGAGCAAGACAGCCATCTATCACATGACTGTGCTACTCTAACAAGGTGAGCAAGACAGCCATCTATCACATGACTGTGCTACTCTAACAAGGTGAGCAAGACAGCCATCTATCACATGTCTGTGCTACTCTAACAAGGTGAGCAAGACAGCCATCTATCACATGACTGTGCTACTCTAACAAGGTGAGCAGGACAGCCATCTATCACATGACGGTGCTACTCTAACAAGGTGAGCAAGACAGCCATCTATCACATGACTGTGCTACTCTAACAAGGTGAGCAAGACAGCCATCTATCACATGACTGTGCTACTCTAACAAGGTGAGCAGGACAGCCATCTATCACATGACTGTGCTACTCTAACAAGGTGAGCAGGACAGCCATCTATCACATGACTGTGCTACTCTAACAAGGTGAGCAAGACAGCCATCTATCACATGACTGTGCTACTCTAACAAGGTGAGCAAGACAGCCATCTATCACATGACTGTGCTACTCTAACAAGGTGAGCAGGACAGCCATCTATCACATGACTGTGCTACTCTAACAAGGTGAGCAAGACAGCCATCTATCACATGACTGTGCTACTCTAACAAGGTGAGCAGGACAGCCATCTATCACATGACTGTGCTACTCTAACAAGGTGAGCAGGACAGCCATCTATCACATGTCTGTGCTACTCTAACAAGGTGAGCAAGACAGCCATCTATCACATGACTGTGCTACTCTAACAAGGTGAGCAGGACAGCCATCTATCACATGACTGTGCTACTCTAACAAGGTGAGCAGGACAGCCATCTATCACATGACTGTGCTACTCTAACAAGGTGAGCAGGACAGCCATCTATCACATGACGGTGCTACTCTAACAAGGTGAGCAGGACAGCCATCTATCACATGTCTGTGCTACTCTAACAAGGTGAGCAGCACAGCCATCTATCACATGACTGTGCTACTCTAACAAGGTGAGCAGGACAGCCATCTATCACATGTCTGTGCTACTCTAACAAGGTGAGCAAGACAGCCATCTATCACATGACTGTGCTACTCTAACAAGGTGAGCAGGACAGCCATCTATCACATGACTGTGCTACTCTAACAAGGTGAGCAGGACAGCCATCTATCACATGTCTGTGCTACTCTAACAAGGTGAGCAGGACAGCCATCTATCACATGACTGTGCTACTCTAACAAGGTGAGCAAGACAGCCATCTATCACATGACTGTGCTACTCTAACAAGGTGAGCAGGACAGCCATCTATCACATGACTGTGCTACTCTAACAAGGTGAGCAGGACAGCCATCTATCACATGTCTGTGCTACTCTAACAAGGTGAGCAAGACAGCCATCTATCACATGACTGTGCTACTCTAACAAGGTGAGCAGGACAGCCATCTATCACATGTCTGTGCTACTCTAACAAGGTGAGCAAGACAGCCATCTATCACATGACTGTGCTACTCTAACAAGGTGAGCAAGACAGCCATCTATCACATGACTGTGCTACTCTAACAAGGTGAGCAGGACAGCCATCTATCACATGACTGTGCTACTCTAACAAGGTGAGCAGGACAGCCATCTATCACATGACTGTGCTACTCTAACAAGGTGAGCAAGACAGCCATCTATCACATGACTGTGCTACTCTAACAAGGTGAGCAGGACAGCCATCTATCACATGACTGTGCTACTCTAACAAGGTGAGCAAGACAGCCATCTATCACATGACTGTGCTACTCTAACAAGGTGAGCAAGACAGCCATCTATCACATGACTGTGCTACTCTAACAAGGTGAGCAGGACAGCCATCTATCACATGTCTGTGCTACTCTAACAAGGTGAGCAGGACAGCCATCTATCACATGTCTGTGCTACTCTAACAAGGTGAGCAGGACAGCCATCTATCACATGACTGTGCTACTCTAACAAGGTGAGCAGGACAGCCATCTATCACATGACTGTGCTACTCTAACAAGGTGAGCAAGACAGCCATCTATCACATGACTGTGCTACTCTAACAAGGTGAGCAGGACAGCCATCTATCACATGACTGTGCTACTCTAACAAGGTGAGCAAGACAGCCATCTATCACATGACTGTGCTACTCTAACAAGGTGAGCAAGACAGCCATCTATCACATGACTGTGCTACTCTAACAAGGTGAGCAAGACAGCCATCTATCACATGTCTGTGCTACTCTAACAAGGTGAGCAAGACAGCCATCTATCACATGACTGTGATACTCTAACAAGGTGAGCAGGACAGCCATCTATCACATGACTGTGATACTCTAACAAGGTGAGCAAGACAGCCATCTATCACATGACTGTGCTACTCTAACAAGGTGAGCAGGACAGCCATCTATCACATGACTGTGATACTCTAACAAGGTGAGCAGGACAGCCATCTATCACATGACTGTGCTACTCTAACAAGGTGAGCAGGACAGCCATCTATCACATGACTGTGCTACTCTAACAAGGTGAGCAGGACAGCCATCTATCACATGACGCTGAAAACACGGACTGATCAGATACCACGTCAATGGCGAGGAAGCGTTGTCTCATAAATGACGTAAAAACACGTCAATGGCAGGAAAGAGTTAAGTTACAGGGTATTCCTGCACTTTGGAGTGATGTGAGCATAATAATGTGTCAACACACTGACAGCACCATATCATCATATCCTGAATACTATACATGGACTTACTTTTACTTACTTTTAAAAATAGACTAAAGACTTTTATGTTTACCGCCGCTTTTAACTGCTGACAGCTACTATGCAAACCCAATGAGTCCTCTATAAGTTTTTAGCTCTTTCTGCAACTGCTGTGCCTGTTGCTTAATGCACTTTTTATACTCTGTTTTTTAAGTTTTGTTGTGATGCTTTTAAATGTCCATTTTATTCTCTTCTTTTCTTTTCTTTTCCTGTCAACCATTTTATGTGAAGCACTTTGAATTGCCTCTGTGTATGAAATGTGCTATACAAATAAACTTGACTTGACTTGACTTGACTTGACTTATTCATGCATTCATGACAACTGGGACCGCCGGAGGTGTCATCTCGGAGCGTCCGGCCCTGGCATCTTTGTGTTCACGCTGCACTTCCCTGTCGGAGGGAAAAACACTGGGAAAAACCAAGGAGGCTTCTGGGAAGTGGAGGCGGTAACGCAACATTTTGGATGAGATGTGTGGATATGACGTCAACTCGGACAAAGCGGAGCTCTGAATGATACCCCAATTTCCCAGCTGTAATTCCGGCCTGGACGACCGTTCAATTCACTTTTTACAGGTCGGAACCCATTTTTTCCGGTGGTCCGAGTCGTTTTGAACGGGGTTTTATTACATGGACTCTCCACTATTATGTCACTTTAAAGATCTGTTACTTTGCACTTTCTCATTTCTCATTTGAAGATTGTCTTTCTGTCTGCTCCATGCTTTGTATTGCTGTGATCGCTGCGCTGCAAGACCAATTCCTCGTTAAATAATCTTGAATCACAATAAGACATCAAATGTATTTTCATACTTTTTAAAGGCCTTAAATGTCGACAATGTACAGAATTCAATGCACTTTACTGCCATGGCAGTTTAAAAAGAAATATTGCCAAATGTGAAATTTGTATTCAGAGAAAGACTCGTATAACGTTGACGTGTGCTAATTGACGATCATGCAAATTAGGTAGCAAGCTGGATTTGCCACCTTATGGAGGCGGTACTGTATTCTACTGTACTGCATCTGCATGCAACTGACTTATTATGCACCTGCCTGCACTGCTCACCATCCTCCACAGAGGGGCAGCAGACACCTGCCTTGCACTGCTCACCATCATCCACTGAGGGGCAGCAGACACCTGTGAAAGCGACTGCTTCTATGTTTTATTTAAATCCCTGCGTTTGATGCAAACAGTTTGACCTCATTTCCTCTATGAAAGCTGACAAGGCGTGACGTGTTTTCCTATTTTGGGGGCAGGCAGGGTTAGGGTACAGGCAGGCACGCTTAATGATCGATGAGACAGAAAAGAAAAGCACACACACACACAGCTGCAAACACACACATACACACACACACACACACACACACACACACACAGCTGCAAACACACACACACACACACACACACACACACACACACACACACACACACACATACACATGCACACATACACATGTGCACATGCACACCTTATGTGCCCAGTTAAGATGTGGCATCCTGCCTTTACATATTGAAACAGGCAGATACAGAGGGACGGTGGAGGAGGATAGGATTTGTGAATATTGTGAGTTGAAGGAAGTGGAGAATGAATTTCACTTTATTTTGTACTGTATCATGACTTACGAGAGATACTATTTAAAAAAGTTCACTCCCCTGAGCTAAACCTGTTCGATTTTGAAGAAGGATCCATACTTGAGTTTCTTTTTGACAACATCTTTGCTTTTTCCGAATATATTTCATTTGCGTGGGATAGGAGGAAAAAGATGACATATGATAGATAATTCATATATTTTACTTACTACATATTGTAGTTAAATCTGTGTTTTGCTGTCCATTTCCTGAATTATTGTTTATGCATTTTTTCCCCTTCTTTTTTTAAGTGATTTTCAGAAAATGCTTCAAAAGTCATAAACGTGGTCTAAGTTCATTTGGAGGGCTGAAAGGGACCAAGATTCAATGCAAAGTGACTATGGTATGACAGAGGATAGTGACCATGCTAAGACAGAGACTTACCTTGGCCTGGTGGAGGTCTACTCCATACATGGCGAGCTTCTTGGCGTTCTCCAGGAACATGGTGTCTGCCTGGGCTGGGCTCATTGACCTGCACGAACACCAGAGCAGGAATCAACAGGAGACAGGACAAACAAAGTGGGTAGTCTCAACGTCAGACCCATGAGAGTTCTTACGCTGATACACTACGTTAGTGCATGCTGCAGAGCTCTCTCTGGGTCTGATACACTACGTTACTGCATGCTGCAGAGCTCTCTCTGGGTCTGATACACTATGTTACTGCATGCTGCAGAGCTCTCTCTGGGTCTGGTACACTACGTTAGTGCATGCTGCAGAGCTCTCTCTGGGTCTGGTACACTACGTTACTGCATGCTGCAGAGCTCTCTCTGGGTCTGATACACTACGTTACTGCATGCTGCAGAGCTCTCTCTGGGTCTGATACACTACGTTACTGCATGCTGCAGAGCTCTCTCTGGGTCTGATACACTACGTTACTGCATGCTGCAGAGCTCTCTCTGGGTCTGATACACTATGTTACTGCATGCTGCAGAGCTCTCTCTGGGTCTGGTACACTACGTTAGTGCATGCTGCAGAGCTCTCTCTGGGTCTGGTACACTACGTTACTGCATGCTGCAGAGCTCTCTCTGGGTCTGATACACTACGTTACTGCATGCTGCAGAGCTCTCTCTGGGTCTGGTACACTACGTTACTGCATGCTGCAGATCTCTCTCTGGGTCTGGTACACTACGTTACTGCATGCTGCAGAGCTCTCTCTGGGTCTGATACACTACGTTACTGCATGCTGCAGAGCTCTCTCTGGGTCTGATACACTACGTTACTGCATGCTGCAGAGCTCTCTCTGGGTCTGATACACTATGTTACTGCATGCTGCAGAGCTCTCTCTGGGTCTGGTACACTACGTTAGTGCATGCTGCAGAGCTCTCTCTGGGTCTGGTACACTACGTTACTGCATGCTGCAGAGCTCTCTCTGGGTCTGATACACTATGTTACTGCATGCTGCAGAGCTCTCTCTGGGTCTGATACACTATGTTACTGCATGCTGCAGAGCTCTCTCTGGGTCTGGTACACTATGTTACTGCATGCTGCAGAGCTCTCTCTGGGTCTGGTACACTATGTTACTGCATGCTGCAGAGCTCTCTCTGGGTCTGGTACACTACGTTACTGCATGCTGCAGAGCTCTCTCTGGGTCTGGTACACTACGTTACTGCATGCTGCAGAGCTCTCTCTGGGTCTGGTACACTATGTTACTGCATGCTGCAGAGCTCTCTCTGGGTCTGATACACTACGTTACTGCATGCTGCAGATCTCTCTCTGGGTCTGGTACACTATGTTACTGCATGCTGCAGAGCTCTCTCTGGGTCTGGTACACTCCTCTCACCAAACTGGGCACGGAATCTTGGCCAGTGATTGGCGAGTGGTGGAATCACCATTCACCAATCAAGCGCAAATTATGCTCGAGCGAAATCGCCGGCGCTGACTGCGCCGAGGGGGTCGCCGCAGCTGGGCGTCCTATCGGCGCAGCTCGGCATAGGGGGAGTGCAGCTCCTCGAAAATGTGAGTCCACGGCATCAACTCCTTGTTGTGAGGAATGAGGAAATGCCATTTCCTCATTTAACAGTGCTTGAAGATGTCCCTCATCTAGCAAAGCCTTCTTCAGGCTCACCGGAATGAGTTTTGAAATGGAGGGACAATAAAATGTCCCCCCACCGACATGATTGCAAGTTGTTGGTAAACAACACGATAACGTTTTGGACGTGTTTTAGACGAGTTACGTTTGAGTATACACAGTCTCGCTGTTGCCGCTCGGCGGCGGCAAGGCTCCAAGTCGTGGCTGCGCAGAACCATGCCGGGCGCTTTAGTAACGACTTTGCTATCAGGGAGGCCCACCCACCCTGAGACCACCCATCTAACTGGCTCCTGCAACATGGACCACTCTCTCATTGGTGCTACGAGCTGTCACTCATTCAATTCAAACCCCTAGACCCGCCCTCAAATACCAGCCGTGGCTGTGAAGTGGCACAGACTCATTTATGTAGTATGCAGAGCGCAGCGATTCAACATCATATTTGAGTCTGGGGAGAGACTACAAAGTGGATCCCTGCACAACAGCCAAAACACTTTTCAAGTTTTCGAGCAGGATGTACTGTACGAGCATACAACGTCACAACGTCACAACGTCACAACGTGACAACGTCACAACGTCACAACGAGCACGGAGGAGACGTAGCGTGTCATAAAGCATCCGCCCGCCATCCATCCAAACAAATGATCTTGTAATATTTATAGATCTGTGCCCGGCACGCACCCGACATTTCACACCGCTATGTTGCCTTTTACTGTCAATTCTGTCACGCAGCGCGTTCCTGTTTCTGCTGCGGCGCGGTCACTGCAGATAAGATCCTCATGTTCTACTACATGATAGCTACTATAGATCATGACTGGATGGTGTTGGCCTAGTCGTAGCGCGGGTGTCTTCTCTGAAGGAATCTCCCGCTCCTTTTGACGTTCTGGTGACATCATTTGCCTTATATGGACCAAGAATTCGAGGCATCCCATCCCCATTTACCGCATGGATGTCTATTGTTTAGCGCTGCCTCTGCCTTGGTCCTCTCGGGTCCTTTCCTTGATCGCAAAATGGTCAGCTAATAAAGTGCCTGAAGAAAAATTTACCTTAAAATATGTTCATAGACTAAATAATGTAATTAATATTAATGTCCCTCATTAATGATACATCATTTCACCTGCCCGCAACCCATCCGCTATTCAACAGAATGTACATTTTTACGATCCGCCAGGTGCACTGCTGGAGACATAAAGTGCAGTGTCGAATTCCATGCAATTCAACCAATCAGACCTTAAGGCTTTGACATCATCATCTTGAGAAGCGTTCATCTTGATCGACTTCAAACTTGTGCTGTGCGCTGCTGGGGACCCGACAAAGTGCAGTGTTGAATTCAACCAGGGGGGGAGCATGATGTGTGAGTGGAGGAAAGGGAGGGAGGGGAACGGGCACTGCACTCACTAGTGAATATAAGGTAAAGGTAAAGGTAAAGTCCCACAATGTATGAAATTTGTTCTCCGCATTTGACCCATCCCCTGGGGGAGCGGTGAGCAGCAGCGTGCGCCGTGCTCGGGAATCACATGGTGATTTAACCCCCCAATTCCAACCCCTTGATGCTGAGTGCCAAGCAGGGAGGCAAATGGGTCCCATTTTTATAGTCTTTGGTATGACTCGGCCGGGGATCAAACTCACGACCTCCCAGTCTCAGGGCGGACACTCAGACCACTAGGCCACTGAGCTGGTGATCAATGGTTATCAATATAATATAATACAGTCATAGAGTACGGCAGGGATGACATCTTTCTGGTTTTATGTGTAAAAGACAACAGTGAAGTTTGTGTTTCTTCAAGATCATCTTCACAAACGAGGACCACTTATATGACTCGTGAAGCCTTTTCTGAAAACCATTTAACCAAAATTCCCACACACGTATGAGAAGTGCTACTTCTGGACTCATTCCTGGGGTACTCTATACCAGAGGTTCTCTCTATACCAGAGGTTCTATACCAGAGGTTCTCTCTATACCAGAGGTTCTCAAATGTTTTTCAGCCAAGGAGCCCTTACAAGATAGAAAATATACCGGGGGGCCCCCCTCATTCTGATTTGTGATTTTGGGCTAAGCTTAATTGTTTCCACGGTAACGTGCTTGACTTTTAAATTGATAGGTTTGTTAGATTAGAATGTAATCCATGAACCATTTCAGATTTAAAGCATCAAATATTTTCGTTGAACTATGAAGCTTTTGCAAAAAAAAAAAGTTGTTATTTTTATTTTCCCGGACACTTTTGGCGGACCCCCTTGCAAAGTGCCATGGACCCCTGGGGGTCCCCGGGCCCCCATTTGAGAAGCACTGCTCTATACCATGGTCCTCATAAGTACAGTGAGAAAAGGTGTGCATGTGTAGGTGTGTCTTCATCCCTACTGTGTAAACCATGTACGGTAGTTGTGTTGACGGAGGCCATGTTCTCACCTGTATGTGCGGTGCAGCTCCATCATCTTGTTCTCCAGCTCCGTGGTCTGCCCCTGGGCCAGCTTCAGCTCCTTGGCATACTCCAGGCCGTGCACCTGGGCGTCGTACTCGCCCAGCTCCGACTGCAGGGCGTACGAGCCCAGCAGGGCGAGCGTGACGAAGGAGCAGGGCAGACGACCCGCAAAGATGTCCTGACGCAGCTGCAGACACAGGAAGTACCTGCCGTGCACAGGTGCAAAGATTACTGACAAATCCTACTCAAGTACAAGTATTGTTACTTTAGTGAAAATTAACTCAAGTAAAAAAAATATATAATAATAACCTGCTGTATTTAAAAGTACTCAAGTAAAAGTAGATTTGTGTTACTTTAAAACTGTTTCATATTTTAATTATCTACCCTAATATACACCTTTTTTCATTCTGTCTCATGATCTGACCTGGGATCTTAGTCTCATGATCTGACCTGGGATCTTAGTCTCATGATCTGACCTGGGATCTTAGTCTCATGATCTAACTGGGATCTTAGTCTCATGATCTAACTGGGATCTTAGTCTCATGATCTGACCTGGGATCTTAGTCTCATGATCTGACCTGGGATCTTAGTCTCATGATCTGACCTGGGATCTTAGTCTCATGATCTGACCTGGGATCTTTGTCTCATGATCTGACCTGGGATCTTTGTCTCATGATCTGAGCTGGGATCTTTGTCTCATGTCATCTCTCTCCCTCATCCCCCAATCTGCCAACATTCGCTAATGGTATCAATAGAATACAAGAACAGTCATGATAATATTTAAAGGCAAATTTCCGGAAGAAAAAAAAAAAAAAAAAAAAAAAAAATTCATGTCCCTTTAAATCTGGCACAATGACCAAAGCTGAAACCTGGATGAACCTTATGCCAAAGCTAAAAGACAGACAGAGATGATCAGACAGACCAGTACCTTGTTATGTCTTCAGACAGCTGGGCTGGATCCGGGGGGTAGAATTTCACATTGAAGGTGAAATGATAGACGGCACCTTGAGACAGAAAAGACATGTGAAAACAATGGCATCAAATATCTTCAAGACGAGATGAACCCAACGGAGGCCAAGTGGCGCATGGGTCGGAGTTGAAAAACAGAACTTGTCTGAGATGACCGGTTGAAAGGCGGGCCATAGTAGCATGTGGATGATTTGATTTGACAATTTTGGGGACTGGATTTGTTTTTGGCCAATCCTGGCATGTTCCGCCCCCAAATCAAGTCGGCTTCAGCGTGTTGTGGTGCTACGTGAGAGGGATCCACAGAGTACCAGGCAGCCAGCTGCTTCTGTGTAAAGCGGAGCGGACAATCCGATGCATGAGTGCTGCCTGCCTGCCTGGAATATCCGAGGGGCGACCCCTTAGATAACGTTATCCTGGAATGTGAGTTTAACGAGCCAGTGACATGTCTTTGCATTCTTAGACATTACCGTTTGTTTTATTTTGTATGTTACATACAATTGGCCAAGTTAGTAGTTAGTTTATGGGCTAGAAATTGTGCCAGATTACAGACACTAGGCACCATTTTCTCCTTCATTTGGAGGAGAAAAGTCTCCTGAAATAAAGATTGATTGACAGCTGCCATGTCGTGATATGATTGGTTAAAATGGGGTAGAAATTTGGTAGTACTATGTGACATCAGCAAACTGTAGATTACTGTTATGAATGAAATCTTGAAAAATTAACTTTTGATGTGAAAAAGTGTGAAAAACTAAAGAAATTAGATGTTTGTGATTTTCTTTGCATACATTAATAAATAGGTGCCCTGAATACCCAGGTATTTATTATATAGGTATTAGGTAGGAACTAAAATGAATTTTTTGGGTTCAGCTGGACTTTAAAGACATATAAGAGCACACGGTGCATTTAAGTTGAGCTCACCTTGTACCTGCCTACGGATCTCCTTCGTCAAGTCCATCCAAACCTGATGAAGGGAATTGGAGACTATGAGATAGAACACAATCATTTGCATAGTATATCATTTAGTTTGGAATCATTAAATGAAGAAGTGTCTGAACAGGAAATCAAACGTCAAAAATCAAAATAGAAAGAAAAAAAACACACCAATGACTTATGAGTAATAAGTCATGTTCATGTGGAGCCCAGCCGTAATGCTAACTAATGAGGTCCAGTTGGGCTCACCTTCATGGTGGGAGTCTCCCAGATGGCCAGGCCATAGTAGTCCCTCTCCATCAGGTTGAGGTGGTCACACACCTTGACGAACAGGTCCTGCCCTTTAGCGTGTTTCTACCACACACACACACACACACACACACACACACACACACATACATACACACACACACACACACACACACACATGCATACACACACACGCGCGCGCGCGCGCGCGCGCACACACACACACACACACACACACACACACACACACACACACACACACAAAGACAGTGTAATTAATAGAATCTATGATATGAACAGACTAGGCAGTACATACAGGACAGGCTCACTGGGTGGCACCTCATGTGTTGTAAATTAATTAGCAGATGGTGCTAACAGAGCCCAGGGGGAGCAGTAGCATGTCACCCCTCACCCTCCACCAGGTGGTGCTAACAGAGCCCAGGGGGAGGAGTAGCATGTCACTCCTCACCCTCCACCAGGTGGTGCTAACAGAGCCCAGGGGGAGGAGTAGCATGTCACCCCTCACCCTCCACCAGGTGGTGCTAACAGAGCCCAGGGGGAGGAGTAGCATGGGGCTGTTAAGCAGCTGTAGTGTGAGGCTCTTGGACCTTAGTGGACCTGGCTTGAGAACATTGGGACACTGGGACTGGACTCTGCATACTACATCAATGAGTCTGTGCCCCTTTGCAGCATAAGAAAATCTTGAACACTACAGCCGCTCCCATTCAAATTAAATAAGACAAACCTCTGCCTCAACTAAATACGACTGAATATAAAGAACTTAGTGTAAATGATAGAGAAGCTCTTACATCCAGCTCACACTCGTATGTGGTGTGGTCGAGCAGGCTGACAGTGATGTGCATGGTCTTGGCTCTGCGGGGGGCTCTGGGAGCTCGGGTCTCCTCCTGGGCAGGCTTCTCCTCCGCCTGGGCCTGGTCCTCCTCCTTCTCCAGGGCCTCCACTCCTCTCTCCTGCTCCTTCTCCAGGGCCTCCTCTGCCTGCTCCTTCTCCAGGGCCTCCTCTCCTCTCTCCTGCTCTGGCTCCAGGTCCTTTCCACCCTCCTCCTCCTGCTCCTCAGCGTCCTCCACCTCTTTCTGCTCTACCTGGGCAGGCTGGAGAAGATACTGGAATTACAATGCAGACCACAGCCACTTGCAATCTGTATATATTCATTTGACACAAACATATTTAGCATCTGACCCTATGAGCGTATGTATATGATGTTGCATCTTACTTTCTGGTCATTAAGCCACATGAAGTGGTCATTTAACGCTTTTCAGACAATTGACCATAATCAACAATAATAAGTTAACACAATTAGAGAATGTAGAAGAATGACCAACAGTCATGGAATTCTGGACAAAATCAACAATAAAAATACAAATCGTCTCAAATTTGGGTCTGAGAGACAAAATCTCATAAAATGAGGGTCTTTGGTTGCCATTAGTTGAGTAAAATAGGCCTGTGATGAACTGGCAATGTTGCTTCCCTGCATTCTGCTGCCTAATGTCTGCTGACGTGATTATTGATCTGATGTTGTGAATATTGATTATTTGACACATTGTATATTTTTGTCATTGGATCTGATCCTTCATTGTTGAATTTGGGCAAAATGTTCTACGTATACCCTGTGACCATGAACGAATGATAGGAAATCTTACATCTTCATTATTAAGCTGACATATAACTCGATAGTATCTTAATTTCTCAAATAGAAAAGGTGACTAAAAATGACAAAATCTGATGCCTGCTTGCCAGCCTGGCAACAAAGCACTTTTAAAAGTTATTGTTTTGACTGACAGACATGGTCTCAATTATACGTATGGAGAGACTCCGGTTCCAGAGGATTGAGGACATTTTTTGTTATCTGGGACCCGTTCCTGATGTATTTTGATCAGGCTAAAAACGATCATTGACTTTCTTTTGGACCACTTGTAGTGGATCCCTTGCACAGTATTATATATATATTTTTTTTTGTAAGCACACAAGCACTTTATATGACTGGTAGCACCACTTTGTAGCATTGTAATGTTGAATGTATGTATGTGTTTTTTCCCCCTTCTTTTTCCCGTTTTTTTTTTATGTTCTGAAAACGTTAAATAAAATATTGGAAAAAAACAGTTAGTGTTGATCCCTGTTGATATGAGAAAGGTTGAGAATCATGAAGAGTACATCCACAGTAGAATAGAGTGGATCTCCAGTCTGACCTGGGCCTCGTTGCTGCTGACAGAGTGCTGGTCGTGATCCAGGGCGGTGTCTCCCTCAGCCCTGGGCTCGGGCTCCTCGGGCTCCTCGGGGTCGGCGATGGGAGCCTTGGCCTCGCCCCCTGCCCTCTCCTCCCCCCCTCCCCCGTCCCCCTGTAGAGAGCGCCTCCTCAGGAAGGAGGAGAAGAGGCGAGAGAGGCCGCGGCCGGCCGAGCTGCGGGCACGCGGCTCCTCCCCTCCGCCCTCCTCCTGCCGCTCAGGCTTCTTCTGGTGGCTCTCAGCCTCGTCTGTCGTCATGGCAACCGCTGCGGAAAGAGACAAGAGGACAACATCGGTTTGGGTTCGAAGGTAGTGTCGCACGCTATACCGGTATATATATGTATATATATATATATATAACGGTCTACTGTGCTGTGCAAAAACATCACGATGCTGCCTACTATACCAGCTGCTTTATACCACGCTACTACCATCAGTGCCGTGGAATTCACTGGTTTCTGCAGTCACAATATTATATTGACAACGTTGTTGGCACCCTCTTGTGGAAGCCACTAGTAAGGGCTGTGCGTTAACGTTTTTGTGCTACAGAGGTTGATAAAAGTGTAGCACACATATCAAAAAGTTTGTTTGAAATCAAAGGCAAGAACGCAACGACAGTTTGCCATTTTATACAGAGAGCGTTAGTGGAGAACTGGCACATACACATATCGCAATGTATATACACATACACATACACATACACATACACATACACATACACACACACATACACATACACATACACATACACATACACACACACATACACATACACATACACATATCGCAATGTATATCACAGAAACAAAATATATTGCAACGTCAGTTTTTTTTCCAATATTGTGCAGTCCTACCCTGCTATGGCAAAGTTCCTGCATCTAATATTTACCACCAAAACATTTTGATGTCAAGGTGGCGCAATCATTGATGATTGACCAGATATTATTATTTAATATTTGGTCAAGGTGATAAATTGCTACACAGTCTCTAGGCCATAGATTTTTTTTTTTTTCAGTTTCTGCTTGTTTTTGCACTCCATTATGACTTATAAGATCACATTTGGACTGACTTTTAGCTAAGGTAGCATAACACGTTGCCATGCCATGTTGATGCCCATATGCTCAAAGAAGGTAAACACTGAAATGCACTTGCAAAAAAGATTATAATAATACTGAAGCACATCTAAATGTCTGAAGGCCTGCTAGCTTGTGAGCGCTGAAAGTGAGCTTAAGGATTGAAAGCTGCTTTAAAATTAATCGGGTGCTGTGTGAGATTAAAGCAGGCTCTGTGCAGGGCAGAGGAAGCCCCGCCCCCACCCATACTGTACACTGCCTCTAAGCCCCGCCCCCCCTGACCCATACCGTACACTGCCTCTCTGCTTAGCAACACCCGCGAAAAAGAGCCAGAAGATGGCAGTCAGCCTGACGCAAATGAGTTCAGAGGCAGGGAATATTTGATGAAGGACAGAACCGAAGAATTGCCAGGGCAGAATTGTCCAAACACCTTAAATAAATAAATAAATAAATAAATAAATAAATAAATAAATAAATAAATAAATAAATAAATAAATAAATAAATAAATAAATAAATACACAACTGAGTCTGTGTTTGGATAGAGGAGGATGGGCTGGCTACTACTATTCTACAGCGACGCCCCCGCAATGCCCCCGCCAGGCCAGAAGAGGAAATGCAAAAAAAAAAAAAAAAAATTTGCTCTCCCCAAAATGTCAATAAACCTTTATGGCATATTACCGTATTACAATACAACAATACTGGTGTTGACAGTAATAGAAGATGCCAAATCATTCAAAACAATAAGCATTTTGCTTTTAGAAGCATTGTGCCAGCGTGCAGCACTGTTCCAGAACTTGTCAACGTGTGTCGTTGCCGGGGAAATGCACATCCCATAATACAACTGTTCGCATCGCATCCCATAATAGTATGATGATACTTGGGCTGCCATTGCGAACATAGATGCGAACAGGTTAGCTAAAAGTTTAGCGTCGCGTTAAAAGGATACACACACAATAATCTGTATAATCTGATCTGTATAAGCCTTTGATAAATGTAATCAAACAAAAGTCAAATAACTAACTAACTACGGTACTAATGTAAGTGCCTTCTCCTTGAAAAAACAAAAGCATCCATTGAGAGGAGCGTGACTGACAGCCACTCACATAGCGGAGAACTTTAGTTTACACAGACTCTTGACAACGTTGAACATCTTAATAGTTAATTTATATTTAAACTGATGAACACAAACAAGTCATCACATCTAAGTCAAGTCAAGTCAAGTCAAGTCACGAGTCTTTAACTTCCAAGTCCAAATCAAGTCTCAAGTCATTTATTTTTTGTCAAGTCAAGCCGCAAGTCATCAAAACAGGAACTCAAGTCAAGTCGAGTCCAGGTCACCAAGTCTCAAGTCTCCATCTCTGATCAAGTGCAAGTCAAGACCCAGACTGAGGGGGGCGACACCGAGTCAAGACCAAGACCAGACCAATGCAAGTCCATGACTGTAATCATAGTTATGGCTCAACATTATTGACACTATTTGCCTGCTAAAATTCCAAAGAAGAAAGCGTTCTTTAGGCATTAAATGGATGTATGTAGTGACAGAAGGCAACCCTTTGATATGAAAGATTGTTATTTGATTCCACTGGGAAAGGCTGGATCCAGTGGGCAGAATTAAATAGAAGTATAAAAACATAGCTTCACTACAACAGCCACAATTATGATCAGCTTATAGCTGACTCTTGCTTTTATGTGTCACAATGAATCATTATTTTCATTCCTGAAATGAGAAGCAAAACACAAAGGTTTTCATTATTTGCTTTCATGTATAGGCTACAATTGATGTTATCGCTAGTCTTTTGACTAAAGGTCCTTACACATCAAGAGCGATGCGAAAATACGACACGAAATTGCGATGCGAGTTTGGACCCACCTGTCAATCACAGCCACAGATGTGTACACGTCGGAAGCGAATTTCTGAAAAGTCATTTTTGACTTGGCTGTAAAATATTTATTTTTGAGAGATAACGCCACAGACTTTACCATTGTGACAGACCTCTCTCCCCTAATCTGCCAGAGCCATATTGTGCAGTGAAACTTAAAATTCACGAATTGACTGGCCTGTGTAACAGTAACGGTATAAACTAGGGGTGGGAATCGTGGAGTAACTCACGATACGATATGGTCACGATACTTGGCCCTCGATAACGATATTATCACGATACAGCGATTCTGCGATAATCGATATATTGGAAGAAATTTAACCTACGATACATCACGATATCTGTGTAACTGAAGAGAAAAAAATACCCCTAAAAGGCAAGAAGCAGGTATTATGTATTTATTAGCAGAATTGACATGAACTCTCTCAGAGTTCACTCACTCACTCATACCATTTTCGATACCACGGAGGAAAAGTTACACATTAAGTCTTTTTATTATTATTATTAAAACAAGAAAACCTATATAACCTACCTACCTATATAATTTCTAAAAGTAGATATTAATGATCAAACATTTCCATTCATGTAGCCTACAGTATTTATGTTTTTGTTTCAACTACAAACATAAATAAACGTCAACTTGAAACTATGTTTCAACTACCACACACAGCATAATATTTGAGCCTGTTTATTAAAAAAAAAAAAAAAAAAAACATATTGATACTTGGTGCCAGTGTATCGATAACGTATCGCAAGTGTAAATATCGCGATACCGTGAGTATCGATATTTTGTCGCACCCCTAGTATAAACAGTAACACATCTTCATCCTAGTGGTTCTCAACTGCTCTAGCCTCACGGCCCACATTTTTCCTTCATCATTAAGTTGTGACTCGTGACCCAATTTTCAGAATGTTGCCTAACTTTGTAGCATCATTTAGCCCCCTTTGCAACAAGCTAGCATGGCATGTTGGTACCAATCATAATAATAACCTATAAATAACAACACCTCATGTTTCTTTTAGTGTAAAGAGCTAGGGTTATCTCAGCTACCAGAGGCCTATCAAACAAATGATCAATCTACTGTCTGTAACTGTGCATTACAATTGATGGCAGCTGTGCAAGTCTCTATAGTCAAGGCTAATTCAAATCAAGGCTTCGATTGAAGGAATTCTCAGTGCAATTTTCATACTTTGCAAAGTCATCCTGTGGGCCGGATTGGACCCTTTGGCGGGCCAGTTCTGGCCCCCGGGCTGTATGTTTGACACCCCTGCTTTAAGGTCGTCCAGTTTCATATGGTACCAGTATCTTCACTTTGGCTTGAATAATGAGCCAGAGTGATGCCTCTAAAAGACAGTTTCATATGGTACCAGTATCTTCACTATGGCTTGAATAATGAGCCAGAGTGATGCCTCTAAAAGACAGTTTCATATGGTACCAGTATCTTCACTTTGGCTTGAGTAATGAGCCAGAGTGATGCCTCTGAAAGACAGTTTCATATGGTACCAGTATCTTCATTGGCTTGAATAATGAGCCAGAGTGAAGCCTCTGAAAGACAGTTTCATATGGTACCAGTATCTTCACTTTGGCTTGAATAATGAGCCAGAGTGAAGCCTCTGAAAGACAGTTTCATATGGTACCAGTATCTTCACTTTGGCTTGAATAATGAGCCAGAGTGAAGCCTCTGAAAGACAGTTTCATATGGTACCAGTATCTTCACTTTGGCTTGAGTAATGAGCCAGAGTGAAGCCTCTGAAAGACAGTTTCGTATGGTACCAGTATCTTCACTTTGACTTGAATAATGAGCCAGAGTGAAGCCTCTGAAAGACAGTTTCATATGGTACCAGTATCTTCACTTTGGCTTGAGTAATGAGCCAGAGTGAAGCCTCTGAAAGACAGTTTCATATGGTACCAGTATCTTCACTTTGGCTTGAATAATGAGCCAGAGTGAAGCCTCTGAAAGACAGTTTCATATGGTACCAGTATCTTCACTTTGGCTTGAATAATGAGCCAGAGTGATGCCTCTGAAAGACAGTTTCATATGGTACCAGTATCTTCACTTTGGCTTGAATAATGAGCCAGAGTGATGCCTCTGAAAGACAGTTTCATATGGTACCAGTATCTTCACTTTGGCTTGAATAATGAGCCAGAGTGAAGCCTCTGAAAGACAGTTTCATATGGTACCAGTATCTTCACTATGACTTGAATAATGAGCCAGAGTGATGCCTCTGAAAGACAGTTTCATATGGTACCAGTATCTTCACTATGACGAATAATGAGCCAGAGTGATGCCCCTGAAAGACAGTCATGTTGGCTGCAGATGCCAGCATCCTCAATGAGTAGACTTTTCCCCCCTCATGCACACATCCACGACCCACTCAAAACGGCCCCGCGACCCACTTTCGGGTCCCGACCCACCAGTTGAGTAACACTGCTATAGACGACGTTAACCTTGTGGAATGTGTAGTGTTCTTGAACGTGCGGTGGGGCTCTATACAATCACTGCTTCTATCCAAGTTGTTTTGCAGGCTAATTGTATTATTGTCATTGTCTTCTCTTCAGCCACCTGCTGCCCTGCTGGCACACGCCTGGCTGGCTGCCTTCTCTTTGTTGGTACTTCTGAGGGGGGTGGGTGAGGGTGGCAACACTTCATCAACTTTCAAACTTCAAAGTTATTGGGGAAGTTTTACATCCAATCACAGTAGAATAATAATAATAAAGAAAATTCTGACAATGCACCTGCAGGTTATGTTATTACAGTTGTCGTTGTCGTCTCAACTGATCTCGAGATACAATTGTGAGTCCTCTGCGTCCGAGACAGGACACAGCCGAAAACTGGCTCCATGCTTCCTCAGAGACATGGGCAGTTAGCCAGCCGCTTCTTTTCACCTGACAGGGGAAGCTTCACCGGTAGGACATAGCACGTGGGAGGTTCACGCTATTCCAACCAGTTCCCCTCCCTCTGAACAGGCGCCCTTAACGATCAGAGGAGGAACCACATTAGCAACCAGGATATTGCATGTTTTTGTGAAGGGGGTTCCTATATGAAGGAAACCCCCGGGAGGCACGGGGAGAACATGCAAACTCCACACAGAAAGGCCCTTTTGACGACCCCACCCGGGCGATAGGCACTCGAGGACATGCGGACGGGGCACGCATTTCTTCAGCGCTCACAGCGTCCCAGGTGGGAATCGAACCCAGCAGGAGTGTTTACCAATTAACTCATCCATTTCCAGCTCCTTTGTGATTAAGCGCCAATGTATTCTCGTTGCTGTCTGACTGACCGTCGTTCAACTTCTGGCTTCATGCTGATCTTTAGGCTGGTGGTTTGTGTTTATGGTTCATGCTGATCTTTAGGCTGGTGGTTTGTGTTTATGGTTCATGCTGATCTTTAGGCTGCTGGTTTGTGTTTATGGTTCATGCTGATCTTTAGGCTTCTGGTTTGTGTTTATGGTTCATGCTGATCTTTAGGCTGGTGGTTTGTGTTTATGGTTCATGCTGATCTTTAGGCTGCTGGTTTGTGTTTATGGTTCATGCTGATCTTTAGGCTGGTGGTTTGTGTTTATGGTTCATGCTGATCTTTAGGCTGCTGGTTTGTGTTTATGGTTCATGCTGATCTTTAGGCTGGTGGTTTGTGTTTATGGTTCATGCTGATCTTTAGGCTGCTGGTTTGTGTTTATGGTTCATGCTGATCTTTAGGCTGGTGGTTTGTGTTTATGGTTCATGCTGATCTTTAGGCTGCTGGTTTGTGTTTATGGTTCATGCTGATCTTTAGGCTGGTGGTTTGTGTTTATGGTTCATGCTGATCTTTAGGCTGCTGGTTTGTGTTTATGGTTCATGCTGAATGCTGATCTTGTTTGCAGTGGCCCTTAGTCATTGTATCCTGCATATTCATTTCTAAAGCCAATTGTTGAGCATATAAAAACCTTGTAAGTGTGCCTGATTGGTGCCAAAGTAATTGTCTAATCAGTGAATGTCAGCATTGTCATTGTGAATGCACCAGTTTTGTTGCCATTCTCCATGTTATAATCATAACGTTTACTGCACTGCATTCACATAATTGTAGGCCTAATACATCGGGACATATTGTTGAATCTGAATAATAATAAATATTATATCTGAGACCATTTTTGTTAGTAGCCTATGCAACCTCAGTATGATGTTAGTTATGCTGTGCGTCAGTGCTGCATGAATACAATAGCAGAGCATATCGGATTATCAATAATATTGAAAGATAGCGGTGCCCCCCGTACATTTCATATGCACTCCTTAAAGGATGGCTTTACCGGTAATCAACCCACTTTGTATCATATATCATCTCGGTATTATAAGCACATGGTGTGTTTTGCCTTCTCTCTCTGTTTACCTCACAGAGGAAATGCTCCTGCTCCTGTCTGCAGAAACTCCGGTTACATGCTGCCACTCCGACGTGCTGCCACTCCGACGTTCTGCCACTCCGAAATATCGGCACTCAGAAAGGGATCATGTCTATGTTCCCCGGGTTCTATATTCCCCGTTTTTCACGCCAAACCTAACCTCCCCCCATGCCTAAACCTAACCTCCCCCAGACCCTAACCCAAAACCTAACCTCTCCCACCCCCACGCCTAAACCTAAGGTCGGCATTGCGGCTTCTAAGGTGAACGACCGCCAGTCCGAATAATGGAAGTTAACGTTCGGAGTGGCAGGGCTTCGGAAAGGCAGTCAGTAGCCAGAAACTCCGCCCCCACCAGCTGCAAGTCATTAAGGCTTGTTGAGGCTCTCCATGCAATTCTCTGCGGATGTGCGCATACTTAAAAAACAAAAAAACAATAACAGCTTCTCCAGCAGAACTTCCGCAGCTCCGTTCTGACACGTTGTGACGTAACACGCGTCAGAACGGAGCACTTCGGCAGAGGAGGAAATGGGAGATCTCCAGGAAAACACAGAGAGGTAAACACTGCCCATGTGCTTATATTACCAAGATGATGAATGATACAATTGTGATTATGTCATCTGGCCACTTCTACACTTTTTGTGATTAGCCAATAGGACTTTCCTTGGAAACAATTTGACAACACCGGCAGTTCACAAGGGTCAATAGATTATACCGTTTTTGGTGCACAGTTCATAGAAAACTTTGGGAAACTTCTGATGTATTTTACTCTGTACTCTGAAGCTATTTAAAATGTAACTAAGTAGCCTACATTACCGGTACTTCAAACAGAATTTACTTAGGTAAAAAGTAAAATGACTGATGTTAAAAACTACTCAGAAAAGTACAAGTACACAAAAAAGCTACTCAATTACAGTAACTAGAGAAAATGTAATCAGTTACTTCCCACCTCTGTAAATTCGTATGCTTAACCCGGAAGAGGGTGTGACTTTGGCACAGACCAAGTAGGCTAAACGACGTTATATTTTCTATGGTCGGCATGATAAAATGTGGACATAATTTCTAGGTTGGCTATCTCGCCGTTCCAGGGGCAGCTAACGCTACAGACTGCCAGGGGCAGCTACGTTACAGACTGCCAGGGGCAGCTACGCTACAGACTGCCAGGGGCAGCTAACGCTACAGACTGCCAGGGGCAGCTAACGCTACAGACTGCCAGGGGCAGCTAACGCTACAGACTGCCAGGGGCAGCTAACGTTACAGACTGCCAGGGGCAGCTAACGTTACAGACTGCCAGGGGCAGCTACGTTACAGACTGCCAGGGGCAGCTAACACTACAGACTGCCAGGGGCCGCTAACGTTACAGACTGCCAGGGGCAGCTAACACTACAGACTGCCAGGGGCAGCTAACACTACAGACTGCCAGGGGCAGCTAACACTACAGACTGCCAGGGGCAGCGCTACAGACTGCCAGGGGCAGCTAACACTACAGACTGCCAGGGGCAGCTAACACTACAGACTGCCAGGGGCAGCGCTACAGACTACCAGGGGCAGCTAACACTACAGACTGCCAGGGGCAGCTAACGCTACAGACTGCCAGGGGCAGCGCTAGAGACTGCCAGGGGCAGCTAACGCTACAGACTGCCAGGGGCAGCGCTACAGACTGCCAGGGGCAGCTACGTTACAGACTGCCAGGGGCAGCTAACGCTACAGACTGCCAGGGGCAGCTACGTTACAGACTGCCAGGGGCAGCTAACACTACAGACTGCCAGGGGCAGCTAACACTACAGACTGCCAGGGGCAGCTAACACTACAGACTGCCAGGTGCAGCTAACACTATTACAGACTGCCAGGGGCAGCTACGTTACAGACTGCCAGGGGCAGCTAATGCTACAGACTGCCAGGGGCAGCTAACACTATTACAGACTGCCAGGGGCAGCTACGTTACAGACTGCCAGGGGCAGCTAATGCTACAGACTGCCAGGGGCAGCTACGTTACAGACTGCCAGGGGCAGCTACGTTACAGACTGCCAGGGGCAGCTAATGCTACAGACTGCCAGGGGCAGCTAACACTACAGACTGCCAGGGGCAGCTAACGCTACAGACTGCCAGGGGCAGCTAACACTACAGACTGCCAGCCAACAGCATGAGAGATGATGACTAACACACGCAACACCTTTATATCTGTAAATAGATGAGGCCAGCTGGTGTTTTTGTTGACGATTGAACAAATTGTAGGCTAAAGCTTCATATTGCACCGAATAACTGTGAAATGAACGTTGTCTTTTTGTTTGCTTCCAACTAACATGAACCATCACATCTGATGCAACATGAACCATCACATCTGATGCTCGTTCATCTAACATGAACCATCACATCTGATGCTCGTTCATCCAGCCTCGTAGATGCCAGGATCCTTTTGATTTTTTGTACATGGCGCTCCTCAATTATTAAAATATTATAGCAGATGTATTTTAACACAGAATACAAAGAATGAATGGTGTTATTGTTCTGTTACTACTGTGTATTTCCAAATAAAGACATAAAAAGCAGTGCATTTGAGAGTGAACAATAAAGGGGGCGGTAGGTGTACCTGTCTGCAAATGGCGCCGAATGTAAAAGAGGAGAGAAATGTCAACAATGCGTTTGAGCAACGCAGCGTCAGTGTGTCGCTGCTCTTACCTTTCTGTCTATTTCATCAAGTCTGTGTGTCAGAAAGCAGACGCGTGGCTGTCAGCTGCTCTCACAAACTACAAGTGATCATTCCATGTGCGGTGTTTTGATCAGACAGCCAGGCTGTAACAATGTGTTTAGGTTAGGAGAAAGCTTCCAGGGCTCTCTGCCCTCAGCGCTGTCTGCAGACTACGTCAGGCAGAACCATGGACAGCAGCGAGCTGAGCTACTCCCTCCTCCTCTCAACTGCTAGTCTCTTAGAACAGACGAGTTGGCTTCCGCAATTTTCTAATGCTTCCGCCATACCGTCTGTACTTCGTGGGGGAGAATCATGCACCAACCGGAATGGGAAGCAGAAAGGCGGGTCTTCCGCTCATTAGTCCAATCAGAATCCAATATGCCGGCAGAAAGGCGGGTCTTCCGCTCATTAGTCCAATCAGAATCCAATATGCCGCATTCGCGTGTCGTGATTGGTCGGATTCCGTAGAACTTCCTTCCAGTCTGAAGGTTTTTTTCCCAACTTCCTTGTGCATGTTCTGGGGGTGTAACGTACAGACTGTATATAGCTGCATTCGCCGGATGTAGATGATACAGTCTGTTTTAAGAGACTAATGCTTCCGCCATACCGTCTGTACTTTGTGGGGGAGAATCATGCACCAACCGGAATGGGAAGCAGAAAGGCGGGTCTTCCGCTCATTAGTCCAATCAGAATCCAATATGCCGGCAGAAAGGCGGGTCTTCCGCTCATTAGTCCAATCAGAATCCAATATGCCGGCAGAAAGGCGGGTCTTCCGCTCATTAGTCCAATCAGAATCCAATATGCCGCATTCGCGTGTCGTGATTGGTCGGATTCCATAGAACTTCCTTCCAGTCTGAAGGTTTTTTTCCCAACTTCCTTGTGCATGTTCTGGGGGTGTAACGTACAGACTGTATAGCTGCATTCGCCGGATGTAGATGAGACAGTCTGTTTTAAGAGACTACTCAACTGCAGGACGCGGGCGAGATTTAGCTTTGATTTTTCCCCACTACACACTAACCTCGCGTCACCAGGCTCTTCTCTGGCCTCCCTTTACAAGTGATTTTGTCACCCTGCTGCCTGTTTCCGGCCTAGAGCACCGCCCTAGACAGGAAACAACAGCGGAAATAGCTCGTTAACTTGACAATCATAAGAAAATAAAACGGCAAACAACTAGCCTCAACACGAGACTCATCAGACAAAATATGGACGTACCGAACAAAGTTTTTTATTAGAAGTTCTTGTAGAAACATTGCGGATTCACAATATCACATATTTTAAGCCAATACAGAAGCTTTACTTTTCAAACAAAATAATGGCCAGTTGATGGAATAGTTATAGTTGTCTGTCCGCTGTTATCGATAATGGAGGATCAAGTACAACAGTTGAAATCCAAATGCATCTCTGCTCTGCTACCGGTGCTGGGAAAGACATGGACATTGATCATAAGATTTCACATGGCGAGTAGCCTAACGGAAGCGTGTCCTGCATCGCACAATATTTTTACAAAACTTCTGTTAAAATTGTGCTTCAAACGCTGCTACAATGATCATGTCATGTTTCCGTGTAGTTTAACGGCGAAAACGTTAAGTCGAACTTCTTTCTAGCAACATACCGTTGAAATAATTTATTTTAGTTGTGTCTTTTATTTACCAGAGTCGGGGAACGGACGCTACCGCTGGCGTCTCAACTGGAAGCTGCTCTTGTCCTGTTACGTATAGCTTACTCTGCGGCTCTGCTGGTTAGCAAGCCAGTGGTTAGCAAGCCAGTAATAGTCAACAAAGAGTGGCTTGTAGTGGTCGCTGAGTCCCATTTTGCTGCATTATTGCCACCTGCTGGCCTTGTTGTGTTTTAGACAAAGCTAGCGTTAGCTAGCTAGCAAGCTAGCAACTTTAAAGATCAGTAACTCTCGTCGCCCAAGCACGTCTTATGGCTTTCTGTCATCAAAGTCACTTTCCTAAAGTAATTTGACATGTTACCATGCACATATTCATATGAAATTCCACATATTGACACATATAGATGTATAAATTAGTTCCACTTTCACAAAGCGGCGATCCAGCATCTGAAATGCCTGCTAAAGTACCGGAAACCACGTCGAGAGACCTCTGACCCGGACGTGACGAAACAGGCGAAGAGGTGTGCGATGCAGGACACCGTGACGCTACTCCATTGTCTTTAGCTCTCCAGAAACCTTCCTCGGCAGTGGCTACTAGAGAAATGTGCTAACGCTATTTTACAACTTGTGTTTTTATCAGGCTCTAGCTAACGTAACCTCACCGCGTCAAGCTAACGGCAACAAATAAGTTTTTCGTTTCCTTGGTTTACGCCCCCATGACAAAAAGAGGAGTAAAAGGTGCCCAGACTACTACACACCAGACCGGCAATACGTCATTTTGTAGGCCGCTCATGGTCTCGCCCCCTTTTAGGGGGAAAACACAAGCCACTCGCCGTTGACTTCAATGTAAAATAGCAGTAGCCTACCAAAAAGTATAGGCTATATAGAACAATAATATAATTTATTTTGTTTATTAACCCTTAAAATCCCACACCAAATTGCGAAGGGAAACATTCAATCAGGTTCTGTTAGTAGCCTACCTCTAACTGTGTGTTCAGACCGTGGAGCAGGGGCGTTTTTATTGTTTGTTTTCTAGAGGCAAACTTGCTGCTGCCTTGCTAGCTAATGGTTTTGTAGCTCAACCAGGAAGACACACTTTTGCTATGAATGCCCCAATAATTGCTGAGCATATATATTTTAAAGGTGAGATTTTCTTATTAGTATATCTTGAAAAAAGGCACTTTATGAGATATATGATGTGCACTTGCTATCATTAGCAACCTTTCTGGGAGACAATTACTGTTAGGGGATATTGTATCCTCTAGGTAGGCTTATTTTTCCATATTTCAAGGGAGCAGGTAGCAAAATAGCCGTGGTGCTGCCTCCTGTCTGCAAGACCGTGCTGAGGGCTTAAACACCCTTTGGGCAATAAAGGGGAGTGGGGGGGCTAGTATGTAATGAGGCAAGTGTATTTATGCAGGTAGCCAATGGGAGCTGTGCAGGGACCAGTCTGCTCCAATCACAGTGCTCCGAGCTGCTGCTTGTGGCAGAGCTGCACCATCAGTAACCAAGGATACAGAAGATGTGTCCCTTTGCAATGGAAATCAATGCATCCATTCTCACAGTAGGCCCCTGTTTATATCATGAATAGTAGGCCTATATTCTAGGGCTGCTCGATATTGGCAAAAATCATAATCATGATTATTTTTGACTGATATTGAGATCCCGATTATTTTACACAATTAGCCTACTCATTGACTTTGGGAACATTGTGCATTTATTATACTTTTTAATACTGGATTTCCTTGAAGTTTAAATATAATTGAACTGAAAATCAAAGAAATAAATTAAAATAAATGTAAATAAATAAATAGATAGATAGATAGATAGATAGATAGATAGATAGATAGATAGATAGATAGATAGATGGATAGATAGATAGATTGATGGATAGATAGATATATAGATGGATATATAGATGGATAGATAGATAGATAGATAGATAGATAGATAGATAGATAGATAGATAGTCTAAATATTTAATACTGTGATAATATAAAAAAAACATGATCTTGTTTTCATCATTGTGTAATTGTAATTGAAATTCAAAATGGATGAATTGCACAGCCCTAGTAGATTCTGTGACACAAGGTTTGGTGATCAAGTCAAACCTCCCAGAGCTTCTTAATAATAATGAATCACCTTAAAGTCCTCCAGCGTAAAAAGGGGTGATGACGTATGACTCAATGAAAGGCGTAGTAGTGATACGTCATGTCATGACTGATACTGTACACAGTAAATACTGATATAAAGTTATTTGGCACAAATCAGATGATGTGCGACTATACAAGATAGATATTAGAACGTTTTCATAGAACACCAACGTTTATACAAGTAGGAAAAGCGATGGAGGGGAGCTTTGAACAAGCTTTTAAGAATAGGCTCAGCAACAAAGCATATACAGTAGGAGCTGGAGAGGGTGCTGCTGACTGCAGTCATATTGTAAGCTGATACACTACTTTTTTCCCACAACATAAGCGACATGCTAAATTAAAACAGAACCTCACATTCATAGCCCACAAAGGGAAAAGTAACTAGCAGCAGACATGAGTGTGAAGAGATGTGGAGCAGGCTGGCATGCTGTAAGGAGACAGTCATTGGCATATCTAAGCCACTTTTAGTCCTATTGTCTGGGGAGCATTCTGCCCAAGCACAAGGCTCACTGGATCAGGTTCTGTCTACTCAGCGATCTATACACTCACTCAGGCCTGTTCTCTCTCTCTCACCCTCTCTGTCTCTCTCACTCACCCTCTCTCCATCTTTCTGCCTCTCCCTCCCTCTCTCTCTTCCTCTCCCTCCCTCCACCTCTCCTTCCCTCTCTCTCTCTGCCTCTCCTTCCCTCTCTCTCTCTCCCTCTCTCCCTCTCTCTCTGCCTCTCCTTCCTTCCCTCTCTCTCTCTCTCTCTCTCTCTCTCCCTCGACAGATGCATATGAACACTCCTTCCCCCATCATTACACAAAAGGCCACCCCCCCCCTCCTCCTCCTCCTGTGGGTACCTCCCCCTCCCCCTCCTCCTCCTCCTCCTCCTGTGGGTACCTCCCCCTCCCCCTCCTCCTCCTCCTCCTCCTGTGGGTACCTCCCCCTCCCCCAGTCAGAGGAGCAGGTGCTGAGCCAGACTGTCTGGGGAAGTGGAATGACAACACCAAGCAGACTGGCTCCCCAGAGAGCCAGGAGGAAGCCTCACACACACACACACACACCACACACACACACACACACACACACACACACACACACACACACACACACACACACACACACACACACACACACACACACACACACACACACACACAACCCAAACCCACAACGTTGTACTGTTGTCTGTCCCAGATGCCGATTAAAAATTGAAAGGACATAGAGTGCTGGCCTGTTCCTTACTTATGATTTAAGTAGTAGAGTAAACAGCCATAAGTGCAGTTATTACAGAAAAAAAAAAAAAAACAATTAAACAAGAACAAGAGTCTGCACCAGCTAAGTGTCTCAACAGAAGACATTTTCGCCCTTCTTCGAGTGGATTTGACACTGATTGGCAGAAGGAGTTGTCTGTCAAGGCAAGTATTCCCCTCCCCGCCCACTTGAATTTAATTTAATTAATAACACTAAATACCGGCATAGTAGATTATGAGTGCATTTACATGCACATTGCACACACAAAAAAACGTTTATTATCAGATTTCTAGAGTTACCTGATTATTCAAGTGTCATGTAAACAGCATCCTTTACCGGATAAAAGCCGTTATCAGTTTATGAGAAAACTGGTAAACACACCTGGTTACTGCTGAGTCATCAGGTTTATTCAATGTCCACTCACACACGTTACTGTAAGGTGAGTTCCCAATATTTCATCAGATTATTGCCATTCTCAGTTATCTGTTTATTGTGTGCATGTAAACGCACTCATATGTGTGTGTGTGTGTGTGTGTGTGTGTGTGTGTGTGTTCAGTGTGCATGGAATGGAACCTGCAACTGTATGATGCTATATAGGACGACTCAGCGTGACGTCACTTTGCCACCCAGAAATGTGGAACCCCACGGCAGTTATTCGTATACGAGTTGTGCCAAACAAATGTTAATATCTTAAAAACTATACATCACATCGCTTATATTTTGACATTCTGAGTGAGAGCAGAATTAGCTCAAGAGTTTGATGTATAATATATGCATGTCATGTTAAAGTTGTGTGAACTGTCGCAGTTTTTAAAATGTAAACAGAGTTAGCCGGCTAGGCACACAACCAACCAGACACTCAAGCCTCACGCCACTTGGGCTCCATAGGGTTCCATTGCCGTTGCCACCCAGTGACGCAGTTTGTTTACCAAAATTCTGCTCGGCTGATCCCTCGTATACTGAACAGTGTGTTGATGAGATACTAGCTCATCAAGGAGAGTGGCCTTCTGCACTGTGGGATTCATTCTCCTATCAGCTGAGGAAATATTCATGATGGATAAGTAAATACACCATCTCTCATCTTGATATTGTTTTTTTTTCTAAGACGAAAACATCATCGCTGATGACATCACATCATTAGGTAATTAGGGCAATCACCTAAATCCGGCTCCATCAGGTCACCCGCACGTGTGCTCTTTACACTCCCTGAAAGTTTCAGCCCGATCGCACGTAAAACGGCATAGCTGTGGCCGGACACAATTCTGCTCAGAGCAATTGTGCTTGCGCATGCCAATAGAGCAGGCGAGGCCGCGCAGCGGGCGAGCTGCAGGGTGGGTGAGGCTTAGTGCTCCCAGCCATCACAGCGCTCCACAGCGCCCCTCTGGTACTAACCCGGAAAAAATAATCGGCGCAGAATTCGGATAAAAAGAGGCACTTATTAGCAGCATCGAGCTTTCAAACCCTGCCGTCGAGAAACAATGAACCCTTCTGCTTTGGTAGGTGGCTTTGAAATGTTTCTGTGACACTTGTAAATACGATTTAGACTGTTGGGAGTTTCAGCAGCGGGGAAGGGGCTGTGGAGGGGAGATGATGAAGGAAGGGCCTATATCCTTTAGCCAGCCTGCAGACATCTCTGCCATGGTTGTAACACAGCTCTCTGCTATCCTCTAGCCAGCCTGTTGGCTCTCCCTGCAGACAGCTCTGCCTCTGGTTGTAACACAGCTCTCTGCTATCCTCTAGCCAGCCTGTTGGCTCTCCCTGCAGACATTATGATGATAATCCCACCCTGAGTCATAGACCACCTGTTCACCCATTTCCCCTGCTTCACTCTCTGCTGCTGCCTGCTGGACAAGCTAAGAGCTACACTTCACTTTGGATTCCCACTGGAGAAAGTGAGCTGGTCAATAGCAGCAAGTCCTTAAATATTTGCTATACAAAGTATGAAGTTACGGAATTCACAAAGCACTTTCAAAACTTCAAGATTAACGTTACTCATAATAATTGCATAGTCGCTGGTCCCTAAGACATTAAGAGGTCCTTAAAGGGCTCATTTAGAAGTTTTGATGTGGGCTTGTATGAGGTCCTTAAAGGGCTCATTTAGATGTTTTGATGTGGGGTTGTATGAGGTACTTGATGTGTTGATGTGGGCTTGTATAAGGTACTTGATGTTTTGATGTGGGGTTGTATGAGGTACTTGATGTGTTGATGTGGGTTTGTATGAGGTACTTGATGTTTTGATGTGGGGTTGTATGAGGTACTTGTGTGATGTGGGGTTGTATGAGGTACTTGATGTTTTGATGTGGGGTTGTATGAGGTACTTGATGTGTTGATGTGGGGTTGTATGAGGTACTTGTGTGATGTGGGGTTGTATGAGGTACCTGTATGAGGTACTTGATGTGTTGATGTGGGGTTGTATGAGGTACTTGATGTTGTGATGTGGGGTTGTATGAGGTACTTGATGTTTTGATGTGGGGTTGTATGAGGTACTTGATGTGGGGTTGTATGAAGTACTTGTGTGATGTGGGGTTGTATGAGGTACTTGTGTGATGTGGGGTTGTATGAGGTACTTGATGTTTTGATGTGGGGTTGTATGAGCTACTTGATGTTTTGATGTGGGGTTGTATGAGGTACTTGATGTGTTGATGTGGGGTTGTATGAGGTACTTGTGTGATGTGGGGTTGTATGAGGTACTTGATGTTGTGATGTGGGGTTGTATGAGGTACTTGTGTGATGTGGGGTTGTATGAGGTACTTGATGTGTTGATGTGGGGTTGTATGAGGTACTTGTGTGATGTGGGGTTGTATGAGGTACTTGTATGAGGTACTTGCCGACAGTCATGCAGTAGAATACAGCCGGCGCAGAGAGAAATGGAGACCGGCCGCGTCAGGCAAGAGCTGTCTGCTGAGTGTGAACAGGGTCACCGGCTCTTTCCATGTTTGCACACAACCAACCAATCACTTTAGAGAGCCAGACAGACTGGGCGGGCTCTGGCCTGGCCCGGTGTGTTCCATGTTTGCACACAACCAACCAATCACTTTAGAGAGCCGGACACAGTGGGCGGGCTCCTGCCCGGCCCGACTCTTTCCATGTTTACACACAACCAATTAAACACATTTCACGAATTATTAGCATGTCTTCAACGAGAGCGAAGTCATTGACGAGTGAAACGTCCAATTATCTGCCACCGTCAACACAGTCAGTTACAGCTGCTAGTCTCCTTCACGCCCTCCATATACTGTATTTGCCATAGGCTTCCTCTCCTCCTGGCCAACCCCAACTGGCAACCGATGACAACCTCCAGCTGAGTCAGCCAATGCAGTTGCAGTCTTACCCTTTGTGGTGATGTTAATATCACGCAGGGCTTTTTGTCATCCTGATAACCTCTGGCTCCTTATCTGCGGGGCTCCCTGCCTCTGACAGGAGCTGTCCACCTCCATGAACCACCGCCACTGTCTGGACTCAACCTGTCCCTGACTGCTACAACCCCCAAACACAGGCCTCCTGCCGTATGACTAGGTGTGTCAATCTTTTTGGTATCTCTCACGATTCCATTCGATTCTGATTCCTGGGGTCACGATTCGATTAAAAATCGATTTTCGATTCAAAACGATACCCGATTCAAAATCAATTCTTGATTCAGTACACAGGGGGATTGCATGATCTACTCTGGTCCAATGTGTGCTAAGAAAGGCAGTGTAGCAAATTGTATTAGCAATGATTGTTTTGTTTTTTGAAAACAAACAAAACTAACCCTAACCCTGATTGCAATAATGTAAATACAGTACACACAAGGCAACCCTAAGACAAAAGGATACAATTTATTCATGCTAAACTTGCACAAATAAAAACGTAGTATCTCTCAGTTCTCAGTGACTTCAAGAAAAACAAGTTAAAGTAATACAAAAAGTAAAGATGCAAAAAGAAACGATTCTTGAAGACAGGCAGACAGACAGACAGACAGACAGACAGACAAACAGACAGACAGACACACACACAGACAGACAGACAGACAGACAGACAGACAGACAGACAGACAGACAGACAGACAGACAGACAGACAGACAGACAGACCGACGGACATACAGACAGAATCATTACATGGCAATTTACAGAAAGTTCGGCTAAAAATGTTGAGAGTGCAAGTTTGACAAAGTATGATGCCAGCAGGTTCACACAGGTTTTCAATGTGTTTCCATGATGCCAGCAGGTTCACACAGGCTTTCAATGTGTTTCCATGATGCCAGCAGGTTCACACAGGCTTTCAATGTGTTTCCATGATGCCAGCAGGTGCTCTTATCAAATCCATGCAAAGCAAATAAGTGCTTCCCTTTTGCACAGATTGCATAGTTGGTTCCTAATCAATTAGACCTGTCTCTCTCTCTTCCTCTTGCTAATGGAATAGTCCAAACTCACCATATATCAGAGGCAGAATTTCAGCAGAGAGCAGCAGCCATCGAGGTCCATATGGAAACCCACACAGGTTCGAAAGCAGGTAAGAAGAGAAAAAAGGTTAGCAAATTCTCATGAAAGTCTGGGCAAAATGCACACTTCAATCACATGAAGATGTCATGTCTCATGACTTGACTGACGTTACCCTTAAATTAGCTTAGTCGCTTCAGAGGTCATAAAAAGAAATGTCCTGTGTACAATAACATTACATTCATATTCTCTATCTGATTGTTCCGACTCTTTCTCAGAAAAATCTAGCTGCTGATATTGAATGAAATATTCAAATAGAAGATGCCATGTTTTTATGGCTGGACTATTACACCAAATGGGGGGATCTAGATGTGTGTGCATCATCTATCTATCTATCTATCTATCTATCTAAAAATCATCTTATGACATGACTGATGATGTCATAGGGACTGATGATGTAATAGGCATTGTGCAATTGTGGTTTTTGATTACACCCAGGCAATTGTGACATCACTGATGATGTCATAGACATTGTGACATCATTGTGATGTCATCAGTGACCAGGCCTGCTTGGTACTTTCGGTGGATGGTTGTAAAGATAAGACCAGAGTGAGAATAAGAGGAGCCAAACTCTCTCCTGTGCTGGTACAGCGCGAAACGGAGATAGTCTGGCAAACGAGACTATTTGGCGATATAAAAAGGGGTGATTGACAGCTGTGACAGCCAGTCTCAAACCTCTGTCAGACTGTACTGGCATGGCTCTACGCAGTACGCACAGACATCGGTCCCAAATGACGTCACACAAGTAAGATGGCCGCTCGCTAACCAGATATTTGCCTTCACTTTTGCGGTAGGAAGTAGAGACGTGTTGTCCATACACACTATACAAGTGTTAGCGTCGAGCCTCTAATTGCTCAACATACTAGTGTTCGCATGGACATGATTTTGGTGTCCACTGTCCTCTCACTTTCAGGGCCAAGGACAATCTACCCAGAAATAACTTGGTGCATTCCCTTAACTAAGTCTCATCATACTTGGTGCATTCCCTTAAGTCTCATCATACTTGGTGCATTCCCTTAACTAAGTCTCATCATACTTCCCTTAACTAAGTCTCATCATACTTGGTGCATTCCCTTAATTAAGTCTCATCATACTTGGTGCATTCCCTTAACTAAGTCGCATCATACTTGGTGCATTCCCTTAACTAAGTCGCATCATACTTGGTGCATTCCCTTAACTAAGTCTCATCATACTTGGTGCATTCCCTTAACTAAGTCTCATCATACTTCCCTAACTAAGTCGCATCATACTTGGTGCATTCCCTTAACTAAGTATCATCATACATGGTGCATTCCCTTAACTAAGTCGCATCATACTTGGTGCATTCCCTTAAATAAGTATCATCATACTTGGTGCATTAGGTTCAAATCCCGGTGGATTTTTTTTTATACATTGATACTTGATGGGAGAGGAGAGGAGAAGGGAAGGGAAGGAGACGAGGAGGAGAGGAGAGGAGAGGAGAGGAGAAGGGAAGGGAAGGAGATGAGGAGGAGAGGAGAGGAGAGGAGAGGAGAGCAGAGCAGGGGACAAGTCCAGGCATGCCCGCTGTCCCGAAAACCTCCTATCTGCGGTACTAGCCTGGAACCTCCTTGTAAGTCAGGAATGAAATACTTATAGCAGAACGAAAGGGGCGGGCTGGGGGTGTGGCCATGGGCGAGTGGTATAAACACCTGTCTCATACCCAGGATAAGTCTCATCATACTTGGTGCATTCCCTTAACTAAGTCTCATCATACTTGGTGCATTCCCTTAACTAAGTCTCATCATACTTGGTGCATTCCCTTAACTAAGTCTCATCATACTTGGTGCATTCCCTTAACTAAATCTCATCATACTTGGTGCATTCCCTTAACTAAGTCTCATCATACTTGGTGCATTCCCTTAACTAAGTCTCATCATACTTGGTGCATTCCCTTAACTAAGTCTCATCATACTTGGTGCATTCCCTTAACTAAGTCTCATCATACTTGGTGCATTCCCTTAACTAAGTCTCATCATACTTGGTGCATTCCCTTAACTAAGTCTCATCATACTTGGTGCATTCCCTTAACTAAGTCTCATCATACTTGGTGCATTCCCTTAACTAAGTCTCATCATACTTGGTGCATTCCCTTAACTAAGTCTCATCATACTTGGTGCATTCCCTTAACTAAGTCTCATCATACTTGCCTAAAGGGGATTGGAGAGAAAAGATGCTTCTTGGTCATGAGAGAAGTAGAAAATGAAGACGTCCCATCCCATCAGCTATGTCATTTAATGCAAGATTGTTTCGAAACCCCATTCATGCGAATGGGGGAAAAACTCGCAAAACTCGCGCTTAATCGCGAATAGCAAACCGCTATGAAGAAACCCTTAGCAATGTCATCAATGACCCGCACGTTTTAAGTTCTGGCATGTCTATGTTGTGCGAAAAATGTGGGCGGCATAACGTGCCAAAAGTGGCAGATATAATAATTATAAGTATAATAATAAGTATGGGGGACTTTATAATGTAACTTTAACCTGGTTAATCAGACAGCCACTGCTTCCTCCTAACTATAAATACATTTTCACTGCTCTCTTATCACACAGAGGCAGTGTTCAATATTTAATATCCACTGGAATGGAATGTAGTTCCTATTAAAATCAAGACAGGGAGCTCAACTTTCAACATGTCCTATCTCAGCACTTAACCCACTCCCTTTATTTTGCAGCCCAAGTGAAAACCTACTGTGTAGGTAGGTCTACTGTGTAGGTAGGTCTACTGTGTAGGGCCTACTGTGTAGGTAGGTCTACCTACACAGTAGACCTACCTACTGTGTAGGTAGATCTACTGTGTAGGTAGGTCTACTGTGTAGGGCCTACTGTGTAGGTGGGCCTACTGTGTAGGTAGGTCTACCTACACAGTAGACCTACCTACTGTGTAGGTAGATCTACTGTGTAGGTAGATCTAGGTAGGTCTACTGTGTAGGGCCTACTGTGTAGGTAGGTCTACCTACACAGGTAGGTCTACTGTGTAGGTAGGTCTACTGTGTAGGTAGACCTACCTACTGTGTAGGTAGACCTACCTACTGTGTAGGTAGATCTACTGTGTAGGTAGATCTACTGTGTAGGTAGGTCTACTGTGTAGGGCCTACTGTGTAGGTAGGTCTACCTACACAGTAGTCCTACTATATGAAAGCCCTATTAAACCGGACAACATGAGTCCTGAGGGAGATGACAACACATCAGCATTTCTCTGAGTCACTGGACAGTCGGTCCACCAGGGACATTTTCACATCAGGGGAAGATGGCATGCTATGTAGGCAGCAGTAAGATAGTTTGCTTTTAAAGGTTTTGGGATTTGACAGTAGACTGCTGTCAGTGAGCACTGAAGATGACAGTATGGCTGCTGTCAGTGTGCACTGAAGATGGTGCTGTCAGTGAGCACTGAAGATGACAGTAGGCTGCTGTCAGTGAGCACTGAAGATGGTGCTGTCAGTGAGCACTGAAGATGACAGTAGGCTGCTGTCAGTGTGCACTGAAGATGACAGTAGGCTGCTGTCAGTGAGCACTGAAGATGACAGTATGGCTGCTGTCAGTGTGCACTGAAGATGGTGCTGTCAGTGAGCACTGAAGATGGTGCTGTCAGTGAGCACTGAAGATGACAGTAGGCTGCTGTCAGTGTGCACTGAAGATGACAGTAGGCTGCTGTCAGTGAGCACTGAAGATGACAGTATGGCTGCTGTCAGTGTGCACTGAAGATGGTGCTGTCAGTGAGCACTGAAGATGGCGCTGTCAGTGAGCACTGAAGATGGTGCTGTCAGTGAGCACTGAAGATGGTGCTGTCAGTGTGCACTGAAGATGGTGCTGTCAGTGTGCACTGAAGATGGTGCTGTCAGTGTGCACTGAAGATGGTGCTGTCTGTGTGCACTGAAGATGCTGCTGTCAGTGAGCACTGAAGATGGTGCTATAGGTTTGTTAGCAGACATCAGGGCTATAGGTTTGTCAGCAGACATCAGGGCTATAGGTTTGTTAGCAGACATCAGGGCTATAGGTTTGTTAGCAGACATTAGGGCTATAGGTTTGTTAGCAGACATTAGGGCTATAGGTTTGTTAGCAGACATTAGGGCTATAGGTTTGTTAGCAGACATCAGGGCTATATGTTTGTTAGCAGACATTAGGGCTATAGGTTTGTTAGCAGACATTAGGACTATATGTTTGTTAGCAGACATTAGGACTATATGTTTGTTAGCAGACATCAGGGCTATATGTTTGTTAGCAGACATTAGGGCTATATGTTTGTTAGCAGACATTAGGGCTATAGGTTTGTTAGCAGACATCAGGGCTATAGGTTTGTTAGCAGACATCAGGGCTATAGGTTTGTTAGCAGACATCAGGGCTATATGTTTGTTAGCAGACATTAGGGCTATAGGTTTGTTAGCAGACATTAGGACTATAGGTTTGTTAGCAGACATTAGGGCTATAGGTTTGTCAGCAGACATCAGGGCTATAGGTTTGTTAGCAGACATCAGGGCTATAGGTTTGTTAGCAGACATTAGGGCTATAGGTTTGTTAGCAGACATTAGGGCTATAGGTTTGTTAGCAGACATTAGGGCTATAGGTTTGTTAGCAGGCATCAGGGCTATATGTTTGTTAGCAGACATTAGGGGTATAGGTTTGTTAGCAGACATTAGGGGTATAGGTTTGTTATCAGACATTAGGACTATAGGTTTGTTAGCAGACATTAGGACTATAGGTTTGTTAGCAGACATTAGGGGTATAGGTTTGTTAGCAGACATTAGGACTATAGGTTTGTTAGCAGACATCAGGGCTATAGGTTTGTTAGCAGACATCAGGGCTATAGGTTTGTTAGCAGACATTAGGACTATAGGTTTGTTAGCAGACATTAGGGCTATAGGTTTGTTAGCAGACATTAGGACTATAGGTTTGTTAGCAGACATTAGGACTATAGGTTTGTTAGCAGACATTAGGACTATAGGTTTGTTAGCAGACATTAGGGCTATAGGTTTGTTAGCAGACATCAGGGCTATAGGTTTGTTAGCAGACATCAGGGCTATAGGTTTGTTAGCAGACATTAGGACTAGGTTTGTTAGCAGACATTAGGACTATAGGTTTGTTAGCAGACATTAGGACTATAGGTTTGTTAGCAGACATTAGGACTATAGGTTTGTTAGCAGACATTAGGACTATAGGTTTGTTAGCAGACATTAGGGGTATAGGTTTGTTAGTAGACATTAGGGCTATAGGTTTGTTAGCAGACATTAGGGCTATAGGTTTGTTAGCAGACATCAGGGCTATAGGTTTGTTAGCAGACATTAGGGCTATAGGTTTGTTAGCAGACATCAGGGCTATAGGTTTGTTAGCAGACATTAGGACTATAGGTTTGTTAGCAGACATTAGGGCTATAGGTTTGTTAGCAGACATTAGGGCTATAGGTTTGTTAGCAGACATCAGGGCTATAGGTTTGTTAGCAGACATTAGGGCTATAGGTTTGTTAGCAGACATTAGGACTATAGGTTTGTCAGCAGACATTAGGGCTATAGGTTTGTTAGCAGGTGTTAGCGGACATTCTCACTGCCTTTCAAACTGCAATTTTTTACAAGATGTCTTCACACGATTGGTAGGTAGAGATCTCCAATTGTCTGAGAGCCAAGACTAAGCTGGGCTGAGGCCAGGGGTTTCACAGACATGCACTAAGCCTGGCTGAGGCCAGGGGTTTCACAGACATGCACTAAACTGGGCTGAGGCCAGGGGTTTCAAAGACATGCACTAAGCCTGGCTGAGGCCAGGGGTTTCACAGACATGCACTAAGCTGGACTGAGGCCAGGGGTTTCACAGACATGCACTAAGCCTGGCTGAGGCCAGGGGTTTCACAGACATGCACTAAGCTGGGCTGAGGCCAGGGGTTTCACAGACATGCACTAAGCTGGGCTGAGGCCAGGGGTTTCACAGACATGCACTAAGCTGGGCTGAGGCCAGGGGTTTCACAGACATGCACTAAGCCTGGCTGAGGCCAGGGGTTTCACAGACATGCACTAAGCTGGGCTGAGGCCAGGGGTTTCACAGACATGCACTAAGCTGGGCTGAGGCCAGGGGTTTCACAGACATGCACTAAGCTGGGCTGAGGCCAGGGGTTTCACAGACATGCACTAAGCTGGGCTGAGGCCAGGGGTTTCACAGACATGCACTAAGCTGGGCTGAGGCCAGGGGTTTCAGAGATGCTGAGCAGGATCAAAAGGTGTCGGTAAGCTCATGTCACCAGGCTCTCCACAGCCTGGCTTCTATTGCTGTGCAGTTTGAGATCCAGTGTGAGATCCGATCACCTGTTTCCAGTTTATGCTGTCCCTGGAAACATTGGACCCTGGGAACATAGATAGGACCCTGGGAACATAGATAGGACCCTGGGGACATAGATAGGAGCCTGGGAACATAGATAGGAGCCTGGGAACATAGATAGGACCCTGGGGACATAGATAGGACCCTGGGAACATAGATAGGAGCCTGGGAACATAGATAGGAGCCTGGGAACATAGATAGGACCCTGGGGACATAGATAGGAGCCTGGGAACATAGATAGGAGCCTGGGAACATAGATAGGAGCCTGGGGACATAGATAGGACCCTGGGGACATAGATAGGAGCCTGGGAACATAGATAGGAGCCTGGGAACATAGATAGGAGCCTGGGAACATAGATAGGACCCTGGGGACATAGATAGGAGCCTGGGAACATAGATATGACCCTGGGAACATAGATGGGACCCTGGGAACATAGATATGGCCCTGGGAACATAGATAGGACCATGGGAACATATATATGACCCTGGGAACATAGATAGGACCATGGGAACATAGATAGGACCCTTGGAACATAGATAGGACCCTGGCAACATAGATATGACCCTGGGAACATAGATAGGACCATGGGAACATAGATAGGACCCTGGGAACATAGATAGGACTATGGGAACATATATATGACCCTGGGAACATAGATAGGACCATGGGAACATAGATAGGACCCTTGGAACATAGATAGGACCCTGGCAACATAGATATGACCCTGGGAACATAGATAGGACCATGGGAACATAGATATGACCCTGGGAACATAGATAGGACCCTGGGAACATAGATATGACCCTGGGAACATAGATAGGACCCTGGGAACATAGATAGGGCCCTGGGAACATAGATAGCACCCTGGGAACATAGATATGACCCTGGGAACATAGATATGACCCTGGGAACATAGATATGACCCTGGGAACCCTGGGAACATAGATAGGACCCTGGGAACATAGATATGACCCTGGGAACATAACTATGACCATGGGGACAAAGATATGACCCTGGGAACATAGATAGGACCATGGGAACATAGATATGACCCTGGGAACATAACTATGACCCTGGGAACATAGATAGGACCATGGGAACATAGATATGACCCTGGGAACATAGATAGGACCATGGGAACATAGATATGACCCTGGGAACATAGATATGACCCTGGGAACATAGATAGGACCATGGGAACATAACTATGACCATGGGGACATAGATATGACCCTGGGAACATAGATAGGACCATGGGAACATAACTATGACCATGGGGACATAGATATGACCCTGGGAACATAGATAGGACCCTGGGAACATAACTATGACCATGGGGACATAGATATGACCCTGGGAACATAGATATGACCCTGGGAACATAGATAGGACCATGGGAACATAGATATGACCCTGGGAACATAGATAGGACCATGGGAACATAGATAGGACCCTGGGAACATAGATAGGACCATGGGAACATAGATATGACCCTGGGAACATGGATAGGACCTTGGGAACATGGATAGGACCCTGGGAACATGGATAGGACCTTGGGAACATAGACCCTGGGAACATATGGCTCGGTCAGGGTGAGGAGACAGAGCAGTTGGTTGGTCCAGATGTAGGAGGCAGAAACAGTGCAGCAGCAGCAGCAGACTGGGTTTAGCCAGCTGACAGACAGCAGAGTAGAAACACTCTGTTCTGCTCCCGGTGGACAGAAAGGCTAATCCACCTCCAATCCCTTCACTGAATTTAGTTGCTTTTAGTACCTGCTGCCTGCCATGCCTCTGTTCACCTGACTCACTTTACGCCTAAGGTAGCCCACAACAACATGGAGACAGAAAGAATGTTCAGTGATCTAGCAGCTACAACTATCATCCCCTTATGCCTCCCCCCCATAAAAAATATAATAATAATAATAATAATAATAATAATAATAATAATAATAATAATAATAATAATAATAATAATAATAATAATAAATAAATAAATAAATAAATAAATAAAAGATAACCCCACATAAACTGGTTATTCTAAGCAGCCTACTGCAGCAGTTAATTCAACAGCACAGTATACAGATGTAAACAGCAGCAGTTTGGTTGTAGTCTACCTACAGTATACCTGGTCAGATGCCAGCGGGTCTTCTGAGCCTCTTCTGACGTGGTGTAGATTGCTCTTTCTGTCCCACCATCAGCATCAGCACCGTGCAGGCAGGCAGGAGCTCCTCGCCTCTGGACGAGTAGCTGCGTCAAGCTGCTACAGGAGCAGCACGCGAACGATTTAGCCTTCAAAATAAAAGCATGAAATAAAAATAAAAATAAAAGCATTTGTCAATGGAAGTTGAACTACTGAAAACCAGTCTAGTGTCAAGGTTATTCTAGTTAACTAAAACCTAAAACTAGGTGGAAAATACATCATTAGCTGGGATAAAAAGTAAAAAAAGAAATAGGTGAGGGAGACAAAATAATATATAGAAACTGTATTTAGTTTTTGACTGTCGATTTGGTCCAATTTGTCAACACAACAAGCTGGTTGCTGGGACATGTTTATTGAGAGTGGGACATGACTGTGAGTCAACTGCCTCGAAGTGTTGTGTTTGTATTGTAATAATAATAATAATAATAATAATAATAATAATAATAATAATAATAATAATAATAATAACAGCCACCTGAACTTCTTAAATCTTGTCCCCGACAAATACACCCCATAATAATCAGAATCAGAATCACTTTTATTGCCACAGTATGCAAGTTACATGCGAGGAATCTGCCTTAGTGTCTGTATGCAGCATAGCGGTCACATCAATATACAGAGATAAGAAGTAGGAAGATAACTAAAAGACAATCGCAATGTTACAAGTGCAATCAAATCAAATATACATCAGTGGAGGAGTGTTCAATGGACATTGAATATGAATTTACATTGAATATACATGATATTTACAGAGTTAAATAGGCGTTAAATAGGCGGTGAATTTACATGAATTTACAGTACGAGTTAAATATGAGTTTACATTGAATTTACATGAATTTACAGTCCAAGTTAAACAGGCATTAAATTAGATATGAGTTATAGTCTGACTGAGGGGTCAGCCATGATGTAGGGCCTAGTTAACAAGAGTAGTCTAATGGTGTAGAGATGTCATAACTACAGTTACGATGATGTCGACAGTGATGATGTCATATCTCAAGACAGAGCTACATAGAATGGCAAGGTGTTTAAGAACAGCCCATATACATGTGCCTGTAATTGCCTGATCGTCCACAGCTGTGTTTGGTGGGGTGCAGCACCCCAAGTTAGCATCTCTCATAATGAGTAGGAGGAGCTGTGTAGGAGCTGTGTAGGAGCTGTGTAGGAGCTGTGTAGGAGCTGTGTAGGAGGGGAGCTGTGTAGGAGCTGTGTAGGAGCTGTGTAGGAGCTGTGTAGCGAGTGACGACACAGTCCTGAAAGGGGGCGGGGCTAGTTCTGCTCCAGCAGCTGTTAGCCGTCACATTTCTGCACAGTAACAGAAAAGTTAGCACAACTCAAATGTTACTGTAGACTCATATTTCTGCCAGACAGCATTCAGAGGTGCAGGTGCAGGAAAATAGGCCATGCTTTTGTTTTTGCTTGTTTGTCTGTGTGTGTGTGTGTGTGTGTGTGTGTGTGTGTGTGTGTGTGTGTGTGTGTGTGTGTGTGTGTGTGTGTGTGTGTGTGTGTGTGTGTGTGTGTGTGTGTGTCGTGTCGTGTGTGTGTGTGTGTGTGTGTGTGTGTGTGTGTGTGTGTGTGTGTGTGTGTGCGTGTGTGTGTGTGTGTGTGTGTGTGCGTGTGTAAAACGTCTGGCTGACAGCCAGGCGAATGGAACAGCTGTAGCTGAGAATATGTGGAACTGAGAAAACATCTGAAACCTTTTCACTTTCCCTAGTGCATCTTAAAATAGTGCATTACACTGTGGGCTGGGCGATATGGACCAAAAATCATATCTCTGTATTTTTAGGCTGAACGATACACAATCTCTCTATACAAAGTGGGCTAAATGTTCAGTTGTATTTAGTCAAAGCCACATTTGAGATTTCACAAGCACTTTGATTAAAAGATGACTGTGATAAAAAAATAAAAATGCAAAGACAGGGTTTCCTCGAATATCATGATATTTTTTACCAAATACTTATATATTGATATTACGACAACATTGCAGGGATGACTATGTGCTTTCACAAAATATTGACACAATGAGATTTTTGATAAGTAATCCTCGGTAATGTGGATATAATGACGAAGTGGGTAAAGGCAAATAATAGAAGAGCTAGAACAGTCTGGTAAGTTGAGCCTTTAAAACCAGGAAAAGACAACACATTATGCCACATCACCATTACCATATCCAAAATGTAAGGCGATAGCTGTCTCATATGACAACATCGATATATTCCCAAACCCTATGTGGTACCACACACACACACACACACACACACACACACACACACACACACACACACACACTCACACACACACACACACACACACACACACACACACACACACACACACACACACACACACACACACCATGGCTGTGATGATGTGTTGTTTGAGACATAGTGTTGAGCTGCAGTCAGAGATATTTCCCGCAAATGAGCTGGCTGCCGGCCTGCGAGTGATAAGAGAGCTACAGCAGTGCCGCCCAACAGCCACACAGCAGCCATACTACTGCACCAGCCATAGAGCTGCAGCACTGCCCCCCAACAGAGCCACACCTCTACACATTCTATTTTAAGCCCACATCCACCTCTACACATTCTATTTTAAGCCCACATCCACCTCTACACATTCTATTTTAAGCCCACATCCACCTCTACACATTCTATTTTAAGCCCACATCCACCTCTACACATTCTATTTTATGCCCATATCCACCTCTACACTTTCTATTTTAAGCCCACATACACTTTCTATTTTAAGCCCACATCCACCTCTACACTTTCTATTTTAAGCCCACATACACTTTCTATTTTAAGCCCACATCCACCTCTACACTTTCTATTTTAAGCCCACATACACTTTCTATTTTAAGCCCACATCCACCTCTACACTTTCTATTTTAAGCCCACATACACTTTCTATTTTAAGCCCACATCCACCTCTACACTTTCTATTTTAAGCCCACATCCACCTCTACACATTCTATTTTAAGCCCACATCCACCTCTACACGTTCTATTTTAAGCCCACATCCACCTCTACACGTTCTATTTTAAGCCCACATCCACCTCTACACGTTCTATTTTAAGCCCACATCCACCTCTACACATTCTATTTTAAGCCCACATCCACATCTACACATTCTATTTTAAGCCCACATCCACCTCTACACGTTCTATTTTAAGCCCACATCCACCTCTACACGTTCTATTTTAAGCCCACATCCACATCTGCACGTTCTATTTTAAGCCCACATCCACATCTACACGTTCTATTTTAAGCCCACATGCACTGCTACACTTTCTATTTTAAGCCCACATCCACCTCTACACTTTCTATTTTAAGCCCACATCCACCGCTACACTTTCTATTTTAAGCAGCAGCAATGAGACGAGTGCGTGGCATATCTATAAAAATAGACTTTCTTTATTGGAAATAGACAAAAGTGCAACAGACAAGAACTCACTTGCATCTTAGCCAGGTGGTTACAGTGGAAAAAACAACAACAATACGATACAGTAATACAACTACAACACTGTTAAACAATAGTTGCATAAATTATAGTACAAAACTGTACACAGTCTTACAGTATTTACACATGGTATATTCGTCGAGTGCCACATTTATTTCATTCCTCCCATTCTTTTTAAATAAACAGTAAACAAGAGAGCTAACAGCAATGCTTTAGTCAAGCCACATGATGTGATTTGGAATGATGTATTTCTCTGTCCTCCTCTCCTGTCATGATGGCAAACTAAGGAGAAAGCCGTATCATGAAGACACTGAACTAGACTGATCAGTGGTCAGCAGTCCACCTCCAACCACTGAGGCCATTTACAGATACACAACATAAGCATGTCAATGTCAAAAAAAATAAAAACTAGAATAGATGACTATGGCAAAATACACATCATATACATTTCTGTATTGTCATTATTATTATTATTATTATTATAAAAAATATGTAATTCATTTTCAAATGTCATTAACAAACATTTCATGTCAAAGGTGTGGACATTTGCTTTGGGAAGCACCTCAATGTAGTCTTTCTCTCCAGCAGTACTTAATAGTACTTTACCAAGTTGCAACCTGATGATACTCAAAGGAAAAATCCACCTTGGGCTCCTCTCATCAGTTTGGGATGTTCAATGCATTTCCCAGAGTCATTTTGTGATGTGAAGTGTTGCCATCTTTCCCCTCAACCTGCCTCGTCTGTGTCGGTTAGAGATATTTCCTACATTTCCCAGAATGCCTTTAGACAACGCCAAGAGAAGGAGCGTTAACTTTTTTCAATCAAAACCTCATCTACATTTGGCCAGTTATCCATACACTACACAAGCAACGGCTAAATGGATCCAGAAATGCATTGTACAGTATATTGGATATTGCATAGAGCTTGTTTTAGTGTTGTATGGCGGTTTGTTTTCTTTGGTGCAGAGAGTACAAAACCTACTGTTTCCCTCTGTAAGATCTAGCGTGTCTTTACATTGCGTCATCAGTGCGTCAGTCCACCATACAGTATGTCTGCATATACCGTTGCTGGCAGACCAGTCAGAAAGCCCCACATCAACCCAACAAAAGACCAGTCAGAAAGACCCACATCAACCCAACAAAAGACCAGTCAGAAAGACCCACATCAACCCAACAAAAGACCAGTCAGAAAGACCCACATCAACCCAACAAAAGACCAGTCAGAAAGACCCACATCAACCCAACAAAAGACCAGTCAGAAAGACCCACATCAACCAAACAAAAGACCAGTCAGAAAGACCCACATCAACCCAACAAAAGACCAGTCAGAAAGACCCACATCAACCCAACAAAAGACCAGTCAGAAAGACCCACATCAACCCAACAAAAGACCAGTCAGAAAGTCCCACATCAACCCAACAAAAGACCAGTCAGAAAGACCCACATCAACCCAACAAAAGACCAGTCAGAAAGACCCACATCAACCCAACAAAAGACCAGTCAGAAAGACCCACATCAACCCAACAAAAGACCAGTCAGAAAGCCCCACATCAACCCAACAAAAGACCAGTCAGAAAGACCCACATCAACCCAACAAAAGACCAGTCAGAAAGACCCACATCAACCCAACAAAAGACCAGTCAGAAAGACCCACATCAACCCAACAAAAGACCAGTCAGAAAGACCCACATCAACCCAACAAAAGACCAGTCAGAAAGCCCCACATCAACCCAACAAAAGACCAGTCAGAAAGTCCCACATCAACCCAACAAAAGACCAGTCAGAAAGACCCACATCAACCCAACAAAAGACCAGTCAGAAAGACCCACATCAACCCAACAAAAGACCAGTCAGAAAGCCCCACATCAACCAAACAAAAGACCAGTCAGAAAGCCCCACATCAACCCAACAAAAGACCAGTCAGAAAGACCCACATCAACCCAACAAAAGACCAGTCAGAAAGCCCCACATCAACCAAACAAAAGACCAGTCAGAAAGACCCACATCAACCCAACAAAAGACCAGTCAGAAAGACCCACATCAACCAAACAAAAGACCAGTCAGAAAGCCCCACATCAACCCAACAAAAGACCAGTCAGAAAGACCCACATCAACCCAACAAAAGACCAGTCAGAAAGACCCACATCAACCAAACAAAAGACCAGTCAGAAAGACCCACATCAACCAAACAAAAGACCAGTCAGAAAGACCCACATCAACCCAACAAAAGACCAGTCAGAAAGACCCACATCAACCAAACAAAAGACCAGTCAGAAAGCCCCACATCAACCCAACAAAAGACCAGTCAGAAAGACCCACATCAACCCAACAAAAGACCAGTCAGAAAGCCCCACATCAACCCAACAAAAGACCAGTCAGAAAGACCCACATCAACCCAACAAAAGACCAGTCAGAAAGCCCCACATCAACCCAACAAAAGACCAGTCAGAAAGCCCCACATCAACCCAACAAAAGACCAGTCAGAAAGACCCACATCAACCCAACAAAAGACCAGTCAGAAAGCCCCACATCAACCAAACAAAAGACCAGTCAGAAAGACCCACATCAACCCAACAAAAGACCAGTCAGAAAGACCCACATCAACCCAACAAAAGACCAGTCAGAAAGACCCACATCAACCCAACAAAAGACCAGTCAGAAAGACCCACATCAACCCAACAAAAGGAAGGAAAAAAATATTCTTCATGTAAGAGATGGATCCTGAAATACAGCTGCCAGTGAATGTTTCATGTGTGTGTGTGTGTGTGTGTGTGTGTGTGTGTGTGTGTGTGTGTGTGTGTGTGTGTGTGTGTGTGTGTGTGTGTGTGTATGTGTGTATGTGTGTGTGTTCTTGTTTTGCTATCCTTATGAGGGCCAAACATCCTCCAACGCACAACCATAAGCAGGTTTGGGTTTAGGGTGAACTCAAATCAACTCTCAATAACTGTCGAACTATGATACAGTTTTTGGATATGTGTGAGATCCTGTGCAAAATAAATCAACATTGTTTTTCGGTGAAGTTCTCCTTTAAGGTAGGCAGAGTTATATGGAATGAATGTTGTCAGTGAAGGTTCCTCAATCCTCAGAAGTCTCGTAAGGCTCCGTCACATGTCGTTGTCATAGTAACGCTCCCGTCATACACGGTAACGCCGTTGTCATAGTAATGCTCCCGTCATACACGGTAACGCTCCGTCACATGTCGTTGTCATAGTAACGCTCCGTCACATGTCGTTGTCATAGTAACGCTCCCGTCATACACGGTAACGCTCCGTCACATGTCGTTGTCATAGTAACGCTCCGTCACATGTCGTTGTCATAGTAACGCTCCGTCACATGTCGTTGTCATAGTAACGCTCCCGTCATACACGGTAACGCTCCATCACATGTCGTTGTCATAGTAACGCTCCGTCACATGTCGTTGTCATAGTAACGCTCCGTCACATGTCGTTGTCATAGTAACGCTCCGTCACATGTCGTTGTCATAGTAACGCTCCGTCACATGTCGTTGTCATAGTAACGCTCCGTCACATGTCGTTGTCATAGTAACGCTCCGTCACATGTCGTTGTCATAGTAACGCTCCCGTCATACACGGTAACGCTCCATCACATGTCGTTGTCATAGTAACGCTCCGTCACATGTCGTTGTCATAGTAACGCTCCGTCACATGTCGTTGTCATAGTAACGCTCCGTCACATGTCGTTGTCATAGTAACGCTCCGTCACATGTCGTTGTCATAGTAACGCTCCATCACATGTCGTTGTCATAGTAACGCTCCCGTCATACACGGTAACGCTCCGTCACATGTCGTTGTCATAGTAACGCTCCGTCACATGTCGTTGTCATAGTGACGCTCCGTCACATGTCGTTGTCATAGTAACGCTCCGTCACATGTCGTTGTCATAGTAACGCTGCGTCACATGTCGTTGTCATAGTAACGCTCCCGTCATACACGGTAACGCTCCGTCACATGTCGTTGTCATAGTAACGCTCCGTCACATGTCGTTGTCATAGTGACGCTCCGTCACATGTCGTTGTCATAGTAACGCTCCGTCACATGTCGTTGTCATAGTCTCCGATCATCCTCCTTGTGTTTGAGGCCAGGAAGATGTCGTTGTCTCGGGGACAGTCGTGGTGGCACGAGCAGGTCTTGATGAACATCATCTTCTTGTGGAACACGTCTCCCTCGGGGCAGGTGAACTCCACCTCGGCGGTGACGGTGCTGTGAGGCGTGCAGCAGCGGTTGTCGGTGCAAACACCGCAGAACTTGGGTTTGTACAGCCGCGTGCTGGAGCAGCCCGACAGCTGGAAGCGCATCCCGTGCTGGAGCTTTGGAGTCCGGACGCATTTCTTCCCCCTCTGTGGATCAGAGCAAACGTCACGGTTATAGTTCTGCAAAGCCTCAGGACTGATTGTTCCAAAGGTTATCATGAGTGCTAGCCTGGTATCCAGCCCCATATGGATCACAATTGTCAGCACTCTTCCTATAGGTCTGGACCCAAGCCCATCCACTGCTGTTTATTCAGGACAGATACTGCCCGGGACACCTGATTGGCTGGTCGATGTAGGAGGCGGGACTTGTCTAACGTTGCCGATGACGCATTACGAGTGCTGCAACAATTGCTGCAATTGTACTTGGCCAATTTACCTCTTTTGTTTTCCTTTTTCTTTGTTCTTTTCTTTTTTACTGTTGCTTTCCTTTTTCTTCTTTATTGTTTGATTGTTTCTTTTCCTCTCGTCTTTGTTTATATTGTAGCTTTGTAAAGATTATTTTGAATATTGGTTCTAATTTCTAAGCCCTCGTTCACACAGGATGCCAAAGCAACGCTCAACCGAAGCTGTACCTACGCTGAACCCACAAGGTTCATTTTGGCGTCCTTGTTAACAGGCGAAGCCGTTCACACCACCCGCGAGCGTGCCACGCTGACGCCGTGCCGAAGCCACGCTCACGCCACGCCGAAGCAATCACTGAGGCATGAAGTCAATTGGGAGTTGTGGGCGGGTTCAAGGCGCGAGAGTAGGCGCTGAGAGGAAAAGAGTCTTGTGTGAACAACAAGGAACAAGGCGTACGTTCAGCCTGCTTCAAGCTTCAGTTCTGCTTATGTTCGGCGTCCTGTGTGAATGTAGGCTTAGCCCTCATTCACACACGCGCGCGGGTGGTGTGAACGGCTTCGCCTGTTAACAAGGAGGACGCTGAAATGAAACTTGTGGGTTCAGCGTAGGTACAGCTTGGGTTGAGCGTTGCTTCGGCGTGCTGTGTGAACGTGGGGCTCTGGTAGAGACCCTGAAGAAGCCTACCTGCACATGCTTTTTGTTGTTTTCCTTTCTTTGATCCTGTCTTTGTTTAAATCAGTGCAAAAAGAGACCCGCCCACCTTGATGTCTCTCTCCTGGTGGCTGTTGCAGGGTCGCACCATGCAGAAGCGGCTCTGCCTCTCCAGCGTGCAGCGCTCGTTGTCGTTGGTGATGCGAGAGGAGACGGCCATGCCGCAGGTGGCAGAGCACTCGCTCCACTCCGTGGTCTGGACCAGGCAGTTATCTCTGGGACTCTCCGCCTGCTGCACCGGCCCGTGAGAGGACACCTGCCTGAACACTGAGACGGGAGAGGAGGGAACCAAGGGGTGGATCTGAGAGCCTCCTGCAACGAGAAGAGGGTGGAGGTGTGGTGAGAGAAAAGTGATGAATAGAAAGTGGAATAGAAAGTGAAACGTGCCCCCCTGTGGTTGAAAATGGAGGCCAGCTCCATTGTCAACTCTTCCCTGTCAGCCATGCTATTTGCAAGTTTTGTCATGAAAAAATCTGTCAGAGTTCTAAACCAAGTTAGGAGTGTTTTGAGTCTACCAGATACATAGATGGTCATTTTGCATCATTTGATCTACTGAAGAGGAAGTTTGATTTGCCCGGCACAGACTGGTTCAGATACTTGAAGCGCTCCCAAATGAACATGCTTTTTTCGATGCATTGCTGAGCCCTCCTCACTCCAAGCATCTTATCTCTAGATTTGTATGTCTGTTTGACAACTGCAACACAGCCTCTACTGAGAGGATTAGAGAAGCATGGCAGGGGGAACTTGGTATTGATGTATATGGGAAAGGAGTCTGTAAGTGATGGGGTGATGCTGACCGGCCATGGCTGACTGGTAGTGGTGGTCCTGGGGCGTCTGGTCACACACCCACTCCTCACAGCACCTCCCAGGGATCTGGATGCGCCGTGGGTAGGGGCAGTCAGGGGAGGGGAGGCGGATGTCACTAGCACAGGTGGGCACACAGCCTATCTCTCCATTCATACAGACACAGTGGTGCTTACAGCTGGGCTGGAAGCTCTCTCCACTGCGGTAGATCACCCCTCCCAGGTCACACGTCTGGCCCTCTTGGGCTGTAGAGAGAGACAACGCAGCACATGATTTTAAAGGCTCAATAAATACAACTTTACAAACATAATAACAGTGACAGTCAGTCGTCACTGAGTCAGACAGACAGACAGACAGACAGACAGACAGACAGACAGTCAGACAGACAGACAGACAGACAGACAGACAGACAGACAGACAGTCAGACAGACAGACAGACAGACAGACAGACAGACAGACAGACAGGATGAGTTACCCATGCAGATGCCAGTCTCAGTGTCAGTGAGCAGGGCGTAGTCACAGTAGAGCTCCTTGTGGTGGTCACAGGGCTCCAGCAGTGTGCAGGGCTCCCCCTGCTGGCGGGCACACACCTTACAGCAGCCACAGCCATCCAGCACCAGGCTGGTGCCCAGCGGGCAGGGAGGGGGGTCAGGACAGGCACAGGGCCCAGAGCAGTCCAGGCCCACGGTCTACAGGAGAGACAGACAAACAGTCAGACAGACAGACAGAGTCAGTCAGTCAGTCAGTCAGTCAGTCAGTCAGTCAGACAGACAGACAGACAGACAGACGGACAGTCAGACAGACAGACAGACAGACAGACAGACAAACAAACAGACAGTCAGACACACAGAGTCAGTCAGACAGTCAACCAGGCAGACAGACAGTCAGACAGACCGACAGAGTCAGTCAGTCAGACAGACAGACAGACAGACAGACCGACAGACAGACAGACAGAAAGACAGTCAGACAGACAGACAGACAGACAGACAGACAGACAGACAGAGTCAGACAGTCAGTCAGACAGCACAGACAGACAAACAGAGAGACAGACAGACAGTCAGACAGACAGACAGACAGACAGACAGACAGACAGACAGACAGACAGACAGACAGACAGTCAGACAGACAGACAGACAGACAGACAGACAGACAGACAGACAGACAGTGAAAGGGGTCAGAGCAGACACAGGCCCACAGTCTACAGGAGACACACCACAGCTTGTCAGACCACAGATGAGAAACGTACATACATTCTTTACTTCATGCAGTAGGTCAGTTAGTTGTAAACTCTATTGGCTGTTTCTGTGCAAAGCTAACTGAAACTCATGTCATATTAATAAATTATAATTTGAAGACTATTCAACTTAATAGATCTCCTCCAAACATTTTTTAAGATGTATAAAGACTATACTTAGATTAATGATCATTTATGGGATATGTCTTTTCCACAAAAAAGTGCATGTAATATGTCAAACGCTGGGAGAGAGCGAGACGAGAGAGACAGACAAACGTTAATTTCTGCCAATCATTTTTGTATGTCGTGCATTAAAACTAAAGTAACTATAGTAAGGAGTATAAAGTACAGATATTGTGTTAAAATGTAGGGAGTAAAAGCAAAAAGTGCAAGAAATAAAGTGCAAGATGAAAATCCTATTTAAGTACATTTTTTACAGGATTTATACTTAGTTACGTCCCATCTTTATGTAAGACCAAAGTTAAAGTCAGAAATGTGTTTTTCTTCTTGTTCTTACAGTTGGATGTTTGAGCTTGACTGTGCAGAACGGTGTCTGTGCAGAGTTTAACACTAGAAGGCTGTTTTCACAAGTTTTCACAGGCTATATATATATATACTGTATCTCTCTCTCTCTCTCTCTCTCAATGTATATGTATATATATATATGTATATATATATATGTGTATATGTATACATATAATAGAATACACTCTATTCCATACACTGTCTGACATACATGTATTTGTTTAGCCTGTGATAAAGCACTGTTGTGACTAGCTGAAGTTACATGCGAGTGCCACAAGATGGCGACACCAGACTGCATGTGATCATATGAACCTCCATACATTTTCCATGTTTTCTTTCCTCCCCACTGTGGAGCAGCATCAGCGCAGCGGCAAAGATGCAGGTTGTGAGGAGAGCACTGAAGCAATGTATAGGAAATACAACCAATATTTTGTCATTTTAGTAAAGATGATTGGTATGATTACCTTCGATGAGAGGCACCAGATTTTCTCAAAATAAATAGACTTTCTTTACACTGCCATGTGTCAATGTGCTGTCAAACTCATTACCAGCATAGGCATTCAAATGAGATGATTCAAGACTACCTCATTCTTCTGAACATACAGTAAGTGGTTCAAGAACTCCCAGGTGACAGAAATCTCTTAGCAATTTCATTTCTAACCAACTGCAACACTCCTGAATGTCTTCATCAGAGCCATAGTAGCTCTGCATAATGCATGATCATATCTCTAATGGAATGTTTTGGATGTTTACGAAAAGTAGTTCAGTAGTTCATTTTCACCTCCCAAAATCACTTTGTATATCTGAAGAAAGTACGTGTACTCCAATGCATATAAAAGCCAACTCACCGATGAGATGATGAGCAGGAGGAGAGAAAATCTGGCTGAGATTTGGGCAGACATGCCGTGGTCGTCTCTAGAGGGTTTTGCAGTCCACTCGCTAGTTGTCTGTGTCAGGAGCTTGTGTCTGTGTCTGTTTGTTATTCTCTGTACAGCACTCTGATGTGTGTCTGTGTCTGTCTGTTATTCTCTGTACAGCACTCTGATGCGGCCTGGGAGGAGAAGCTGCTTTAAATACCAAGCCAGTGGGTGTAGCCCGAGAAAGCAGAGCCGTGCCACACCAGTCAGAGGTGAAAATATTCAAATTCCAAATGGCTTTCTCCAAAGAGACAGCCTCCTCAGACACACCATTGTTTGGTACGGGGGGTGAAGACACCACTTGACAAAGTGAAGATGACATTCACAAAGGCAGCTCCACTGATCAGTCATCAGAAGTAGCCTATGTGTCAGCTCTGATAGTCACCACCTTAATATGAGTTTTTAAAGCCATATGAGGTGACGAACAGAGTTCCAACGAGGACACAAAGTGATGGAACATCAGTCACAAAAACTGTAAAATTATTAAAAGTCTTGCTATATGTTATGCATATACATGTTGTCACACCATGACAACATGTGGCAAACACTACGGACAAACGTCACTGTCGAAGAGGAAAAGTGGTGGGAATCTCACCGACAAAGACAGACGTCACAAAACTCAAGAATTACAATAGATTTGACCTCTGACACCTCAGAGACACCTCAGAGACACCTCAGAGACACAGCCTCAACTCAAAATGTCCTGAGCTTCAGAAAGTGTTGCAGTCAAGTCACTATATCTCGAGTCTCAAGTCCCCAGATTATAAGAGCCTGATTTTAATGTATTGCATGATTGTTTGTCTGCAATTAAGGACAGGATGGCCAGTAACTTTCTTCAGCTAAATGCAGACAACACTGAAGGTCTGATTGTTGCTGCTAATAGCATTGCTGCTAACGTGGCTGGCTGTATTGGGTCCCTTAACTCCAATGTGCGCTCCACCCTGAGAAATGTTGGTGTGATCTTCGATCAGGCTGTGCACCTTGACAAACGCATCAAGTCCTTGTCCCATACGTGTTTTTTCCATCTTAGAAATATTGCAAAGCTCAGGTGAGTTGTATCACAGCATGAGTTAGAAATGATTATACATGCCTTTGTTTCATCACGCCTGGACTATTGCAATTATCTTTTTACTTGTCTCAGCAAAACATCTCTGGACCGCCTCCAACTGCTCCAGAATGCTGCTGCCAGATTGTTGAGCAGGTCAAGTAGGACATGTCATATTACTCCTGTCTTGGCCTCCTTGCACTGGCTTCCTGTTAACTTCAGGATCCAGTTCAAGGTTCTGGTGATTACATCTAGAGCCCTGCATGGTCAGGCACCTGCATATCTGTGTGACATGTCCCCAGCAGGTCACTGAGTGTGTGACCTGGTGCACTCACATGTCCCCAGCAGGTCATTGAGGTCTGCTGACCAGGGCCTATTGGTTGCTCCCTGCACCAGGATCAAAACCAAAGGTGACCGAGCCTTTGAGTCTGTAGCTCCTATAGGTTGTGGTACGCTCTTCCTCTGTAGACATTTTTAAAAAGCAGCTAAAAATGCTTCTGTTTACACAGGCGTTTGTTTAGACTGCATTTCTGTAACCCTGACTGTAATCCTGTCTCCTGTGTATTGCACTGATTTTCTGTATGTATTTTAACATGTGAAGCACTTTGTGAGTCCTCTCAAATAAAACAAAATGTACTTACTTACTTACTTACTTACTTACTTACCCAGTGTTCGAATCTGAGTCCAAGTCCGAGTCAACAAAGAAGAGTCAGAGTCGAGTCGCCATTACTTAGTTACTGAACATCTTTTTTTTTTAATCATTTATTTGGTTAAGGACCGATACACAAACATAACATTCATCAAAAACATCTGATCTGTCATGTATCATGTTATGTATCACAAGTAAGTCTACAGTGCTCAAGTCCAAGTGGAGTCACAAGTCTTCAAAATGAGTCCAGGACTCTGACTGGACTCTGACTGGAGTCTGAGTACTACAACACTGTTGCCATTCACAAACTAATCCTATCCAAAGCAGATGAACAAAGATGCATAACCTGGTGTAAGGAGGAGGCAGGAGCCCAAATCCTGGGACCCTCCTCAGTGAGGACTTTATGACTGGAAAACCCACAATGTGTGCTGCAATAAGCCCCAAGAGGCCGTGTGCCTTAGAACAGTGGTTCTCAAATGGGGGTCCGGGGACACCCAGGGGTCCGTGGCACTTTGCCAGGGGGTCCGCGAAACGTTTTCAGGAAAAAAGAAAAAAAACTTTTTTGTGTGCAAAAGCTTCATAGTTCAACGAAAATATGTTATGCTTTAAATCTAAAATGGTTCATGGATTACATTCTAATCTGACAAACCTATCAATTTAAATGTCAAGCACGTTACCGTGGAAACCCAAAATCACAAATCAGAATGAGGGGGTCCCCGATATATTTTACACAGAGATTTTCTATCTTATAAGGGGTCCTTGGCTGAAAAACATTTGAGAACCTCTGCCTTAGAACACACACACAACACACACACACACACACACACATAGTCACACGTCATCTGTGCTATACACCGAGTCATGACGTTTGTGGTGGTCAGGAGAGGAGGTGGGGCGAAACAACTGCTTCGGCAATGATCAGCAACTGAGGGGTGACAGCACAGATAGGTAGAGTAGAGTAGAGTATATCTTTATTTATCCCCACTGGGGCAATTCATTTCGCAGCATTTTATAATAAAGAACTTACTGTAAGTGGACCTAATGGACATAAGAGTGCAGAAGTTTGGTTTTGCATCTGTAATGGTATAGCGCCATCAACTGGCAGTCATTAGGTCTGATGTTTGCTCTGCATAATGACCAAGGAATATGGTGCAAGCACCGCTCCCCCACAGTGTTCCCATATCTTCCAAGGTGATAATGCATCCATGCACACTATGCTTTCATGAGAAGCCAAACTCATTTCTTGGTCTCCTCACCCAGCAGATGTAAATATCATTTCACCTTTATGGGAAGTAGATTTCCATCTTCTCCATCCCTCAAAGAACTGGAGGCTTTGCTTCTTGAAGACAGATCCAGTATCCACTACAGACAGTTTAGGATGCAGGATCCTAATTCGATACTTGATGTTCATACTATGACTGTATTGTTCAGGGTTCAGTCCTGGTATTTTGTCTCCCCCCTGTATTTAAACTTTGGAGTCAGATACACAGCCAAGGAGACCTCAAACCAGAATGAACATGCTTGTCTGAAAGTGGATAGCGACACAGTCTAGATTTAGCCTCAATATAGCCTTGAGCATTGGAATGAATTGTAGGATTTAGTTAAAAAGCATGAAAACAGCCATCTCCTGTTTTGTGCATTTGTAAGGTACCGGCTTTCTGCAGCCGCCACATAATTAGATGTTGTTTTTCTCTCTGTTCTCGTGCCACAAACGTTACATAACGACCTTGCAGCAGCTAATAGCTACTGTACCATGTCCAGACAGGTGACATGATGGATGGTAAATGACACAGACTGCAGCTGGCACAGCAACGCTCACATGTGGTGGGCGGGGTCTAATGTCCCACCCGCGCACTAAATCACCGTCATTTGTTCTTTCCCACACTCTCAGCCCCTCCCCTTGTTGTCCAGACAGGCACAGATACGGACCGGACGGACCACTATCAGGAATATGGCAAATAGGCAAATCTCCCAAAATGTTGGCGTGTGCCTTTAATGCTGAGTACATTTGTGTGTTTATAGGCTGTTTTGCTAATTGACCTATGACCTCTGTGTCTTATTTGTGCCAGACTCTGCAGAGTATAACATTGCTGTGCGTCTCCTGCTTTAGTACCACTGAGTCCTGAGTACTGACAGAAGTCAACTTCAAGTCAGTTTCCAGTCTTGAGGCACAAGTCTCAAGTCTAAACACCAAGTAAGTGACAGACAGTCACGGCAAGTCAGAACAAGTCAGAACAAGTCAAGAATATTTAAAGAAAACAAAATAGCTATGACTTTTCAATGATTTCCATCCTATCCTATAATAAAATTGGCTAGACGTGTGGGCAGGCGATGTCTGTGAGTCATGATTTCTGTCATGAATCGATCTCGATACCTGACCAATACCAATACCGGCCTGGCCCGACCGATACCGGCACCACTACCCGACATTGAGCTTTGTAGAGCTGCTGTCCAGCTAAATATACAAAGCAGCTGATGACTGCTTGTATTTGAACAAGGCAGCCAGATGCAGCTGATGACGCGCAACTTACTGGAAGCACTGGGACTGTGGGCTGGCAGGAAGTGAAGGCAGAAGGCTTGAGCGTGTCCAGAGGTCAAAGGTCACTTCAACAGAGAGATAAATATAGCGCAGGTCAGTCTGGGAAGTAAAGGTCAGGATGGGGTCACTGAGCACCCACCCACCTGCTGGACAGGTGTGTGTGTGTGTGTGTGTGTGTGTGTGTGTGTGTGTGTGTGTGTGTGTGTGTGTGTGTGTGTATGTGTGTGTGTGTGTGTGTGCGTGTGTGTGTGCGTGTGTGTGTGTGTGCATGCGTGTGTGTGTGGTGTGTGTGTGTGTGTGTGTGTGTGTGTGCGTGTGTGTGTGTGTGTGTGTGTGTACATCAGAAAGGGTTTCTTGCAGCCCATCCTGACAAGGAAAACAACAACGTTGGTCGATTTTCAAGGGGGTAAAAATGACCGATGTTTACGAATGCCACCTCTTGTGGTCATGTGAGTAAGTGCATGCATGTTGAGTCAAGTTGTAACCAGGAAGTATTGGCGACCACTGGTGGTCGTTAACGTAACGTCTGATATTGAAATAGCTCGCTGACACGTAAGGGAAAGCCTGTGATTGGTGGACCGGTAACTTCCTTAGCAAACCAAAAATATTGGTCTAAGCCTCTAATACGTGGTTCTGCTTTTGTGACAAATACACCAAAAACTTGAAATGACACAAAGCCAGACATGCCAGTATTCCTTCCAAACATTACCAGATGATGCTTCAGAGCAGCGTCTCACCACAGTTATGGTACAAATTGTCCTCAGAAATTCTTGTGAATGCAAGAAGGTGGACAGGGGGGAAACAGAGAGGTTGGCTAAGCGTGTGAGGAATGTACCAGACTTCAACAACATCCTGAGGGAATAGAGAGAAGGTAGCACTGTGGCTATTTTTATCCCCCCACCTCACCTCATTAAAGACGGACTGTTTTTCTAACCCCTGCAGGTCTCCTGGAGGCTGGAGGAGAAGGAGGCTGAGGCGGACTAACACGGCCTGAAATCCATCTCTATTCCTGCATGCTCTAAGCCTGCATGACATTATGCAATGTAGGCATTGGCATCTTGTCAAGCGTCCACTCAGGAAGAGGTGGACTTTGGTTCTCATTAGTCTTCTCTTCTGTGGGAGCTCTGGAACTCTCTGTGTTCTCTCTTTCTTCAGCTGTCATGCAAGCTCCTGTGTCCAGTCAAAGAAAAAGAAAAACTCCCCTTTCATCATGTTTCTCAACATTTGACTGAAGTCGACTTGGTACATAACAGTCTCCGGAGAATTTGCATTGAGGCGAAGCTGCCAATGTAAACCATCAAAACCAGACCTCAGTTCTTGCTGGTCTCTCACCCAAACTTGGCTCGAAAGAACCTCTTTGCACCATCACCACTGCCTTCAATTACAGTAAGTACAAAAGCAAGTACAACATGAGACAAGTAGTCCATGTCTTTATGAGCGAGCTCATGAAGGTGAGGTGGATGAGATGAAGACTGGATAGAAGAGAGCACAAGTTGAGATGAGAAATAAAGTGACATCGAGCTGAATGTGTGTTTTCCAACCAGGGGTTCTCAATTTCTGGCCCATGATGGTGCCCCTCGATGAGTTAGGTGACATGATGGTGTTTGGTCAGATTCTCGATGTGTTTACTGTCTTTCAGAGGCTGTAGTGGCCTTGCTTCATGCCAGAGTGAAGTTTCTGGTAACTAGATGACCTGACCTGAGGCATCAACTGGTACCAACCATATCCTGCTAGAACCATGTCCTGCTAGAACCATATCCTACTAGAACCATGTCCTGCTAGAACCATGTCCTACTAGAACCATGTCCTGCTAGAACCATGTCCTGCTAGAACCATGTCCTGCTAGAACCATGTCCTACTAGAACCATGTCCTGCTAGAACCATGTCCTGCTAGAACCGTGTGTGTGTGTGTGTGTGTGTGTGTGTGTGTGTGTGTGTGTGTGTGTGTTAAAACATCTACAAATAGAGAGCCGCAGGGATGATGTATTTTTGTAGTCAGAACACGGAAGTCCCGGACTTCCTGGTTCTTCACTGTTTCTGTCTATGGGATTTTTGAATGGGTTTTTGCCGCGATGCTTCAAAAAAGGTCTCTGGGCAACGCAAGCTTAATCAAACGCGAACCAGAGTTCAGTCGGATGGGGCGTGGTGGGGTGCAGGGCGTGGTGGAGGGGCGTGGTGGGAGGGAGCGGGACAGTTACTGTATGTGAGTCCTGTTTTCATTGCAGACTCAACAGCAGCAGCAAAGCCCGACGCCAGCACCCGGCCTTTGATGTCAGAGGATATGGGATGGGAATGACTCTGAAGCAGGGACCTGCAGAGTCGGGGGGTTAACAGCCCAACTGCCCCGAGGGAAAGGCTGGAAAATAATAAATATCAAGATTGAATGGAAGATTAAAATAATAAATATCAGGATCTAATGGAAGATTAAGTGAAGTAAAGTGTTGAACTCATGTCTGGGAGAGGAGACACAGGCCAGCCTCACAGGGAGAGGAGACACAGGCCAGCCTCACAGGGAGAGGAGACACAGGCCAGCCTCACAGGGAGAGGAGACACAGGCCAGCCTCACAGGGAGAGGAGACACAGGCCAGCCTCACAGGGAGAGGAGACACAGGCCAGCCTCACAGGGAGAGGAGACACAGGCCAGCCTCACAGGGAGAGGAGACACAGGCCAGCCTCACAGGGAGAGGAGACACAGGCCAGCCTCACACTTGATCACCTCAGCACTAACTAAATCCCTGTCTGGGAGAGGAGACACAGGCCAGCCTCACACTTGATCACCTCAGCACTAACTAAATCCCTGTCTGGCAAACTTTCCTCCGTTCCTTAACAGGGTTCCCACACCTTCTTAAACATCCTTAAACATCTTTCCAGGCTCAATTCCCTCAAATTCAATGAGCCAATATGGCAGTTTGAGACACGGATCAAGGTTGATTACTGTTAAAACACTTCTCAACTGTGCTGTGTTAAACCTACATTATTTACTAATATTAAATAAATAAAAAAGATATAAAAGAACTTCGATTTGTGTTCTTGCACAAAATCTTTAAATTCAAGCACTTTCAGTGACCCATGTCTATTTATTTCTATTTTCAAAAACTTTCAAGGCCTTTTTTCCCTCAAATTCAATTCAAGGATTCAAGGATTTCTAATAAGTGCCTCTTTTTATCCAAATTCTGTGCTGTGATATTATTTTTTTCCGCAAATGCCAAGATGGCCACCATGCTTTCTCTATGTGTTATAGATGTGTGGTATATTAAAGTTATTTATTAGTAGCATCGAGCTTTCAAACCCCGCTGCCAAGAAGCAATGAACCCTTCTGCTTTGGTAGGAGGCTTTGAAATGTTTCTGTGACACTTCGACTGCTTGGGAGTTTTAGCAGCACAAGAGAGTCTACTGTCGGGGAAGGGACTGTGGAGGGGAGATGATCACATCATAAGGGACTGTGGAGGGGAGATGATGATGTCATAGGGAATGTGGAGGGGAGATGATGATGTCATAGGGACTGTGGAGGGGAGATGATGATGATGTCATATGCCCGAAAAACACTTCCGAAAGGGGCTAACTGGAGCCCTGCTCCTTGTGCTCTCTCCCCCAAACACAGACACAGACGGTTGAAACAGCTCACAAAAGGCTTTTGACTGATGCGAAAAACGCAGAAAATCGTGACACATTTGTATTTATTTAAAAAAAAATTGTATTAACTTAACTCTGTCTTAACTCTGTATCACCCTCAATGGAAATGGAAAGCAGAGCCTTTTGATTGAATACGGGTCTTTGTAGTTGGGTAGGTCAGAGCCAAAGTTCAAGTGGATGCTGTGAATATTACAGATTCAGCTCTCCTCAGGACGACAGGCGTGAAGGAAACCGCTCGAGGACTCGCCTTGGCTTCCTGACGTCTCAGCAGGAACGTTCCCCGATGTGTCCGGCCCAATCAAGCCCGCGCTCCACCCTCCTTCATCATGGACTCATCTAGCTGTAACAACACCCCTCAGCAAGTTAGCAGGTGAGGTCACAGTACAGGAAACACCAGTCAGCTGAGATAAATGAGCAGCGCCAGGTCACGACCCCCAGACTCCGCCTCCCTCCTCAACAGGAGGTCCAGGAAGAGGACGATAAGCCTGTGGGCCCTCACACAGCATCTGAGATGAGAGAGCAGGGGAGTTTCTGACATGAACAGTGTAATACTGCTAAACCTCTCTTCTGCACATCAGGACTGAGCAATGTTGACTTTGCGATGGGGATTTTGAGTTCCAGGGACCCGACCCTTGGTTTGGTCAGCAGTGTTGGGCAGTAATATATTACTAAGTAATATTATTACTGTAATGTATTACTATTCCAAGTAACTTTCAAGTTACTGCATTACTTTCTCCAGCACTGGCACAGCGCTGAAAGGAAGTGTGGAGATGAGACGACTGCGTTGCCACAACGTGATTAGTTTTTTGTCCTAAGTAGGCAAATAAATCAAGTCTGCAATTTGGCTGATTGTTGACTCCTCCTGTAAGGTTAATTATTGTTCCAATAAAGTGGATTCAGATCTAAAAGGAGATGGCTAAACAGGTTGTACCTCACTTTTTTGGAGGGGCGGGTAGTGAAAGTACCTGTAATATAGTAAAGTAGAGTAACGCAATTAATTACTTTTGACACCAAGTAATAAGTACTGTAAAGTAATGTTATTAATTTTTAAAGGAGTAATAAGTAATAAATAACTTGTTACGTTTCCTGAACTTGTCCGACAGTGGACAGGAGCAGCCATGAGCTCTTGGTTTAAAGTGCCTTCATGGCTGGACTGAGTGGCGGACTGGGACTTTCAGGCCGGGAGTTTGACTCCAACCAGGTCAGGCCAACACACGCGGACACACAACATTGTCTGTTTGAAGCAAGATTTGGTGAATATAATGCTAACGTGATGTTACATGTTACCTATTTGTTCACTAATAGAATTCAACATTGCCTAGATAACTGCAAGTATAATATGAAGACGTGAAAACAAAAACATGCCTCTGTACAAAAGCTTCACAGCAAACTTAATTTAAGGAAGTGTCCTGTCTGTCTGAGGTTAAATGCAAATACAAAAATAATAAAATCAAACTGCTTCATCTCCACTTTAAACTGTATTGTGCAGTCCTACTGATAATCTCATAAAGCACATTAATGTGAAAGCAATAAGCATAGCTACATGTTTCACTTTATGCTTTGAAATTGTAGCCTACCTGAAGGTTCCTGATTCTGATAAGTTCAACACCACCTCCAGCTCTGCAGGAGCACCTGCTGCAGTGCTAGTGCTGCTTCTGCCTCCTTCTCCACTTTTGTGAAGAAAACCCCAAAAGCAATCCAACCCATACTTTCAGTTTAGCCACTACTGTTTACATTTGACCAATGTGATTTTTTAAATATAGCCTAATATAAATAAATAAATACATAAATACATACATACATTGATACATACATACATACATACATACATACATACAAACATACATACATACATACAAATTAGTGTTATTAATTAAAGTTATCTCGAATATTCTATAGAGGCAATAGACAATTGTCTACAACTGATATTGTAGTTTAGGCCAAGACACAACATAGGCTCCTTGCTTTCCACCTCTCTGCACCTCTTTTCTTCTCCATTTTGGCACCATTGAACAGCAAGCCCCGCCCACCCACGCTGGGGTCTCAGCAGCTTCTGACTGAAAAGTTAACTCATTCCTGCCTGCTTGGCTGCCTGCAGCCTGCCTGCCTGCAATCTGCACAACTAGGAACACTTAAGCCCAATTTATGCTTCGTCTGCCGACACTTTTGAAACGGTCGCCGACAGAAATGAGGACTTGAGTCAACACTTTCAAGTGTCGGCGAGCAGTGTCTGCTACCTGGTGAAATGTCTAGTGTCGCTGACTACGTCATAGTATTGCGCAAGTCTGATTGGCTATATAGACGGCACACGCTTGACTTCCTTGTTGTTCCCAGAGAGAGAGGAGGTGAGTTGTGTGGTTGTGTGCTGTTTATATGCGGCTGCAGCCAAGTACGTTACATCTTGCCTCTGAGGTGGTTTCACTGTGCGTTCCCTCTCTTCTCTTGGCTTCAGTCTGCAGCTGCTTATAGTGTTCGAGTGTCACGTGACCGTTGAACAGAGGCGAACGTCCTCTGAAGTATAAATCCAACACCATGAGCGACACTTTATTTTTCGTCTGCGACCATGTGCTGAGCGACACTTTCTAATAAGTATAAATTAAGCTTTATACATACTGGCCTGCCTGGCCTGCTGTTCAGTGAGTGGCCTGGCCTGGCCTGCAAAAAAAAAGCCAGGCCACCGGGAAACGGCCCGCCGCTCCCGATGGTGCAGTCCACGCCTGGCTGGACTGAGTCATCAGAGGCTCGCAGAGCGCATGGAGCGGAGCTCTCACTCCAGTCAAACACCTTGGCTCTCTGCAGCGCGCGGAGCGGAGCTCTCACTCCAGTCAAACACCTTGGCTCTCTGCAGCGCGCGGAGCGGAGCTCTCACTCCAGTCAAACACCTTGGCTCTCTGCAGCAGCTGTGTTCGCATCACACAGGATGTCATTAAGTCTGCACATCCTGCTGTGACTAACAAGCTGTTGAGTCAGGTGGCTTGTTTTCACTCACAGTGCACATGAACACCAAAGAGACTGAGGTCAACCGATCGCAGTTCCACTGAAGAAAAACACACGTCAAGGGACTCAACCACTTCCTATTGAGGACCACCTTGCATAGCGTTGTTATGGATCCCAAAACCCTTTCAGGCAACACCCGAAAATCAAGGCCAACTTCGAATGACATGACTGCAAACTGCTCAATGGCTGCTCTCCTAACCTTTATGCTAGCCAGATCAAAAAGTTGTCAAACCGCATTGTTGCCTTAAACACAAGATAAAACATTCGGAACACACCTCACACCAATTGTAACTTTTGTAAACTAATTGTAATTGTATTTTTTTTTGTGATCATCCATTTTACGAAGAAACACTTTTTTTATACTGATTGATTGATTGATTGATAACTTTATTGATTCAATAAGAGCAGAATTGTGCAAGACAATACAACAAAAATATTGATCAAAAGGAATAAAACACAATAAAGCCCAAGAGCTTGTTTCCATTGTGGTCCTTTGTATGGGTCAAGTGGAGTGAATATGTGTGCAGGTATGAGCGCGTGTGTGCGCGGGCAACAAACACAAACAATGAAAACATTTAACAACACAACCATACACGAATGGTTATTTAAATAACAACAACAAAAATGCACCAATCAATAACTAAAAAAGAGAGACCAGCTCATATAATAAATCAAAGACCTACCTAGGGTTTAAAAACTGAGAGCATACAAGAGACAAGAGTCTCTTCTCTTGCCTCTCGAACTGGGCGGTCGCAAATCTCCTCTCTCCTGCTCTCTCACTCTCCTACAGCCTGCACCCTGCCCTAAAAAGCTTCTCCTTTACACTGTCTCTTGAAAAACCTGAGGAATTATGGAACTAATAAGCTGGTCTCTCAACGCAATTGATAAGATTATCTCCACGAGGAATGCAGGATCCGGGGAGCCTGTGTGCCCCGACGGGACTTTCGCCGTGGGGTACGTAATGGACGCCTGGCTGGAATGGCGGGTATTGTGCCTTGCTGTTTTGACCGTCGAGGACGTCGAAGATGTTTATCTATTTAGATTTATGATAGCAGGACACTTGCTAATGGGATTGAGCATTGCCGTTGTCTATCGGAAAATTAACCTGATGATGGGAAAAAATACTGAGAGCCCCAAGTTACCTATCATTATGGGCATGGTTAACGAGTTGAGCCGTGTTGTGAACACTCAGACTATTTCGATCACAGATCGCAATCTAAAGGTGGATGGTATGTTTGCAGACGTGAACCGAAAATTGGACGAGATTTTGGAGAAGTTCTAACAACGGCGCTGAAGTGTTTAAAGTTGATGAGACGAGCATGGAATGGAAAGAATTGGAATGTACTTTTCGCTCCGCAAACCAAAACATCCACCACTGTTTCAGATCCCCCCACTGCATGTTGGCCTTGGCCAAGGCCAACGGTGAAAGATAAAAGTCCCCATGAAAAGCCTGTGGAAATGTGGAGCTCCAACCCCCCCGTTTCACCCTCGCCCTAGACACCTGTGGATAAGACTCTCTGGTCGAGGCCGTCACCATAGCGACCCGCTGTGTTTTCGCTCACCATCCGGGAAGAGACAGCTCCCACTATCAGACTATCAGGCTTACAGCACACACAAGGACAATTTCTGGACACTCCTGACCACACATTTTACACACTCTCAAACATACACGCACACATGCACACCTCCCACCCCATCCTTCCCGTCCAATACCGCCACCTTGTTCCTGCCTACAGCTCTTGCATCCTTTCCCACCACGCCCACCCCCCCCCCCCCCTCCTTTCCTCAGAAACATCCTATTGGAGCTGCAATTAGCCTGCATAGCCTCTAGTGTTCTGTGGACAAGCTACTCCCTCCACTACCCGCTGCAACCCCCGTCCCCCGCAAACCCACTCCCTCCCCCCCCCTCGTTTTTCTTGTTCTTTGTGTCTGTTAACTCCTTACATTTAACAACAAATGTTTATGTATTGTATAATATTCAAGTGTGCCTTTATTCCTATTCAATCTAGTAATAATGTTAAAAATCTTAATCTGAGTATAGAAGGTGATACCCATTCGTGTGTTGTGTTTTGTCCCTTTTATGTTGTTTGTTTAGAGGACCGCAATGGAAACAAGCCTATGCTTTATGCTACGGCTTTATTGTGTTTTTATCCTCGGTGATTGTCTGTATTCCCTGTCTCTATGTTGACATTCACCAAATAAAGTCAATCAATCAATCAATCAATCAATCAATCAATCAATCAATCAATCAATCAATCAATCAAAAGAAAAAAGAAAAGGTTAGGAACCCATTTGGGAACCAACCAGCCATTTTTTCAAGGCGAGCTTAAAAGAAAACCTGGAATTAAGGGTCTTTATACTCTCAGGGAGTTTGTTCCATAAAATAGCTGCTGAGTAAGAGAAGGTACATTTACCCTTTAAGGATTTAAATTTGGGGGGAACAATGTTGGAGGTGCTTCCTCTTGTGGAGTAGCCATGTACATCACTGACTTTACAGAAGTAGTCAGAGAGGTAGCGAGGAGCCTCCCGTTTAAAAATCCTGAAAACCATGCACAGTTTGATCTGGGAAACCCTCTCCTCCACTCTGAGCCACCTAAGGCTAAGGAAGTGAGAGGGGAGGAGATGGTCTCTGGGATGCAGTTTCAGAATAACCCGTATTAATTTATTCTGAGATGTCTGAAGCCTGTTTTTAAGTTTTATGGTGATTGCCGTGAACCAGGAGGAGCAAGCATAGTCAAAATGACATTGAATCAGAGCATTTGCCAAGGTTTCGAGGGCGCTCTTGTCTATGAAGGATGAAATTCTGGCTAAGAATTTGGTTTTTTGATTTACTTTGGAAATTACTTTTGAGGCCATGCTCTCTCCAGAGAGTTTGTTATCTAAAATGCAGCCAAGGTACGTAATCTCCTCCTTGGTGTTAACAGCTACGTCACCCACCATAATTTTAAACCCGGGGGACTTTTGTAAATTAAAATTTGACCCAAATAAAATAGACTCCGTTTTCCCCAGATGAAGTGATAATTTGTTGTCCGAGAGCCACACACTAACACTGTGAAGCTCACTGCTCAATTTCCTTTCGATCTCCCCCCTGTCCTTGTGAGAGAACAGGAGGGCGGAGTCGTCTGCGAAAAGGAACAGGTTGCAATCACAGGCCGATTGCATATCGTTTATATAAATTAAAAAGAATAAAGGTCCTAAAATACTTCCCTGGGGGACCCCACATGTCAGGGGGAGGGGACAGGACAGCGTTCCGTTTATGTCCACCACCTGCTCCCTACCCTCCAGGTAGGACCTAACCCAGTTGAGGGAAGTGCTGTCGAAGCCCAGGGCCCTGAGCTTACACAGTAGAACGTCATGGTTAACGGTGTCAAATGCTTTTTGAAGGTCCAGCATGACCATACCACAGTATTTACCAGAGTCTACTTCCTTTCTGATGTGATCGGTTAGAAAAAGCAAACAGGTGTCAGTTGAATGTGATTTTCTGAATCCAGACTGAAATTTAAACAGGAGCTCCCGAGATGCAAGGTAACTGTCAATTTGTTAAAAAATGACTCTTTCCATTAACTTAGATATGGAAGAGAGAATTGAGACTGGGCGATAATTTCCTGGTTCTAGTTTACTTCCTTTTTTATGAAGGGGGATTACCCTGGCTTGTTTGAAATCATGGGGGACATGACCTTCTCTAATAGACAGATTGATTATATGAGTAATAAAAGGTGAAATCAAATCAGCTGCATCTCGGATGAACCTGCTTGGGATGTTATCAATACCTGTAGCTTTAGACGGCTTAAGGGCCCTGAGCTTCAACAGCACCACCTCCTCTGACACCTCCTGAAACTGGAAGTCGTCCGACCGTACTCCTAAATTCGAGTAAAAGCTCTCAATGTGGTCTTTACCATACCGTCCAGAGTGGGAGGGTAGTTTACTAACCAAGGTGCTAGCAATGGTTGTAAAAAATCTATTAAAGATGCCAGCGACAAGGGATTTATCAGATGTTAGGGTGCCTTCAGAGTTTAAGTTCAAGTTGAGTGATCTTGTTTTAAGTTTGTTATTGTAGCCCAATTGTTTTAAAGATTTCCAGAGCTTTTGAGGATCATCCTTAATCTCTGCAATTACCTCATTATAGAACTCTAATTTGGCCTTTTTGATCAACCTATTTACTTCATTTCGGTGCTTTTTAAACAAGCCGAAAGAAGCTTCATCTTTTATCTTCTTGAATTTCTGCAGGCTATCATTTCTAACCGTAATGGCTTCAATGATTGCTGCATTGATCCAGGGTTCAGTTCTAGTTTTAAACCTGACCGATTTGACCGGGGCCAGCTGGTTAATAACCCCTAGAAATGATACCTTAAACAAGCACCATGCATCCTCTGCCGCTGACATATTGAGAACCCGTGACAAGTCCGATTTTCCTAGCTCGTGTTGTAAGGACTCCTTATTATAGTTCCTCATGGATCTAATTTTGACCGTGTGGTGGCAGTTTATCACCGGTCTCTGAGTTTTACGTGTACAATAAATGAATGCATGATCACTTATGCCATAATCAATTACACCGCTGTTGGAAATATTGGACTTGTCAGAAGTAAGCACAAGATCAATAATAGATTGTGACGTGGTCACGTGGGGGATACTCTAGTAAACTGAGAAATTAACTGGTGGAGACTAAAAAATTTGCAAAAAGCCTTAAAGGCTTTGAAACTGGAGGAGTCATGTTTTAGCATATTTGTGTTAAAATCTCCAATGAGAATTGTTTCGCGTTTACCATGGTCAATAGCGTTGAAAAAAGACTCTTCCAGATACTCCTAAAAGTCTGACTGGGTCGGTGGACGGTATAAAATACCGACTAAAAGGGGTTTGGTTTTAGGCATTAAAATATCCAGCCAAACCGCCTCAATATGGGCATTTTCCAGATCCGACCTTACATTGAAGCAAATGTCCGATCGAATGTACCCCACCCCCTTTCCTGTTTCTATCTTTCCTTATAATTGAATAATTTTGTATTTTAATCTCCAAATCGTTAATGGAGCTATCCAGCCACGTTTCTGAGAACAAAATAATATGAGCCTTGTTGCTCGCAAACAGCAGCCTAATTTAATCTATCTTGTTTACAAGACTCCTAACATTGAGGTGGATAATATGCAACCCTCGAGCCGACCACAGCCGGTCCATGGACATGCACAAACTGTCTGACGAGGGTGGGGGGATTGGGGTGGAAAGATGGGTTAGGCTCTCCATCTGAGCTAAGGGGCCTGGATTAACATTTATGTTACCAGATACTAACAGGAGTAATAAAATCACGGATCGGGTTAAGGTATTTTTGATACCGTTATTTGGCCGTTTAACCTTGGCAATACATGTTCCTACAGACACAGATTCATGCAGGATAATAGATTTTAACACCAGTAGAGCAGGAGAAAAAACAGTTCTTATGTGATCCACTATAAGTAAATTAAAAAGACCATCCGTTGTAAAGTTAGAGGTACCTTGACTGACAGTGTCCGTTTTATCACTAGGTAAATGAGCAGGGACGTACAGATCATTTACATGCACAACGGGTGGAGAAAATAATGTGATAATTACTCTTTGTAGTACTGATAGCCTGCAAGCCCCACTAATGTTACACACTAACCTGCAGATTATCATGTTAACGTACATGACTGACTGTTGGTAAATTCTCAAATTGATCATTGTAATGCTATACTGGAAAATACAGTTAGGTCCATTATGTATTTGGACATTGGACACAATCTTCATCATTTTGGCTCTGTAGAGACTGACTGAGTTGCAAAACATTCAGCAGGTTCCTCCCTGAGCAGCAGGTGTCACTTATCTAGGCTGATTACTGCATTCAAGCTGCAATCTACTTGCTTGAAAGCTCACACGTCCTGATTTGTGATAGGTCTAAATGTATGTCAATCATAAAATAGCCTATATGGCATGTATTTGATTCAGTTACAGTATATTTATTTTTTTGTTTTGACATGTAAATCTCTCTAAAGATTTCTGTGCAAGTGTCTTTTTTTCCTTTTTTTTACACACACATTATCTGGCCGGGCAAAGATGGAAAATGGGTGGGTCTGGCCCGGTCTGGCCCGCCCCCAACGCCAGGCCTGGCTCTGTACACCACCACAATGGACTTGAAATGAAACAATCAATATGTGCTTTAACTGCAGACTTGCAGCTTTAATGAGCAGGTATTTACATCCAAATCAGCTGAAGGCTGTAGGAATTACAATACATTTTAAAGGACCAAAATTACATTTTAAGGGGCCAAAATAGTTGGACAAACTAACATAATCATGCAATCGTCCAAATGGGTTCTGAAGCATTTGACTAAATATGAGCAGATAATATTGTCCGAAACACAAACATTTATTCTGCTGCTGTTGTCAGCAGTTGCATCATCAATAAATACAAGGGGACCAGTTCCATTGACAGCTACAGTACATGCCCACGCGTGGACATGAATGACTGTCAGTTCCATTTCCATTGACAGCCATACAGACCACATGATGCTGCAGCCACATTTCCATGCATGCTTTGGATGCTGGAGGACCTTCTCTGCTAAATCATGTCAGTGATAAGTGCAAGGTGGGAAGTATCCTGCATAAATAACAGGCATATTTGTGCACTATGGCACGGCTGACTCACTATTATTCTCACACGACACTCTTCCCTCAGCGTTCATGTCAGATAGATCTTCTCTCTCTGGCTTTTCCTGCTCAAACTGGGCCTATATGCTCTCGCTACCGACAAACTCCACCGCTTCACAGGTTTCAAAAAATGTACGGCACTCCTTAGTTACGGTTGTGTTTTGAACTTATGTACATGTTTCAGCTCGGTGCTGCTGGGTTCCCAGTGTTGCCAAGGCAAGGTTTTCCCCCAGCAGCTTCACATTCCAAAGCCCTCTGCTTCTCTACCAAGATGGAAAAACCAAGAACACACAGCCAGGATACAGCGAGAGCCTCTCTCACCAACACACAACCACACAGGGAAGAACACACAGCCAGGATACAGAGAGAGCCTCTCTGACCAACACACAACCACACAGGGAAGAACACACAGCCAGGATACAGCGAGAGCCTCTCTGACCAACACACAACCACACAGGGAAGAACACACAGCCAGGATACAGCGAGAGCTTCTCTCACCAACACACAACCACACAGGGAAGAACACACAGCCAGGATACAGCGAGAGCCTCTCTGACCAACACACAACCACACAGGGAAGAACACACAGCCAGGATACAGAGAGAGCCTCTCTGACCAACACACAACCACACAGGGAAGAACACACAGCCAGGATACAGCGAGAGCCTCTCTCACCAACACACAACCACACAGGGAAGAACACACAGCCAGGATACAGAGAGAGCCTCTCTCACCAACACACAACCACACAGGGAAGAACACACAGCCAGGATACAGCGAGAGCTTCTCTCACCAACACACAACCACACAGGGAAGAACACACAGCCAGGATACAGAGAGAGCCTCTCTGACCAACACACAACCACACAGGGAAGAACACACAGCCAGGATACAGCGAGAGCTTCTCTCACCAACACACAACCACACAGGGAAGAACACACAGCCAGGATACAGCGAGAGCCTCTCTCACCAACACACAACCACACAGGGAAGAACACACAGCCAGGGTATATGCTGTGTTTGGGCTGTAAAAAATAAGCCCATCCCGTCGCTGGAAGCTTGGTGACGTCGACGGTAGGTCTGACTACGTGAGAGTATCGTCAACGTGACACACACACAGATTAGCTGATTAGCTTGCTAAACTTGCGCGTTCCAACACATCTACTTCTGCAACCGAGCAACGGATTTAAACAGGGATTGATTTACACAGAGATTGATTTAAACAGAGATTGATTTAAACAGGGATTGATTTAAACAGGGATTGATTTAAACAGGGATTGATTTAAACGGGGATTGATTTAAACAGAGATTGATTTAAACAGAGATTGATTTAAACAGAGATTGATTTAAACAGGGATTGATTTAAACATAGATTGATTTAAACAGAGATTGATTTAAACAGGGATTGATTTAAACAGAGATTGATTTAAACAGAGATTGATTTAAACGGGGATTGATTTAAACGGGGATTGATTTAAACGGGGATTGATTTAAACAGGGATTGATTTAAACAGGGATTGATTTAAACAGAGATTGATTTAAACAGGGATTGCACCATTGGAACCAGTGTGACTTGTACTTGCTAACGAAGTCAGTGGCGTATTGAGCCCGTAGCTGCTTAGGGTGCGGGAAGCTGGGTGGGGTGGGTGCTGCAGCACCCCCTGGTGGCAAAATCTTTTTTTTCACAAATTTTCCGGCGCCCTGCCGGCAGCCGTCCCCCCCAATGTTGAATCGGTGGCTACGGCCTTGCAGCACCCCCTACCTAAAAGTACTTCCAGCGCCACTGTGCTTACATACGTATAGCCTAGTGTAGTAAACCTGCAGCGCTTACTTCAACACCTGGGTGTGATTTCTGAGTTTGAGTTCACTATAATAACCTTGGTTGGGACTTGAGCTTGGGTGAGAGTTGAAGGTAAATGTATCATCATTACACTTTCACTGCCCTATTTAAATATATGTCAAACTACTTCCTGTTTCTACTAGTGTCTCCTTCACCTAATCCTTCTATGGTGGGAAATCATGCTCACTTCACTAAATTTCAAGAGACTATGGCTTGTGTGTGTGTGTGTGTGTGTGTGTGTGTGTGTGTGTGTGTGTGTGTGTGTGTGTGTGCGTGCGTGCGTGCGTGCGTGTGTGTGTGGGTGCGTGCGTGCGTGCGTGTGGGGGGTGTGTGTGTGTGTGTGTGTGTGTGTGTGTGTGTGTGTGTGTGTGTGTGTGTGTGTGTGTGGTGTGGTTGATTGATTAATTGGTCCCATTCGTACCTATGTTGGGCTGACTGACAGGCCTATTTGCAGTGAAATCATAGCAAAGTGTTAGCACAGTGTAGCATATCTGAAACCCTGTCTGCTCTCTGGCAGCACATTGTTTCATTAGCCAGCGCACGGTACCACAGGTGGCAGCAGCCATTGGCAGTCGAGCTCAATGAAAAGAACCTTCAAACCCAATTCAAAGTTATGGCAGCTGGCTTCAATCTGATGGCGGTTTGACTCTTTGTTGTTGATGGTTTGTTTTTTGCTCAAGAAGCTCAGGACCCGCTAAATTTAGAAGCTGTGAACAGCGTGGTGCCTGTCTAAAAAAAGAACAGCTGTCATGCCCTTTCTAAAAAAACATCTACAGCTGTATGGATGACAGAGGGTAGCTATTGTAGAATATGGTGTCAAGATTAACTTGCTTAACAAACTTCACTGTTTCATAAACGTTTGTTAACCACAGACCTTATTTCTTGCATTTAACCAAAGTCCTCATACTAAAATCCCATTGTGTTTCCCCTGAACCGGAAGTGCTACTTCAGGACTCATTCCTGCGGTACTATTCACAAAACTTCCTGGTCCAAATGATGTCATTTGGAGCAGTTTCCCCCAGTTCCCCTCCCCCCAAGCAGGTATGCTGACCGACCAGCGGAGGCATTAGTGCAGCGACCA
>NC_139643.1:52160271-52400271 GCF_964638095.1 Poromitra crassiceps | reverse complement strand
GCTGTCTACAGAAAGAAGACTGATGTGTCTTGTAAGTTAGGGACAGAGTTAGCCGAGGCTGTCTACAGAAAGAAGACTGATGTGTCTTGTAAGTTGGGGACAGACTTAGCCGAGGCTGTCCACAGAAAGACTGATGTGTCTTGTAGGTTGGGGACAGAGTTAGCCGAAGCTGTCTACAGAAAGAAGACTGATGTGTCTTGTAAGTTGGGGACAGACTTAGCCGAGGCTGTCTACAGAAAGAAGACTGATGTGTCTTGTAAGTTAGGGACAGAGTTAGCCGAGGCTGTCTACAGAAAGAAGACTGATGTGTCTTGTAAGTTGGGGACAGACTTAGCCGAGGCTGTCCACAGAAAGACTGATGTGTCTTGTAGGTTGGGGACAGAGTTAGCCGAGGCTGTCCACAGAAAGACTGATGTGTCTTGTAAGTTGGGGACAGAGTTAGCTGAGGCTGTCTACAGAAAGACTGATGTGTCTTGTAAGTTGGGGACAGACTTAGCCGAGGCTGTCCACAGAAAGACTGATGTGTCTTGTAAATTGGGGACAGAGTTAGCTGAGGCTGTCTACAGAAAGACTGATGTGTCTTGTAAGTTGGGGACAGAGTTAGCCGAGGCTGTCTACAGAAAGGGACCTTGTCCACATGGGTTGGGCCTGAAGACTGTTTTGCCTGCTAGGAGCTGGCAGGGGTAGAGCTGTGCCCCCTTGGGTTTAAACTGGTGCAGGTCTGAGGCACAAAGAGAGGGCAGGCGGCGGGGGGGGGGTCACGCAACACGCTGATGGGCCCAGAGAGGAGAGGAGAGCAGGTATTAGGAGGTGGCTGGTGGAGAGCAGGTATTAGGAGGTGGCTGGTGGAGAGCAGGTATTAGGAGGTGACTGGTGGAGAGCAGGTATTAGGAGGTGACTGGTGGAGAGCAGGTATTAGGAGGTGACTGGTGGAGAGCAGGTATTAGGAGGTGACTGGTGGAGAGCAGGTATTAGGAGGTGACTGGTGGAGAGCAGGTATTAGGAGGTGGCTGGTGGAGAGCAGGTATTAGGAGGTGACTGGTGGAGAGCAGGTATTAGGAGGTGGCAGGTATTAGGAGGTGGCTGGTGGAGAGCAGGTATTAGGAGGTGACTGGTGGAGAGCAGGTATTAGGAGGTGGCTGGTGGAGAGCAGGTATTAGGAGGTGGCTGGTGGAGAGCAGGTATTAGGAGGTGACTGGTGGAGAGCAGGTATTAGGAGGTGACTGGTGGAGAGCAGGTATTAGGAGGTGACTGGTGGAGAGCAGGTATTAGGAGGTGGCTGGTGGAGAGCAGGTATTAGGAGGTGGCTGGTGGAGAGCAGGTATTAGGAGGTGACTGGTGGAGAGCATGTGTTGCTATGAGCTGACAGCCCTCAAGGACAAGGGAGGGGATTTTACACAGCAGTCTCTCAGGTACTGTGGAGGCCGGGGTGGCATATCACATTGCCCTCCTCCCCACTCCTGTTCTCCACTCGCAGCCATCTCACAGTTTCCTCTGAGTGCGTTCACACACACCCAGACACACACACACACACACACACACACACACACACACACACACACACACACACACACACACACACACACACACACACACACACACACACCCAGACACGAGAGGCCCTTGAAGGCCTTCCAGCTTCAACATTTGGGCCGTCTGGAAGGAATTAAGAGGGGAAAAAGGTGGATGAGGTGGTCAGAGTCAGGGAGACCCACCCAAAGTCTGCACCATCCAGACCCTAACGTTCTTTCCCCACAATCCCCCTGTGACACCATTCCTCCTCTTTGAGTTCCCCCCTCGCCATCACACCATCTCTCTGCTCTCCTGCTCAAGCAGGCTTCCTCCTTACTGAATATAATGTCCAATACTGCGCTCTGTAATGGTCTGTAGCTATCCTTAGCTCCCTTAACTTACATAGCAGATTGACATCAAAGCTTGCTCTCGTTCAGATGTGGCCTGTTGGCTCGAGCTGCAGGAGCGGACTGGAAAGTAGCAGTTCGTGCTCCATTACAGAAAGTCTCTCTTGCCGGTCTTAGCGAGTCTCCTGGGAACAGATGATTCCAGTAAGGTCAGCTGGCGGATCACTGCCCCACACTGCCCGACAAGATCCAGAACATTGTGTGATCACTACCCCACACTGCCTGATAAGATCCAGAACATTGTGTGATCACTGCTCCACACTGCCTGATAAGATCCAGAACATTGTGTGATCACTACCCCACACTGCCTGATAAGATCCAGAACATTGTGTGATCACTACCCCACACTGCCTGATAAGATCCAGAACATTGTGTGATCACTGCTCCACACTGCCTGATAAGATCCAGAACATTGTGTGATCACTGCCCCACACTGCCTGATAAGATCCAGAACATTGTGTGATCACTGCTCCACACTGCCTGATAAGATCCAGAACATGGTGTGATCACTACCCCACACTGCCTGATAAGATCCAGAACATTGTGTGATCACTGCTCCACACTGCCTGATAAGATCCAGAACATTGTGTGATCACTGCTCCACACTGCCTGATAAGATCCAGAACATTGTGTGATCACTGCCCCACACTGCCTGATAAGATCCAGAACATTGTGTGATCACTGCTCCACACTGCACGATAAGATCCACAACATTGTGTGATCACTGCTCCACACTGCCTGATAAGATCCAGAACATTGTGTGATCACTGCTCCACACTGCCTGATAAGATCCAGAACATTGTGTGATCACTGCTCCACACTGCACGATAAGATCCAGAACATTGTGTGATCACTACCCCACACTGCACGATAAGATCCACAACATTGTGTGATCACTACCCCACACTGCCTGATAAGATCCAGAACATTGTGTGATCACTGCTCCACACTGCCTGATAAGATCCAGAACATTGTGTGATCACTGCCCCACACTGCCTGATAAGATCCAGAACATTGTGTGATCACTGCTCCACACTGCCTGATAAGATCCAGAACATTGTGTGATCACTGCTCCACACTGCACGATAAGATCCACAACATTGTGTGATCACTACTCCACACTGCCTGATAAGATCCAGAACATTGTGTGATCACTACCCCACACTGCCCGATAAGATCCAGAACATTGTGTGATCACTGCTCCACACTGCACGATAAGATCCAGAACATTGTGTGATCACTACCCCACACTGCCTGATAAGATCCAGAACATTGTGTGATCACTGCCCCACACTGCCTGATAAGATCCAGAACATTGTGTGATCACTACCCCACACTGCCTGATAAGATCCAGAACATTGTGTGATCACTGCCCCACACTGCCTGATAAGATCCAGAACATTGTGTGATCACTGCTCCACACTGCACGATAAGATCCAGAACATTGTGTGATCACTGCTCCACACTGCACGATAAGATCCAGAACATTGTGTGATCACTACCCCACACTGCCTGATAAGATCCAGAACATTGTGTGATCACTACCCCACACTGCCTGATAAGATCCAGAACATTGTGTGATCACTACCCCACACTGCCTGATAAGATCCACAACATTGTGTGATCACTGCTCCACACTGCCTGATAAGATCCAGAACATTGTGTGATCACTGCCCCACACTGCCTGATAAGATCCAGAACATTGTGTGATCACTGCTCCACACTGCCTGATAAGATCCAGAACATTGTGTGATCACTACCCCACACTGCCTGATAAGATCCAGAACATTGTGTGATCACTGCTCCACACTGCACGATAAGATCCACAACATTGTGTGATCACTGCCCCACACTGCACGATAAGATCCAGAACATTGTGTGATCACTGCTCCACACTGCCTGATAAGATCCAGAACATTGTGTGATCACTGCTCCACACTGCCTGATAAGATCCAGAACATTGTGTGATCACTGCCCCACACTGCCTGATAAGATCCAGAACATTGTGTGATCACTGCTCCACACTGCCTGATAAGATCCAGAACATTGTGTGATCACTGCCCCACACTGCCTGATAAGATCCAGAACATTGTGTGATCACTGCTCCACACTGCCTGATAAGATCCAGAACATTGTGTGATCACTGCCCCACACTGCCTGATAAGATCCACAACATTGTGTGATCACTGCTCCACACTGCCTGATAAGATCCAGAACATTGTGTGATCACTGCTCCACACTGCCTGATAAGATCCAGAACATTGTGTGATCACTGCTCCACACTGCCTGATAAGATCCAGAACATTGTGTGATCACTACCCCACACTGCACGATAAGATCCACAACATTGTGTGATCACTACTCCACACTGCCTGATAAGATCCAGAACATTGTGTGACCACTGCCCCACACTGCCTGATAAGATCCAGAACATTGTGTGATCACTGCCCCACACTGCCTGATAAGATCCAGAACATTGTGTGATCACTACCCCACACTGCCTGATAAGATCCAGAACATTGTGTGATCACTGCCCCACACTGCCTGATAAGATCCAGAACATTGTGTGATCACTGCTCCACACTGCCTGATAAGATCCAGAACATTGTGTGATCACTGCCTGATAAGATCCAGAACATTGTGTGATCACTACCCCACACTGCCTGATAAGATCCAGAACATTGTGTGATCACTGCTCCACACTGCCTGATAAGATCCAGAACATTGTGTGATCACTGCCCCACACTGCCTGATAAGATCCAGAACATTGTGTGATCACTGCTCCACACTGCCTGATAAGATCCAGAACATTGTGTGATCACTGCTCCACACTGCCTGATAAGATCCAGAACATTGTGTGATCACTGCCCCACACTGCCTGATAAGATCCAGAACATTGTGTGATCACTGCTCCACACTGCCTGATAAGATCCAGAACATTGTGTGATCACTGCTCCACACTGCCTGATAAGATCCAGAACATTGTGTGATCACTGCCCCACACTGCCTGATAAGATCCAGAACATTGTGTGATCACTACCCCACACTGCCTGATAAGATCCAGAACATTGTGTGATCACTGCTCCACACTGCCTGATAAGATCCAGAACATTGTGTGATCACTGCCCCACACTGCCTGATAAGATCCAGAACATTGTGTGATCACTGCTCCACACTGCCTGATAAGATCCAGAACATTGTGTGATCACTGCTCCACACTGCCTGATAAGATCCAGAACATTGTGTGATCACTGCCCCACACTGCCTGATAAGATCCAGAACATTGTGTGATCACTGCTCCACACTGCCTGATAAGATCCAGAACATTGTGTGATCACTGCTCCACACTGCCTGATAAGATCCAGAACATTGTGTGATCACTGCCCCACACTGCCTGATAAGATCCAGAACATTGTGTGATCACTGCTCCACACTGCCTGATAAGATCCAGAACATTGTGTGATCACTGCTCCACACTGCCTGATAAGATCCAGAACATTGTGTGATCACTGCCCCACACTGCCTGATAAGATCCAGAACATTGTGTGATCACTACCCCACACTGCCTGATAAGATCCAGAACATTGTGTGATCACTGCTCCACACTGCCTGATAAGATCCAGAACATTGTGTGATCACTGCCCCACACTGCCTGATAAGATCCAGAACATTGTGTGATCACTGCTCCACACTGCCTGATAAGATCCAGAACATTGTGTGATCACTGCTCCACACTGCCTGATAAGATCCAGAACATTGTGTGATCACTGCTCCACACTGCCTGATAAGATCCAGAACATTGTGTGATCACTGCCCCACACTGCCTGATAAGATCCAGAACATTGTGTGATCACTGCTCCACACTGCCTGATAAGATCCAGAACATTGTGTGATCACTGCTCCACACTGCCTGATAAGATCCAGAACATTGTGTGATCACTGCCCCACACTGCCTGATAAGATCCAGAACATTGTGTGATCACTACCCCACACTGCCTGATAAGATCCAGAACATTGTGTGATCACTGCTCCACACTGCCTGATAAGATCCAGAACATTGTGTGATCACTGCCCCACACTGCCTGATAAGATCCAGAACATTGTGTGATCACTGCTCCACACTGCACGATAAGATCCAGAACATTGTGTGATCACTGCTCCACACTGCCTGATAAGATCCAGAACATTGTGTGATCACTGCTCCACACTGCCTGATAAGATCCACAACATTGTGTGATCACTGCTCCACACTGCCTGATAAGATCCAGAACATTGTATGCATTTCCGCATGATCCTTTCCCCATCCTGTGCTCTCCACCAGCCTGGTTCTCCTGTGTGCAGCGTGTCCATGTGCTGATGTGTCTAACCAGAGGGACCAGCATGTTCAGTCCAGTTCAGTTCAGTTCAGTTTGATTGATATCCAGAGGGAAATTAGAGTTGCAGCAGGCATCAACAACACAGTAAACACAAAACATCAGACGACATCACAGATTATAATAACATGACAGCTGCAATAGCTACGGGAGTGAACAGGTTTGAGCAAAAATAAGACCTTGTGTGTTAGCACTGAGATCTGTGTGAAGTGATGTCACTGAACTGGAAGTGATGTCATGCAATTGCTCAATCTAGTGTCCTCTAGTAAGAGAGTGGCGTCAGCGGAGGACCAAAATGCGAGACTCATTAGCCAATGAACAGCCAGGAATGGGTCTCGCGCTACTTTTGCATGCTAAAATAAAGCTGATAATGTACAATTTGATTCAAGGGATGAAAAACCCTTTCAAAGTACAACACAAACTGTCTATTTTGCTGCAACTCGACAGTGCTGCTTTTTTTTACTCTAGTTCCACTTTCTACTTCCTGGAAAAAAAACTGGTCCATTGGAGTGAATGGAGATGTCGGAACTCTTCTATTATACGGCTCTGGCTCAATCCATACACTTGTTTTTCTTCTATACGTCATGTCTCTGTTTTAGGCACATGAACTGCACTGTTTACTTCAGCACCTGGGTGTCATTTTCTTTTTTGGTCGAGAGAAAAATCCCTCTCCAGAGTGTCAGGAACTCATCTCCATTCAACCAGGACGTGTTTCCAACTCCTCCTCACTGTCTCTGGAGAAGAAAGGGTCTGTTTTATCTTTTCAGGGCTCCACATTTAACAACACTTTCATTTTCCTTCGGTTCTTTTTCTTGCCCCACAGGGCCCGTATGATGGATGAATGTCAGATTGACAACATGAGTTCAAAGAAACGTGGACACTCAGGCTGACACTCAGGCACGTGACACGTGACACGTGGACACTCAGGCACGTGACACGTGACACGTGACACGTGGACACTCAGGCTGACACTCAGGCACGTGACACTCAGGCACGTGACACGTGACACTCAGGCACGTGACACGTGGACACTCAGGCACGTGACACGTGACACGTGGACACTCAGGCTGAGGTTCATATTCAGTTCAGCATAATACTCACAGTGCATCCATCACTAATACAATGTGTATGTGTTTGTGTGCTGTGTGTGTGTGTGTGTGTGTGTGTGTATGTGTGTGCGTGTGTGCGTGCGTGTGTGTGTTTGTGTGATGTGATGTGTGTGTGTGTGTGTGGGTTTGTGTGATGTGTGTGTGTGTGTGTGTGTGTTTGTGTGATGTGTGTGTGTGTGTGTGTGTGTGTGTGTGTGTGTGTGTGTGTGTGTGTGTGTGCGCGCGCGTGTGTGTGTGTTTGTGTGATGTGTGTGTGTGCGTGCGTGTGTGTGTGATGTGTATGTGTTTGTGTGACTGTGAACATTTGGATCCCAGGATGAGCTCAAGCTTCCCGTGGCCTGTGTGCAGTGACATGCTACTGACAGCCAGCACTGACATAGGCATCACATGTGGCTAGCCACACAAAACCAAGCGGCAACCATCGTCTTGGAAAAATGAAGCCAACGTGGAAGTACCAAAAACTGCAGTTCCTCAAATGGCTACTTGAGACTGGCTGCAAAAGCAAGTCATTGCGCATAGACCCCCCATGTTAAAATGCCCAACTTTACAGCATAAATAAACATGCTTAAAGCCTGGTTTAAAAAATGGTGTCCGTCTCTATAGCTAATTTCACCGTTCATGTCAACTGTATGGGGGTTAGGGGTGAATCCCCAGTCTATGCAAAAACAAGACTGATTGTATAGAAGTCAATGGGGAAATTATCCTACTTCTCTCTTGATTTATGACCGTAAACACTTATAATAAGTTTATGGTCTCAATCGTTAGTTTCAAGCCTTCTTCAAAAGCTACAGCGTCAGCATGAGTCAAATAGACTATAAAGCAGGGTTCCCCAAATAGCGGCCCGTGCTGCTATTTGGCCGCTATCAAATGCCCCAGATGTTAGCCGGCCCCCAGCCCTCAGCAAAATGTGGCTCTTGGTGAAAAGTAATTGGGGCCCCCTGGTATAAGGTATACTTTGCTTTGGGGGCGTGAGTAACGGCTTGTCTCACCGATCACAGAACAAAAGGAGGCGGGGCTGTGGCTCTTCTCGTCCAGGATGGCGACGGTGAAAATGTCAAACTCAAGGCTTCAAAACGGGAGTTCACAAACCAATGGATGACGTCACGGTGGCTTCATCCATATCTTTATACAGTCTATGATTCATCCATATCTTTATACAGTCATCATCCATATCTTTATACAGTCATCATCCATATCTTTATACAGTCTATGATTCATCCATATCTTTATACAGTCATAATCCATATCTTTATACAGTCTATGAAGAACATCTAGCAAGCTGAGAAAACATACTTGCCTTCCCGGATCCCAAAGCACTGATGTGTGTTTTCACAGTGAAGTGAAAGTGAAGCAGAACAACAGCAGGAAGTGAACGGGACCCATAAAGATGCATGAGTGGGAGTGGGGTCAAGGGTCAATCAGAGAGCATAAGACATAACATAACAGAGACAGAGGAGGTGCAGCATGAGAGAGACATAACAGAGCTCTGCTCAGAGACAGAGGAGGTGCAGCATGAGAGAGACATAACAGAGCTCTGCTCAGAGACAGAGGAGGTGCAGCATGAGAGAGACTCTGCTCAGAGACAGAGGAGGTGCAGCATGAGAGAGACTCTGCTCAGAGACAGAGGAGGTGCAGCATGAGAGAGACTCTGCTCAGAGACAGAGGAGGTGCAGCATGAGAGAGACATAACAGAGCTCTGCTCAGAGACAGAGGAGGTGCAGCATGAGAGAGACATAACAGAGCTCTGCTCAGAGACAGAGGAGGTGCAGCATGAGAGAGACATAACAGAGCTCTGCTCAGAGACAGAGGAGGTGCAGCATGAGAGAGACATAACAGAGCTCTGCTCAGAGACAGAGGAGGTGCAGCATGAGAGACATAACAGAGCTCTGCTCAGAGACAGAGGAGGTGCAGCATGAGAGAGACATAACAGAGCTCTGCTCAGAGACAGAGGAGGTGCAGCATGAGAGAGACTCTGCTCAGAGACAGAGGAGGTGCAGCATGAGAGAGACTCTGCTCAGAGACAGAGGAGGTGCAGCATGAGAGAGACATAACAGAGCTCTGCTCAGAGACAGAGGAGGTGCAGCATGAGAGAGACATAACAGGGCTCTGCTCAGAGACAGAGGAGGTGCAGCATGAGAGAGACATAACAGAGCTCTGCTCAGAGACAGAGGAGGTGCAGCATGAGAGAGACATAACAGAGCTCTGCTCAGAGACAGAGGAGGTGCAGCATGAGAGAGACATAACAGAGCTCTGCTCAGAGACAGAGGAGGTGCAGCATGAGAGAGACATAACAGGGCTCTGCTCAGAGACAGAGGAGGTGCAGCATGAGAGAGACATAACAGGGCTCTGCTCAGAGACAGAGGAGGTGCAGCATGAGAGAGACATAACAGAGCTCTGCTCAGAGACAGAGGAGGTGCAGCATGAGAGAGACATAACAGGGCTCTGCTCAGACAGAGGTGCAGCATGAGAGAGACATAACAGGGCTCTGCTCAGACAGAGGAGGTGCAGCATGAGAGACATAACAGAGCTCTGCTCAGACAGAGGAGGTGCAGCATGAGAGAGACATAACAGAGCTCTGATCAGAGACAGAGGAGGTGCAGCATGAGAGACATAACAGGGCTCTGCTCAGAGACAGAGGAGGTGCAGCATGAGAGAGACATAACAGAGCTCTGCTCAGAGACAGAGGAGGTGCAGCATGAGAGACATAACAGGGCTCTGCTCAGAGACAGAGGAGGTGCAGCATGAGAGACATAACAGGGCTCTGCTCAGAGACAGAGGAGGTGCAGCATGAGAGAGACATAACAGAGCTCTGCTCAGAGACAGAGGAGGTGCAGCATGAGAGACATAACAGGGCTCTGCTCAGAGACAGAGGAGGTGCAGCATGAGAGAGACATAACAGAGCTCTGCTCAGAGACAGAGGAGGTGCAGCATGAGAGACATAACAGGGCTCTGCTCAGAGACAGAGGAGGTGCAGCATGAGAGAGACATAACAGAGCTCTGCTCAGAGACAGAGGAGGTGCAGCATGAGAGACATAACAGAGCTCTGCTCAGAGACAGAGGAGGTGCAGCATGAGAGAGACATAACAGAGCTCTGCTCAGACAGAGGAGGTGCAGCATGAGAGAGACATAACAGAGCTCTGCTCAGAGACAGAGGAGGTGCAGCATGAGAGAGACATAACAGAGCTCTGCTCAGACAGAGGAGGTGCAGCATGAGAGAGACATAACAGAGCTCTGCTCAGAGACAGAGGAGGTGCAGCATGAGAGAGACATAACAGAGCTCTGCTCAGACAGAGGAGGTGCAGCATGAGAGAGACATAACAGGGCTCTGCTCAGAGACAGAGGAGGTGCAGCATGAGAGACATAACAGGGCTCTGCTCAGACAGAGGAGAAGACTACAGCACTGTGTGTCTTCAAAGTGGGAACTACTGGCCTACAGCACTGTGTGTCTTCAAAGTGGGAACTACTGGCCTACAGCACTGTGTGTCTTCAAAGTGGGAACTACTGGCCTACAGCACTGTGTGTCTTCAAAGTGGGAACTACTGGCCTACAGCACTGTGTGTCTTCAAAGTGGGAACTACTGGCCTACAGCACTGTGTCTCTTCAAAGTGGGAACTACTGGCCTACAGCACTGTGTGTCTTCAAAGTGGGAACTACTGGCCTACAGCACTGTGTGTCTTCAAAGTGGGAACTACTGGCCTACAGCACTGTGTGTCTTCAAAGTGGGAACGAGCAGGTGGGAGAATTGTGGGTGATGGTGGCCAAAGCAGGCCTCGGCCAAAAGGCTTCTGGTAAGAATGGAACACTGTGAGAGCCTGAGGAGGTACCATGACTCTTACTGTGAGAGCCTGAGGAGGTACCATGACTCTCACTGTGAGAGCCTGAGGAGGTACCATGACTCTCACTGTGAGAGCCTGAGGAGGTACCATGACTCTCACTGTGAGAGCCTGAGGAGGTACCATGACTCTCACTGTGAGAGCCTGAGGAGGTACCATGACTCTCACAGTGAGAGCCTGAGGAGGTACCATGACTCTCACAGTGAGAGCCTGAGGAGGTACCATGACTCTCACAGTGAGAGCCTGAGGAGGTACCATGACTCTCACTGTGAGAGCCTGAGGTGGTACCATGACTCTCACTGTGAGAGGCTGAGGTGGTACCATGACTCTCACTGTGAGAGCCTGAGGAGGTACCATGACTCTCACTGTGAGAGCCTGAGGAGGTACCATGACTCTCACTGTGAGAGCCTGAGGAGGTACCATGACTCTCACAGTGAGAGCCTGAGGAGGTACCATGACTCTCACAGTGAGAGCCTGAGGAGGTACCATGACTCTCACTGTGAGAGCCTGAGGAGGTACCATGACTCTCACAGTGAGAGCCTGAGGAGGTACCATGACTCTCACTGTGAGAGCCTGAGGAGGTACCATGACTCTCACTGTGAGAGCCTGAGGAGGTACCATGACTCTCACTGTGAGAGCCTGAGGTGGTACCATGACTCTCACTGTGAGAGCCTGAGGAGGTACCATGACTCTCACAGTGAGGGTCTGAGGAGGTACCATGACTCTCACTGGAGATAAGGGTTGAGACTTCTCTGCTATATTTCCAAACTGTAATCCAAGTACCTGCTGGGATAAGAATGTTATGAAAGAAGTATCACGTTTTTTCACATAAATGGCTGTAATGTGCTGCAGACAAATCAAAACATTGAACTTCTCACTGCTAAAAGCCAAAATGACGGCTTGTGTATTATATTGAATGTTTGACATTTGATTACTGCATGCTGCTGTGTTTGAGGAGATTGGAGCGCAGCTGGAGTTCATTCAACCCTGGACATAAGCGGAGAGCTCGTTGTGGGCGTGGCCTCCGGTGTGGGCGTGGCCTCCGGCGTGGGCGTGGCCTCCACAACCAACTCCTCTGCTCTGAGTCCAACATCCACAGCCCTAACACAACAAGACGGCAAGAACTAAAGCCACCAATAGAGAGCCAAAGCCACGCCCACTTCCGGGTTACGCATAGACAAAACGTCAAACTTTGTTTTTTTGGGTCTGTCCATGTTCTATGGACATGTTAGTGTTAATGTGTTAATGTGTTAATGTTAGTGTTAATGTCCATGTTCTATGGACTCTCCTGAGTCTAAATATACCTGAATCACTTGGTTTGACCAAATAAAACCATTTGGATAAGCCCCTTCTCACGCACCTCGTGCTGCACAAAGAGAAGTCATGATACTCTGCAGGTCTCTTTACACTAGATTGGATAGACTGGATTGAGAGCATGTGTCCTGGTCGCTGCACTAGCGCCTCCTCTGGTCGGTTGGGGCTGTTCTCCTGGAGATGGGAGTTCCCAGTGGCTTGTGTTTACATGCCAATGTCTTTTTTTTATATAATTTTTTTTAATTGATTTACATTTTTAAACATAAAAACCACAAACATCTACAGAAAAACAACAACAACAAAACTATACATACACAAACAGACTCACTAAGAAAAATAACCGCCCTCCCCGCAGGACCCCCCCCCCCCCCACCAGCAAACACACTAAGATATTATGTTATTAACCCATTTTGAACAGATCATATCCACATTCCAATGTCTTGTGTCGCATTTTCCATAAGGTTCACCCCTCCCCCCCATGCCCCCCCCCTCCCCACGCCCACACACACAGGATCTTTAAGAGGTGCAATGGGTTGCAGATGTCAGTCATGCCCGGTGATGTGGAGTGTGTGTGTGTGTGTGTGTGTGTGTGAGTTGGGGGCCCGTGCAGACAGACTGGACAGCCCAAATCAGTGCAGTGGCGACTGGCCAGGCTTGGCTGAAGACTTAAGGCGACCAACGCCCTGCGTCCACTGGTCAACTGCTCTCCTGGTCACGCCATGCCAGACATCTACCTATGTGTGGTTTCCTCCTTTAGGGTTTCTCAACTGGTGGCTCACGGGGGCCATTTTGAGTGGGGTCGTGGGGTCACGGACGCCCGTGGGGGAAAAAGATCAAATAAAAAAATAGCTCCAAATATCCCCAAATGTTGTTGTCTCGACTTGTTTTAGTGAAATCATTCAGATTCATGAAACCTGATGAAGAAGATAAGTCTGTTTTATTTCATTGGCTTTTTAGCCCTAGTTGCACTTTTTTCTTTATTTCATGTTTTTAACAGTGCATGAAGGCATTGTGTATTACTGCACATGTTTTTGTGAAATCAGTTTGAGCGGTATAAAAAAAAATCTGAAATTTGGGTTGCGACTAAGGAAAAATGTGGGTCCTGAAGCGAGACCAGTTGAGAACCACTAAATGCTCTTTTGTTATTCCTGCCATATAGATCAAATATGATCCCTGGGTAGAGCTAGGGATACTATACAACTTTTTTAGGACCCTTCAAACATAATTTTTTTTTCTTTTTTTTCAATTTACAGTATCTTAGCTCTGACAGAACTTTTGATACAAGGAATATCAGCTAAAAATGAGTTTTCGATGTACTTGAAAGCCATGAACGGGATTCGATTCCCACCTGGGACGCTGAGGGTGTATCCCTGTTTCTGTGTGGAGCTTGCATGTTCTCCCCATGCTCCCCTGGGGTTTCCTCCAGATAGGACCACCCTGCTAAAAACATGCAAAATTAAAAAATTAAAAACAATTAAAAGACCACATTATCCATCTAGATTAGAAGTTGCATATACCTCTGATTGCCACTACTCCCCGACTCCAGTACTAGCTATCATTGTCTCTCTCAGAACTTTAATGCTCCAATAAATTATTTCGAATGTGCATCACCTCAGCCCGCCTGTAATTTAGAAGTACTGTATTACCGCTGCTGAACTCTCATCATAACAGTATAGTGTAGAAATAGAAACTCTAGATCACAACAGTATAATGTAGAACTCTAGATCATAACATTATAATGTAGAAATATGAACTCTAGATCATAACAGTATAATGTAGAACTCTAGATCACAACATTATAGAACTCGAGATCATAACATTATAATGTAGAAATATGAACTCTAGATCATAACAGTATAATGTAGAAAATATGAACTCTAGATCATAACAGTATAATGTAGAAATATGCAGTCCTGTGTGCTTTGGATAACATCTAGTGCCTCTGCCAAACAACAGGAAAAGGCTTTGATTAAATTATGATGGCTCGCCTGCCAACAGTGTGAAAGAGGTTGAAACATGAAAGAGAGACATGTTTGTAGTCTGTCATCTTCCTCCAGTTATTCCTCTGTTATTGCTGCTGTCACCAGGCTGGCTGAAGCAGGTCACAGCATCAGTGTTTCCATTGAAAGCCAGAGAGGAGAGATCTATCTATCCATCTATATACTATATAAATTTGGCAATGTGTCTGTTTGTTTGTCTGTTTCAAGAATTTTGTCCGGCCACAACTAGGCCATTTTATGTGCGATCGGGCTGAAACTTTCCGGGTGTGTAAAGAGCGCCCGTGTGTAAAGAGCACCCGTGTGTAAAGAGCGCCCGTGTGTAAAGAGCGCCCGTGCGGGTGACCTGACGGAGCCTTTTTTTTTTATTAGGGCAGATTAATTGCCCTAAGGCTGATTTCCCTAAGGCTGAGGCTATAGTTCAGTGATGATGTCACTTGATGTCATCAGTGCTGATGTCATCAGTGATGTCATACATAGGCATTGTGACATCACTGATGATGTCATCAGTGACACACACACGAGAGACTGAGGTAGAGGGAGAGAGACTGAGGGAGAGGGGGGAGAGACTGAGGGAGGGAGAGAGAGAGAGACTGAGAGAGAGAGAGATATATTGCGCGCGCCAATGGGGCAGGCGAGGCCACGCAGCAGCCGAGCTGCGTATGCGAGCTGCAGGGGCAGCTTGGCGAGCTGCAGGGCGGGCGAGGCTGCTCAGCGGGCGAGCCTAGGAATTGAGTGCATGAGATTCCTAGTAATTACAAAGTAGAGGAATAGAAAAGTAGAAGTGTGCGCACTGCCTCTTTAAACGGCGGGGTTTATATACACATCACTGCTGATTGGGTAACACGTCTGACACGCCCACAAAGCAAGAGAAAACATACCTCAAAGCCTGTTCAGCCTCAACAGTTTTGAGGAAACTTGACGGTCAACCTGGAAAACGTAGCACACGGTGTACAACGTTTAACAGATCGAACACAACCTGTTAATCAAACAATGTGGGCTGGGGCCTCTTCCCACAGATCAGCTGTCAATCAAAGAGTGTGGGCGGAGCCTCTTCCCAAACATCACCTGTCAGTCACACAGCGTGGGCGGAGCTTGGAGAATTGCAGGAAAATACTCAGACATAAGCAGCTATTTTGGAAAAATGGAAAAACCGACTTTGTCACTTCCTGCCTGCTCAATGCCCATGTGCAGTTTCAGATCGATCGACCAACCAGCTGTGGAGATGAATGGATTCAGACAGAGCAGCTGGCTGTACATTAGCCCTTACATAACCCACAGAAGTATGCCTCAACTAGTGACTTCCAACCTGGAGAGGTCTGCTGAACACACAGACAGACAGGTCTGCTGAACACACAGACAGGTCTGCTGAACACACAGACAGACAGGTCTGCTGAACACACAGACAGGTCTGCTGAACACACAGACAGACAGGTCTGCTGAACACACAGACAGGTCTGCTGAACACACAGACAGGTCTGCTGAACAGACAGACAGGTCTGCTGAACACACAGACAGACAGGTCTGCTGAACACAGACAGACAGACAGTGACATGGAGCAGAGCAGAACATGGCTCCTGTTTATAGAGAGCCAAAGTCAACATCACTTCCTGCTTCACCCCATAGACATCTATCTATCTATATCAAATTGAGTATGGGCGATGTTTGTTTGTTTCAAGTTCTGTGTCCGGCCACAGCTATGCCGTTTTACGTGCGATCGGGCCGAAACTTTCAGGGTGTGTAAAGGGCATCGGTGCGGGTGACCTGACAGATTTTTTAATTAGGCTAATTAGCTAATGATGTGTCATCAGTGATGTCAAAAGTGATGTCATAAGGGCGCACACACATAGGGGAGCACACACACACACACACACAAACACTGATGATGTCATCGGTGATATCATAATGGGGCACACAGACACACACAAGGAGGCATTGTGACATCACTGATGCAATAACATTTAGTGAGCAACACAAACACACACACCCACACACACACACACACACACACCCACACGCGCCAATAGGGCAGGCGAGGCCGAGCTGTGGGCGAGGCCCCGCAGCAACCAAGCCTAGTTTGTTAAAATGCTTATAAAAATAGTTGTACTTACAGTCACTTACAGTCAAACAAAACGATTCAGCTATAATTAGAAACAGGAGAGACGGTAGAACATTTCACTTGGACCGAAATGTTAAAAAAAACAGCGGCTTAAAATAAATCTTATTTTTTCTTTGTTTTGGTCTGAGTGAAATGTTCTATGGTCTCTCTTGATTCTAAATATAGCTGAATCACTTGGTTTCACCAAGTAAAAATATTTTCATAAGCATTTTACGAAATGTCTATGGGAAAATAAATGGCGGATGAATTCCCTTGGTGCTATGCCTAAACCGGAAGAGGTCATGACTTTGGCTCTCTATAGGCCAGTGAAGCCAGCAGCACCACAGGACAGGAGAGCAGCTGTTGCATAACGGCAAACTGCATAAGCTGTGTCACTGAATCTGTGAAGCTTTGGCCTTACTGTCAGTGAGTGAACTGGAGTGACCCCGTTCCTTTTCCACTCTCAACACTGAGACAACACTCGAGTCCTGCCAGTGCCTCCTACCTCCTCCTACCTACCGCCTCCTCCTGCCTCCTACCTCCTACCTACCGCAGCGTTCACTTCATCTGGGCACATGGTCTCTGCACCACTTTGACATTGACAGTTACTAAAGTGGATTCTGTTTTTTTGTAGGATTCCCTAGAGCCAAAGAAAAGTCGTGTTTAGATGTATTGTGCAGAAAGCGTCTTTGAGGCCCTTTGGCCAGTAGTCTAGTGTTATCTGCCCAACAGATGAAAGTGTCGCATGAAGAGGGGTCTGTCAGTCAGTTGGCTGACATTACATATCTGTTGTGTTTTACAGTTCCATGACTTACTATTCATCATACTGATATGGGAGTTTTTCTTGTCCCACATTCTGCCACAGCAACACTCAAATTGTGTGCATTAACAAGAGAATTGAAGCAAAAAAAAGTAACACAAGTTACTTTCCCTAGTAATTAATTATGTTTTATGCAGTCATTTGTAAAGTAATTCAATTGCTTTTTGAGAAATCTTTATTTTTATATTTCAGTAACTTGCCCAACACTGCGCTTTAATTGGATAAATGAATGCGAGGCAATTAAGAAACAGCAGCGCTGTGTGTGCAACCAGCTAGCAGGTGCTGAGTGTGTGTTAGAGATGGAAATTTAAATTTAAACCTAGGGGCAATTTTTGCCCCTGAATCATGGTTTTTAGGGGCATTCTGAGATTTATTGGGACATTTTTGCCCTTGCCCCTGGCACAATTCCTACACATCGTTTCAGGAATGAAACATTATTAGCGTACAAGACAAATGTTGGGCTATTTGAGTCTCGGCCCTCAACAACACTCCTTACTTTCTCCACACGATCTCCAAAAGACATGAAGTGCCTGAGGATGTTGTTGCCTGTGTGATGTACATGTGGTCCCCGTCTAGCAAGTCAACCTGTGACTGAGGAGCGCTACTGCCACCTGCTGGTGTATGTCAGTCACCAATTTGATCAAGTACTGTGCAACACGCTTTGCACTGCATGGAGAAAATCAGAGGGAAAACTGATCAAACGTGTTTAAGACATTTATTTATGCATACTGACAGAAGTAATAGAAATCAATAAAAAACAGGTAGACATTTTGTTTGAAGACTGGAGTTGCATTTTACAGATATACTGTACTGTTGTTGTTTTTTTGCTGTCAAGAATATTCAGGACTTTGTAATATTTAAAAACATTTGATTTTATTCATAATAGTAATTAGTACTTTCCAGTTTATAACACTTATTTTACAACTACAACTGTCACACCAGGAGTACAGGTCCCATGTATTGAAGGCCAGGAACCAAGACTGACGTGCATGGTGTTATAATGCACTTCCTTAGAGCGGCTGGCTCTTACAATAGTGTTAATTTATGCTGATTACATCCATAGATGTTGTCATGTACACAGGCTGACTTAGCAAAATGATGCTAACATAACCTCACGTCACCTGAGCAATACAAGGACGACCACTTCAATGTGGCACTCTACACTGTTCCCATGAGAAGGTGCCAAAAACATAATTTACAGAAGAAGAAAAAACAGAGATGGATTTACATAAACAGCAAGCCTCCTGTTCCTTTGTTCATATTCATGTGCCCGTTCTTAAATAATTCAGAATAATATATTAGCCATAATCATTATTTGCGTTTAGAAATACAGTGGACGCTAGTGTTAGTGTGGTAAATAAGACGAGAAAATGAAATGAAGCAACCTCAGGATCTTAATCACTCCCATACCCCACCATCCTCTCCTTCATCTGTCTAAATATCTGTTGTTTTTTCAGCGACATGTTACAAAGAGGCTTGATTGAGTTCAGATGGGGATATGGTTGTCGTATATTTCCGCACCAAACATCCTTCTGATCAGATATCATCACTCCACCCAACCGCTCACCAGTGGTCGGCCTCTTCATAGAACATCTCTTCTTGCTCTTTGAGGGTGGGGGAGGGGGGCACAGTCAAATAAATATTGTTGTGACACAGGTAATGGAGCGCATGCAATTATTTCGCAGCGTAATAAATAATGATGATGAGTATGGCGAGCACGATGGTGACAACCATGGCTAGGATGCACATCTTCTTCCGGGACTTTTGCTATGAGAAAGAGCAGAGAGAGAAGCAGCGTTATTGATAGAGCTGTTGAATGGGAGGTGATGTACTACTAATAACACATTCTCAATACGCTACGCTACACACACACACACACACACACACACACACACACACACACACACACACACACACACACACACACACACACACACACACACACACACACACACACACACACACACAGTCTACTTACTCATTTTGGCCGCTCTTTTGTTTTCCTTTTTCTTTGTTCTTTTTTATTGTTTGCTCGTTTCTTTCCTCTTGTTTGTGTTTATATTGTTTGCTTTTGCTTTGTGACGATTCTTTTGAATACTGCTTTTCATTTCTGAAGTCCACTAAGAATTTCCTGTCTCTACCGGCACATGCTTTTTGTTGTTTTCCTTTATTTGTCTTTTTATTTGATTTCTTTCTTTGTTTTAATATGTGTGTGTTTGTGTGGGGGGGGGGAACTGGTTGCTGGTCTTCTATGTTCATTAGCACGAGACGAGCCACCAGCCAGATGCTGTCAGATATGCAAGCTGCTTGTAGATTTGCTAAAAGGTCATATATTGAGTGGCTGGTGAAATGTGAACATTCACTAGGCATTTGGTAACCTTGCTTGCAAGATGGATAACCTCGCGAGATCAAAAGGGATTCTCTCGACGTAATCCATCTTGTCATGCACAGGCAGTTAAGATGATTGGCCGAACCATGCCGGCCCGACGAATCAGCGGCAGCCTTAGGCGGGCTCAGTCTCGTCTGGGCAAGTAGTGGGTACATGGTCTTTGTAGTTCTTTTCACTCGTCAACATGGCTGCCGCCGCGGAAGTGACAGGCAGTCTGAATGAAATTGAATGTAACGTTCCCAATTCTATGTATTAAATTTTAAAAAACGACCCTCAATATTTGGGAAGGCTAAGCCACACAACTAGTTTGTTATAATCTAACTTCATGCTTCGAAAGGTGACTTTACGACGGTGAGGACTCAATCAATGAATACCACGGAGATCAGGCACAGGCACCTTCGGCGATCTGATTGGTTGAAGTTAACACCCACCAGCGGTGATAGACAGATGGGTCATCCAATCACCTGCCAAGTAGCTTGGAAAAAGTGCCCGCCTCCGTCAGCGGGTCTGGTTACTGCATTCCCAGATCGACTGGTTTAGTGAAACGTATGTGGAGCTATACCGTCCATCTGGCAGCGTCAGATTAGGCATTTGGCTGATTGACAAAAAAGTGAATGTTTCTCTGGTATGAACTCACCTGGTAGTAGGCTGCTCTCTGAAGCTGCTCTGTTCCTCGCTCTACATGGACCTCAGCATTCTCCACATTGGCCTCAATGCTATCTGTAGGGCAGCAGAGATAACTAGGTCAGCTAATGACCATTAACGCCCCCTCTGGTGTGGAGGGCAAACAGACCATATAAGCCAGTGACATGTGACGACGTTTCTATTTCTGACAAGTTCCACTTTCATCCGTTTTACATGTCAGCATCGCAAAACAATAGCTGGGTTTCCATCCAAATGTATCGCAACTTTTAATCGAATTTTCAGAAAGTCGGCAAAAGAAAATGCGAAATAATGCGCGTTTCCATCCACTGCTATTTTGCGAATTATAGAGCTGTCAATCACCTGGTGTTTGAGGCTGTCTGAGCTGCTGATCAGCTACTAGACCCAATATATATAATAATTTCTTGATGATCTACAAGTAGACAAAGGTACCATAACGCCATTTCTGGATTACCAGATGCGACTCGGCAAGCATAACGTTATAATCCACCGAGCAGATAGTAAGTGAATACAATTTCATTCAATTCTAGAAGTGAGTCGCCTTAAAGTTACTACTTTTTTTAAAGGCAACAAATTTAGATAATTTATTTAAGACTTTTTCAGACTCCAATGATCTGCAGATAACCTACTGGACTTTATGTATCAGAGAGAGAGTATTTGAAATAGAAAACACCACTGAAACTCACCGATCATCTCTCCCTGATCGTGGATCATCACTGCCAAGTCCTTGAAGATCTGGTTTACATCCATGATATCCGACTGAAATCAACAAAACGCAAGTTAACAGTCACTGTCCATATAACCACGATGCATCTTTAATCCTAAGAGATTGATGATTTATGTTCCAATTTCGTCCAAAAATAAATGTGTCTGTTTCAATGTGGTACTGCTCTGCTTCATCGGAATCTGTGAGCTTTCAGAAAACGTGCAGAATTACACAGAAAATGAACGCAGAGTACGGACAGAAAGCTCCGTCAATATGCATATCCAAATTTAACGTTGAGCATAAAGGTCCTTACACATCGGGAGCGTTTGTTTCGTGCGATTAATTCGCACGTCAATAATATTTTCCGAACCTATACCAGTCAATGCAACCGTGCATAACAACTGCGAAGTTTCACTGAGCGTTATTGCGGCGTTTATTTTTTCGAACCACGGTCGATTTTTCAGAAATTCGCTTCCGACGTGTACACATCTGTGGCTGTGATTGACAGGTGGGTCAAAACTCGCATCGCAATTTTGTGCCATATTTTCACATCGCTCTTAAAGATAACAATGTGTAAATGTGTGTATTGATGTGTAAGGAACTTAACTGGGCCTTAAGAAGGGCTGGCTGATAATTCAATAGTATCCTTTATGGTTGTGATGATATGGTGATTTGGGGATATCATGAATGAATTCTGCTGTATGAATTGATAACAGGCAAATTTGGTTTAAAATCGCTGAAAGAATGAGGTATAGTAGGAATATAATTTGATACCGTCTGTCACTGTCTGATATGATGTAGGTTGAACCCTGACCACAGTTATACACTGGAAAACCTCACATAACATATTTACACATTTTAATGTTACATTCAACTTTTTAAAGATCTGCTGTACATTAATTAATGAAAAGGCAGTATCAGTGTCATCGTGTACTGTATCAAAGAGTTGCGCTAACATTGAATAGGCGTGGTGTAGTCTCTCAAGGCAGTCTATCTCTTCCTTCCTGGTCCAGAGACAGTCTGTACTTCAGCCTGTTCAAATCTGGACACAATATTGCCACAACATATCTCCTATATGCAGCTCAAAACAGGTTGTCTGTATTTGCCTTCAAGTTGAACCCTAGTTGCATTGCTATCTATATAGTTATTTGCTGCAGCACCAACCCTATCTCCACTTCATCTTATCTTCAAAAGTGAACTGGAAAGAAAAGTGAAAGGTGGCAGTTCTCCTCATGTGTCTCTGGCCTGATTGTGTCTCTGGCCTGATTGTGTCCCTGTTTTAAAGCTAGAGACAGAGTAGGAAGTGGAGGCAGACCTCCCTGTTTTAAAGCTAGAGTCAGAGTAGGAAGTGGAGGCAGACCTCCCTGTTTTAAAGCTAGAGTCAGAGTAGGAAGTGGAGGCAGACCTCCCTGTTTTAAAGCTAGAGTCAGAGTAGGAAGTGGAGGCAGACCTCCCTGTTTTAAAGCTAGAGACAGAGTAGGAAGTGGAGGCAGACCTCCCTGTTTTAAAGCTAGAGTCAGAGTAGGAAGTGGAGGCAGACCTCCCTGTTTTAAAGCTAGAGACAGAGTAGGAAGTGGAGGCAGACCTCCCTGTTTTAAAGCTAGAGTCAGAGTAGGAAGTGGAGGCAGACCTCCCTGTTTTAAAGCTAGAGTCAGAGTAGGAAGTGGAGGCAGACCTCCCTGTTTTAAAGCTAGAGACAGAGTAGGAAGTGGAGGCAGACCTCCCTGTTTTAAAGCTAGAGTCAGAGTAGGAAGTGGAGGCAGACCTCCCTGTTTTAAAGCTAGAGTCAGAGTAGGAAGTGGAGGCAGACCTCCCTGTTTTAAAGCTAGAGTCAGAGTAGGAAGTGGAGGCAGACCTCCCTGTTTTAAAGCTAGAGTCAGAGTAGGAAGTGGAGGCAGACCTCCCTGTTTTAAAGCTAGAGTCAGAGTAGGAAGTGGAGGCAGACCTCCCTGTTTTAAAGCTAGAGACAGAGTAGGAAGTGGAGGCAGACCTCCCTGTTTTAAAGCTAGTCAGAGTAGGAAGTGGAGGCAGACCTCCCTGTTTTAAAGCTAGAGACAGAGTAGGAAGTGGAGGCAGACCTCCCTGTATTAAAGCTAGAGACAGAGTAGGAAGTGGAGGCAGACCTCCCTGTTTTAAAGCTAGAGTCAGAGTAGGAAGTGGAGGCAGACCTCCCTGTTTTAAAGCTAGAGTCAGAGTAGGAAGTGGAGGCAGACCTCCCTGTTTTAAAGCTAGAGTCAGAGTAGGAAGTGGAGGCAGACCTCCCTGTTTTAAAGCTAGAGTCAGAGTAGGAAGTGGAGGCAGACCTCCCTGTTTTAAAGCTAGAGACAGAGTAGGAAGTGGAGGCAGACCTCCCTGTTTTAAAGCTAGAGTCAGAGTAGGAAGTGGAGGCAGACCTCCCTGTTTTAAAGCTAGAGTCAGAGTAGGAAGTGGAGGCAGACCTCCCTGTTTTAAAGCTAGAGACAGAGTAGGAAGTGGAGGCAGACCTCCCTGTTTTAAAGCTAGAGTCAGAGTAGGAAGTGGAGGCAGACCTCCCTGTTTTAAAGCTAGAGACAGAGTAGGAAGTGGAGGCAGACCTCCTTGTATTAAAGCTAGAGACAGAGTAGGAAGTGGAGGCAGACCTCCCTGTTTTAAAGCTAGAGTCAGAGTAGGAAGTGGAGGCAGACCTCCCTGTTTTAAAGCTAGAGTCAGAGTAGGAAGTGGAGGCAGACCTCCCTGTTTTAAAGCTAGAGTCAGAGTAGGAAGTGGAGGCAGACCTCCCTGTTTTAAAGCTAGAGTCAGAGTAGGAAGTGGAGGCAGACCTCCCTGTTTTAAAGCTAGAGTCAGAGGAGGAAGTGGAGGCAGACCTCCCTGTTTTAAAGCTAGAGTCAGAGTAGGAAGTGGAGGCAGACCTCCCTGTTTTAAAGCTAGAGACAGAGTAGGAAGTGGAGGCAGACCTCCCTGTATTAAAGCTAGAGACAGAGTAGGAAGTGGAGGCAGACCTCCCTGTTTTAAAGCTAGAGTCAGAGTAGGAAGTGGAGGCAGACCTCCCTGTTTTAAAGCTAGAGTCAGAGTAGGAAGTGGAGGCAGACCTCCCTGTTTTAAAGCTAGAGACAGAGTAGGAAGTGGAGGCAGACCTCCCTGTATTAAAGCTAGAGTCAGAGTAGGAAGTGGAGGCAGACCTCCCTGTTTTAAAGCTAGAGACAGAGTAGGAAGTGGAGGCAGACCTCCCTGTTTTAAAGCTAGAGTCAGAGTAGGAAGTGGAGGCAGACCTCCCTGTTTTAAAGCTAGAGACAGAGTAGGAAGTGGAGGCAGACCTCCCTGTATTAAAGCTAGAGACAGAGTAGGAAGTGGAGGCAGACCTCCCTGTTTTAAAGCTAGAGTCAGAGTAGGAAGTGGAGGCAGACCTCCCTGTTTTAAAGCTAGAGTCAGAGTAGGAAGTGGAGGCAGACCTCCCTGTTTTAAAGCTAGAGTCAGAGTAGGAAGTGGAGGCAGACCTCCCTGTTTTAAAGCTAGAGTCAGAGTAGGAAGTGGAGGCAGACCTCCCTGTTTTAAAGCTAGAGACAGAGTAGGAAGTGGAGGCAGACCTCCCTGTTTTAAAGCTAGAGACAGAGTAGGAAGTGGAGGCAGACCTCCCTGTTTTAAAGCTAGAGTTAGAGTAGGAAGTGGAGGCAGACCTCCCTGTTTTAAAGCTAGAGTCAGAGTAGGAAGTGGAGGCAGACCTCCCTGTTTTAAAGCTAGAGTCAGAGTAGGAAGTGGAGGCAGACCTCCCTGTTTTAAAGCTAGAGACAGAGTAGGAAGTGGAGGCAGACCTCCCTGTTTTAAAGCTAGAGTCAGAGTAGGAAGTGGAGGCAGACCTCCCTGTTTTAAAGCTAGAGTCAGAGTAGGAAGTGGAGGCAGACCTCCCTGTTTTAAAGCTAGAGTCAGAGTAGGAAGTGGAGGCAGACCTCCCTGTTTTAAAGCTAGAGTCAGAGTAGGAAGTGGAGGCAGACCTCCCTGTTTTAAAGCTAGAGTCAGAGTAGGAAGTGGAGGCAGACCTCCCTGTTTTAAAGCTAGAGACAGAGTAGGAAGTGGAGGCAGACCTCCCTGTTTTAAAGCTAGAGTCAGAGTAGGAAGTGGAGGCAGACCTCCCTGTTTTAAAGCTAGAGACAGAGTAGGAAGTGGAGGCAGACCTCCCTGTATTAAAGCTAGAGACAGAGTAGGAAGTGGAGGCAGACCTCCCTGTTTTAAAGCTAGAGTCAGAGTAGGAAGTGGAGGCAGACCTCCCTGTTTTAAAGCTAGAGTCAGAGTAGGAAGTGGAGGCAGACCTCCCTGTTTTAAAGCTAGAGTCAGAGTAGGAAGTGGAGGCAGACCTCCCTGTTTTAAAGCTAGAGACAGAGTAGGAAGTGGAGGCAGACCTCCCTGTTTTAAAGCTAGAGTCAGAGTAGGAAGTGGAGGCAGACCTCCCTGTTTTAAAGCTAGAGACAGAGTAGGAAGTGGAGGCAGACCTCCCTGTTTTAAAGCTAGAGTCAGAGTAGGAAGTGGAGGCAGACCTCCCTGTTTTAAAGCTAGAGTTAGAGTAGGAAGTGGAGGCAGACCTCCCCTGTATTAAAGCTAGAGTCAGAGTAGGAAGTGGAGGCAGACCTCCCTGTTTTAAAGCTAGAGTCAGAGTAGGAAGTGGAGGCAGACCTCCCTGTTTTAAAGCTAGAGACAGAGTAGGAAGTGGAGGCAGACCTCCCTGTTTTAAAGCTAGAGTCAGAGTAGGAAGTGGAGGCAGACCTCCCTGTTTTAAAGCTAGAGACAGAGTAGGAAGTGGAGGCAGACCTCCCTGTATTAAAGCTAGAGACAGAGTAGGAAGTGGAGGCAGACCTCCCTGTTTTAAAGCTAGAGTCAGAGTAGGAAGTGGAGGCAGACCTCTCTGTTTTAAAGCTAGAGACAGAGTAGGAAGTGGAGGCAGACCTCCCTGTTTTAAAGCTAGAGTCAGAGTAGGAAGTGGAGGCAGACCTCCCTGTTTTAAAGCTAGAGACAGAGTAGGAAGTGGAGGCAGACCTCCCTGTTTTAAAGCTAGAGTCAGAGTAGGAAGTGGAGGCAGACCTCCCTGTTTTAAAGCTAGAGTTAGAGTAGGAAGTGGAGGCAGACCTCCCTGTTTTAAAGCTAGAGTCAGAGTAGGAAGTGGAGGCAGACCTCCCCTGTTTTAAAGCTAGAGACAGAGTAGGAAGTGGAGGCAGACCTCCCTGTTTTAAAGCTAGAGACAGAGTAGGAAGTGGAGGCAGACCTCCCTGTTTTAAAGCTAGAGTCAGAGTAGGAAGTGGAGGCAGACCTCCCTGTTTTAAAGCTAGAGTCAGAGTAGGAAGTGGAGGCAGACCTCCCTGTTTTAAAGCTAGAGTTAGAGTAGGAAGTGGAGGCAGACCTCCCTGTTTTAAAGCTAGAGACAGAGTAGGAAGTGGAGGCAGACCTCCCTGTTTTAAAGCTAGAGTCAGAGTAGGAAGTGGAGGCAGACCTCTCTGTTTTAAAGCTAGAGACAGAGTAGGAAGTGGAGGCAGACCTCCCTGTTTTAAAGCTAGAGTCAGAGTAGGAAGTGGAGGCAGACCTCCCTGTTTTAAAGCTAGAGACAGAGTAGGAAGTGGAGGCAGACCTCCCTGTTTTAAAGCTAGAGTCAGAGTAGGAAGTGGAGGCAGACCTCCCTGTTTTAAAGCTAGAGTTAGAGTAGGAAGTGGAGGCAGACCTCCCTGTTTTAAAGCTAGAGTCAGAGTAGGAAGTGGAGGCAGACCTCCCCTGTTTTAAAGCTAGAGACAGAGTAGGAAGTGGAGGCAGACCTCCCTGTTTTAAAGCTAGAGACAGAGTAGGAAGTGGAGGCAGACCTCCCTGTTTTAAAGCTAGAGTCAGAGTAGGAAGTGGAGGCAGACCTCCCTGTTTTAAAGCTAGAGTCAGAGTAGGAAGTGGAGGCAGACCTCCCTGTTTTAAAGCTAGAGTCAGAGTAGGAAGTGGAGGCAGACCTCCCTGTTTTAAAGCTAGAGTCAGAGTAGGAAGTGGAGGCAGACCTCCCTGTTTTAAAGCTAGAGTCAGAGTAGGAAGTGGAGGCAGACCTCCCTGTTTTAAAGCTAGAGACAGAGTAGGAAGTGGAGGCAGACCTCCCTGTTTTAAAGCTAGAGTCAGAGTAGGAAGTGGAGGCAGACCTCCCTGTTTTAAAGCTAGAGACAGAGTAGGAAGTGGAGGCAGACCTCCCTGTTTTAAAGCTAGAGTCAGAGTAGGAAGTGGAGGCAGACCTCCCTGTTTTAAAGCTAGAGACAGAGTAGGAAGTGGAGGCAGACCTCCCTGTTTTAAAGCTAGAGACAGAGTAGGAAGTGGAGGCAGACCTCCCTGTTTTAAAGCTAGAGTCAGAGTCAGAGTAGGAAGTGGAGGCAGACCTCCCTGTTTTAAAGCTAGAGACAGAGTAGGAAGTGGAGGCAGACCTCCCTGTTTTAAAGCTAGAGACAGAGTAGGAAGTGGAGGCAGACCTCCAGCTGTCTGATGTTGGTCTCTCTCTCCTTGATGAGCTCCAGGTCCTCCTCTGTGATGGCAGCCTCCTCTGTCTGGGTGGTCGTCTGGCCCCAGTCATCTTGGCTTCACACACAGACGACAACAATACTCAAACACATGACTAGTAGGCAGTGTTGTAATCAAGTCACTACATCTCGAGTCCAGGTCGAGTCTCAATTCCCCAGTGTTTCGAGGCCAAGTCCGAGTCAACAAAGAAGAGTCCGAGTTGAGTCAGAGTCAAGACCCCATTACCTGAGTCCAAGTCTGGAGTTGGCCTACTGAGCATGAGCGTGACTCATGCTCACATGTAGGTGGAACACATGTGTCTGCCCTTGCACAAAATTGAATAATGTCACAGTATTAATATAGCTATCAGTATCTTCTGACAAATTATTGGGGCCTCTTACCAAAAAAATAAAAAACAGTCTGTATCAAAATAAGTCTGAGTCCTCGTCTCCAATTCTGAGTCGGAATGCATGAATGTTCAAGTCCAAGTCAAGTCACGAGTCCTGAAAACGAGTCCAAGACTTGGACTGGAGTCGATTCGGACTCGACTACAACACTGCTAGTAGGACCTGAGTGAAGGACAGTGAAGTGAAGGACGGTGAGTGACCTGACCTGAGTGAAGGACAGTGAAGTGAAGGACGGTGAGTGACCTGACCTGAGTGAAGGACAGTGAAGTGAAGGACAGTGAGTGACCTGACCTGAGTGAAGGACAGTGGACTTACTTGTCAAAAGAAACCAGCTGTTCGTCATGTCCGTCTTCAGCCTGTAAGAGAAGAGAAGAGAAGAGGAGCAACAGAATCAACAGGCAGAAAAAGGAGGCATGAAAGCAGGAGCTGCTCTCTGAAGAAAGGATGTTTCTGCATCACATGGCCTAGAGATCCTACAGTGTCTCTGTCTTTTCACTCTGAATGGCGATACACGATGCAGTATTGTAGCGACTACTGGAGACAAAGTTAAAAAGTCGCTGAGAGGATGAGATATACAATATAAACAAGCACACAATAATGACTTTTCTCAATTCATCATAATTCACCATAAATCAATTCATGACTCTTACACAGTAGATAATATCTCAGTACTTTCTAGCAAAATGTTCAGTTGTAAGTCAAAGATGTGAGATGTCACAAGCACTTTGATTCAAAACACGTCTGTGATCAAAATAACATGTAAAGACAGGGTTTCCTTCCCTGACTATTGGTGCTTTCACAAAATATCAATATCCCTACAGACTCCTTCTCCTTATATGTGTGATATGAGCTTACAGACAGGCGAGAGCCAGCTCTGGCTCGGGCTACAGACAGTTAGTGTGTTTGATATGTGTGATATGAGCTTACAGACAGGCGAGAGCCGGCTCTGGCTCGAGCTACAGACTCCTTCTCCTTGTCGGCCGCGCGGCGTTGGACCGCTTGGAAGCTGTTCAGAGCTGCTGAGAAGTCGTTCATCAGACGCTCCCTCTGGAGCTTCTGCTGCCTCTGGAGGTCACAGAGGAGAGAGAGAGAGAGAGAGAAGAGGAGAGAGAGAGCACAGAGGAGAGAGAGCAGAGGAGAGAGAGAGATAGGTCACAGAGGAGAGAGAGAGAAGAGGAGAGAGAGGTCACAGAGGAGAGAGAGCAGAGGAGAGAGAGAGCAGAGGAGAGAGAGCAGAGGAGAGAGAGAGCACAGAGGAGAGAGCAGAGGAGAGAGAGAGCACAGAGGAGAGAGAGAGAGAGAAGAGGAGAGAGAGGTCACAGAGGAGAGAGAGGTCACAGAGGAGAGAGATAGGTCACAGAGGAGAGAGAGAGGTCACAGAGAGGGAGAGAGAGAGAGAGGTCACAGAGGAGAGAGAGGTCACAGAGGAGAGAGGGAGAGAGAGAGGTCACAGAGGAGAGAGAGGGAGAGAGAGGTCACAGAGGAGAGAGAGAGGTCACAGAGGAGAGGGAGAGAGAGGTTCCCAGAGGAGAGGGAGAGAGAGATATAGTTTGTAATTAGATTACATTCATGGTAAGGTAATTATGCCAAAATGAGCTTTTATTCTCCTCATTTGCTTCTAATAGATTTGATAACATTGAAATTACACAGAAACTCCTCCCTCATGTTCGTTCAATGCTGTAGCTCCCCGAACATGTGACTCACTCAGCTGACGTCAACAAGTATAATATAACATAGATAAGGAGATAACAGGACAGAGTGAAAGTTATTACCAGGTATCTGCACTACATTCTCTCCTTGGACTAACTTCTAGTCATTGAAATCCTAGTGAAATCACACAATTGACTCATTTTGCTGGGGACTCCCCTGTGACCCCTCGTCAAGCTGACATTCGAGTATAGAGGTGTAGCTGCCGCTGACAACGCTCCAAGTCCAGGCTGACGTTGTAGCATGTTTTCCACATTAGTGTCGACTGTAGAGGCAGAAAGAGTGATGCTGTAGTCCTGTTTCACACTCACCACCAGGGGGGTGAGGGGGATGTAGGCAGAGGTACAGTACCGACCGAGTCTACTGACCTGCTCTGAGGGGGATGTAGGCAGAGGTACTGAGCCTACTGACCTGCTCTGAGGGGGATGTAGGCAGAGGTACTGAGCCTACTGACCTGCTCTGAGGGGGATGTAGGTAGAGGTACTGAGTCTACTGACCTGCTCTGAGGGTGATGTAGGTAGAGGTACTGAGTCTACTGACCTGCTCTGAGGGTGATGTAGGTAGAGAGACTGAGCCTACTGACCTGCTCTGAGGGTGATGTAGGTAGAGGTACTGAGTCTACTGACCTGCTCTGAGGGTGATGTAGGTAGAGGTACTGAGTCTACTGACCTGCTCTGAGGGTGATGTAGGTAGAGGTACTGAGCCTACTGACCTGCTCTGAGGGTGATGTAGGTAGAGGTACTGAGTCTACTGACCTGCTCTGAGGGTGATGTAGGTAGAGAGACTGAGCCTACTGACCTGCTCTGAGGGTGATGTAGGTAGAGAGACTGAGCCTACTGACCTGCTCTGAGGGTGATGTAGGTAGAGGTACTGAGCCTACTGACCTGCTCTGAGGGTGATGTAGGTAGAGGTACTGAGTCTACTGACCTGCTCTGAGGGTGATGTAGGTAGAGGTACTGAGTCTACTGACCTGCTCTGAGGAGGATGTAGGTAGAGGTACTGAGTCTACTGACCTGCTCTGAGGGTGATGTAGGTAGAGGTACTGAGTCTACTGACCTGCTCTGAGGGTGATGTAGGTAGAGAGACTGAGCCTACTGACCTGCTCTGAGGGTGATGTAGGTAGAGGTACTGAGTCTACTGACCTGCTCTGAGGGTGATGTAGGTAGAGGTACTGAGTCTACTGACCTGCTCTGAGGGTGATGTAGGTAGAGGTACTGAGCCTACTGACCTGCTCTGAGGGTGATGTAGGTAGAGGTACTGAGTCTACTGACCTGCTCTGAGGGTGATGTAGGTAGAGAGACTGAGCCTACTGACCTGCTCTGAGGGTGATGTAGGTAGAGAGACTGAGCCTACTGACCTGCTCTGAGGGTGATGTAGGTAGAGGTACTGAGCCTACTGACCTGCTCTGAGGGTGATGTAGGTAGAGGTACTGAGTCTACTGACCTGCTCTGAGGGTGATGTAGGTAGAGGTACTGAGTCTACTGACCTGCTCTGAGGGTGATGTAGGTAGAGGTACTGAGTCTACTGACCTGCTCTGAGGGTGATGTAGGTAGAGAGACTGAGCCTACTGACCTGCTCTGAGGGTGATGTAGGTAGAGAGACTGAGCCTACTGACCTGCTCTGAGGGGGATGTAGGTAGAGGTACTGAGCCTACTGACCTGCTATGAGGGGGATGTAGGTAGAGGTACTGAGTCTACTGACCTGCTCTGAGGGGGATGTAGGTAGAGAGACTGAGCCTACTGACCTGCTCTGAGGAGGATGTATGCAGAGGTACTGAGTCTACTGACCTGCTCTGAGGGGGATGTAGGCAGAGGTACTGAGTCTACTGACCTGCTCTGAGGGGGATGTAGGTAGAGGTACCGAGTCTACTGACCTGCTCTGAGGGGGATGTAGGCAGAGGTACTGAGCCTACTGACCTGCTCTGAGGGGGATGTAGGTAGAGGTACTGAGCCTACTGACCTGCTCTGAGGGGGATGTAGGTAGAGGTACTGAGCCTACTGACCTGCTCTGAGGGGGATGTAGGTAGAGGTACTGAGTCTACTGACCTGCTCTGAGGGGGATGTAGGTAGAGGTACTGAGTCTACTGACCTGCTCTGAGGGTGATGTAGGTAGAGGTACTGAGCCTACTGACCTGCTCTGAGGAGGATGTATGCAGAGGTACTGAGTCTACTGACCTGCTCTGAGGGTGATGTAGGTAGAGGTACTGAGTCTACTGACCTGCTCTGAGGGTGATGTAGGTAGAGAGACTGAGCCTACTGACCTGCTCTGAGGGGGATGTAGGTAGAGAGACTGAGCCTACTGACCTGCTCTGAGGGGGATGTAGGTAGAGGTACTGAGTCTACTGACCTGCTCTGAGGGGGATGTAGGTAGAGAGACTGAGTCTACTGACCTGCTCTGAGGGTGATGTAGGCAGAGGTACCGAGTCTACTGACCTGCTCTGAGGGGGATGTAGGTAGAGGTACTGAGCCTACTGACCTGCTCTGAGGGTTATGTAGGTAGAGAGACTGAGTCTACTGACCTGCTCTGAGGGGGATGTAGGTAGAGAGACTGAGCCTACTGACCTGCTCTGAGGGGGATGTAGGTAGAGGTACTGAGTCTACTGACCTGCTCTGAGGGGGATGTAGGTAGAGGTACTGAGCCTACTGACCTGCTCTGAGGGGGATGTAGGTAGAGGTACTGAGCCTACTGACCTGCTCTGAGGGGGATGTAGGCAGAGGTACTGAGCCTACTGACCTGCTCTGAGGGGGATGTAGGTAGAGGTACTGAGTCTACTGACCTGCTCTGAGGGTTATGTAGGTAGAGAGACTGAGTCTACTGACCTGCTCTGAGGGGGATGTAGGTAGAGAGACTGAGCCTACTGACCTGCTCTGAGGGGGATGTAGGTAGAGGTACTGAGTCTACTGACCTGCTCTGAGGGGGATGTAGGTAGAGGTACTGAGCCTACTGACCTGCTCTGAGGGGGATGTAGGTAGAGGTACTGAGCCTACTGACCTGCTCTGAGGGGGATGTAGGCAGAGGTACTGAGCCTACTGACCTGCTCTGAGGGGGATGTAGGTAGAGGTACTGAGCCTACTGACCTGCTCTGAGGGGGATGTAGGTAGAGAGACTGAGTCTACTGACCTGCTCTGAGGGGGATGTAGGCAGAGGTACTGAGCCTACTGACCTGCTCTGAGGGGGGTGTAGGTAGAGGTACTGAGTCTACTGACCTGCTCTGAGGGGGATGTAGGCAGAGGTACTGAGCCTACTGACCTGCTCTGAGGGGGATGTAGGTAGAGGTACTGAGTCTACTGACCTGCTCTGAGGGGGATGTAGGCAGAGGTACCGAGCCTAACTCCTTCAGGTGTTTGTTGGTTTCTTTGGCCAGCTGGTTGGTGTAGTGCTGTATCTGCTGCCTGTGAACACACAGGGAGGTTCATGAGAGGAGACAGCCGGTGAATCTGAGGAGTCTCTTACTCCTGCTTCACCTGCTTCACTGACTGCATTTACATGGACATGGCTATCCCGGTTAGGACTGGGTTTTTGAAGTATCCCGTTTATGTGTTGGTCCATGTAGACATCATATCCGGATTTCAGGGTTTTGAGAAACCCGTTTATGATAGTTGGAGTACTCCAAAAGAAACCAGGTGCATGTATAAATCTTATCCTGGTTTCTGACCGCTGCGGCAGAGTAACAATTTCAAAATTGCCGGTTTGTGTTGTCAAGATCACAGACGCCTGTGCAAATAGCATGCAGTAATCGGTAACCAGGACACTAGTATTTATCATAAATACAGGGATATGAATAATCTGCTTTCTTTGTGTTCCATGTAAACGTCATATCCCCAAGACCCCACTATGACCAAAAGCAGGATCAGCCTCATAATGGAGACACTCATGTCCATTATGATATCAACACAGTGAGGAAAGCTGAGCAGAAGACAGAGGTGTTAAGAGATGGAGAATGTGTGTGAGTGGATTTAGGGAGATGATGCTGACAGTGACACTTACAGTCGATCCTGAAGTTCACTGGTGTCCTGTCTGGTCCCCAGCTGGCCCACCATGTTCTTGATCTGAGCAGCTGTCAGGAGAAAGAGCAACAAGCACATACCATAAAGCACTGATTCATACAAGCACATACCATAAAGCACTCCAGTGTTTCCCCTAGAAAAACTTTCAGGCCTGGAGGGATTTCGAAACGCATCCCGACCGCAATGGCGGGGGCCCTCACTGGCGACACTAAACTTTTAGCTAACCTGTTCGCATCGGCATCCCAAGTATCATCATACTATTATGGGATGCGATGCGAACAGTTGTATTATGGGATGTGCGTTTCCCAGGCAACGACACACGTTGACAGGTTTTGGAACAGCGGCGCACGCTGGCACAATGCTCCTAAAAGCAAAATGCTTGTTGTTTTGAATGATTTGGCATCTCCTATTACTGCCGAGACCAGTATTGTTGTATTGTAATAATATGCCATAAAGGTTTATTGAAATTTTGGTGAGAGCAGGGAAAAAAACAAAAGAAAAACTATTATTTTTCTGGGTTAGGGTTAGGGTTAACATCACTGAATGCAACTGTAAGATGGCAACAGATAGCCTATTTGACTTTGGCAACATTGTGCATTTATTGAACTTGAAAAAACTTTCTTTGAACTTTGAATATATTTGAACTGAAAAAGAGAAATAAGTTAAAAAAGAATAAGTAAATGGACTAAAATAAATTGTATATATTTTTTATATCGGTTATCTTGTTTTCATAATTGTGGGAAGCCAGAAATGTGATTAATTGTACAGCCTTAATGCTATTTGTCATTTAATTAGCCTGTAATTTGTCATTTACCGTTGAAGTAGTAGTCGCCCTATTGTTTTTGGGGATGTTTTTTGGAGTTAGGTGGTCCCCGAGGTTTTTTTTATTGGTTAAGTGGTCCTTGGTCTGAAAAAGTTTGAGAAACACTGTTCTAGACCTATACTGGTACCGGCCGCCACAGTGGTGATCTAATATGCTGTGGCTTCGCTATAGAGACCTGGCAGACCACAGTGGCGATCTAATATGCTGTGGCTTCGCTATAGAGACCTGGCAGACCACAGTGGCGATCTAATATGCTGTGGCTTCGCTATAGAGACCTGGCAGACCACAGTGGTGATCTAATATGCTGTAGCTTCGCTATAGAGACCTGGCAGACCGTCCATCTTTTATATGTCCATGTTTCATCATTGTAAAATAGGCCTAAATAATTCCATTTTCGATCGGGGTGTTTTGAGAGGGGGGTCGGTCTTGCGTGGGACCCTTACGTCACCTCACAACTTGGTTTTCACTTTGAGAAACATGTTGAAGAGGCTGCGTGAGAGAGCTAAGTCTTCAAAAAACTAAAATATATGGATCCTAACCCATAAGTTAAATAAAAATGGGTACAAAATGAATATTGGGGGGGGAAATGGATCGGTCCTAATACAGTAGCAACAACACATGGGAAACAGAGGTGCTCATACAGCACAGGAGCAGTTCACAGTGACTTACTGTTCTGTGTGATCTTCTGGATGTTGGAGCTGCATGTCTGGATGAGGGAGTTGAAGTCCCGTGGCATGGGCCGGAAGCTGTCTGCTTTGCCGTAAGACATGTCTGCTGTTGTTCCTTGGGCTTTGGCTGCAAACTGTCTCTGCACAAATATGAATTAAAGACTTACAAAGGGGATCCTAATCAACTTTGGGACAGTGTAGGAAATAAAAAAAAAAACATTCTGGGGCAGGTTGCCCCCACTCAGACTGTCGAAAAACTGGGGGCATTTACAAAATTTGGGGGGCCCTTCGATACATTGCTAAAGTGTAGTGTGAACAACAGCGCTGTGTGTGTGTGTGTGTGTGGCAACCAGCTTGCAGGTGCTGAGTTTGTGTTAGAGATGGAAATGGAAATTAAATTAATTGAATGAAAATAAATCAAAATATTGAGGGCAATATTTGCCCCTGGATCATGGTTTCTAGTTTTCTTGTTTGGGTTTTTTGTTTCTTGGGGCAATCCTACACTCTTTTTTGGAATCCGTCTCCAAGCTGTATGCGAGATACCATAACACTTATAAGGTAGGCCCAATGCGTAATCATTTAAGCGACGACCTGAATACAGCTGACGTTAGCTAAGTGATATCCTCAGGATATCACTTAGCTAACGTCAGCTGTAATCTTCTGTGACACACGAAGATGGAGAGATATGACTAGCTCAGTGTTGTGTGTGTGTGCCAAGTTGCCAACTTCACCTTCCAGAGACAAGTGGCGTTGCTTATAATAATGTGATAATAATAGCTGATAGATAATATCTGATAATAGCTTGGTGCGGTTAATTAATTTGTGTTGGCTAACCGGGTTAACACTGGATCAATTAACGTTAAATCGGTCGACCTAAAAAAACAAAACGTGTTGTATATTAGCTAAATGTATCTGAAGTGATGTCTTAGCTGAGCGCCGCTGCTTTGCATTGGATACACTGTAACTATTAAGCCAGTTAGCTGTCTGCCAGCTGTGTTGCTTCCTGTCTAACTAACGCTAACTTGTTAGCTTTGAGCTAAACAGATACCGTTAGTTAGCTAGCTTACAGACAGCTAACGTTACTTCTTGTTCCCTCATGAGGAAGAAAAGGTATCATGATATTGAGTAAAGCTAAAGGGTACAACTGTCAAAGACGAAGTGATACTTGCTTATTGTCTGAACACAAATATCGGCGTAGTCTCCTGTGTTGTTCGTCCAGCCGTCAGAGGCTACTTGTCTGTTGGGTGACGTCACTGTCACTGCGTAACGTCCGTAACGTCACGCATGGTAGGGAGGGTGTGTCAAAGAACGTACATGGATAAGAGCCATAAGAGCTGACTGCAAATCTCGTTCCATTGCAACATCAACGCACAGTAAACCCGCCATTTTGGCCTGAAGGAGACGCCCAGATCTGATTGTAAGGGAAAGTCATGGTTCTATGCTGCGTTTTTTTTTTCACAGGCCAAAATGGCGGCAGCGCTGTTGTCAAAAAGCTGTCTTGTCGACTCTTGCCTCTTTGGTTGAGGGTGGGCAAACTCACAATGCTCATAACACTAAAATCATGCACACACAAAATAAGAAAACAAAAAACAATTAACTTATGTATACGCTCATATATAATTATGCTTTCGATAGTCATTTGACACTTTTATTCTAGCAGTTGGAAAAATGACCTATAATCTTCATTGAGCTGAAATAATGAATGGGGTGAAATAAGTTTCCCCAGGCTCTGTACCTCGTGACCCAGGCTCATGTGCTTCCCTGCTGATGGTGGGAAATACCTCCCCTCTGCTCAATGTCACCACACATACATCTTTGTTTGTTTCATTACCGTACCCAAATATACCAAGCTATCTTATCATTACTTCGTGAAATGGGGGAGAGAGGGGGTTAGGTTACCTGCATAAAGACATTTATTTATTATTTATTCTGGCCAAATTCTATTGACCCAATAGTGCATTACATTCATTACTAACACTACTGTCTGTAAGTATTTCACTGCCTGCAATCTTTTGAGAAGGAAGTGCTACATTCAAGTCTTTCAGCATTCTGCATTTATTCAATCCCAAGGCAAAATAATGTACAATGACCCGACAGAGAGAAGATGGCCTGCTATAAAACAGCCTTGAGTTAACCCATTGATACCTGATGCAGCATTTGTGTGTGTATCCCTTTAAGACCGCGTTAACGTGGTCTTAAAGGGATACGCACACAAATGAGGGATATACACGCAAATGCTGCATCAGGTATCAATGGGTTAATAAGAGATGAGAAGAAAGCTTCTTTCTTTGGTCCATCTGACGCATGTCAATAAAACAAGCATGAAATTAATATGGTGCTATTTTACACTGGCCTTATTCCAGTGTGAGAACATGTGGAAAAGTACTTCAAGTAGGCAATAACGCTCCAACTACTTAAGGAGTGCCACAACAGCGTTAGGTCAAATGGAAATGTAATGAATGTACATCGTTTACCCGCGATACATCCTCATGACTAGACGATCTATTAGTGATGTTCATTCAGTACTAACCTGGTACTGTAGTGTACTCACAGTACTTTTCCACAGGTTAAGACACTTGCAGGACCATGTAAAAGTCTTACCACAACCTACTTGCTTTATGCACTTAAAAAAAAGAATGTGTGCTATCAAAATTCAAACAGACAGCAGTAAATAAATTGCCCGGGGGAGGGGGGGGAGTTCAACAGTAAATTGGCTCAGGTAGGCTTGATGAAATGCTAAAGTCCTGTTCTGTAGAGAAGTCCACTGACTGCCAGTGACAGTCAATGAGAGCGTCGTACAGTTCCTCACTGAGCTCCATAAACTTCTTGTTGGCCTCCACCACATCCAGCTCTGGGTTGGGATCTGCAACAGACAGACAGCTGATTACTAGGAATCAATCAATCAATCAATCAATCAATCACAGCAAGGTATTCATAAAGAATTGAAGCAGTGCTGAAGCAATGCAGCGCCGAGGCACTTTCATTTCGGCGTCCTTGTTAACAGGGGAGACCGATCACACCACGCTGAAGCTGCACGCGTGCTGCAGTGATCGTTTCGGTGTCGGTCTATTTTTCCCACGTGCAGCGTGCAGTATGTGAGCAGCCAGGCATGAAGTCAATGCAAGTTGTGAGCGGGGCAGGGCAGCGCAGGGCAAAACAGAGCGAGCCGTGGAGTGCTTCTGCTGTGAAGCTGTGGAGCTTCTGGTGTGAAGCTGTGGAGCTTCTGGTGTGAAGCTGTGGAGCTTCTGGTGTGAAGCTGTGGAGTGCTTCTGCTGTGAAGCTGTGGAGCTTCTGGCGTGAAGCTGTGGAGTGCTTCTGCTGTGAAGCTGTGGAGTGCTTCTGCTGTGAAGCTGTGGAGTGCTTCTGCTGTGAAGCTGTGGAGCTTCTGGTGTGAAGCTGTGGAGTGCTTCTGCTGTGAAGCTGTGGAGTGCTTCTGGTGTGAAGCTGTGGAGCTTCTGGTGTGAAGCCGTGGAGCTTCTGGTGTGAAGCTGTGGAGTGCTTCTGGTGTGAAGCTGTGGAGTGCTTCTGCTGTGAAGCTGTGGAGCTTCTGGTGTGAAGCTGTGGAGTGCTTCTGCTGTGAAGCTGTGGAGCTTCTGCGGTGAAGCTGTAGAGTGCTTCTGCTGTGAAGCTGTGGAGTGCTTCTGCTGTGAAGCTGTGGAGTGCTTCTGGTGTGAAGCCGTGGAGTGCTTCTGCTGTGAAGCTGTGGAGTGCTTCAGGTGTGAAGCTGTGGAGCTTCTGGTGTGAAGCTGTGGAGTGCTTCTGGTGTGAAGCTGTGGAGCTTCTGGTGTGAAGCTGTGGAGTGCTTCTGGTGTGAATGTGACTCCTGCTCGACGCTTCAGCGCTGCTTCTGAGATGCTTTTGGTGTGAACCAAGGGTTATACCCATAAGCCCTTGCATTTTGGGGTGGCTTGCAGCAGTTGGTTTGATTCAGTTCTCACTCCTAGTGAACTGTCCAGTTCTCTTCTCACTCCTAGTGAACTGTCCAGTTCTCTTCTCACTCCTAGTGAACTGTACATTTCTCTTCTCACTCCTAGTGAACTGTCCAGTTCTCTTCTCACTCCTAGTGAACTGTCCAGTTCTCTTCTCACTCCTAGTGAACTGTACATTTCTCTTCTCACTCCTAGTGAACTGTACAGTTCTCTTCTCACTCCTAGTGAACTGTCCAGTTCTCTTCTCACTCCTAGTGAACTGTCCAGTTCTCTTCTCACTCCTAGTGAACTGTACATTTCTCTTCTCACTCCTAGTGAACTGTACAGTTCTCTTCTCACTCCTAGTGAACTGTCCAGTTCTCTTCTCACTTCTAGTGAACTGTACAGTTCTCTTCTCACTCCTAGTGAACTGTCCAGTTCTCTTCTCACTCCTAGTGAACTGTCCAGTTCTCTTCTCACTCCTAGTGAACTGTACAGTTCTCTTCTCACTTCTAGTGAACTGTACATTTCTCTTCTCACTCCTAGTGAACTGTACAGTTCTCTTCTCACTCCTAGTGAACTGTCCAGTTCTCTTCTCACTTCTAGTGAACTGTACAGTTCTCTTGGAAGATAACCCAGACTGGTGTGTTCAGGCGTCTGTGCACAGTGTGCAGTTCTTTGGTGGCACCACCTGAGTTTCAGTGGCATTGTTGTCACCTGGCCAAACAAATGGAAATAAAGGAGGAAACTCTGCAGAGAAAGTTGAATACAAACCTTCCAGACCGTCATCCTGGACAGCTTCACTTTCCTACAAAACAAGAGTCAAACATTTTAGAATGACTCATAGTGTTAACAAAGACTAAATGCACGCTCTCCATATAGACCAGAGTGACATATACTGTAGACCATAGTGACATATAGACCATAGTGACATATAGACCATAGTGACATATAGACCATAGTGACATATAGACCAGAATGACATATAGACCATAGTGACATATAGACCACAGTGACATATATAGACCATAGTGACATAGTGAATAACTCATCCGCGGCTGATATGACTCTTTCAGAGGCTGTGGCGGGCTCATTTTGAAAGTTACTGTGATGATCCTGACACCATATAAAACTAGAAGACCTAACAAATCGATTGGTTCCAACCATGTCAACATAGGAAGGGGGGTAGATGAATAAGATGATGCTCCAAAGTTGGGCTAAATTTTGCTGAGGGAAAAATTGGCATGGCCATCTTCAAAGAGGTAAACGAAAAAAAAGGTCTCGCAACACAATTTTAGATAGCTCCTGTTGAGTTTTATTTGGAGAGCTGAATAGGTTCTGCCACCATTTCCCTTTTCCTTAGACTGTGATTTATGCTGTGTGAAACTCCTCTGAAGATTGTACCTGGGTCTGCCTGCACACCACTAGGCGGAGACAAAGACCCATGAAAACGCTATTTAAGTACTTCCTTGGAAATGTATTTTTCACTTGACACTGACGAAGGCCCGAACCAGGCCGAAACTGTTTGTCTTAAATAAATGTCCACGGGAGCTATTTAAATTTGTGTTGCGAGCCCTTTTTTTCGTTTATTTTCCTGTTTGATACAGTTGAGCTCAGCACCAACTAGTGGATGTGCGTACGTCTCTGGATGCTTCATCTTCAAAGGGGTCCCTTGACCTCACCTCAAGTTATCTGAATGAGAGTGGCTTCTATGGGTAGAGTTAGAGGCCAGGCTACACATCTTCTATGGGTAGAGTTAGGGGCCAGCTACACATCTTCTATGGGTAGAGTTAGAGGCCAGGCTACACATCTTCTATGGGTAGAGTTAGGGGCTACACATCTTCTATGGGTAGAGTTAGAGGCCAGGCTACACATCTTCTATGGGTAGAGTTAGGGGCCAGGCTACACATCTTGTTCTATGGGTAGAGTTAGGGGCCAGGCTACACATCTTGTTCTATGGGTAGAGTTAGGGGCCAGGCTACACATCTTCTATGGGTAGAGTTAGGGGCCAGGCTACACATCTTGTTCTATGGGTAGAGTTAGGGGCCAGGCTACACATCTTCTATGGGTAGAGTTAGGGGCCAGGCTACACATCTTGTTCTATGGGTAGAGTTAGGGGCCAGGCTACACATCTTGTTCTATGGGTAGAGTTAGGGGCCAGGCTACACATCTTGTTCTATGGGTAGAGTTAGGGGCCAGGCTACACATCTTGAGTTGCATGCACTTTCTGTCAGAAAGGTGTCTGTCCCTTTGAAAATGTTTAAGCTTTTCAATCAACTCTAAATCTAACTAATAAAAGTTGTTTAATAAAAGTTCTAATAAGGGTTTTATTATTTTGAAAATGTATTTTAGATTTAGAATGTAAATTGCCTATAAAATACAATACATTTTAATTGAATGTAATTTCACATAACATCAACATTTATTTTGGGCCCACGGCCCGCCATCCAGAGTCATTTTTGGCTCTTCATAGGAGAGAATTTGGGCACCTCTGATTTAGACTGTTTTCACTGAAATGTGTTTCTGTGGTTTCCACTGATTTGACAACAGTTATGAAGTGTCCATGGCACCTCTTAGCTGTAAACCATGGCCTCTTAGGGCCTCTTAGGGCTTATTGCTTCATTTGAAATCTAGCTTATTTCCTGTCAGCTATTGTATTAACAAACACTGCAACAGTTAGTAAGCTAGGTGCAATTTACAATGCTGATGTTGTCAAGTGAAAAGCGTCTATAGGCTGAGTAATACAGTGAACCTACCTGTGTTTGTGCAGGATACTGTGTGTAATCATACTGGTTATAGTGTCTATAGGCTGAGGAGTAATACAGTGAACCTACCTGTGTTTGTGCAGGATACTGTGTGTAATCATACTGGTTATAGTGTCTATAGGCTGAGTAATACAGTGAACCTACCTGTGTTTGTGCAGGATACTGTGTGTAATCATACTGGTTATAGTTGTAGCCATAACCACCTCCACTCTGGTCATAGCCCCAGTTAGGGTAATAGGCAGAATAGGCCTGCTGCTGGTACTGGTTCTGGCTGTACTGGTTGTAGTTTTGTCTGTATCCTCCCGAGTTTGACTGCCATGGTTTGTTGTCTGTCTGCTGTTGCCGAGCAAAGGTTTTCCTGAAACTCACAAAGGATTGAGCGACACACTTAAGAGACAGATTTCAGTTAGGCTTGGGCAATATCCAAATATTGCTATTTCCCTGGAACAGGAATAAAAAAGATAAAATGTTCTCCTTATTTGCGCATATTTAAAAACAGAAACAAGCAAAAGGAAAACAACTAAATAATGTGCGGGTAGAGACAGGAAACCCTAGGTGGGCTTGTGTAGGGTTTCTACATCAGAAATAAAACTAATATAGGTAATAATAATAATGATAATAATAATAATAATAATAATAATAAGTACAAAGCATATCAAATAAACAAAAACAAGAGAAAAGAAACAAGCAAACACTAAATAAGGAAAAGAAAAGCAACAGTCAAAGACAAAAAGAAAATAACAGAAAAAAAGGAAAACTAAAGAGCAACCAAAATGAGTAAGTGGACAAGTATGATTCCACCCCCACCCCGCCCCCCCGCAATATCTCAGAATTCATGACATTGTTGATACATATTAATACATTTGTAACGGAGGCATTTTAGAACTTACTTGCTGGCAGCCAGGCTTAGTCGCAGTGGTTTACTGCCAAGTCCCACGGCTCCCTGACACTCCTCTAACGCCCGCTTCTGCAGCCTCTCGTCTGGGAACTGAACAAACCCACAGCCCCTACAGCCAGACAGCCACACATCAGCTCATATGTGACTGAACAAACCCACAGACCCTACAGCCAGACAGCCACACATCAGCTCATATGCGACTGAACAAACCCACAGCCCACGTTCTGCCGGTGAAACCCCTCACTGCCAGGTGAAAAGAGGCGGCTGGCTACTGCACATGTATCAGAGGAAGCATGTGGTCATCTACAACTCTCCTAAGATCGGCAGAGGGGGTGGAGCAACGACCAGGACAGCAGGGGGAATAGAGTACCACTGGAATGAGTGCTAAGACCCGGATCTTAGCACTTCCAGAGGCCTGTACTACAAAGCCAGTTTAGTGGTTTAGCGAGGTAACTTCAGGTTTAAACCTGGTTTGGCCGTACTACAAAGCAAGTTAACTTCTTACCGACATATATTTCCATAGCAACTTATGCTTCACACTTAACCTGGTCCGTAGCAGGTTAAGTTGCAAGGATAAGATTAGACCTTAGATACACCGCCCACGAACCAATCGAATCAGCAGTTTGGAAAAATGGCCAACCCCTTTCTGGACTAGTTTCCCATCAAGGAAGGAGCACGAATTGTAATGTTGAATTAATCAAGGACTAAAGCCTTGCACTTGTTGCAGGCTACATTTTAATTAAGCCCTACTTACCACTTTGGAATATGTTTTTATATATTCATTTTTGTGCTCTCAAGTAGCCTAGATACGTTGTTTGACCCCGCCGATCGATTGCAGCTGAATAGTGAGTGGAGAAATATCACTAAACTGGCATAAAAAGGTTACATAAACGTCTCCAAAGCGCACGGTGCCGTGTGCGCAACGGAGCTGAGACTGACGTTGGGTTGGAATTAAAATGGTCATAGCCTACATGCTAGAATAGCCTACTACATCTAAGCAATTTAATATGGGATCACCTGCACACAGGCGATCCCATATTAAGATGATTCATATCTAGGCTACTCCTGCATTTTGCAGTTGCAACTGTGTTGCTTTTGGCCTGTATGATGTGATTGAACTTCATATTTCCAGCATCATTATATGAAATATGGAGATATGCGACTCTGCTGACGATAGCCTATAGCCTATATGTGACCACGAAATAGGCAATTTTTTATAAATGAAATCTATGCCCGCACGTACCGTGTCAATTCAGTTCAGAAGCATTTATTTTATTTTATTATCATTCTTTTTTTTATTGATTAGCCTATAGGAATTATTCAGTCAGTGCGACTAAACACTCATGAGATCATTATTATTCATTGAGCCTAAATGGTCTATAGCTACATACCGATTTTGGACTGAGATAGATTACACATTGCTTCCACAAAAGACTGTAGATAGAGAGCTGTAGATAGCCTACGAAACCGCTCTTCAAAGAAATTACTGGTGTGGATAAAAGTGGTCTTTAGACAGTCATTCGGGAACAGACTAATAATATCCAACGCAGATTTTTTTTTGCGGATTCATTCAATGAGGAAATAGGCGTGTCTGGCGCTTTGGTGGCGAAATCAAGCAAGCTGAATAACTTACGCATTTAGACAATCTGCAAATTTTTGCCAGCCCTCCTTTCGCCGCTTATTATGTGCAACAGTGTTGCCCTTTGTTTTTATTAGATGTTTAAAAACCTCATATTTCGTGAATATGAGCGTTTGCTCCTCAAGCGAGAAATATGCGGCTCTGCTGCTGCTGCTGCTGCTGCTGCCAGTCAGACGCAGCCGATGACGTGTTTGGCGTCTCCATGTTGTGATTGGTCAGACGTCGGAGAGAACGCCCTTTTTATGTGCACGAGCTGATGTGCACGAGCATTTTCATGTGCACGAGCCTAGAGCTCGATTAGAAAAACCTGGTTCCACTAAACGAGTGGCAAACGAGCTTCGTAGTACAAGTTAACTACAATCGAGCTGATCTGGTTTAGACAAACCAGATCAAGGGACAGATCCTGGATCTTCTAATACAACATTCGTAGTACAGGCCTCTGGTTCCCTTGTTGGGAAGTCAATGGGATTTTTGTATGGGGATTTTGGTTAAAAGCCTGAAATAAGATCTGTGGTTAACTAACGTTTATGAAACAGTGACATTTGTGTTCAGCAAGATCATCTTCACAAAAGAAGATCACTTCTATGATTTTTTAAGCTACATTTAATAGTTTTGCATGTTGTGTGATAGCATGTTGTGTGATAGCATGTTGTGTGATAGCATGTTGTGTGATAGCATGTTGTGTGATAGCATGTTGTGTGATAGCATGTTGTGTGATAGCATGTTGTGTGATCGCGTGTGAAACTCACTTTGAGCTGCCCGTGGTGTCCAGCACCACCTTGCCCCCCCGGCAGGACGGGTAACGGTTGTAGAAGAACTCGTACAGCATCCCGTCATCCACCTCCGGCGTGAGGTCGCCCACAAACAGAGAGTACATCATCTGACTACAGCACACAGGAGACAAACAGAGAGGACATCATCTAGACTATAGCACACAGGAGACAAACAGAGAGTACATCATCTGACTACAGCACACAGGAGACAAACAGAGAGGACATCATCTGACTACAGCACACAGGAGACAAACAGAGAGGACATCATCTGACTACAGCACACAGGAGACAAACAGAGAGGACATCATGTGACTACAGCACACAGGAGACAAACAGAGAGGACATCATCTGACTACAGCACACAGGAGACAAACAGAGAGGACATCATCTGACTACAGCACACAGGAGACAAACAGAGAGGACATCATGTGACTATAGCACACAGGAGACAAACAGAGAGGACATCATCTGACTACAGCACACAGGAGACAAACAGAGAGGACATCCTCTGACTACAGCACACAATATTCAGGTGTTTGGAGTCAGGTCACCAGGTCACCAGGTCCCCAGCTGGACTCACCCGCCATCTTGTTTCCCAATGGCTCGATTTAACTTGAATCTTGTGGGCTGTGAGGAGGATCAACAAAGTCTTTCAGAGTCATCCAAACCCTTTCTTATGGCTGTCTATCAATAAACTGCAAGGATGGGACCATATCTAAATTCAATATATCACACTCAAAAAATCGTGAGGCAGAAAACTAAATGGTGATATTAGCTCCATTTTATTCTGCTGTAGTCATCATAGCTTTGACACATCACAATTACACCAGAGCTCCATCCAAGTTATGTAACGACAAATTGTTGTTTTACATTCTTATGTGAGAAAGATGTGTAGCTCAGAAATAAACATACCCTAATTCTGCACAGTTATACTTTTGTCAATTAACTGTAATTTATTAGGCTACATCATATCGTGGTTGTATCAAATCGTGGACCCAGTATCATGTATTGAATGGTATCGCGAGATGAGCATATCATCATCCCAAAACGGCAGGTTTGAAGAAAAGGTGCTTACCGCGTTGGCTCCTGGTAACGGCTTGCCATTGACTTTGCGGAGGCATCTCTCAGCCGTGGCTTCATCTGTCAGCTCCACAAAGCAGTAGCCCAGTGCGCCCCTGCCCGGGCAGACAAGACACGTTACGCCTGACACAACACACGTTACGCCTGACACCAGGCAGACAACACACATTACGCCTGACACAACACACGTTACGCCTGACACCAGGATGGATGCATTCTTTTTATAGAGAGCCAAAGTGAAACGTTACTTCCTGCTTTCTCCCTGTACCAGCGCTGCGAAAAATATGAATGGGGTTGGACGGAGAATAAGGTTACTTTTTTGATCCTGTTTGAATTGTGCCACGGGGTGCCAACGCTAATTTTGTAAATTTTAAACGTAACTTTGCATGTCAAGAAAGTCGCAGTTTGTCGCCAAACTGTTGCACTATAAGTTATAAATCAGAAAGACTACATACACTGTCGTCTAAGTGACGTCACTTTCTCTACCGGCAAAGTGAAGACCGGCAACATGCCACGAGCTTCCACAAGCTATGTAGTTTTTATATGAAACTAACCCCTACGTTTCAGTTTGACAACAAACTGTGACTTTCTTGACGTGCAAAGTTATGTTTTAAATGGACAAAATTAGCATTGGCACCCGGTGGCACAATTCAAACGGGATCAAAAAAGTAACCTTATTCTCCGTCCACCGCCATTCATATTTTTCGCAGTGCTGGTACAGGGAGAAAGCAGGAAGTGACGTTTCACTTTGGCTCTCTATACACAACACACGTTATGCCTGACACAACACACGTTATGCCTGACACAACACACGTTATGCCTGACTCAACACACGTTATGCCTGACACAACACACGTTATGCCTGACACCAGGATGGATGCATTCTCTTTATACACAACTCGTTTTGGACTCGCTCCTCCTCACCCTGTCATCTTGTTGTGCATGATCCGCACATTCACCACCTGTTCGCCCATGGTGGAAAAGGCTCTGGTGACAAACTTCTCGTCCATGTAGAGCTCCAGCTACCAAGAAACACATCATGATGTTCAAAGGCAAGGTTAGGGATCATGTACTGTTGGTTAAGGGTATGCTTCATAGACTTGACAGATGTATTAGCCTCATTGTTGTTGTTTTACTTGTTTGTCTGTGTCTCACACCATGGACCCTTTTTTCACAGGGGCCATTTTGTGTCAAAAAGGCAGGGTAAACACAGGTGCAAACAAAACACTAATAAGGGTTTCCAAATTCCAATCATGGAAGTTTGAAACCCTCATTAGTGTTTTGCTTGCACCTGTGTTTACCCTGCCTTTTTTACACTAAATGGCCTCGTGAGAAGAGTCTATAGACCCTTCTCACGGGGGCCATTTTGTGTCAAATTGGCAGGGTAAACACAGGTGCAAGCAACACACTAATGAGGGTTTCCAAATTCCAACCATTGGAAGTTGGAAACCCTCATTAGTGTGTTGCTTGCACCTGTGTTTACCCTGTCTTTTCGACCCAAAATGGCCCCCGTGAGAAGGGTCTATTGTAAAGCATCCTTGGGTTCCTTGAAAGGCGCTATAAAATACAAGTTATTATTATTATTTACACGGAAATCTGTGACCACCAAAATGTGTGACTGCATTTCTTCTTTAAAGAAGCAATAATAGATCATTCTTCTCGTTATGAGCCCCTCTGTGATTGCTCAAACTTATGTTTTTGTCATAAAAAAATAAAATGTATTTTTAAATTTAGTTTAAGAAACAACGCTTTTTATTAACGTGTTTATTTGTGCATGCATGTATACGTGATATATGCATTGCATGAAGTTCTTTTGGAATAGGCCTACATAGCCTATATTCCTAAAAGGTCACCGTTTCGGATAGCAGCCATATAACAACAGTGAGCAGCACGTACCTGCATGAGACAAACACAAACACACCGGGTGTTTTCAGGTGATTTGCCATCCTCACCTTTATGTGGACAACAAGCGCCTTCTGCGCTCACACATGTCGGTGCATCTGTTCCTGTTCCACCCCTCAAAGTGTTTTGGTAATACCATAATGCTTAACAATTATCGTGCTGGTTGCATCTGATATTAACGTTATTCCACCTAAACACAGTGTTAAAAGTGTTGATTTGACTGAAACAAAGTGATCCGTGGTGGATGACTCGCATGCCGAATCCGCCAGAAGAACCAAATGATTAAGAGGTGTTCAGTCCTGTTCTGCCAGGTTAGGTCTGTGTGTTTGGCCATAACAAAAACATTAAACTGACAGATTCCTCAATGGGCTTTGGCGAAATGTTCTCACCATAAAACAAACGTAGCGATGTTAGGCTAGCTAGCTAGTTAGTTACGTTAGTTATAAAGTAGTAAAAGACTCACGTTCCCCATCCATAGTGTGCTCATGGTGTAGCTGATGGTGAGTGATCAAATATTTTCGGTCAATATCGCTACTAAGTTTAGGCGAACCTTTCAAACATACAAATGCAAACACATGTTAGCGCCTAGCATACCACAGCCAGCCACAGCGTCACAGAATACATACGTTACGCCCGTTACGTCTTTACGTCAGAAAACACATTCTTCTTCTATTCTGCGTAATGTCAGACTGAAGACCGCATGGTGTATTGCTGCCACCTACTGGGCATTATTGTGTAGTGGGCTGTATTTTAACTCCTTGAGAACAAACCATAGAGTCTATGGTTTGTTCTGGTGCTCACTGTCAGTTTGTTACAGTCTATGGCATAGACTGTAACAAACTGACAGTGAGCACCCACTGAGCTATGTCGATGGTGCTCCGCCTCCCACAATGGCTTTTTGTGCCCCCCCCCCACACACACACTCTGTTCTCAGCTTTGGTAAGTGACCAGCCATCATTTGTAGGTCTGTAAATTGAGCTGAATGTTAAAACAAGACTAGTCAGAATCTATTATATGGCGAGATGCATTGGTATGCCAAGTTGGATTAGTAACTTAGATAGGCCTACATAATAGATAGGCTACATACTGTACATAGACACAGTTTTTTAGCCGCAATCAAGGCCAGGAATTCGTTGTTTTAGAAATTAAAATCACTTACTAGTTACTGCAGAAAGTGATAAAATTACAGTAACGCATTACTTTAGTGCCCAACACTGTTCATAGAACTTACAAAAAGGATTGTGGCAAAAAGTAATTATGTAGCCTAAAGAAAGAAAAAAAAAAAAACAGTATATATTTGACTACTAGCCTACTTTATCTGAAAGGATCTGTGTTGTTTTTTAAATTTTCCTTTTGATTTCTAAGAGCAGAAATTCTTAATTTGAGTCAGTTATTGAGTTAGCCTTGCCTGAGTAGAATGAAAAATTGAACAATACCAGTCATCTGTGTGTATTTACTGGAGTTTATTGACAATCAAAGAAACCACTGGATGACATAATTTCCTGGAAGGACAGTTGAAGATTGTGTTAAATACAAATTAATTTACATGTTCCACAGCAAAACAAAACATATTCTCCAATACCTTAGGACTTGTAGTGTAATTTTATAGTTAAATATAGAGTGTACTTTTATAGTTAACTTCATCATTTTTATAGTTATAAAATCACAAGGTTTCCTAATCCATTATATACTACTCAGTAACATACAGCCATAACAAAACAAACACAAAAAGATGGTGCACTTGTAAGATGCGTGAGGTTGTAACATGTGCAAACTTGGAAGACAAAAATGTAGCTTCTTTGAAAACTTGAAAAGCAAAATGTGTGTGCGATACATTTAGCAAATCATTCATGTATTTTGAAGTTGTAAACTGCTATTTTCAAGTGTGCAAAATACAATTTGCAAATGCCTTCATATCAGATTATCAGCTTGTTATTTTTGTTAATTAAAAAGGTTTGCAGGAATTTTGCCAGCATGCCCCACTAGGCTTTTGTATTTGGAAAGTGTGGAGTGTCTTGTGGAAAGTACAGTAGAGTACAGTTTGACTTTGCATGTTATGCTACAAGCTCACGCATCTTACAAACAACTTATTTTGTCCGTTTCTTATGTCATGCAACATGTGATTGGTTCCTTTACTGATTCATGTTGAGAAACAAAATCAATGCAAAAACGGTAGTATGGATAGAATACGGTAGGCCAAGTCATTGTGCAACCTTCAGGCTACGTTAGTAGTTTGTGAATGACAGTTCTGCCTCCAAGCTGTTAAACCTGCCACTTCCACCTACAGTATGATTCATACAGTATGAATTATGTAAACTAGACATATTGCGCTCCTGTCTCCTGTCATCTCTACACCATCATGCATCGTTGGTTTGCCCGTGACATCTCGCAGACTCAGCTCGGCCGCTCCCCCGGAGCTTGGCCGCTGCGTGGTGTGCGCCGCGGAAGGCCGCCTGATTATATTAGTAAGATCATTAATAATTATTAAATAAATAATCGATCTGTAAATCTGTAAATACAAACTTCATTTGAAAACGTACAGGCATTACAAGGATATGTTCATGATACAGATGTCAGTCACCCAAGCACACAAGCTGCACATCATCATGTCAGCCATCAAAGATCTCATCACCTCTTTTGAGAAGATAAGTACATTAGATGTTTTGCTAAATGAACACAACAATTGGAACTTCATTCCATCACTCAGCCACCAGCTTGTATTACATTTAAACTTCATTCCATCACTCAGCCACCAGCTTGTATTACATTTTGGTTTGATTTGGATAATAATCTAAAAAAAAAAAAAAAACGCTGTTGAAAAGGTAGAGCCGGAATGCCACAGAATGTGACATCAAACAGGGGGGAAATTAAGATAAAGTATCAGATTCCTCTAAATTGGTAAATCTCAAATCAACCTCAGTGCAAGATCTTAAACCCTCAACACATTATGATCATGATATAATGAAGAAGGAAAACATCAGAAGGGGTTAAAGGTCATAAGGCAGTGATCAGTGATCCCATAGTGGATTTTGGATTTGTTCTCTTCTATACGGAAGCGAGGCGATCCCGAGCTTCTGGGAGGAAATGGGGCAAAGTGTAAAAATAAGACGTATGAAATAATAAGCCCTTACTCAAATAGAATCATGATCAATATTTTCCACAATTAGGGTAAAAGGAAGACATATTCTTTGCTCGTGCACCACCCATAGATTACGCGAATATATATGTGATTAACTGGTTTGTAAGAATTGTTACATTCAAAATGACAACTCAGCGTGTACATACTGTGTAGACTGCTATCCTAATTGTTTACAGACAACAAATTTCAATATGTGCAAGTCAAAGTGCCGCCGCATCTGGGCTCATTTATCGTTACTCAATCACCACAACAACTCCTTAAAAGATGTTTCCCAGGTCAAACCGTAGACAAATACTAAAAGTGCAGTAATGTAGAAGTTTCGTGACAGTTGAATCTAGAGCTGCAACGATTAGTCGATTGACAGAAAATGAATCATCAACTATATTTATATTCAATTAATCTGCTTAGAGTATTAAAAAAAAAATCTCTTTCCAGCTTTTTCTGGTTTCGTTAGTCTTTTATGACAGTAAACCGATGTGGGCTGCTGGTCAGAACAAAAGAAGACATTTGAGGATGTCATCTTGGGCTTTGGGGAAAAAGTGATCAACATCTTTCACCGACAGATTAATCGATAATGAAAATATCGTTTGTTGCAGCCCTACTTAGATCTTAGGGAGATTACAATATTATATAAACGGAGGAATGTCAAAACAATTGACTGAAGTGCTATCGCAGACCATCTGCGTGACAACAAGCTAACAGACAAAACCCAACCTCGGAGCTGAGGAATGTGGGAAACAAAATGTAAACTGTGTAGGGGAAAGCAGATTGGAAGAACATCTGTGCCTGGAGGAGACATCACACAGCGAGAGGACGAGGAGGTGGAAGATGACGAGGTATATGAGCCTGCCTGGCCCAGCTGCTTCACTCACACACACACGCACACATCAGCATCAGTCCATCTTCTCCTTCTGGACCAGCTTGGGGGCGTCCAGACGTCAGCATCAGTCCATCTTCTCCTTCTGGACCAGCTTGGGGGCGTCCACAAACTCTGGTCCGTTCTGCACGATGATGCCGGCCGTGACGGCTCCAGCCACCCCGCAGAACATCACGTAGGCCAGGGTGTCAGTCCATGTGTCACCTGCAGGGGGAGGGGGGGCATCAGTAACTGTTACCAGTAGTAGAGCTACAACCAATTCTCCATTCATTTAGAAACATTTGTGACAAGACTAGGGGCAGCTGTAGCTCAGGAGGTAGAGCAGGTTGTCCACTAATCGCTTTGGATAAAAGAGGTCGGTGGTTCGATTCCCGCCTCCTCCAGTCTGCATGTCGAAGTGTCCTTGGGCAAGATACTGAACCCCAAATTGCTCCCGATGGTGTGCCAGCACCCTGCGTGGTAACCTGCCGCCATCGGTGTGTGAATGGGTGAATGAACCTACTGATATACTTTGTCTGCCCTTTGGTCTGGACTGAGGTTTTTTCTCTTGTGCTTTAATACAATGATACATTGTAGCTCTTTCTTGTGATATAAATGTGCTGCTGTGAGCGAACTGCACTTTGCTACTATGCACTTTATATCTCTACTGTGCACTTTAGATCGTTGCTACTGTTGTCATTTGCACTTTAACTATTGTGTTGCACTTTAACCTGCTGCTCTAGACTGTTTTTACAATGTTCTTTTTGTCTTATTTGTTTTTATGTATGTACTTCGTACTACGCTTTCTGCAATCCAATTTGCCCTTTTGGGACACTTAATAAATCTTGAATCTTGAATCTTGAATCTTGATTGTAAAGCGCTTTGGATAAAGGCGCTATATAAATGCAGGCCATTTACCATTTACCAAGACTATACGTTAAAGCCACAATATGTTCACATTTCCTCATTCAAATATCTAAAAAGGAGTAGACTTATGTTATACTGGTATATTTAGTTGTGTACTTACATTATCCTAAATGTTTATAACAATGTTCGTAATTTTATTGTCATTTAGTGTAATTTGGTCAGCTGTTGATGATGTCATCAGAGTGCCGGCTGTTTCCAGGCGACTATTTTGTTAGCTATTTCTACTTTCATCAGCAGTCTCTGATACAGGGGACGATTGTCACCAAGAAACTCATTCTAAAGGAATGGAAGTCCCCTCCCTCTTTTCAGCCGTTTCTTTTCAGAGTGTTCCTTTAATAATGTGAATGTTTAATAACATTACCACAGATAATGAGTGGAGATTTGTTTGCAGAGAAAATGGGAACTTACCAGGCCTGAGAAGACCGATGACGCACATGGAAAAGGCCACCAGCATAATGACGAGCAGCTGCACAAGGAAGAGCATTTAAACTGTTAAAACTTCGAGTCCATTCACAATCTGGTGCTGCTAATGCTTCAGCCCAGTTCACACCAATGATTCGCAACGCAACAAAACTGTTCCAGAACAAAGTTGCAGCGGTCTGAACAGACCCGGCTCATCTCATCAGAGTTGCAGAGCATTGAGAATCATTGGTGTGAACTTGGCTTCACAGAAACATAACAGACTGAGAAGAACTGACCATGAGGAACTTAACAGAAACATAACAGACTGAGAACTGACCATGAGGAACTTAACAGAAACATAACAGACTGAGAAGAACTGACCATGAGGAACTTAACAGAAACATAACAGACTGAGAAGAACTGACCATGAGGAACTTAACAGAAACATAACAGACTGAGAAGAACTGACCATGAGGAACTTAACAGAAACATAACAGACTGAGAAGAACTGACCATGAGGAACTTCACAGAAACATAACAGACTGAGAAGAACTGACCATGAGGAACTTAACAGAAACATAACAGACTGAGAACTGACCATGAGGAACTTCACAGAAACATAACAGACTGAGAAGAACTGACCATGAGGAACTTAACAGAAACATAACAGACTGAGAAGAACTGACCATGAGGAACTTAACAGAAACATAACAGACTGAGAAGAACTGACCATGAGGAACTTAACAGAAACATAACAGACTGAGAACTGACCATGAGGAACTTCACAGAAACATAACAGACTGAGAACTGACCATGAGGAACTTAACAGAAACATAACAGACTGAGAAGAACTGACCATGAGGAACTTCCAGTCCTTCTGAACGCGAAGAGGAGTCGGCCCGTCTGTTTCATCCAAAGCAAAGTTTCCCAGAAACAGGTCGATGGAATCCTAACATCAATGAAACCATATTAGCATGTTCCTCATTTCAGAATCAGTCACACTAACATCTTATGAATGATCAACCTTGCAGACATAAGGCTATGCTGCTGCCTTTAACTATCGACATATTCAGAATAAACGGTGGGTGATTCAAACTTAAGTAAAATTGTGCATGTGGCTACACTCAGATTCTATAGTTTTTGATAAAAATAAATTTTGTATAAAAACATCAACAGTAGTTGTAATGGTACAGAGCCATTTTGGAAATTTCACATCTTCAAGCAGGCTTTTTTTTGAAGACGTGGAAATTAGAAATTTTGAAAAGTTTCCGAAAGCGTGTCTTGATGGAGAAATAGCAGACTAATCTGTCAAATTAATGTAGCAGCATGTACTGATTTTGAATATGCATATGTAAATACAGGAGTAGAGTACTTCTTTTCCATGATAGGCCACCTACATGATAGTTTGTATAGAAATGGGTTTAAATGTTGTCTTGGGTACACAGGGGGGCCTTTGACATATCCCAATCCCAATAACTTCCCGTTATTACAGGTTGGGCATTTTTAACACTAATGCATTACTGCTGGACTTTCAATGTTTGTGCCTTATTTTGATCTGATATCAACCCAGTACAAGATCCAACAGAGATATAGAAGATCTGTTGATCCAACAGAGATATAGAAGATATGTTGATCCAACAGAGATATAGAAGATCTGTTGATCCAACAGAGATATAGAAGATATGTTGATCCAACAGAGATATAGAAGATATGTTGATCCAACAGAGATATAGAAGATCTGTTGATCCAACAGAGATATAGAAGATATGTTGATCCAACAGAGATATAGAAGATATGTTGATCCAACAGAGATATAGAAGATCTGTTGATCCAACAGAGATATAGAAGATATGTTGATCCAACACAGATATAGAAGATATGTTGATCCAACAGAGATATAGAGATCTGTTGATCCAACAGAGATATTGAAGATATGTTGCCAGATCTCACCATTGTGTGTTGTTGGGACAGAGACAGGTCTTGAAATCAAAGTTAATTTTCTCCTGATTTGTCTGTCTGAAAAATGTCATTTTAGTGTCAGAATGTTCAGAAGATATGTGGCTTGTGGAAAATGGGTCAAATATGTGCTTTGGTTAATATGGAGCGAAATAATCTGTCATAATCTGTGATCGCGTTCACTTCTCCCTTTGACTCCAATAGACTCAGGACCTGCCGTAAGTCTATTAAAGGGGTGTCCTAGCAGTGGCGAAACCATGCATGACAGATACAGGAGTTGACTGGCAGTTGAGTCCTCTCGCTCTAATAAAGGGTCTCTGATCATGACACCCAGTGGCTTCCGTGTTGGTGAAAACAGATCCTACTTGTCTGAAGCCGTCAGAGAAGTTGTTCTTGTAGTAGCGGATCATGGAGTTCCAGCCATCCATCACCAGCCCCCACTGGGTCCTCTTCCCCGTCCTGAGGAAGCCGAGCCAAACAGAAACCAACTTCCAATAAACAGCACATTGACAAGCAAGCCACGATCCAGAAGGCTGCTAGACAACAACACAAATATATGCAACTGATTTGTCTTTTGGCGCTTTTCCACCGCATAGCGACGCTTTGACTCTACTCGCCTCTACTCTCTTTTATGAAACTCTAATGCCGTTAAACTGTAAGTAGTCACAGCAAGGAGATGGCCTCAGAGGTTCCCTTTTATAGCGACCCTACTTGTCCATACATGTTACAATTAAACTTCCCTTAAAGCTACGGCTGTTGTCTGTCACAACGCGTTGGATGTGTTCTAAGTATTTAAGTACTTTTCAATTCAGAGTTTTTTTTTGTCATGTCCGAGCCTTCCATTTCTCTCAAAAACAGTCTGTTAAAGGGTTAGTTGTGATTTTTTGATGTGGGGTTGTATGAGGTACAGGTGGAGACAATGCATTCCCTGTAAGTGTGGAGCTGTAAGTGTGAACCATCCCTTTAAGGCTAAGCAAGGAGACTGATTTAATTTCAGAAGAGGCTGAAGGCAACAAGACAAGAGACTGCTGAAAAAACAGGAGTTTGTGAAATCCTACACGCAAGAGGGTAAGACAAGCTAACTGGTAGCTACCGTTAGCATATGACAATTATCTCTTAGCATTGACCAATCAGCAGTCTGCAGTGTTTTCACATCACCTTTTGCTATCTCCTCAGCTCGCTCGGAACCTCGACATATTTGCTACTAAACTAGAATGACCGCACCGCGGTTTATGCCTCCGCCATTAGTTCATTCTTGAGTCCAAATCGCCATTTGAGGCAAATTGGAAGAAATTCCATCAAGGCGTTCCTGAGATGTTGCATTACAGAGCTTGGAAATTGGATGTGGGAGGTCACAGTGACCTTGAACTTTGACCACCAAAATCTAATCAGATCATCCTTGAGTCTAAGTCGATTCCTCAGATATCGCGTTAACGAACATCGGATGGACGGACAGACGGACATACGTACGTACGGACGGACAACCCGGATCCATAATGCCTCCTGGCTACGGAGGCATAAAAAGTATGGCCTCAGCTCGGCTCAGCGCGCTACTCGCCCAAAAAACAAAAAAAGGCAAGTCGGTACCATGTGTTCGAAAAGCGCCAAAATGTGTGTGTGTGTGTGTGTGTGTGTGTGTGTGTGTGTGTGTGTGTGTGTGTGTGTGTGATGCATACCTTGTGAAGTCTGTTTTCAAGGCTCCGGTGCCTGCATACTGTACTGCGCATGCATTAGCATTGTCAGCCCATGCTAGTTAGAGAGCACACACAGAGAACAGTGTGGGGGCGGGGTCAGTCGCTACAGTCCATTTCACATTGGTTCAGCTAGTAATGAAGTGATCCTTTTACTTATCCCCATGAGGAAATTCATCCTCTGCATTTGAGCCATCCTCTACTAGGAACCTTCCTAGAACTAGGAGCGGTGGGCAGCCGCAGTGCAGCGCCCGGGGACCAACTCCAGTACTTTTTGCCACTACCTTGGTCAGGAGCACTGACAGGAGTATTAACCCTAACATACATGTCTTTGATGGTGGGAGGAATCCCACACGAACACGGGGAGAACATGCAAACTCCACACAGAAAGGACCTGGGACGGACCGGGGTTCGAACGCGGGACCTTCTTGCTGTGAGGCAACAGTGCTAACCACTGAGCCACCGTGCCGTCCAATCACACAGTTCATGCTAAGATCAGTCATGAGGCAATTACCGTTCTTGTAGATCTTCTCAAAATCGGCCTGTTCGTCGATCCGCTGGCTGACGTTCAGAACGCCCATCCTCTGTGGAGAAACATTCAGAGAACATACAGTACATGAGGTCAGAACTCCCATCCTGTGGACAAATGTTCAGAGCACATACCTGAGATGTTCAGAGAACATACCTGATGAGTGAAGCAGATCCACAGTTCCCATATGAGATTTTTGGGACCAATGGGCGGTTTTTGACTTGACAACATAAACATTATAAATTGCCCCCAGCTCACTTCCTGTTGCAGTGTTTGTTAATACAATAGCTGACAGGAAATAAGATAAGCAACACAACTCAGTGAAAACTGTCTATAAAGTATTGAATCTCTCTCTCTCTCTCTGTCTGTGTCTCTCTACCTGCAGCTGGGACTGTAGGGCACATCTCTCTCTCTCTCTCTCTCTCTCTCTGTCTGTGTCTCTCTACCTGCAGCTGGGACTGTAGGGCACATCTCTCTCTCTCTCTCTCTCTCTGTCTGTGTCTCTCTACCTGCAGCTGGGACTGTAGGGCACATCTCTCTCTCTCTCTCTCTCTCTCTCTCTCTGTCTGTGTCTCTCTACCTGCAGCTGGGACTGTAGGGCATCTCTCTCTCTCTCTCTGTCTGTGTCTCTCTACCTGCAGCTGGGACTGTAGGGCACATCTCTCTCTCTCTCTCTCTCTCTCTCTCTCTGTCTGTGTCTCTCTACCTGCAGCTGGGACTGTAGGGCACGTCTCTCTCTCTCTCTCTCTCTCTGTCTGTGTCTCTCTACCTGCAGCTGGGACTGTAGGGCACATCTCTCTCTCTCTCTCTCTCTCTCTCTCTGTCTGTGTCTCTCTACCTGCAGCTGGGACTGTAGGGCACATCTCTCTCTCTCTCTCTCTCTCTCTCTGTCTGTGTCTCTCTACCTGCAGCTGGGACTGTAGGGCACATCTCTCTCTCTCTCTCTCTCTGTCTGTCTGTCTGTGTCTCTCTACCTGCAGCTGGGACTGTAGGGCACATCTCTCTCTCTCTCTCTCTCTCTCTCTGTCTGTGTCTCTCTACCTGCAGCTGGGACTGTAGGGCACATCTCTCTCTCTCTCTCTCTCTCTCTCTCTGTCTGTGTCTCTCTACCTGCAGCTGGGACTGTAGGGCACGTCTCGCTCTCTCTCTCTCTCTCTCTCTGTCTGTGTCTCTCTACCTGCAGCTGGGACTGTAGGGCACATCTCTCTCTCTCTCTCTCTCTCTCTCTGTCTGTGTCTCTCTACCTGCAGCTGGGACTGTAGGGCACGTCTCTCTCTCTCTCTCTCTCTCTCTCTCTCTGTCTGTGTCTCTCTACCTGCAGCTGGGACTGTAGGGCACATCTCTCTCTCTCTCTCTCTCTGTCTGTGTCTCTCTACCTGCAGCTGGGACTGTAGGGCACATATCTCTCTCTCTCTCTCTCTCTCTCTCTCTCTCTCTGTGTCTCTCTACCTGCAGCTGGGACTGTAGGGCACATATCTCTCTCTCTCTCTCTCTCTGTCTCTCTACCTGCAGCTGGGACTGTAGGGCACATATCTCTCTCTCTCTCTCTCTCTCTCTCTCTCTCTGTCTCTCTACCTGCAGCTGGGACTGTAGGGCACATCGAGCGAGCAGGCTCTGGATGACGTTGGTCCTGTCCAGGCAGTCCATGCAGTTACTGCGGAACACGCCTTTCTGCTGGGCCAACACCTTCCCCTCTGTGTTCACCATGAAGTAGCTACAGACACACACACACACACACACACACACACACACACACACACACACACACAGACACAGACACAGACACACACACACACACAGACACACACACACACACACACACACACACACACACACACAGACACACACACACACACACACACACACACACACACACACACACACACACACACACACACACACACACAGACACAGACACACACAAACACACATGTGACCCTCGTGTTGGTAGGCAGGGCATCTAGCACTACCCAGATGCCCATAAAAAGCTATAATTATGTGTGCATCGGAACTGGACCACAACATTTTCCATACTTTTGCAGAAATGTTTTCAAATTCCCAAACTATTCAAGACTTAATTATCATATACAATTTTAATAGTTTTCCAAACTTTCCAGCCCTGCGTAGGAACCCTGGATAATAGCTGTCTGGATGAGGTACCTGTATTCATCCTGGGTCTCAGCTACAGCGTCCACTAAGATCTGCAGGCGATGCCATCTCATCCGGCTGCACTCTTTGTGGAAGTCAAAGGCTACGTAGCTACAGACAGTAGAGACAGTATAACTGACACTTTAAACACGTAGCTACAGACAGTAGAGACAGTATAAAGGTCTTTGTACATTACACCGTGACTGACACTTTAAACAGTGTACATAACCATAGAGACAGTCCGCATGTCTGGGAACGCCCACAAAATGTTAAACGGCTAGCGCGCGAGTGGGGTAAAACCGCCCATATATCTCATAGGCTGACTCACCAAAAGACGGTGCTGCGGCTCTAAACTACAGGTTTGGGGGTTCTAGAGCAGAACACAAGACGTCTGCTCAGATGTGCGTTTACTGCGGTGGTTAAATCCCCGATCGTGTCTGCCTGGGCTGGGCTATCAGCTAAATTCTAACTTTGCTGAATGGATAGAACGGGGGTTTTTACCCCACCCTGACCACGCCCCCAGCCAGGCTGAGCCAGCTAAACCAGCGTCTATGACGAGACGTGGCCTCAACCTATGGGGAACTGCTGGTGAGTGGCACTTACTTGATCAGACCATTCTCCATGCCAGACACCATCTTGGCAAAGGCCTGTTCTAGTGGCTTCTCTGAGCCCTTCTGATTGACCTGAAAGGGACAAAAACACAGTGTGCAATTTCCTCTTTTCATTATTATTCTAAAAGCAAATAATACGCAAAGAGCTTGAATATAGGGGGCTTACCAGGTTATATATATATATATATATAATACAGGTTATATAATATAGGTTATATATATAATATAGGGGGCTTACCAGGTTCAGAATACTTTGCTTCCCATAGATGAGGACCTGAGAGTCAAAATGCCTTTGGAAGCCATCCATCTAGAAATGATTTTCAAAATGTTAGCGTCACATTTTCATTTTCATACATCACTATTAAAACGAGTACATGTGGACAACTGAAGATGCACGCTCTTACCTGGCTGGTGGCTCGGCTGATGATGGGTTTAGGTTTGTATTTCAGGTTGGGTCTCTGAGACCAGAAGAAGGGCATGGAGCCTCGTGTCTGTTAGAGAAAACAAAACGCTTAGCTAGATCATTTATTTCTGCACCTTTAAATTCTTAAAGACGTCTTCCAAAGTGGTTCAACCTCTCAACTACAAGTTTGGGCGCCGCGCAAACTTCTTGTTCCAGATAACAGTACCTGCCAGCTGTGTGTTCTTCTCACTATAGCTGCAACATGAATGGAGAAAGGATTGATGTCTTCATACTTGCCTGAACAAATGAAGCCCTTGCTCCTTCATACAGAACGATCTGCTCTGTCTCCACAAAGTTAGCAGCGTGGCCCTCTGAGTCGATGCCTATGGAGCAGACAGCAGGACAGAAAACTAAGTTAGCCATGCTATGACCACCTCCTCCAGCCATTTCCCCAGTGACACCTCTACGTCCACACCACCATGCCTGCAGCCTGTTGCACCTGTCAGACTTCACTTCAAACGTTGGCTAGTCTGAACGTTCTCACTAAAGTCTAAGTTTATGAATAACAAATGTTTTCAAATTGGTTGTTATTGGTTAAATGTAGACATGAGCACAAACATTAGTTTGAAGTCGTGGGCGTTGCAGCTGGTGTGATCATCCCATCGCAAGATGGTCTCTAGTTGCATGTTATGTAGTATCTTTACCTCTGACGTAGTATCTGATGTAGTATATTTACCTCTGACGTAGTATCTGATGTAGTATATTCACCTCTGACATAGTATCTGATGTAGTATATTTACCTCTGACGTAGTATCTGATGTAGTATCTTTACCTCTGACGTAGTATCTGATGTAGTATCTTTACCTCTGATGTAGTATCTGATGTAGTATATTCACCTCTGACGTAGTATCTGATGTAGTATCTTTACCTCTGACGTAGTATCTGATGTAGTATATTTACCTCTGACGTAGTCTGATGTAGTATCTTTACCTCTGACGTAGTATCTGATGTAGTATCTTTACCTCTGACGTAGTATCTGATGTAGTATCTTTACCTCTGACGTAGTATCTGATGTAGTATCTTTACCTCTGATGTAGTATCTGATGTAGTATATTCACCTCTGACGTAGTATCTGATGTAGTATCTTTACCTCTGACGTAGTATCTGATGTAGTATATTTACCTCTGACGTAGTCTGATGTAGTATCTTTACCTCTGACGTAGTATCTGATGTAGTATCTTTACCTCTGACGCAGTATCTGATGTAGTATATTTACCTCTGACGTAGTATCTGATGTAGTATATTTACCTCTGACGTAGTATCTGATGTAGTATCTTTACCTCTGACGCAGTATCTGATGTAGTATATTTACCTCTGACGTAGTATCTGATGTAGTATATTTACCTCTGACGTAGTATCTGATGTAGTATATTTACCTCTGACGTAGTATCTGACTCCGGCCCGGAAACAGCTTCTCCTGGAGATCAGGATCCATTCAAAGATCTTGCCGTTGATGCGGCAAGGCTTCATGACAATAACTGGAGCAGTAGGGTCAAGGTCACAGAGTCACATGCTCATGGTAAATGCACTGCATTTATATAGCACTTTTATCCAAAGCGCTTTACAATGTGCCTACATTCACCCATTCACACACTGAAGGTGGCCAGGTGGCCAGCTGCCACGCAGGGTGCTGGCACAGCCATCAGGAGCAATTTGGGGTTCAGTGTCTTCCCCAAGGACACTTCGACATGCGGACTGGAGGAGCCGGGGATCGAACCACCGACCTTCTGGTTGGTGGACGACCCGCTCTACCTCCTGATCCTCCACTACTCCAGGCTACAGTCTACTGGAGGCTTTCTACAAGCTAATGCTCCACAGACAGTGAATGAGAAGGATACATCCGTGCACAACAGGGAGGGCAAACCTGTGAAGCTGTGGGGAAACAGGTTCATAAACACAGTTAATAAAGTCAGTTAAAGTCATACAGTGAACAATAACAAAGCACCAAACATCTGATTGCTGGTATCATTAACAGAAACAATTAAAAAGCAATGGGCCTGGCAGACAACAGTTACATCTGTGTTACCTCCGGCTGTGCTGCCAATTCTCTCAGCAGATTCCCGTTCCACACGAACCTCTGATCTGCCTGAAAACACAAATATAATCTGAGTGACAAATCAACCAATCAATCCATAATAGTGCTACGCAAATCATTATATTAATTTGGGTGGTTTTCAAGGTCAATCTGTTTGTTTTTGAATCCCTCATACCCACTACAACCACGAACATAAATCAATGTCTAGACATGTTACATCTGCATACATAATCTAATACAGACACTATAATAAGGTGGAGGGACGTGCATAGGCGTGTACGTGAAGCGTGTGAAGCACGCTAGAAATGAGGGTGCGGAATTCCTAGTAGTAATTTTTCAATGCTAGTTCTAAGTTGTAACTTGTGTCTGTGTGACTATAAACTGGAGGCTTCGACAAAAAAGGCAGTGCAGTGTAGCCTAGGTAAACCCAGCCACCACGTGACCTGCTCTCTCAGTTCCCAGTCACTATCATAACATAGTGACTGAGAACAGGCCTGAGAGCAGGTCACGTGGGGGATGGGTTTACCCAGGCTAAGTGCAGTGCGCCTTGCGTTGTGTCTGATGGGGGCCTGAGCCAGATGTGTGGTGTCTCTGATGGGGGCCTGAGCCAGATGTGTGGTGTCTCTGATGGGGGCCTGAGCCAGATGTGTGGTGTCTCTGATGGGGGCCTGAGCCAGATGTGTGGTGTCTCTCACCCTCTCCAGCAGGCTCATCTCCTGGAAGTCGGGGCTGGTGTTGGCCAGCCGCTGCAGCGTGTGCGTCAGGTCAAAGTCAGTGCAGAAGTAGAAGCCGTCTGTGCTCAGCACGTTGGTGATCATGGACAGGAACGTCTGATTCTCTTGAGACTAGAGCACACAAGACACAAGAGTTTTCAGTGGTGACAGTGTCAAAACCTACATCTTTTCATTATGTATCATTTCATATATATCCTTGTTGTCACTGAATTTTTATTGATTATATTGTATGTGGTTGTGTAGAATGGTGAATCCTAGATCTCGTATCAAATCACCTTGTGAGATAATTATCCCATCCCTACAATAATCCTTTTTTCACAATCGGCTCCCTGCTGTTTACACTGCTTCAGTTGTGCAGTGGCCTTTACAACGAATCACACGCGTTTCAGTTTCGTTCAATGAGTGTGAGGAGAATAGAAGCAAAGATGAATAATGCACTGAAATCAGATCCTGTAGCCGCCTGGTTCAGATGGCACAGGCAGCAGAGAATCAGATCCTGTAGCCGCCTGGTTCAGATGGCACAGGCAGCAGAGAATCAGATCCTGATCAGATCCTGGTTCAGATGGCACAGGCAGCAGAGAATCAAAGTGATCAGGCTGAAACATGAGGGCTACTTTCTCACACGGGGCGGGGCCACACTGAGCACACACTATTATGGTCTTCAACAGTGCAGAGCAACAGATTCAACCTCCTGATTTTGCCCAAAACTACTCATTGAGCAGAAATGGGCAGATGAGATTCTTTTCAGATGGTAAATGGTCAAAATGGACTGCATTTATATAGCTCTTCTATCCAAAGGGCTTTACAATGTGCCTACATTCACCCATTCACACACCGAAATGAAAGCTGCACGAGGTAACTTTGCACCTTGATACCTCAAACGGATTAACTTCTTGAACGTTATTGTTATCGATAATCGATCGTTAATGTTCCCGAATTTCGATTATGGAAATGTATTCAAAATGCCCATCCCTAGTTGGGAGTAAGTGTTGGTCACCTGGGTCTCTGTGAGGTGCAGCACGCTCTTCTTATAGGAGATGGTATCAAACTGACCTGGATCTCTGTGAGGTGCAGCACGCTCTTCTTATAGGAGATGGTATCAAACTGACCTGGATCTCTGTGAGGTGCAGCACACTCTTCTTATAGGAGATGGTATCAAACTCCACTGCCTTCCACACTGCATGGCCGAGGAGGCTGCCCATGTTCCGCTTCTTGGTTATGACAATCAGGTACATCCCTGTGTGGTGGGAAAGGTTCAGTTACTCACTTTACTTACTTGAACCAAACATGGCAACATCACAGCTACATGCCTTGTTCAGTTACTCCCTTTAATGACTTAAACGCAGCATCACAAGCACACGCTTCAGGACCTACCTGCATCACAAGCACACGCTTCAGGACCTACCTGCATCACAAGCACACGCTTCAGGACCTACCTGCATCACAAGCACACGCTTCAGGACCTACCTGCATCACAAGCACACGCTTCAGGACCTACCTGCATCACAAGCACACGCTTCAGGACCTACCTGCATCACAAGCACACGCTTCAGGACCTACCTGCATCACAAGCACACGCTTCAGGACCTACCTGCATCACAAGCACACGCTTCAGGACCTACCTGCATCACAAGCACACGCTTCAGGACCTACCTGCATCACAAGCACACGCTTCAGGACCTACCTGCATCACAAGCACACGCTTCAGGACCTACCTGCATCACAAGCACACGCTTCAGGACCTACCTGCATCACAAGCACACGCTTCAGGACCTACCTGCATCACAAGCACACGCTTCAGGACCTACCTGCATCACAAGCACACGCTTCAGGACCTACCTGCATCACAAGCACACGCTTCAGGACCTACCTGCATCACAAGCACACGCTTCAGGACCTACCTGCTACCAAGCGAATGGTTCCCATGATGCCACAGATGGGCCTGGTGACCGCTGAGGGAGGAACATCCTTTTTCACTGCAAAAACACCACAACAACAAATCAACAGGCTTCAATTAGAACACAAGCTGCCATGAAAGTTGGATTCTCAACTTGGTGCTATTTGCTTAAAGGTACAACAGCAATTTTCCAAATGCCCCTTCCAGTGGAGGGTCTGTTGTTTTCTAACTATTCCTTATGCATATTTGATATTGTTTTGATATTTGAGTTGTTGTTGCTATTGTATCTGTTGTCGTCTTGTCTGTCTTGTTGCCACTAAGAGGACCGCAGTGGAAATAAGTCTATGACTTTTCTGTGTTTTTATCTTTGTCAGATATGGAATGCCATACTGTGGTTCTTTCCCGTGTCTGTGGGAAGGGGGGACTATTTGTATACGTTTTTTCTTTTTAACTTTCAAATAAATCAAACAAACAAAAAAACGATATGCTATGCGGCAAGAGCTATGATATGGGTCACTCTATCTACACTATTGGAGCCTTTCCATATGAGTATCAGTGGAGAGAGATTAAATTGTGGCTAAATAATTCATTCATGGCCATCAGCTTATCTGGGTAGCAGTGTTGTAATCAAGTCACTCTATCTCAAGTCCATGTAGAGTCTCAGTATCAAGTGTTTGAGTCTGAGTCCGAGTGACCAAAGAAGAGTCAGAGTCGAGTCCCCATTACCTGAGTCTGAGTCCATAGTTACTGAATGTGAATCCACATTTAGGTGGAACACGTGTCTGCCCTTGCACAAAGTTGTATAATGTCACTGTATTAATATAGCTATCAATGTCTTATGGTAAATTATTAGGGCCTCTTACAATTGACAAGTCCGAGTCCTCGTCTCCAACTTCCGAGTCTGAATGCATGAATGTTCGAGTCCAAGTCCGAGTCATCAGTGCTCAAGTCCAAGTCGAGTCACAAGTCCTGAAAACGAGTCCAGGACTCAGACTCGACTAAAACACTGCTGGGCAGTGTCTATTTTCTTTGATATGATTGGACAATCTGTCAACTTTGAAAAGGAGGCTGTACCAGTGAGGGTCATTTCATTGGAGACCCGGTCGATGGCCAGGACAGCGTCCGCTCCCTCATCGCAGGCCTCGATGAAGAACTTCTCCGGGGTCGTGTGCCTGGAGGGAGAGCAAGAGGAAGGTTACCCTGTTAACCTACCATTCATTGCATCATATGCATTCATATTCAACACCACTCCAAACACGCGTGTGCTCCGGCATCAACACAACGCAACATTACTGAGTGAATTTAACACAATGCAACATGAGTGAATTTAACTGTTAATGGTGGGGGTTTAAATGCCCAGACTGGCTGGGGGAAGTGAATGAGGAGCACTCCGTTTCACTCCCTCATCAACTACTGTCGAGGTGCCCTTGAGCAACGCACTGAAGTCCCAACTGCTCCAGTGAAGCTGTTCGGTGGCTGGCATTGTAAGCCTGTGGTTATACTGGGCAGCTCCCAGTGTGAATGTGGTGTCTGTATAGCCGTTTTCACACATGCGTACAGACACACATGCGTACAGGAACACATGCGTACAGGAACATATGCGTACAGGAACATTGCCTGTAAATCAATATCGGCCATTTCCCGGAATTTCCCTTCACACCTGAGGGCTCACATGTGTGAATATAGCAGCGAAATTGCGTGTATTTGGGGGGGGGGGGGGGGGGGGGGCACTGCAGAGCGGGTGGGGACTGGGGAGTGACGTGTGCACTTGGATGGGGAATCCTCCTTATTTTGGGGGTCGGCAAAACTCCGATGGTGAAATAAGTTCGCTTGTCACACAATAAATCGCACTCGCTTGACTTAAGTTTGACGTAAGTTGTATCCTTCACATTCGCTAAGCAGTCTTTGAACTGAAATCTTTGAAGAAGTTGGGATCCCTGTCTGAGAGAAATACCCTGGCTGGTTCGATGTTTATCCGTTCACCTGCGTCGCGTTGAAGCACTTTTTACAGACTGGCTTCGTTTGATGTGTCCAGGGGGCTTGCCTTCGCTGTCAGCAACGTAAGCAAAATACTTCCACATTTCGCTTCGTGCATTTGCTTTGTCAACAAGCATTGGGCGGCTTGCAAGACTCAAGCCGCTGCCATTTTCGCTGTCTGTGTCCCTGTCGGGCTGGACTGAAGGACTCTGGCCAGAGTGCGAGCAGAGAGGGGGGGGGGGGGGCACGCCGACACATGAAGCAGCCATACCGCTCTTATGACAACCTAGGAACTGGTGAAATGTCCGCGATGACGGGGTCGCGCTTATACCGGAAAACAACTTTCACACATGAAGGCATTACAACGCTTTCTGGTCATTTCCCAGTATAAAGCGCATGTGTGAAAACGGCTTATGTGAAGCAGCAGGGTGTTGCTGGAAAAGACCAATGAAGTCTGTCGTCTTTGCCTGAATCAATAACGTTAGTTAGTTTTATTTGACAAAACTTAAAACACCTGATCGGCTGAACATAATATCAGTCCCCATATTCACCTTATGTAGCCCCGCACTCACTTGACCCATTGTGTGACCCCTGTTTTACCTGCTCAAATTAGTCTGACTGACTCACCTGGTCAAACCTAGTAGTTTGACTCACATATGAGTCAGACTAGGTTTATGAGTCACAGGAAGTGTAAAACACAATCAGAACTTCCGATTGTGTTTACACTTCCTGTTAGTCTGTCAAGCCAGACTGTTTCTTCTACATGAGGTGAATAGGATTCAAAATAGCTGAGGATTAAAAACACAAGAAAACCCGAGAGGTCATTTCCATTGTGGTCTCCTCGTTCACATAGTGCAAGATGGCAGATCCAATATGCCAATGTCAACAAAATGACATTTTGAGAAGAAAATAAGACAACCAGTGAAACAATCAACATCCAGTCAAACAAAACAAATAACACAGGCAGCATATCATGCAAAGATTGTGTATCTATTCATTCTTTAAGCGGCATTTCTTGAGATTTAATTGGAAACTCCTCTCAACCGTTTGTTTGCACTGCAAAAACATTTCACTACTGGGCTCGGACTCAGTTGAATTGCCTTCCTTGGTTGGTCATATTAAGGGTTGATCATTAACCAACTGCTTGAAAGAAATGTGAGTCTCAGTCAAAAGCTATAAGGTGGCATGCCAAGACAGGCTCACAAGTCTGTCCCAATGACAATGGTCTGTAACAGACAGTAGCCTACAAGGAATGACATGCTGGTCTGACTGGTGTGACAACATCAACGATGATGACAAAATCCACAGCTGCTGCTAGCTAACGTTAGCTAACTAACTTAGCGTATTCCCTTCGTATTGGGGGCACGACCTCATCATTATGGCGTTTGGTGTTGAACAGACCCGACATTGTAATGGCATACACAGTACCTGACTGTGCTATAAACCCCCTGTAAGTCCACAGAAGCACAGTCATGACATGCTCTTTCATAATGCATGTGCATGGAGGGAGGTAAACTTGACAGGCTAAGCTAAGCTAAGCTAAGCTAAGCTCTACCAGCCAAGCCTGTCAGTCAACTTCAGCCGATGTGTCACCGACTCTTCTACCGACCAGCAAACCGCCTCTGTGCCTCCAGGACCCAGGCTGTATTCAGCTGTCTCAGTATGTTCGCTCTGTAATGGTATTAGTATAAACAGAAATGCCTGTCAACTAGATTCTTGTACTTACAAATTGTATCTCTCGTAGGCTGTCGCCATCTTTTCACTCCGTCTACCCGTACGCGATATTTTTTTTCCCATGATGGCGAAGGCTAGGCGAAGGCATGACCCGCCCCTCTCTGCCTCTGATTGGCTGCTCCCACCCATTGCTCCCACCTTCTTTCCAGGCGAGCCAGAAGTATCTCAAAAAAATATCGCTTCCGGTAAGCTAGCTAGCTAATGTCGCTGGTGCGTGATTTCTAACCCCACATAGGATAAGCAATAACCACGCCCTGTGGCGCCGGGATTGGCCAGGAGCATTGAAGCTTGGGACTAAAGCACCTGGGGTTTTTCATCTTTTAAAATAAAGATGTTTAAAAAACTATTGCTTGTTACATTTTCAGTGCTGTACCTTTTCTCTGGGTAAGAATTGAGCTTGAAATTACGGCCGTGCCGTTAGGAGACTGGTCAGCCAATGAAGTTTCATACCATTGACAGACAGCCAATCACAAGCCGAGAACCACGCCCATTTAGGAGACCAGAAGGGTTCCCTTTCTTACAATTGGCGGAGCGTAGAGTGGGGGGGTGTCTCTTCTTCTTCTTCTTGTTCTTCTTCTATTGTTTTTTTATGACGGTTGGCATCCATAGTTGCGTTGCATTACCGCCACCTACTGGTTTGTGTTATGTTAATATGCCTTTCTGGTTTTACAATATTAGTTTTATGGTTTTACCCTGCTTCTCTTTCTTTGATGTATGAAGCCAACAACACATGACACACGACATGAATGATAAATGTGGGACTGAGGAATGAGGCGGACTTCATAGGATAAATCATTTTGACCTAATATTATTAACAAAAATATTTCCAAACTTAGTTTAATAATAAAAGCAAGGAGAATCACGCCATATATTTTATGAATTTTAGATTTTAATGGTTACGTTTCATATTAATAAATGTAACAGTTAAATGTGGAACTTACAGATATTCTAGAGAAATCCTCTCCTATAAATAGCCTACAATAATAACAAAGTAATCTGGTAAACCTACATAGCCCTGGCTATTTGTTTGCATTCTATGTTTTAGATTCCAGTTTATTCTAACGCCAAACCACATTTTAATCGATTTTATTTTAATGCACATCCGCAACAGGCAGTATTTGGGACACCCATAGCACACATTGCTGAAAGCCCAAAGGCCCCAGTATATAAGCCGTGGACGGCTAACTGTTCCGTCTTTTTAGCTGGTTGACTGCAGGACTTTCCCGGTGTGCTCCAGGGTTTAGACGAGCTGTGATACGTAAACATACGACTGAGGTAAAGCTGATGCATTTTAAAATATTGGCTGTTAAAGTGATATCGAAGTTTAGGATTTCTATTGGAAAATTTAGAGGAATATCTGTTTTTACTGGCAGAGCTTCCTCTAGTCTACGCCCAGCACATGGCGACGGCACGAGCTACAAACCGGGACTTTGATTGTAGTGGGAAGTGACTTTAAACTGGTATGTTTGTCTCTCTAGAGACGAAAGACGAGTGAATCTGCTCACCACCAGACCCGATGGCTGGCCAGCGACCCCCAACTCCAGACGAGCAAGGACGTTTGGATATGGATGTAAAGTGAGTGGGATTAGGCCAGGAGTTTTCGAAGTCTGAGACTGTGGGCCTCCCCTCTGCTGTGTGGTGATGGCGGTGTTGCAGTAGCTAAAGTAATCCAGGGATGCAAACTAGTCACCTTTTTGATCCGAAAATGAGGATTTCTGAATAATCTTGTGTCTGCCCTGCTATCTGTACATTTTTCACTCCCGAGTTTGCATCCCTGGTGATGTAGGCCTAAATAAATACAATTGCAATATACAGTAACTACAAATAAAACTAAGGTTTATGTTAACATTACCTTAATATTTGCTGTCATAATAGTCCTAAGGGGAAAACACTTTTCTGAAAATATAACTCATGTTTGAAAATATTGGTGGCTGTAATGCATGGCTTATGCTTATATTCTTCCCTATGCGAGTGAGCAACTGTAGCATGACTTCATTCCCCCCAGGGATCAATAGTGATTCCTGATGCCTTCTGATCAAAGACTTGATTTATTTACCATTACATAAATGATCATAGCCCAGCATTGCAGCCTGTTAAAATTGAGCTAATAAACTGATTTGAACACACGGGTTTTCCCAATATTTACCCAGTCATGTCATGGTAATCCTGACTGTTTTTTCAGGAGCACCATGGAGTGGAGAGTACGTTTGTACTCGTTAGGCATTTGAAGTGAGATGACGAGATGCCCAGTCAACTTTAATGGCCGCTCTCATTTGGTAAGCTGGTCTCAATGCCTCTTGTGTATTTCTGCTGTGTGGAATGATGATTCATAGACTAGAGTCTCTGACAAAAGCATGAAGATGTTTCACAGTGCACTGACCACACGCTTCATTCATTCTCCTGTGAGTCATGTGGCATTTGCCAGTACTGATGATGCCATTTGTCTTGCAGTTCCTCCACAAGATGGCGCTGAGAGAGAGGAGCCAGCATCATGGTCTTGCATCTGTAAGTACAATGTATCTGGAACCTAGGGATGGCTGGCGTCCTTCTGTCTATGATGATTCAGTATTCGGTTCGACTGATGTTAACTGAAGTTTACTCGCAGCGCACTGAGACAGACATACCACCCTCTAGCATTTTCTTATCAAAGTTGTGTATTTTACTAAGCTGTCTGATATATTTACTAAGCATGAAGATGTTTCACAGTGCACTGACCACATGCTTGACTCATTGTCCTGTAGGGCTGTCCCAGCGAGTCGACGTAATCGATGACGTCGACTACGAAATTACGTCGACGCACGCTACGTGCTTCGACGCGTCACGTGTGGCTAATGTTAGCGGCTAACCGTTACTTGTCGTTACTTTAAATGGCAGTAAAACGCCACTGAATGACCAAATTGATTGAACTTTTAACCATTTCGATTTCCACTTTCAATACGGACCCCCAGCATTGGTTAGTTAACGTCGTGACTATATTTATAACGTACTCCGGTTTGCGGGCTGAATCTGTGTGTTGCGCAATAGCCACAACCCCTCAGCACTCTGGCTGTAGACCCGAGTTATAAACTGGAAACCGGAGTACATAAACGTTATAAATATAGTCACGTTATAAACAACTAACCAATACTGGGGGTCCGTATGGAAAGTGGAAATCAAAATGGTTAAAAGTTACATCAATTTGGTCATTCAGTGGCGTTTTACTGCCATTTAAAGTAACGGCAAGTAACAGTTAGCCGCTAACATTAGCGCTTACCCATCAGCGCAGCGTCATTTGACGTCGGCACACTCTTCTAAACAGGTCGCGTGCCACATTCCAGTGGGCATTCCCATGCTTTCACATGGACGCGCATCGCTACGACCAGAAGTAATAGCCCTGTTGGTGCAGTAGTCCACTCTAAAGACTGGTCTTAACCGACGTAGGAGTAGTTAAGACCAGTTGGTGCAAGCCAAGCCCCATGTTGGGTGTGGATACTACAGACAGTCTTTTGTCTGGATGATGTGTGACCATCTTACATGGAGCATTTTGTCTTTCTCCAAAATTAAGAGCACTGTTACTGAAAATTGCACACCATTGTACTGTAAGATGATGATTTTATGTTGGACTGCTGCTAAATAAACTCAGTTGACATTGCACAAGGTTTTTGGTATTCCCCCTGAAAGTGACTTAAATTTAATTGATTTTACTTGAATTGCACTATACTTTTTACTTTTATTTTATTTGAGGACAAGCTCTTGCTTTAATTTTATTTGAGAGATTTTATGTTGGACTGTTAAAGAGAATGAGATGGTTAAATAAAATACTGAAATTGAGAAGTTTTTGGTTATTTATTTGTTTTGGGTAAATGTATTATATAATAAAATAAAAATAATAATCGTTAGATTAATCGACTAATCGAAAAAATAATCGTTGGATTAATCGATAAGAAAATAATCGTTTGGGACAGCCCTATTGTCCTGTGAGTCGTGTGGCATTTGCAGTACTGATGATGCCATTTGTCTTGCTTTTCAAAGCAAACTGCAAAGATCAGAGTTGAACTAATACCACTTTCCCATGTGCTCGTTAGGCATTTAAAGTGAGATGACGAGATGCCCAGTCAACTTTAATGGCCGCTCTCATTTGGTAAGCTGGTCTCAATGCCTCTTGTGTGTTTCTGCTGTGTGGAATGATGATTCATAGACTAGAGTCTCTGACAAAAGCATGAAGATGTTTCACAGTGCACTGACCACACGCTTCACTCATTCTCCTGTGTCATGTGTGGCATGTGCCAGTACTGATGATGCCATGTGTCTTGCAGTTCCTCCACAAGATGGCGCTGAGAGAGAGAGAGAAGGAGCCAGCATCATGGTCTTGCATCTGTAAGTACAACGTATCTGGAACTAGGGATGGCTGACTTCTGTCGATGATGATTCAGTATTCGGTTCGACTGATGTTAACTGAAGTTTACTCGCAGCGCACTGAGACAGGCATACCACCCTCTATCATTTCCTTATGAAAGTTTTTTTTATATTTACTAAGCTGTCTGATTTGTCCAATAGGGTGATCACTGAAGTCCAAAGGAGCCAAGATGTTGAAAGTGAGTATTTTTTGGATGTATCTGTGCGATGACTTGCCTGCCCCATATGCTTCAATGATGATCACGTTAGACTAGAGTCTCTGACTACAACATGAAGCTCTTTCACAGTGCACTGAACAAGCATGCCTGTGCTCACCACAAACTGCTTCTCCAACTACACTTCATTAAACCCTCATTTCCTCTGTTGTCCAGATGCTGAAGTCCAACTTCAAGGCTTTCCTTATGCGGTAAGTCAGTACCTCCATGCTGCCATTCTGTGCTGTTGTGTGGAATTGATTGAGTCTCTCGTGAACAGTAGGCTTCACATTGCATCAACCACTACTGTCACATTTCATGGTACTAATGATGCCTTTCCTTACAGGTGCCATGAGGAGTCCTGCCTCCGTGATACGTGTTGCCACAATACGAACGATTGTCAAGTGTTCATTTCAGCTAATGAAGTGATCCCTACACACCTTCAGTGCATGAGCGTAAACGGGGTCGGTGACATGCTGTGGTATATTGACCTCACTGACATGGATGTGTTGACTGTGACATGCTGTGGTATATTGACCTCACTGACATGGATGTTGACTGCTGACTTGTGGGCGGAGGCATATATCCATGGTGCGGTCGTAATTTAACATGCCCTGACCATGGTGTTACTGGTCAGCGTTGCTCACAAAATTATTTAAACTGTATTAAATGGATTGGAATTCTAATTTCAAATAAACAGTGGTGGTAAACTGGTGTCAAGTTTTATTTGAATGGACATGATCGGTTTAGATTACTAATTAAAAAAATTAATTCTCGACTCACTGGTTTACATTGCCTATAATTGTCACCTCTGCTAATTGGTAATGTAGGCTGAAGTTGCAGTATGGGGCAAGTCACGTGACAGCATCTTGTCTCCAAACGAGCCAAATCTTGATGTTCAGGTTAAACTATGAGTGTTTAGATCGGAGGAGCTTCTCAAATGTTTTTCAACCAAGGACCTCTTACAAGATAGAAAATATACCGGGGACCCCTTCATTCTGATTGGTGATTTTGGGCTGAGCTTAATTGTTTCCACAGTAACGTGCTATACTTTTACATTTATAGGTGTTGGATTAGAAGGTAATCCATGAACCATTTTAGATTTAAAGCATACAATATTTTTGTTAAACTATGAAGCTTTTGCAAAAGTTTTATTTTCCTGAAAACTTTGCGGACCCCCTGGCAAAGTGCCACAAACCCCTATTTGAGAACCACTGGTTTAGATTGTACCACAAATTAAATGGTGACTTTTGTAGCAGAGTTGTGTGAAATGCTTTTGGCAGTGCTTGGATGGCATCTTGCGTTGACTTGATGAATGATGTGAAACAGATATAGGAGAAAATAAGAGTAAGGTTTTATTGTGAAGGCTGGGAGCGGTAGTCCTGACCTGTACGTACATCATGAATGGGGAGCACTTGGGTGGGAATTGTAAATAGTCGAGCACTGAAGATAATACAATCCAGTAGATGGCGGTAATGCAACAATTCTTTGGATGCCAACCGCCATTAAACACTAAAAAAGAAGCAGTTCTGTATCCTGTTCTTTGTTCATGGCGTCATACTGGTTTCTGTGTGTCGACCTGGCAGACAAGTTAGCTTCAGTTAGCTAGTAGGCTAGCAGGGCTAGAGGTAAACATTAGCTAGCAGCGTTGGCCGCCAGTTGTCCGTTTTCTCCAGTTGTCAGTTGTCTCCACGTCACTAGAGTTGTGTTGATGTATTAAATCATGGCACACTGACTGAACAAGTTATTTCGGACCCTCAAGCGATGCTAGCAAAGCTCTTCCAGTCAAACTGCAGTGAAGAAGGTGAGCTTCCATCATCACACGAACCTCTTTAACAAACTCGCAGGCACTGATCCATAACATGAACAATCTATTTCCGAGCTTGATGTTTGTGAATGTTACCTACGTTACTGGCTAAAGTCTGAGGTTAACATTAGCTAGCGTCGGCTGCTAATAAGCTGCTTGTGTGGACTTCAATCTTATGTGTTATGTGTTATGTTAAGGCGGAAATGTAATGTTATGCTAAATTGAAAAGGTCTCTCCTCGGCAGGTACGAACGGGCGGTGGAGGAAAGTCATTCGGGAAAAGCTTATCTGAGAAAGTTGGACAACCAAAATAGTCCATCAGAACGCTACAGACATTCTAAAACGGGAAGCAAGCCAAGCAGCCTATGGCGACCTGGAGGCTAGCTAGGTGCTAACCGCATCGCTGACATGTCAGTTGGTTATTGAAAGCATTCCTCAGCGACACTAGGGTTAATCCGAAGACGGATATGTCGAGCAGAAACTTCTCGCCTTGTTTCAGTTGAACTGTTGAAACACACCCACAGGTGTGTCCATGGCCTGAGGACAAACTCACTTTTCCTTGGCCTCAACCCATGTGAACAAGACAAGTCCTGCTTCTCCTCAAACTCACAGAGCACAGTCAACTCAAACGAGTTGTGTTATGACTTCCTGTTCAAAACACTGTTTGTTTGACCTGCTCACTGGTACTGTACTGTCACAGCAAGTGTCAACACAATAGGAAGTAACGGGCTGACCCCCTGTGTTTGGAACATAAGGTGAATAAAGTGAAACAAGTAGTGAGAAGAGATGACAGCCGTGCTAGGCAGAGCATGGGGGTGGGTTCGCCCATGGGGCAACAGTGCTGTGTCAGAGAATACCACCACAACAAGTGAAGACCAGAAGCCCAGCAGCTGGGGCATTAGAGGGTGGACCTCCTGGGTGTGGGGAGCGTGGAGGAGCCAGAGTGACCAAAGCAATCTGGTAGAAGAGTTCTGGGAGGCACAGGAGAAACTCCAGCCCATGGAGATTGAAGATCTGGGTGCGGGGAAACAGGAGACAGAACATGTCCCTAAATGGTGGAATAAGTTTCTTCCAACCTCGTACTTTTTCTGGTGGAGACGAGCAGAGTCCAGCGGGCTAAGACGGAGGAAATGTGCAGGTTGGAATCAAAAGGCTTGGGACTCTGATAACGAAGGGGAGTTCTCTGACTATACAACTCCTCCTCCATCTCCTACGCCTCCTGCATCTCGGCTCATGTCTCCTTTGCGGTTCTTTGCGAACAGCTGGAAGGGGGAGATCTTACCAGAGCACTACGAGATCTGCTTCAACTTCCTCCGACACCTGTTTGATCTGTTTGTGGTGGGCTTCCTGTGGACCGTGTCCCCTCCCACCAAGCTGATCCTGGAGGTAAAAAGTATCCACACACAAACGAACACACACACACACACACACACACACACACACACACACACACACACACACACACAGAGACACTTGCATTGCTACTAGGGATGGGCATCGAATTTCGAATTTTCGAATAATCGTTGTTATTATCAAGGTCGACTTTTATTATTGAAATTCGAAATTCGAAAAAAAAAAAAAAAAAATTTGAGTGAAATGTTGCATTGTCTCCCCTGATTCTAAGTATAGTCAAATCGCTTGGTTTGAGCAAGTAAAACAATTTTTTTACCACTCCTAAAGACCACCTCAGAGCTGGTTATATACTAACCACTCCTAAAGACCACTCCTAAAGACCACCTCAGAGCTGGTTATATACTAACCAGTGCCACTCCTAAATACCACCTCAGAGCTGGTTATATACTAACTAGGGATGGGCATCGAATTTCGAATTTTCGAATAATCGTTGTTATTATCAAGGTCGACTTTTATTATTGAAATTCGAAATTCGAAAAAAAAAAAAAAAAAAAATTTTGAGTGAAATGTTGCATTGTCTCCCCTGATTCTAAGTATAGTCAAATCGCTTGGTTTGAGCAAGTAAAACAATTTTTATAAGCATTTTAAGCAAGGTTTATGGAAAAATGAATGGCGGATGAAATCCCATGAAGAGGGAGAGGGGGTGACTTTGGCACCCCTTTGGCACTCAGACCTGAGCCTACTAAATATTTAATGAACCACTCATGATTGTCAAAACTGTTTTTTATTTTCGAAAATGTCAATGTAAAAAAAAAAAAAATGTAAAAAAAAAAAAATTACATTTTTAATTTTTTTTACATTTTTATTTTTATTTTCGAATTTCGAATTAAATTCGAATTTGGCCAGCGAATTTCGAATAGTGTTTTTGCTAGAAATGCCCATCCCTAATTGCTACTCTGTCAATATCTGTAATTCATGTGCAATACAAAGGCAGCTCATTACTGCTGCTACTTATCATGCACCCTGTACACATTTTGTTTAACAGCAAATCTGTAGGCTACCACACTTGACTGTTTATATCTGTTAATTAATACATTTATATCTGTGAATACAGTTATATCTGTTAATATCCTTGAATCCTTTTATATTCTTTATATCTTATATTTGTTTATATTTTGTACATTTGTTTTAATGTATTGTATTACTTGTGCAGGTCAATTTCCTTGTATGTGAAAACATACCTTGTATGTCTAAATATTTGTGATTGTGATTGTGAGGTGTTGGGGGTCCACGGAGCGCTGAGGCTGTGGTTCCATGGGATGGCCATGTTCTTCGTGTCCACCGTGGGGATGGCAGGGCTGCTGTGGTTGGTCCAGGAGTACCTCCCTCAGTTCGCTCTGATCTACGGCATCGTGCAAGCGCTGGTGATCTCCGTCAGCGTCCGACAGAGCGTGCTCCTAGGAGGGGAGGAGGAGGAACGAGAGGGAGAGGACGAGCAAGTCAAGGAGGGTGAAGGACTGAGAGAGAACGGGGAACATAAGGAGACGCACATGTTTGCAAGGGAAGGTTAAGCCTGGATGAAAAGTTGGAATCGAGGTAAGTCAGACTCTTAGTGTTAATGACTTTTTGGTTCACAGGACAGTGCAAAGATATTGGCACGTCAGTGGCAGTGGCCGATACAGTAGGGCTGGGCGATATGGACAAAATCAAATACCACAATATGTTGGACCAAATACCTCGATCAGTATTGGAAGGATGACTTTTGGTGCTTTCACAAAATATTGACACAATGAGATTTTTGATCAATAATCATCAGTAATGTGGATATAATGACGTGGGTAAAGTCAAATAATAGAACAGCAGCTAGAACAGTCTGGTCAGTTGAGAAAATGACATCACTTTACTATAAGGGGACATTCAGAACAAAAGCGTTTTTGGAGCTGCCAGCGTCTTTCTGCAATTCATTCTCTATGTAAGGATGCGCTGGACGTGCTCCTCTTTTAATGAACGCACCTGGCGTTTAAACGCTGGTGGCGTCTGTTGTTTTTGGACGAGCGCTGTGGGTGTTTTAAATCTGAAAAAAGTTGAACATTAGAGGTAAAGCGCCCTGCTCGTTTTTTTCACTCTTCCTACCTTTTCTCCTCCCGAGGGATTTTCATCCTCCGCTGCTGCCAGAATTGGCAATAATCTAATTCATGTTGACAGTGAACAACAGCAAACAGACAAAACCAGCTGGCTACCGTCCGTGTGGTCGTTGTCTCGTCAACTCTAGTGCGCGCGACTGCAGGGGAAAATAAAACGGAGCACTAAAAAACGCTCCGTGCGCTGTGTTTTGTGCACAATGGAAGCGCTCTCAACAGGATTTTCATAGCGTTCTGACTGAAAAAAAACGCCTTTGGTATGAATGTTCCCTAATGCAGCTTTTAAAACCAGGAAGTCACAACACATATGCCAAATCACAATATTATGATATCCAAAATGACCATTATGACGTAGTAAGGATGTAGTCTCATATCATTGTCCGTTTCTGTTAAAAAAAAATGCAAATAAAATATCACAATATCGATATATTTCCCAGCCCTATGATAAAGGATTTTAAATTAAATATTGTTTTGCTGCCCAAAACAGACATTTCTGTTGATCTGACAGGCCGAGGCTTGATGCTTGACTAAATGCTTGATGTTCTTTACATAACCTGAGTTGAAGTATTTTTATTTTATTTTGTCCAGTGAATGTGTACATTTTGAAAAGCATCGTATTTATGTCTGCATCTGCCAGTGGGCCATCACCATAAGAGTAGGCATAACCCTGACACTGTATCGTCAGCGTGTCAAAGTTGACCTGCTCTCAGCTGGCAACACACACACACACACACACACACACACACACACACACACAGAGACACACACACACAGAGACACACACACACACACACACACACACACACACACACACACACACACACAGAGACACACACACACAGAGACACACACACACACACACACACACACACACACACACAGACAGGCCATCTCAAAGCTATTTTGATCCTGCGATGAGAGAGAAGTGTGACATTCTCCCCGTGGTGTGAAACCTGCTGCACAGAGCCACACAGAGCACAAAGCTTCCTCTGGGAGATGCCCCATAATTCACTTGATTTGCCTGTAGGGGGATATGAAGTATGAACACACATTCTTCATTCTTTGTTCTTCTCAATCACTATTTTTCATCTATCATCACTCGGTGAAGTTTGTAGAATTGACTAGAGACAATTTACAACTCAACTTGGGCAAATTTGTCCACACACATGGTCTTTGATATGATATTTATTGTATTTTTTTTATTACATAAAATATTGTGTCTTTTGACTTCCTGCTTCCTGCAGGAAAGTGTTCAGCGTTGACAGCACCTGCTGGCCAATCAGAAACGAGTATTCACCCAGACCCTGGTATAATCATAATGTGGTCCTTTTTCCCCACAGGCGGCTTCACTTGAGAAAAGTTGCTGTGTCTTTTGATACCAACAGAATCCCAGATGGATCAAATCCGCTCCAGATGTTTGACATACCTGCAGCAGAGTTACAGAGAGCGACTCTACTCCACTGCTGGAATGAACTCGCAATGGGACTGAGGCATTGCACTGCACATTCACCACAAACTCACACTTCTTTCACTTTGTGTTCAACACTATTGCTCCGCCTTTGTTTGAAATCTGTCTTCGCTTGACCTCAGTGTTATTGTTATACCAGAATTCTTACTTTGATACTAATGCTAAGTTTAATATCTTAAAATAAGATATAGAATAAGATAGTACAATACCACATGTTTTTTTTGTGTCTGCTCTGCAAGTGAAATAGTTCCACATTTGGCTCTGGCACCAGTTGGTCAACCAGTCTATGTGAACTGGGATCCAATGTCACATATGGACTGGTTGGATGCTGTCGTCGTGGTTTCAGCTCTGCGGTCAACTGTCAAGAGCTCAACTGTCAAGAGCCAGACGGAAGCTCCAACTTTTCCAATCTGTGCGTTTTCTGAAATGGAATTTAAAAATGTATTAGTGAGCTTGGAATTCTAAGGTTCTGAGATATTCACCATCAGGATTGAAGAGCTGACATAACCAGCTTGCACAACTATTATGTCATTTAGTCTTTTGACGTATTGAAGACCAAAATGTTTTAAAAATGATACCCCACATAGCTAGAAATATTGCACACTCATTTCTAGAGCTTCTCACTCGCCTGCTCAGCTGCAACTGAGCAGCAGACCCTTCTCACGGGGGCCATTTTATGTTGAAAAGGCAGGGTTAACACAGGTGCAAGCAAAACACTAATGAGGGTTTCAAACTTCCATGATTGGAATGTGGAAACCCTCATTAGTGTTTTGCTCGCACCTGTTTATTCTGCATTTTCGACACAAAATGGCCCCCGTGAAAAGGGTCTATAGTGAGCCAGGTGGAACCCATCGCGCCTTATAGTAGTGCGATACCACCATGTAAGCATAAAGTAACACTCAAAGATCATAAATACAAACAACTCAGTTGATATAGAAAATAAAAGCTCAGACAGAACCTTATAATTCCAAGCTCACAATTTGGTGAAAGTATTACATAACATTTGTTAAAAAAAAAAAAAAAAAAAAAATGTCCGTGGTAACGGCATGGAATTATGATCAGCATTGCTTAACCTGTGTTAAAGGCATTTCTTGAGAAATTGCAGAGATTCCTTAAATCTGAAAGCTCTGAGAATGTGAAAATATCGTAGTTGTCTGTTGACGTATCTGTTCCGATATTTTTGTGAGTAGCGATGCAGAATACCAGCATTTTCTGATGTGTTCTCTCTGTACAAACTAGTTTTGCCTTACAGTGTAGTTTTCTTGGGCACGATTATGTTTAAAAGTTCAATGGGAATACAGGCCACTGTCCTTTTTCACAAGTATTCTTTTAATGTCTTTCCTCTGCCTTGTCGTGTTTTGGTTCCAAAGGCACACATTCTAAACTCGTGCAGGTTTGCAAGTTGCTGTACTATGTTGCTGTGCTACATACCAAATTTGGTCTTTAGCGCAAAGTAGCACCTTCTGCACACTACACTATGCAACTGCATTTGACTTGCAATATTTATACTTTTCTATATAGCACATGCCGCTAATTAATGTCTTCATAAATAGAAGGCTTTTAAGTTCCCTACCTGCATCGTGGCTTTTAACAATGTCACAATTGTCTTGGGTATTTTTTGTGTTGTAGCAAAGTGAAGCTAAAGCTGTCATTTTCACAAAGCTCACTAGTATAATAAGGCAGAGGGGCATGAACAGTTCCTCATGCTAGCCCACGGAGCATCCGAGGCAGGCGAGCCCGCGGAGCGTCCGAGCCAGGCGAGCCCGCGGAGCGTCCGAGCCAGGCGAGCACGAGATATTTCTAGTTGCATTAATGGGACCCCAAATAGTGACACTACTTTGCCTTGAATTGAGTGTGTTTTTGCTCATGTCATTCTTTTATCCCAATGGTTTGACCACAAGAAGTTGTTGTAAAGATCTTTTTGTAACGAGAGCAGCCAACGCCTCTAACAAGTGCTGGATCACTGTAGCAATAAGGAGGGAGGATCTCAACCATATCAATGGTGTCAAGAAAGTTTCTACTGAGAAACGTCTCTTCTTTAAGTGTACATCTGTTTTATGGCCATTTTAAACCCCATCACTGTTGTACACCCATCTGGAGATGGTCCCACTGACTCAATAAAACTGGTGTTTTTTCTGGATTTTCTGCTTTGGGCTTGATTTCCTCCACAAGTTTTTGTTTCGGATGCGTTTTGTGGAATTAGTCTGTTACATGAGACATGAGCTCCTGTGCTAACCCTGTCTCCATGTTTGCTCATGTGCTAACCCTGTCTCCATGTTTGCTCCTGTGCTAACCCTGCCTCCATGTTTGCTCATGTGCTAACCCTGCCTCCATGTTTGCTCATGTGCTAACCCTGCCTCCATGTTTGCTCCTGTGCTAACCCTGCCTCCATGTTTGCTCCTGTGTTCCCTCCCTCCATGTTTGCTCCTGTGCTAACCCTGCCTCCATGTTTGCTCCTGTGTTCCCTCCCTCCATGTTTGCTCCTGTGCTAACCCTGCCTCCATGTTTGCTCCTGTGCTAACCCTGTCTCCATGTTTGCTCCTGTGCTAACCCTGCCTCCATGTTTGCTCATGTGCTAACCCTGCCTCCATGTTTGCTCATGTGCTAACCCTGCCTCCATGTTTGCTCCTGTGCTAACCCTGCCTCCATGTTTGCTCATGTGCTAACCCTGCCTCCATGTTTGCTCCTGTGCTAACCCTGCCTCCATGTTTGCTCCTGTGCTAACCCTGTCTCCATGTTTGCTCCTGTGCTAACCCTGCCTCCATGTTTGCTCATGTGCTAACCCTGCCTCCATGTTTGCTCATGTGCTAACCCTGCCTCCATGTTTCCTCCTGTGTTCCCTCCCTCCATGTTTGCTCCTGTGCATGTTTGCTCCTGTGCTAACCCTGTCTCCATGTTTGCTCATGTGCTAACCCTGCCTCCATGTTTGCTCATGTGCTAACCCTGCCTCCATGTTTGCTCATGTGCTAACCCTGCCTCCATGTTTCCTCCTGTGTTCCCTCCTTCCATGTTTGCTCCTGTGCATGTTTGCTCCTGTGCTAACCCTGTCTCCATGTTTGCTCATGTGCTAACCCTGTCTCCATGTTTGCTCATGTGCTAACCCTGTCTCCATGTTTGCTCATGTGCTAACCCTGTCTCCATGTTTGCTCATGTGCTAACCCTGTCTCCATGTTTGCTCCTGTGCTAACCCTGTCTCCATGTTTGCTCATGTGCTAACCCTGCCTCCATGTTTGCTCCTGTGCTAACCCTGTCTCCATGTTTGCTCCTGTGCTAACCCTGTCTCCATGTTTGCTCCTGTGTTAACCCTGCCTCCATGTTTGCTCCTGTGTTAACCCTGCCTCCATGTTTGCTCCTGTGCTAAGGCCAGCCAAGTGAGAGAAATGAGCCGTGTCTTCACGTGACGTTGGAGTGATTGATGTCATGCAGGCTTCACACTGCTCATGGACTTCCTGGAACATGAAGTTGTGAAGGTATCACACAGGGAATGTGATGTTTCTCTGGAGAATTTAATATGACACAATGTATTTTCCTACTTGCTTCATACATTCTTTGCATTAGATGCTTTTTGGTCCAACTGGAGCAACCAGACTGAAAACCAGGACCATTTTAGGTCATGCAAATGCTATTTATGGAAAGGCTTGGAAGAGTTTGACATCAGGGCCACAGTGTGAAACGTGTGACTTGCTTATACAGGGTTCATAGACTTTTCAAGGACTTTACATAAAGCAAATAATTCATTTTCAAATATAAATTTGCCACAAGGGGGCAGCCAATTTTAATTATGGATTGTGCCTTTAACAAGTCAATTGTACTACTATCAATCCTGTAGCCTATGTTAAAAATAGTTGTGTAATGTCAGTGGTGTCGTGGTCGCCTACCTGGAGAAGTGGGTGGTATACTCTTAATTTATGCCACAATTCTTTTTAAGCAGCCGGTCCAGTAAACACCCTGTTCTAAACAGTGACACAAGGCCACTTGCATTTTAGTTCACCCAAAAATGAACCATTCCAGTAGTTTGTACATTGACACTTCTACTGCTTGACTTCAGGGAGTAAGGATCATTTGTGACCTGGAGGGGTGTTGGTTCTTTCAGATCACATGACCCTGACATGGCTCCTTATCACAAGCCTGTCAGTTAGGAGAGCATCACTTTGATGATATAGTATCAACATCTTTAGCTAAAGCAGGAATACACTGATTTTAGCTTCATTAATTTGTCCACATTGACTCAGCTGACCTCTGCTGGTCTTGTCTCTAATCTGTCTCCTGCCTCCAGGTGGCGCTGTTACAGATCAGTGCATGTATTCAGAAGTTACTGTCACTTCTCTTCAGAAACATTGTTTCCAGTCAGATGCAGCTTGATTGCGTATTATTGTGAGGCAGCCAGTTAAACGTTAAACAGCAGTTGGGAGGGGCTGACTGACTGGACTGAGGACAGCTGAGGAGCCTAGTTGCACCATAAAAACATGTTATTTATGGCATTAATTTATTAAAAGAAAACAATTAAGACCTTTGTAAACTAAATTCAGTACTTTTTAAGGCCTTATTTGGAGGATTTCAAATGTAATACTTTAAGACCTCCGCGGGGACCCTGTTACAGGACTGATGGCTGTCTATAGGAGACTTTTTAAATTACTATATTCAGTTTAACTCAAAGATAATATATGATAGGCTGCACACTGCAAATTATTTAGCTAAAGCTAATATTTAGTTTAGTTAATCAAACAGATAGCTACATACAACATATTTTCTGTCAGCTGATACAGCAGGTGTAATATGCAACACATTTATCAGCCAGTTCAATCACAGTTCAAAACTTTTAATCACATTAAATCTGCTCTCATTATGCTTTATAGTATATACAGAAAGGCGCATTACCAGTACAATAACAATGTACATATGTATCAATGACTGTAAATCTGAGTATTGATCATATAGAAAATGGTGGCATGGATGACGTGTGTAATCCACAGTATTGTCACATGATCAAACACTAGTAGTGCTGTATGAAACGTGACAGGATGATGTTAAACCTCTGAAAGTGACATTTGGTCACAGTTGAGACATGAATATAAAGCCTGGGCCAGCAATCATGCACCTTCAACTTGTCTCTACTGAGTTTTATCCAGTTACATTATGTACAGCGTAAAAGTACCTCAAATCAAAGAACGCTGCCTCTTTTTATTGACCCACCTCACCCCGATAAACACATTTCTCTCTGTAGAACACAGCATTGAAAGCACAAATACCCACAGGCTTCCAGCACAGTAAAGCCTTGAGTCTCAAATTGCAGATTCTCACAACCAACATGCAGCTGAATTTAAAGGAACACACAGATATTTTTGGGAGATTTGTTTATCTGCCATATTCCCGATATTAAGACGAGAAGATTGATGGGCTTCTCTGACCTGCCCCTCCTGTTCATAAGCTTAGCACAATGACTGCTAATCAAGGGAATGGCTAGCTTCCTTTGAAAATTCTCTTAATTTTGCATTATTATTTCATAACGTGAATGCACGAGTCACATGTAAGAGTACATCGGAGCGTTTTTTGCGCTGTTGAAATGTGTATTTGGTGACTCAATGGGGGTAGGCTAGCCATTCCCTTGACTACCTTGTCTTACTTTTGGGAAAATGGCAAATAGGCGAATCTCCCAGGCAGGCGTGTTCCTTTAACCAACATGTTTTGGTACGTCGTCCTAAAGGAGGGAAGCAAATGAGCACGGACCAAAAGGAACATTTGTTACTCGTCCAGATTGACCTGTGGTGCTTCTCACGTCTCAGCATCAAGTCAAAAGAGTCCTGATGCAAAAGTGTTGACTCTGCATGCTGGAGGCTACTGTGATTTATCATTTAACAGCGACGGAACAATGTATGACGGCCATAAATTCTAGGATTGTCCTTACTGGATATTATGATTGATCAAACATGTTTACTGCATCAATTAAGTCAATGAGGGTTCACAGGTTAAAAAAAAGAAACACGTGTTACTGATCCCATACGAAACCCAATGCTGCCATAAAAGTAAGTAAGACTACAAGTGCAGTGGTCTGAAATTCATTATTTTGGGGGAACTGGTATTAATGTCGCATTCCATTTGTATAGCTAGGTATGTAAAAGGTCCAAGTTTGGGAACACCCTTTGTGACGTCACCTGACCTCGGATTCCCTCCCCCGATGTTGGGGACGCTTCACCAGCCCCGACCTCAAAATCCAAGATGGCAGGTCCACGCTTCAACAGCAGTGCAAGTTGTAGTAAATACTGTTTACCAGCATTTCTGTTTTATTTGTCTCATTAAATGAGTCATACACACAGCACTGTCTTAACTTCCATCTGTGGACATGTCGCCATGAAATGCGTTATCAACCATTCTTCCTAATGGCTAGCCTGGCTAGAGCTAGCCTGGCTGGTTTCCAACTGTTTTACTGGAACACGGTCAACTCGGGTGTGACCTCACTCAACTGGGATATTCCTACTTCCCAATACAAACAGAATGCGCCATAAGAGCTCTGCAAATGGATAGAGGAATAGAAGCTTTGTGCACGGAAGCGTGAACAGTACTGATTAATTTCAAGAGCCCGCAGGTCAATACCAGGACTCTGCTACAGTTTAGTCTGGGCTGGCAGAAGGCGACAGTATTGGTGGAGTAATAATAGAGATTGTTAATCACAAATGGTCAGCATTAGCTTTCAAACTAGCATTAGCTTTCAAACTAGCATGAAATCCAATGGAAAACAAGTGTCCACTCGACACATTATGAATGAGAAAGAGAGATCTTTGTTCATAAGCAAATGAACACTCAAGTTTGACTTTTATGATAAAAATCCACTCAACTAAAATGCTTGCATGCTAATCTTGTAATCCCAATGTTACTACACAGACTATGGTCAACTGCATGTCAAGTATTAGCAAATAAAGCATTAAGACAAGCAAATAAATAAGATCATTAAAAAAAAAGTATATTGCTGTATTATATACAATCAACTCTGCCACTTTGTCAGAAGGAAGAAATACGTACGGTAGCCACATAGCATCTTTTTCCTCTCTCGCTATCTTTTCACAGCTCTTCCATTATGCTGCGTTCAAGAGATGTGGGAAAGTTGGAAATTACAACTATCACTGGGAAAAGTGCAACGGAACGGACCTTCAAGTTGGAATTCTAAGTAGGATACTCGGTCAAAATGGGTCAACCCTGAGGTTTCTGATATGGTTATAGTCGTAGCAGACGCTGTAAACTCGACTCAGTATTACTTTAACATGTTTGGAATCCAGTTTGATTTACAACATTGCATGACCTTAAATGGGTCACAACACCTGTATGGTAAATGGTGAAATATCACGATACATCATGAAGCGTGTGGCGCTAGAAACGAGTGCGAAGCGCATACTATTTCCAGCATATTAAGAATGCAAAGTGGCACTTATGGTTGGTTGTGTGATAACTAGCTAGCCAACATTGCTAAATATGGGCAAATTAAATTTCGTGAAAGTCCATGTTTCCGTGGGTTTTCCAAGTTGGAGCACAAACAGGTTGTAATTACGACCTACGAGGAATTTCCTACTTCCAATTTTGACTGGAACGCAGCATTAGGCCTGGCTCCCAGTAACTCATTGACAGAACTAAACAAAACAAAGTGTACGGTAGTTTTGTAACGTGTCATTGTCATGGTAAGAAATCCCTACAGGAGCAGTGCTGATTAGTGGGCATTTGATCCTCCAGCGTTTGGGGGCACCGGTGCCCCCCCGCCCCCCCTCTGTGCATGGCCTCCTCTGCCGTGGCCCAGGATGCAGTGTGCACTTCCACAGCCTTCATCCTCATCTTCTCCCTCGCTTTCAGAAGACGACTCTCCAAACTGTCTGGGCTTCTCGTACACACAGCAACCTGAAACACATGCCAGACAATATTTACTATTTTGACCCAACAATCACATGATGCCTTCAGGGTCTCCTCGTAAGCTCCAAAAATGTGACTTGTGACTGCTTTCAAATCTAAATGATCACAAATAGAATCAAAAGGGAGCCTGTCACAAAAATAGTTTATCTGACCGGTGACCGTTCTTTTTAAATAGCAAGAGTAGGTCAAAAGCTAGTACAAAAAAAAGTAGAAAAGGAGCGCTTTCAGACATGTAAATAAATAACATTATTTTTGTTATGCATTTCGTTTCAGGCAGTCTTTGCGATGTGTTTATTGTGCATGTTCATATCGCAATGACGATGAAAACACGATTTATCCTGCAGCCGTAATTTCAAGCTCCCTTTCCAATGAATGGGTCATTCTCAGCTCAAAATTGCTGCAGAGGAACTTACATTTTGAAGACCTCCTTCCCAGATGCTCGTTGTCCACTGTGTCGCTGGACCACTCCACTTTCTTCTCCGTCTTTCTCTTCCTCAGCTTGATGGTCAGGCTCCGACCCTCCTATCACACACACACACGTGCAGAAGGTTGTGTGAACTGGCACGTCTTATGCAGAGCCGTGTATAGAGGACACTAGTCTTATGCACAGCAGTATGTAGCTGTAGCACTTTGTCTAACATGTAGTCAACTTTAAACCGGGGTGTCAAACTCATTTTAGTTCACGTGCCACATGTGACCCACTTTGGTCTCAAGTGGGCCAGACAAGAAAATCAATGCATAATAACCTATGCCATAAATATTATATACGGTATTATTAAAGAAATACAGGTACATTTTAAGAACACATCCCTTTTGTCTGAAGTATGACAAACAGCAATATCAGACTATCTTGGCTCAATTGTTGAGTGTCTATGTGATCAAATAACATAATCATGATCCCAGAGACATCCAGGAATTGGGCGAGGGGAGCTCCTTTTTCCAAGCTGTGTCTGGGGGGAGGCCCACAGTCTCAGACTGCCATAAACAAGCACCGTCATGTAGTTGAAGTGGCTTGGCTGTTATAATAGGCCTGTGGAAGTTTGATAACCTTATGGTGGAGCTCAGGCTAACGTTACGCTGTCAGGCAACAGCTGATCTTAAAACACTAATAACAGCTGTGTCATGAATCAGCAAGACAGACAACCCAGCTGTCAGTCAGCCTACCTGCTGTGTGTGTGTGTGTGTGTGTGTGTGTGTGTGTGTGTGTGTGTGTGTGTGTGTGTGTGTGTGTGTGTGTGTGTGTGTGTGTGTGTGTGTGTGTGTGTGTGTGTGTGTGTGTGTGTGTGTGTGTGTGTGTGTGTGGTGTGTGTGGTGTGTGTGTGTGTGTGTGTGTGTGTGTGTGTGGCCTACCTGCTGGGGCGGCGGGCTGTCAGCCTGGATCGTCTCCGTGATCGTCTCACTCGAAGTCCCACTCCCGGGAGCGACCTCCGCCATCCCTGCCGCTGCTCCGCTAACGCTAATGTTAGCTAGCTAACGTTAGCTCTTACGCGTTAGGGAGCAGGAGTCAACTGTGAGTCAAATATCTGGATTACAGCGTTATTATAGCTACAATAACTGCCCTCGGTGCATAAAGTCACTAAATCAATCGAAAATGCAGCGCGTTAGCCTGAAGAATGAGATGTGATGAGCAGATTGTGGGGCTGTTCCCACTGCAACAAGCAATCCACAGTGAGTAGAATATGACCGGAAGTTAAATTATTTTGCTTCCAAAATAAAAGGGTGGGATTTGGGTCCGCACAACACTAACAAATCAGGCCAAAATATTAAATACAATCGGTATATTATACGTGAAGTTGAATTGTAGCTAAGACTTCCATAGCACACTTATCTCTATAGGATTTGTTTTGGTAATTCGACTGAACGTTTGTATTTTGTATTCCGGCTAGCTTGACACGTTTGTTTCGCTGTTGTGGGGAAGATATTTCCAGACGGACAACGGTCACTTCCTGGTCCGTCAATTAAAATGGTCCGCCAATAAACGGCATCTTTGTAGCGACATATGTGTTTTGGATTATAACCGCACAGTTTCAATGGGACACATTATAATTGGATGACATTAGAATATGTTGGAGCGTGGACAAGTGAAGTAGATGACAGAAATGCATGTTATCCGCTGTAACGTTTAGGAGGATGTTGTGTTGCTGAGAGGTCGTAGCAGCATGTCTGGGTTTTGAAAGCACAGTAAGTTAAAATGTTTCTCCTCCTCATAGAAACCTCACAAAATGCCTTAAACGATGAGTTTGAATTCAGTTTGTTTTGGTTGTGTGTGTGTGTGTGTGTGTGTGTGTGTGTGTGTGTGTGTGTGTTGTGTTGTGTTGTGTGTGTTGTGTTGTGTTGTGTTGTGTTGTGTTGTGTTGTGTGTGTGTGTGTGTTGTGTGTGTGTGTGTGTGTGTGTGTGTGTGTGTGTGTGTGTGTGTGTGTGTGTGTGTGTTGTGTTGTGTTGTGTGTGTGTGTGTAGGATGTGGAGGGCACGTCGTGCCCTGTGCTGGGTGCAGAGAGAGAGAGGAGCAGCCAGACTCTGCTCCAGCAACCCCCCAGATCCTGCCTCTTCATCACGAACCAACTCATCCGTCCGCAGCCAGAGCGAGAAACAGAGGAGGAGACGAGAGAGGGACAGGGCCATACTGTCAAGTCAACACAATGTCAGTTCTTTTATCAGGCTGTTTTCTAACTCAGTGGTTCTGAAAGTGAAAGTGGGGTCCGGGGACCTCCAAGGGATCCTCGAGGGGGATCCAAGGACCCTAAGAGAAGGATAATATTTTGCATTGGGGCCAGTTCTATTGAAGTGAATGGGGCGAGCATGGAAAGTCAAAAATGCTTCCACCCAATAAAACACATAACGTGATGTAGACTGATGGCCCGTTCGGTCATGTATCATGAGGTAGTTGATTAGGGTTAGGGTTCTACTTTGGGTTAGGGTTAGGGTTAGGCTTAGGGTTCTACTTTGGGTTAGGGTTAGGCTTAGGGTTCTACTTTGGACCAAACAGGGGCTTGAGTTGAGCTGTATGCAGCTGCGGGTCAGAGCCATGATCTGTTTGGAGACCAAACATGTACATTTACATAAAAAACATCAGTCAACATCACGTAATCAGTGTAAACACACACTTCGCCTGTGTTTACTTCTGGTGGAATATACATATATATATATATATATATATATATATATATATATATATATATATATATATATATATATATATATATATTTATACCATGGTCTGGGTGAATACTCGATTCTGATTGGCTGCAGAGTGTCCATTAAAAAGTGATAATGTACAGTTGGTAAAGTCATTCAGCCAAATGGGCTGTTCACCATTCATATCACTGCGCCATAGTTTCAACAGTGTTATCAAGAGAGCAGTTTGAGCTCTACACCCCCGTTAAGGGTTAATATGACCCTTTTGTCATTTTTGTCATGTTTTCGCGGAAGCAACCGGTCCTCGGCTGGCGCCTCGGACCGGTTCGCGCTTCTCGCGTCGTCCCTTAAAAAGTGATAATGGACACCTCGTCGTGCATTAACCCTTACACACACATATATATATATATATATATATATATATATATATATATATATATATATATATATATATATATATATATATATATATATACACACATACACACACACACACACACACACACACACACACACACACACACACTCACACACTCCAGCCAAAATGACAGATGCAAACTCTCTGGGAGAGTAGAAACAGAAAGGTTTACAGTCAATGGCAATACACTCTAGAATGGGAGAGCAGTGCTTTTGTATTATTGAGACATTTGTGCAGCAGTCTTTATTTACTTAAAAGCACAAACAAAGACTCTGAAAAGCTGAAATCTGCATCATTCCAGCGCGGCGTCAGGCACAGTATGTCCACCACAGACAGCTGAACAATTCAATACTAAATCAACAGCAGCTAAAATCTTCCCATAAGAGTCTGTTACAATTCTTCATTTATGATCATGTGATTATGTTACAGTTAAGACTTTAGTCTTTGAAGGTTTTCTCAAACAAAATGTTGCCTTTCAGAATGCTGACGATCATGGCATGAAATGGATGGAGAAAGAGGGGATGGAGTACACTGCTGCAACAGCACTGGGAGAGAAGAAAGGTCACATGTTTCCTCCAGATGTTGTTTTCCCCCTCATTCCTCTCTCAGGGTTCCCACACTCATGGAAAACCTGGAAAAGTCACGGAATTTCAAAGTCTTATTTTCCAGGCCTGGAAAAAGTTATGTAATCCTTGAAAGTTTTGGAAAAGTCATTGAATATTGTTGTGTTTAATGAAATTAATTGTTACAGTAATCTTTGTAGCATGTAGCATAACTGCAAATGTATTTTCTGTAGCTGTTCGTGTGACGAACAGTCGCTCTAATATTTGTTGATTTGAGTCCTCCTTGTATAGACGGTTTTCACCAGCTGCAACCCCACTTCCTTTTTCTCAGCTTCTTCTTCTGTGTTTTATGGCGGTTGGCATCCTTAAATGTTGCATTACCGCCACCTGAATTGTATCAGCTTCACAGTGCTAACTATTGACAGTGTCCACTTTCTCAGCTATTCAGGGGAAAACACTGACATAGCCTACTTCTATTTTAATTTTTTATTTTTGCTATGTAAACGTTTAAATGTAAAGATAGGCCTATGCGTTCAATAACGTACTGATAGTCAGCTTACTCTGTAACATGTAGCTTTTATTACCCTCTCAGGCTAGCTCCGGGACGCAATCTTTTTTTTCCCATGATGGCGAAGGCTAGGCGAAGGCATGACCCGCCCCTCTCTGCCTCTAATTGGCTGACTGCACTCAGCTGCTCTCGCCTGCTTCCCAGGCGAGCCAGAAGTCATCTCAAACAAGCCATTATAGCTTATAATTTAATTCAATGTCACGATACTGCGGGGGGAAGTAGGCTACTTCATAGCTTAACTATGAAAATAGTGTCGGCTGTTTATCTCCCTTTCTGCTGCAGCATGTTGAAGAAATAAATGTTCAGTTTGAACAACACCCATTCTGGTCATTATAGAGCAAGATGATCGCTTCCACTACCAGGGCCGCCCAGAGAGATGGCAGTGCCCCTGGAAGGGTCCAGCCACTATGCCCCCCCCCCCGGGGACACATCGGCATTCCGAAATGTCGGCACTCCGAAATACCGGCATTCCGACAAAATTGAGATCTGGCTCGCCATTGCGAAAGAACCCTAACCCTAACCCGGGGGACCGGCTGGAGCTAACCTCTCCCAGCCCCCACGTCTAAACCTAACCTCCCCCAGACCCTAACCCTAAACCTAACCTCTCCCACCCCCCACTCCTAAGCCTAACCTCCCCCAGAACCTAAACCTAACCTCTCGGCGAAACATTTTTTGAAAATAAAAAGGGCCGCCTCTCCGAAAGCATAGAAGTCAATGATCGGAATGCCGACACTTCGGAATGGCGAGATGACCCCCCCCCCTCCCCCGTACACGCTTTACTCATATCAACGCTGCAGCTTTCGGAGCTGACTGAAAAAAGTTTCTTAACAGATTATTATTTGGGTCTAAAGCCCTTGCGTGCTCCCGCTTTTTTTATGCCTTGCAATTTTGGCATCCTGACTTTTGTTTTGCTCCTGGCATTTTGCCATCACCGGTCTTGTTTTGTTTGCTATCACCTGTCTGTGTTGTGTGTTACACCATAAATGGTCCCTGCGCTGCTGCCCCAAGCAAAATGGTCCGCCCCAAGCCTGCCTTGTTCTTCTTCTTCTTTTGGCTTTCCGGCAGACTAGATGCCTTGCGGCACATTGCTGCCTCTCACTGCACTGGTCGGATGGGGGACTACATCAGAATGGCACTATTTTCCACAGGAGCACTCCTGCCCAAGCATGCCTTGTTACTGCTGCTGTGTTTTGTGTATTTGTTCGACTCCTTGCAAAAAATAAATTAGTTGCTGCATTTTCAGGATGGGAGATATATTTTAGTGTTAAAAAGAACTTCTTCTTTTTTTGCCTGGCTCCAGCGCCCCCCCTAGTGGCGACGCCCCTCGAAGCTTACCCCTTTACCCCCCCTTATGGGCGGACCTGTCCACTACACAACACTGTATTTACGTAGGCTACGTTACATATTTGCGGGAATGAGAGGGATCTCACACTTGTACTGATGTCCAGCATGACTGGTGACGAGGGAAACATGAGTTTGTTTACTGCGTCGCGCCATGCATCGGGTCCGGCTGGTGCGCGGGGTTCTGGAGGAGGGTCTCAACCAGGGGTGTGGGACCCGGGCAGGGTGAGGGGCAGGGCGGGTGGTGGGAGTGGCTGGCCTGGGTGTCTGTGCCCAGCGGGGTGGTGCCACTGGCGGCGCTCTCCTCTCCTCTCTCCCCCTCTCTCCTCTCCCCCCTCCTCTCCTCTCCCCCTCTCCTCTCCTCCTCCCCCCTCCTCTCCTCTTCTCCTCTCTCCCTCTCCCCTCCTCCTCCCCCCTCTCCTCTTCTCTCTCCCTCCCCCCTCCTCTCCCCCTCTTCTCCCCTCCTCCTCTCCCCTCTCCTCTCCTCTTCTCCTCTCCCCTCTCCTCTCCCCCTCTCCTCTTCTCCCCTCCTCTCTTCTCCCCCCTCTCTCTCTCCTCTCCCCTCTCCTCTTCTCTCCCCCTCTCCCTCTCCTCTGGTCTCCACCCCAGTCGGCGGTGGCCTTTTATACACTGTCCCAAACAGTGCAGGACAACGTGATTGGCTCAGATCTGTTCAAATCTGAGCCAGCCAATCGCGTTATCCTGTGATGACGTAATGTCCTGTGCCCCATGACCGGATGGACCATATATGGACTTCCTCCCCTCAGCTGGCTGTGCTATCATAGCTGCTGACTGTTACTGCACTATCCGTCAGATCCCTTTGCAATAACAACCCCGTGCAATCCATAAAGGTACATGGACGTTACTCTGCAGAAACTACAGTAACAAAATCACGAATTGCTCTGTTTTTGGAGCTCTGCATGTCTGTGTTTGTCTAGTTAACAAACGTTAGCTAACGGCTAACATTCGCTAGTTAGCCAACCAACCAGCAGCTAACATTAGCTAGCTAGCTAGCTTACCGGAAGCGATATTTTTTTCGGATGATGGCGAAGGCATAACCCGCCCCTGGCCCTCTCTGCCTCTGATTAGTGGCAGCGTTATAAACCATAGATATGACTATATTAAAAACATAAACACACTGGCGTCTTTCATGCAGGCTAGCAAGCGTAACTGCTGTCTGTCTGTCTGACCCACTGAGTCTGACGGTCTGACCACAGACTGTAACAGAGATGTAATGCAGGATAGCCAAGCGAATGTGTTTGGATGGAAGTTTGACGCTAGACCAATCAGAGGCAGAGAGGGGCGGGTTATGCCTTCGCCATCATCCCAAAAAAATATAGCCTCCGGGACAACAACGCTTCCTACCCAGCGTGTGCATGTCTTTCCGACAGGGGTGGTTATGGCAACTATCAACAACAACTACTACTACTAACTACTACAAGACATAAAGACCGAAATAGGCTACCTTGTTAATGTGTCTGTCAGAGACACGGCCTAACGTTAACATTTAATATGAGCCGAATATCAGCCTGCGCTCAGCTATGTATACAGGAAGTAAACCGGATATTCAGGTGGGTTGTGACGGTTGTTATTGTTGTCAAGTTATAACTGTCTATATTTATATTTTTATGGGAAATTCATGTTTTATTTCAAGAGCTTTCATGCTAATGTGTCCGTATCAGTATCACTAAAAGTCCAATATAAAGAGCTGTGTCCTATTTGTCCTGAGTGTAGTAATAATTTCTGGTATTGATTCAGAGTCACCGCCTCACATTACATGGAATTTCTATTTATGGATACTTGACAAGTCCTGGAAAGTCTTTGAAATTGTATCCATGAAATGTGGGGGAACCCTGTCTCTGCAGACGTAGTGATCTGTCTGTCTTCTTTGTCTTTCTTCGGCAGACACCACCCTGCCTTTCCCGCCCTCCTACAGCCCACAGTATGTGGAGTCCAGCTGGTATGAGTGGTGGGAGAAAGAGGGATTCTTCACTCCAGAGCATCACGTGAGAATTCAAAAGCTTGACAACACTAACATGCAATGACAGTACTTTCTTGAACAATGGCTGCAATGGCTTTACAAGAATATGGTTTAAGGATTGAGGAATAACTTTTCATCTACAATCGGTCCCATCATTACTTATTGGAACGTAGTGTGGTGTTGAATGACGCTGATGTTTTGTATGAGCTGTGGGAAACTAGTACCAACTGTCCTTGTACTGTAGATGCTCCAGGGTCTAACATGACTTGTGAAGATGTAACAGTTATTGAATCACCTTGTGTTGTAACCTGGACACATTGCCAGTGTTGATCAGGGATCATCAGCTCTTTCGGGTCTTATCATCAGACACCCTCGCCCGGGGTCACCCTCGCCCGGGGTCACCCTCACCCGGGGTCACCCTCGCCCGGGGTCACCCTCGCCCAGGGTCACCCTCGCCCGGGGTCACCCTCACCCGGGGTCACCCTCACCCGGGGTCACCCTCGCCCGGGGTCACCCTCGCCCGGGGTCACCCTCACCTGGGTGACCCAGCCGGGGGTGATCAAGCTGTGACGACTTGTGTCCAGGTAGCACATTACGCCACACGTCACCCCTCTTCCACCAGAGCCAACGGGAAGCCTTCTCAGCGGCTTCCAAGATGTTCCTGAGGGCTCTTCTTGTTTGCAGCTCACAAATCTGTATCTTTGTATGAGCTGTGGGAATTAGAAACTAGTACCAACTGTCCTTGTACTGGAACTGTATGCTTGAGGTCGTCACATGACTTATAAAGATGTAACACAAATGTAAAAATATATACACCAAAAAAGAACATGTACGCCAATCAGTAAACTTAAAAGGCAAAATGTGTGTGTGCGATACAACTATCTGCAAATGTATAAAGCACATTTTGTAAACTTGGGCAAAAATTTGACAACAAAATGCATTTAAATTTGTCAGCCATAATCAATGTTTCCTTTTGTAAATCATTCAAAACATTTGTAGCCATTGTTTTGTTTTGCACCTTTGTCTTACACTTTTGCAAGTCATGTTACAAACTCCTGCATCTTCTATTACAACTACATCTTATTTCAGCATTTCATGTACTTGACATCATGTACTCTTGGTGTGTTGTGTTCTTCAGGACAGATTAGCTCATGCTGTGGATCAGTCCTTCTCTCTGTGTATCCCCCCACCAAATGTGACTGGTACTCTGCACCTCGGCCACGCTCTGACTGTGGCTATAGAAGATGCCCTGGTTCGATGGTAACGACCAGCAACATATTGTGTCAAATATAAAAGGTGTTTGTTTGAGAACTGAATCAGGATGAAGGAACGCTAATTCACAATGTTCTAATCCATTAGGAGGAGGATGCAGGGCTACAAAGTACTGTGGGTCCCTGGATGTGACCATGCAGGTATCGCTACACAGGTATGGCAACTCCTTCTCTATCTGTCTTTAAGGAGTTATTTCTCTCTTACAAATCTTTTTTTCTTTTAGGAATGTTTGGGGGCTGGAAGTTGCAAAAGGTCAGACTTTATTTCAGTCAGAATGCTGGTCCCTGGGTGGGTCCTGATGAAGTCCTTATTTGTGGGGGCTTTCGGGTCTTGTTGAAGAGGCAGTTGGGAAGAAGCTGTCATTGTGAGACAGCCTTTTAACCCATTGATACCTGATGCAGCATTTGTGTGTGTATCCCTTTAAGACCGCAAACCGCGGTCTGCCTGCAGCACAGCTGAGGGGGAGAAGGGGATCGGTTGGCCGCGGTTGGGCAGCCTGCTTGGAGGCGGGTCTGTTGCACTTTTGCCTCACTCCAGAGTAGGGCCAAAGTACGCCGGAGCATGGAGTAGTCTCGAGCACGACTCGACACGGCACATAAAGAATGTAATGGATGGATGGTGGAGAGGTGATGTTGTCTTGTGTGTTTCAGACAGTGGTGGAGAGGAGATTGCTGAGGGAGACAGGGAAGCACAGGCAGGACTTGAGCAGGGAGGAGTTCCTACAGGAGGTCTGGAAATGGAAGAACGAGTGAGTCCTCCATCTTCACGTCCACCTTCCTTATCACTGATATACTCTTTGGTGTAGTAGTGGATGGATGGATGGAGGTTTGCATACGTTTTGTGTCTGTATGTCCCAGGAAGGGAGATGAGATCTACCACCAGCTGAGGAAGCTTGGAGCTTCTCTGGACTGGAGCAGAGCCTGCTTCACTATGGATCCAGTAAGACTCCAGTCATAAATCAATACAATTATACATTATTCATTTCATAAGCTATTAGTAGCTATTGGTATCGTTGACAAAGTACCACATACACTGAACATACTTGTGAGATAGATGCTACCTACAGTATCTATGGCGGTCTCATTGCTATAGTAATAATACCAAAGTATCACGTTGAATTTGGTGATGATATTGTGTTGAAGAATACTTCACATAGCAGCTTTTTGTGTGCGAGTGAGTGTGGTGGTGTTGTTGCTCCTCAGGGGTTCAGCAGGGCTGTGACCGAGGCCTTCATCAGGCTGTGTGACTCTGGGCTGATTTACCGCTCTGAAGCTCTGGTCAACTGGAGCTGTGCTCTGGAGTCTGCCATCTCCCACATAGAGGTACCAGTCTACCATCTCCCACATAGAGGTACCAGTCTACCATCTCCCACATAGAGGTACCAGTCTGCCATCTCCCACATAGAGGTACCAGTCTACCATCTCCCACATAGAGGTACCAGTCTGCCATCTCCCACATAGAGGTACCAGTCTGCCATCTCCCACATAGAGGTACCAGTCTACCATCTCCCACATAGAGGTACCAGTCTACCATCTCCCACATAGAGGTACCAGTCTACCATCTCCCACATAGAGGTACCAGTCTGCCATCTCCCACATAGAGGTACCAGTCTACCATCTCCCACATAGAGGTACCAGTCTACCATCTCCCACATAGAGGTACCAGTCTACCATCTCCCACATAGAGGTACCAGTCTGCCATCTCCCACATAGAGGTACCAGTCTGCCATCTCCCACATAGAGGTACCCAGTCTACCATCTCCCACATAGAGGTACCAGTCTACCATCTCCCACATAGAGGTACCAGTCTACCATCTCCCACATAGAGGTACCAGTCTGCCATCTCCCACATAGAGGTACCAGTCTGCCATCTCCCACATAGAGGTACCAGTCTGCCATCTCCCACATAGAGGTACCAGTCTGCCATCTCCCACATAGAGGTACCAGTCTGCCATCTCCCACATAGAGGTACCAGTCTGCCATCTCCCACATAGAGGTACCAGTCTGCCATCTCCCACATAGAGGTACCAGTCTACCATCTCCCACATAGAGGTACCAGTCTGCCATCTCCCACATAGAGGTACCAGTCTGCCATCTCCCACATAGAGGTACCAGTCTGCCATATCCCACATAGAGGTACCAGTCTGCCATCTCCCACATAGAGGTACCAGTCTACCATCTCCCACATAGAGGTACCAGTCTACCATCTCCCACATAGAGGTACCAGTCTACCATCTCCCACATAGAGGTACCAGTCTACCATCTCCCACATAGAGGTACCAGTCTGCTATCTCCCACATAGAGGTACCAGTCTGCTATCTCCCACATAGAGGTACCAGTCTGCCATCTCCCACATAGAGGTACCAGTCTGCTATCTCCCACATAGAGGTACCAGTCTACCATCTCCCACATAGAGGTACCAGTCTGCTATCTCCCACATAGAGGTACCAGTCTACCATCTCCCACATAGAGGTACCAGTCTGCTATCTTCCACATAGAGGTACCAGTCTACCATCTCCCACATAGAGGTACCAGTCTGCCATATCCCACATAGAGGTACCAGTCTACCATCTCCCACATAGAGGTACCAGTCTACCATCTCCCACATAGAGGTACCAGTCTGCCATATCCCACATAGAGGTACCAGTCTACCATCTCCCACATAGAGGTACCAGTCTACCATCTCCCACATAGAGGTACCAGTCTACCATCTCCCACATAGAGGTACCAGTCTGCCATATCCCACATAGAGGTACCAGTCTGCTATCTCCCACATAGACGTACCAGTCTACCATCTCCCACATAGAGGTACCAGTCTACCATCTCCCACATAGAGGTATCAGTCTACCATCTCCCACATAGAGGTACCAGTCTACCATCTCCCACATAGAGGTACCAGTTTGCCATCTCCCACATAGAGGTACCAGTCTACCATCTCCCACATAGAGGCTTTCTATATATATATCTGATGTAGTCTACATTGTCTTTCTATATGATCTCTGATGTAGTCTACATTGTCTCGCATAAACCCCACACAGTACACTATGTCATGCCCCCCCCCCCCCCCACTCTCTACTCTCATGATGGAGGATCTGTAATGGTAATGTAGCACCATCTGCTGGTCTGTAATGGTAATGTAGCACCATCTGCTGGGCGTCAATATGTTTCAGGAGTTAATCATTTCACTGCTTTTAAAATGGAAATCATAGATGATGGATTTGAATGATAAAGTTTTGTCTTCAGGTTGACTCAAAGGAGCTGTCTGGTCAGACCATGTTAACTGTTCCTGGTTATGAAGAAAAGGTGGAGTTTGGAACCATGGTTACCTTTGTGTACCCTATAGAAGGCCATGGTGAGTACTTTGTGTACCCTATAGAAGGCCATGGTGAGTACTTTCAACCATGTTCTGTTATTGGTTTGTTTCTCTGTGAAAGATCATCTGTTTTGGTCTGTTTCTCTGTGGGATTTTAACCGTTTCCTTTTCAGACAGAGAGGTGGCAGTGTCCACCACCCGTCCTGAGACTATGCTGGGAGACGTGGCCATAGCCGTTCACCCTGATGACCCCCGATACCAGGCTAGTACCAGTCAAAACACTGTCTGATACCAGGCTAGTACCAGTCAAAACACTGTCTGATACCAGGCTAGCACCAGTCAAAACACTGTCTGATACCAGGCTAGCACCAGTCAAAACACTGTCTGATACCAGGCTAGTACCAGTCAAAACACTGTCTGATACCAGGCTAGTACCAGTCAAAACACTGTCTGATACCAGGCTAGTACCAGTCAAAACACTGTCTGATACCAGGCTAGTACCAGTCAAAACACTGTCTGATACCAGGCTAGTACCAGTCAAAACACTGTCTGATACCAGGCTAGTACCAGTCAAAACACTGTCTGATACCAGGCTAGTACCAGTCAAAACACTGTCTGATACCAGGCTAGTACCAGTCAAAACACTGTCTGATACCAGGCTAGTACCAGTCAAAACACTGTCTGATACCAGGCTAGTACCAGTCAAAACACTGTCTGATACCAGGCTAGTACCAGTCAAAACACTGTCTGATACCAGGCTAGTACCAGTCAAAACACTGTCTGATACCAGGCTAGCACCAGTCAAAACACTGTCTGATACCAGGCTAGTACCAGTCAAAACACTGTCTGATACCAGGCTAGTACCAGTCAAAACACTGTCTGATACCAGGCTAGTACCAGTCAAAACACTGTCTGATACCAGGCTAGTACCAGTCAAAACACTGTCTGATACCAGGCTAGTACCAGTCAAAACACTGTCTGATACCAGGCTAGTACCAGTCAAAACACTGTCTGATACCAGGCTAGTACCAGTCAAAACACTGTCTGATACCAGGCTAGCACCAGTCAAAACACTGTCTGATACCAGGCTAGTACCAGTCAAAACACTGTCTGATACCAGGCTAGTACCAGTCAAAACACTGTCTGATACCAGGCTAGTACCAGTCAAAACACTGTCTGATACCAGGCTAGCACCAGTCAAAACACTGTCTGATACCAGGCTAGTACCAGTCAAAACACTGTCTGATACCAGGCTAGCACCAGTCAAAACACTGTCTGATACCAGGCTAGTACCAGTCAAAACACTGTCTGATACCAGGCTAGTACCAGTCAAAACACTGTCTGATACCAGGCTAGTACCAGTCAAAACACTGTCTGATACCAGGCTAGCACCAGTCAAAACACTGTCTGATACCAGGCTAGTACCAGTCAAAACACTGTCTGATACCAGGCTAGTACCAGTCAAAACACTGTCTGATACCAGGCTAGTACCAGTCAAAACACTGTCTGATACCAGGCTAGTACCAGTCAAAACACTGTCTGATACCAGGCTAGTACCAGTCAAAACACTGTCTGATACCAGGCTAGTACCAGTCAAAACACTGTCTGATACCAGGCTAGTACCAGTCAAAACACTGTCTGATACCAGGCTAGTACCAGTCAAAACACTGTCTGATACCAGGCTAGCACCAGTCAAAACACTGTCTGATACCAGGCTAGTACCAGTCAAAACACTGTCTGATACCAGGCTAGCACCAGTCAAAACACTGTCTGATACCAGGCTAGTACCAGTCAAAACACTGTCTGATACCAGGCTAGTACCAGTCAAAACACTGTCTGATACCAGGCTAGCACCAGTCAAAACACTGTCTGATACCAGGCTAGTACCAGTCAAAACACTGTCTGATACCAGGCTAGTACCAGTCAAAACACTGTCTGATACCAGGCTAGTACCAGTCAAAACACTGTCTGATACCAGGCTAGTACCAGTCAAAACACTGTCTGATACCAGGCTAGTACCAGTCAAAACACTGTCTGATACCAGGCTAGTACCAGTCAAAACACTGTCTGATACCAGGCTAGTACCAGTCAAAACACTGTCTGATACCAGGCTAGTACCAGTCAAAACACTGTCTGATACCAGGCTAGTACCAGTCAAAACACTGTCTGATACCAGGCTAGTACCAGTCAAAACACTGTCTGATACCAGGCTAGTACCAGTCAAAACACTGTCTGATACTAGGCTAGTACCAGTCAAAACACTGATACCAGGCTAGTACCAGTCAAAACACTGTCTGATACCAGGCTAGTACCAGTCAAAACACTGTCTGATACCAGGCTAGTACCAGTCAAAACACTGTCTGATACCAGGCTAGTACCAGTCAAAACACTGTCTGATACCAGGCTAGCACCAGTCAAAACACTGTCTGATACCAGGCTAGTACCAGTCAAAACACTGTCTGATACCAGGCTAGTACCAGTCAAAACACTGTCTGATACCAGGCTAGTACCAGTCAAAACACTGTCTGATACCAGGCTAGTACCAGTCAAAACACTGTCTGATACCAGGCTAGCACCAGTCAAAACACTGTCCGATACCAGGCTAGTACCAGTCAAAACACTGTCTGATACCAGGCTAGTACCAGTCAAAACACTGTCCGATATCATGCTAGTACCAGTCAAAACACTGTCTGATACCAGGCTAGTACCAGTCAAAACACTGTCTGATACCAGGCTAGTACCAGTCAAAACACTGTCTGATACCAGGCTAGTACCAGTCAAAACACTGATACCAGGCTAGTACCAGTCAAAACACTGTCTGATACCAGGCTAGTACCAGTCAAAACACTGTCTGATACCAGGCTAGCACCAGTCAAAACACTGTCTGATACCAGGCTAGTACCAGTCAAAACACTGTCTGATACCAGGCTAGTACCAGTCAAAACACTGTCTGATACCAGGCTAGTACCAGTCAAAACACTGTCCGATATCATGCTAGTACCAGTCAAAACACTGTCTGATACCAGGCTAGTACCAGTCAAAACACTGTCTGATACCAGGCTAGTACCAGTCAAAACACTGTCTGATACCAGGCTAGTACCAGTCAAAACACTGATACCAGGCTAGTACCAGTCAAAACACTGTCTGATACCAGGCTAGTACCAGTCAAAACACTGTCTGATACCAGGCTAGCACCAGTCAAAACACTGTCTGATACCAGGCTAGTACCAGTCAAAACACTGTCTGATACCAGGCTAGTACCAGTCAAAACACTGTCTGATACCAGGCTAGTACCAGTCAAAACACTGTCTGATACCAGGCTAGTACCAGTCAAAACACTGTCTGATACCAGGCTAGTACCAGTCAAAACACTGTCTGATACCAGGCTAGCACCAGTCAAAACACTGTCTGATACCAGGCTAGTACCAGTCAAAACACTGTCTGATACCAGGCTAGCACCAGTCAAAAGACTACATGACATTGCTGCATTAGATAGTAGTTTCAGACTACATGACATTGCTGCATTAGATAGTGGTTTCATACTACACTGCCCTCCAAATCAAAACCGCAGTAACTACAATTTTGGTCAAAATTGAGTTATTATTGAAATTGAACTTTTAGATATCTGTTTTATCATGTGACAAATTTTCTAAGTTCAGTCTTGCTCTATATTTGAGAAAACAGAGTATAAAAGTTGCAGTAACTACGAAATCCAACCAAAAACCAGACAAAACTGCAGTAACTACACTTACTGCAGTTTGATTTGCTTTCACAGAGCTTCAGCTGGACTTAAACAGAGATAAACGCAGTAACTACACTTTGAGGTGTAGTTACTGCGGTTCAGACTGGTTTTTGGTTGGATTTTGTAGTTACTGCAATTTTCCCGCTCTTTCCATAACAAAGCCCAACATATCAATCACTCATAATGGCACAATCTGTTTAGTTAATCCAGTCAATTCCCAATATGAGAGCGCACTGACAGCTGTCCAAATTGTTAATGAATGAGTCTTCAGTGTCTTTAAAATCGTAAATGCTGTATTCCTAGCTAATAATCCATAAGAGATCATCCAATAAAGAAGTGAATTGTGTTCTCCACTGGGAAGTGTTAATCTGGCTGTAGATAGTGATAATTGTTTGGTATCACTACCTAGCTCATCAGGACAATCCTTTTAATTGCTGCATAAATTATCAGCATTCAGACTCAGTCTGTAATTAATTTTAATCAAAATAATTGTAATATGCTATGTAATAAAAATCATAAAAAATCTAAATTAAGATAATAAAACAACTGTGCTCATTAATTAATTGTGTCAGAATGATGACCAAAAAGCAACACCAGTGGTGAAGATTACATCAACTGACTTCAGGATTCCCTGAATTTATCTGTTACTCATCCATTTAAATGTTTTAAACATGTAAACAATAAAACAATTAAATGCAGATATGATGTGGTATCAAAATCAAAACCGATTACAATTGTCTCATGAAAAACAAGACAGGAGAAGCACATTAGATTGTAGTTACTGCGCTTTTCCCTTGTACTACCTACACATCTGTTTAAGGTAATACACAGACAGAGTGCCGTATCTGCATTTCTGGGGTCATAGGTCAAGTAATTGATAATTGTTTTGCCCCCAAAAAATACTTTAACGTATACATATTTAATAAGCGCATTGCCACTTTTCAACCTATATCTCATTTGGCTGGACAGTCCAAAAACTTTAAAGCCATTTTTCTCAGTTTCAGTGTTGGCGTAGTTACTGCGGTTATGATTTGTAGGGCAGTACAGGACATAGCTGCATTAGATAGTGGTTTTCAGCCCTTTGGAGTGGAAGACAGGCTGTTTAGAGCTTCATGAAAACAACATGATCCAACCAGGAAGGAAAGCACATTTTGCGCTCATGGAAGCACTCTGGCTTTGTTATGGAAAGTCATGAAAAAGTAATGGAATTGTATATCAGGTTCACTGTTGATGGTTTATTGGACACTTTAGTTTGGTTTAGCTGCACAGTGCTAAAATATTCAAGTGAAGTGATGAAAACTTAACGACAGTACATTTATGTATAATAACGTAAAGATTAAGCAGATGAGATTAAAAATAAATAAATAAGAAAATGCATCTCAGAATGAAGAAATTCCCACAGTACATAATTTTTTTATTTACTAATGTTTCAGTCCAGATTGATCTTCATCACAGTATGCACATAATACAATATTGGAAAGGACAAGGAATCCACTGCAAATAGTGGTAGCCAGAGATTGAGTGAACATAGAAGATCATTTTGGAGAAAGTCCATGATGCCATCTCCTCGTTAAACTTCTGTGATGGAGGTGGCTGATATTTTACTGTACAGACTCACCTAAGGCATTGCATGATGAGATCCTATGACATGTAACACTCTAAGGCTGATCATCTAGAAATTCTAATCTAGACCCATATTATACAAGGAGGGTTTTTTGAATGACTGAAATTCACATGTCTTTGGCAATCTATGTCTGCGTTTACATTTATTTAGTGATTTCAGTTGGTTTTGAAAATCAAATTTATATGATATCTTTTATATAGTGAATTATTAGATTATATATGATAATTATTTTCTCTATTTCATGTTTGTATTTCTAGGTCCTATAGACCGTTTGTTTAGCCAAGCTCATATAATATTCTGTACATTTACCATGTTTATTATCACCTCCATTGTTGTTCCAGGATGTTCATGGAAAGCATTGCAGACACCCCTTCACCAACAGACTCCTGCCCATCATCACTGACACAATGGTGGATATGGAGCTAGGAACGGGTAACAACCCTCATGAAAAACAATCATGTGATCATGTAACATTTTTGTTAGGGAAAAGCAGTATTATATTATATTAACACGTTCACTGCCATTGACGAGATATCTCGTCTTAAAAAATCCAACGGTTGACTGCCAATGACGAGATATCTCGTCTTAAAATTTTTTTTTTTTTTTTTTTGACGGTGGGACGTGGATCAACGCCCCCCACGTCTCCTATAAAAATATTGAAGCCACCGAACGTGTACAACCCATTCCACCGACCCACTAAGTGGCGACAGTGCTCTCCAGACTAGAAAAAGCCGAGCCAAAACTGCAGGGGAACGCGCGAGGAAACCATTCTCTCATACTGTAAAATGGATTGGCGAAAACGCTTTCGCTTTCGCGCATTATCGCGCTGGGAGCTGGCGGTGGGGGATTGCAAATTTGCATAATAGATTATGCGTGCAACACACTTTGAAACACCCGCAGAAAGCCCACAATCACACGCAGCTTCATTGCAGCTGAGCTCACAACCGAAACGACTCATGCAGACTCGCCCAAAGAGCAGCCGCCAGCAGCCAGGCAGCACAGACAGGCAGAGCCTCGCTTGTGACAAACGCTGCAAAGCCACCAGAGACACACCCACGGAGGGAGGAGTTTGAAGGAGAGGGGGGTTTCCTGCTGCTATGGAGGAAATTACTGTTCAAAACTATTGTTTAGATGTCTGACGTCTTACGCCAAAAATAAATGGTTAAAGTGACTGTTCTATCGAATTTCACAAAAAGCCATTTATCTCAGAATAAATTTTCAGACGCTGAAACCATGCTGTATTCTACTGCTAATGCCTACATAACTACTAACTCTACAAACTAACTCTTTTAGACAGAGAAAGCACACATTCTATTAGTTCTTTTGAGATAATTTGTGTTCACAAAATATTAGCAGAAAAGAATCCTCGGCTCTTGAAAGATGAGCCAGAATCCTCAAAAAAAAACCTTGGCAGAACCTACCTACAGTATTGAAAAAACGGCTGGCAGTGAATGTGTTAACATTGTAGTAGGTTATTATGCTGGTTCTTTGAACTGTTGAAGCTTCCATCTCCTCGGAGCTGGTGAACTTGATGAATGTTCCTCTCTGTATATTTGACAGGTGCGGTGAAGGTGACTCCAGCCCACGACCACGTGGACTTCCTACTGTCACAGAGACACTCGCTTCCACGGCTCACTGTGATCGCGGGAGACGGGACAATGACGCCTCTCTGTGGACAGTGGCTGCAGGTGCATGAACATCACAGTCCAATAGGGTTATAGACTGTTAAAAAACAGATTGAAGTGATGTGATAAAAACGTAATGATTGAATTATTTCTCAGACAAAAACGAAACAAACAAAATATTGTATATTTTCTCTTATCTTTTCTTTATCAAATCAAAGAATCCTTTTTATTTCTGAGGTAGGGTATAAACTCTGCAAAACAATGCAAAACAATTTCCTTTTCTTTGTAAAAGTGAAACTGAAAATATCTTTGGTCTTAACAAAAAAAAATGTTTTGATTTTAAATTGAATTCATTTATTTGTTTGATTTGGGATTTGTTCCCAAATCAAATAAATAAATGAATAATACAAATAAAGAAAATCTCTTCAAATAAACAAACGTATGGAAGCCAAAATGCTGCCACACCTCCGATTTGAAGGTGCATCCTCCCTCTGTGTGTTTGAAGGGGGTGAAGCGTTTTGAGGCCAGACAGCGAGTCGTGGAGGCCTTGGCTGACAAGAAGCTGTTCAGAGGAAAGAAGGATCATGCCATGTCTCTACCCATCTGCAGGTAAAGGAAGACACAGTCAAAGCAGACGCACTCTGGCTCTCTGTACACTCATCTCTCTCTGTACACTCATCTCTCTCTGTACACTCATCTCTCTCTGTACACTCATCTCTCTCTGTACACTCATCTCTCTCTGTACACTCATCTCTCTCTGTACACTCATCTCTCTGTGTACACTCATCTCTCTGTGTACACTCATCTCTCTGTGTACACTCATCTCTCTGTGTACACTCATCTCTCTGTGTACACTCATCTCTCTGTGTACACTCATCTCTGTCTCCCACCGGTCGAACACCAAGAAAAGGTCTCCTTTAGCCTTTTCATTGGGAGTCCCTTTGCCCGGTGTTGATCGGCATCCTAGAATAATAAAATCTGTAATACAGTTAAAAACATCATTGTTAAGAAAAAAGAAGGGAAAGCACATACAGTACAGGTCAAACAGGAGAAAAGCAGATACAATCCACATAAGTATCATAAGCAGACAAAATAGACAAGAGTCCCACTGTCACCCTGCATTTCCAAATTCCCCCTCCACCCTGCATATGGGAAATTATCTTCTGGGAAGGCTGTTCTTGTGTCTCCTCGCTCCTCTGAGCTTTTGGCCAACACTTTTTTCTTTTTTCTTGCTGCTACTCCTACAAATGTTGTCCAATCTTCTCCACCAAACCACGACACACAGCATGTGTGGACTGTCCTGCACAAAAGTCCGATAGCAGTCTTTTTGATAGTCCATAGTTCATATAATTAACTTCCAAAGTTTGAACGGGTCATGGGTCGGGTTTATTCCGGCAGGAGACAACATGTTTACGAGTTGCTTGTTTAACGGTCATGTTTGAAGCGACACTAGGCAACCACCGTGAAGTGGCCAAACTATTTTGACAAACGAGATCTTCCCATAGCCAGAATTCCTCTAAGGTGCCCTCAGTGAACAGCACACAGCATGCTCATGTTTACCAACCCCACCAGTGTTGTGCCAAAATTAGTATCGTCTAAAAAATGTGTCCTTGGTGTGTTGTTTTGCTGCGGCACATTGACGTTATCGTTGTGGAAATAATAAATTATTAATTACAAGTATACTAATGTATGTATATATATATGTATATGTATAGCTATAGCGGCCTGACAGAATCAGTTGCCGTGGTTTGAGGTAAATGTGATTTCTGGTCATTACGAGTCATCTAGCTAGGTTGCTTTTAGTAGTCTGGAATCCCATGAAATCAGTCCTTACAAACTCAAATCATTTACATGAAATCAAGATGGAGACAAGAATGGATACACGTGATTTAGATATTGGTGATTTAAATATTAGCACAACACCTGCATGTGATCGCGTTGCACCAGAGAATACCAAGGGGGACGAATGAATGAAATTAAGATGCTAGTTCCCTTCCCAGGCTATCTGTGGGTCCTTTTAAAAGTGTATTCTAATGTTTGCATTAATTTAATTTAATTTAGAAAGCCCTTAAGGCGTTTGCAGTGATGTGACATGAAATGTGATTCACCTTCTCCTTCCTGATAGCAGACAATAGCAGCTACACGACACCATGCATGTGCTTTCTGTGTGTCTTATGTCCTTTAAGTCGACTTCTGTTCTCTTTCTTCCCTCCATGTCAGCCGCTCGGGGGATGTCATCGAGCCTCTGTTAAAGAAGCAGTGGTTTGTGCGCTGTGATGAGATGGCCAACAGAGCCATACAGGTAACTGTAACAGAGCCATACAGAGCCATACAGGTAACTGTAACAGAGCCATACAGGTAACTGCAACAGAGCCATACAGGTAACTGTAACAGAGCCCAACAGAGCCATACAGGTAACTGCAACAGAGCCATACAGGTAACTGTAACAGAGCCATACAGGTAACTGTAACAGAGCCATACAGGTAACTGTAACAGAGCCATACAGGTAACTGCAACAGAGCCCAACAGAGCCATACAGGTAACTGCAACAGAGCCATACAGGTAACTGCAACAGAGCCATACAGGTAACAGAGCCATACAGGTAACTGTAACAGAGCCATACAGGTAACTGCAACAGAGCCATACAGGTAACTGCAACATAGCCATACAGGTAACTGTAACAGAGCCATACAGAGCCATACAGGTAACTGCAACATAGCCCAACAGAGCCATACAGGTAACTGCAACATAGCCCAACAGAGCCATACAGGTAACTGCAACATAGCCCAACAGAGCCATACAGGTAACTGCAACAGAGCCATACAGGTAACTGCAACAGAACCATACAGGTAACAGAGCCATGCAGGTAACTGCAACAGAGCCATACAGGTAACTGGAGTTGAGGGTTGTGGCCCTTTGTTTTCTAGGTCAACCATTTGCCCATAGGGGGTTTGCAGTTACACCACAAATCCCCGATCAACCACGTCTCAATCCATCATTCATTTCACTCAGTTAGCAGCCAAAAAACAATTCAATTGCAGCCTCTGAGTTTGTCTTTGTTAACTAGCCAGCAGGCTAGGCCCTGCCAAGATTAGCTTCTACCAGATGTGTTTGCTTGTGTACAATTCAGAGGTGCTAACACAAAACAGTTTGCTTACTAGATATTATGGTTAGCTAACTAACAAGCTAACCATGAGGGAATGACCAGATACAGCACAGAAATGTACCATGTCTATTTAACAACACAGCCGTTAGCCAAGAGCTAAAGACCTCCAATAATGGCTGCTTCACCTGAAAGTCCTCCATATCCTTCAACGTCATTTACCACCAGCATTTACACGATACTCACCTGTGACTCTTTCTCCTTCAGGCTGTGGAGGATGGACAGTTGGAAATCATCCCTCACTTCTACACTAAAACGTGGAAAAACTGGCTGTCCAACATCAGGTAGCCTGTCTTTCAAAATATTATGATATCCAAAATCACCATACTGTATTACCATATCCAACATCTAAGACCATAACTACTCTCATATCATATCATATTGAGATACGGTATTGGCCAACCCTAATTTGATCATTGCCAATCAATGGACAATGGTGCGAGCGAGGTGGTTTGTGTGATCTGACATCAGTGTGATTTGTGTGGTCTGACATCAGTGTGATTTGAGCGAGGTGATTTGTGTGGTCTGACATCAGTGTGATTTGTGTGGTCTGACATCAGTGTGATTTGTGTGGTCTGACATCAGTGTGATTTGTGTGGTCTGACATCAGTGTGATTTGTGTGGTCTGACATCAGTGTGATTTGAGCGAGGTGGTTTGTGTGGTCTGACATCAGTGTGATTTGAGCGAGGTGGTTTGTGTGGTCTGACATCAGTGTGATTTGTGTGGTCTGACATCAGTGTGATTTGAGCGAGGTGATTTGTGTGGTCTGACATCAGTGTGATTTGAGCGAGGTGATTTGTGTGGTCTGACATCAGTGTGATTTGGGAACACAGCCATGAGATGAGAGAAAAGAGTTGTTGTTTCAACATGGCTTGTCAACAATGCACTTTCCGTTTGCTTTTCCTTCACAGTGATTGGTGCATTTCCAGGCAGCTTTGGTGGGGTCATCAGATCCCTGCTTATCGGGTGGAGCTTCCCAATTGTCCTAACAAACAGGAGGTGGCTATACTTCCACAATGATACCCTCATGGGTTGTTACGTTCAAACAGTTTCACTCATAGGCCATCATGGTGTTGTCATGACTCACAACAACATACAGTACATGTACTCTGTCAGGAGAGAATGTGACTAGTTTGTGCCAATTCTTTTGAATGCCGATACTGGTATCTTGGGATTGAAGGCACAGATTTGTGTTTGTTCAATATCTTTAAATTTTGTCATTTTTATTTGCGAAACATCCCAAAAACATCCCAAGAATTATCATTATTATTAAAAGTATTAAGAAAAGTATTATTCTTGCATTTACACCAACACAACCACCCCATTGAAAGTCACACTCATTAAATTCTGATATGAAAATAAGAATGAAAACATCACTAGCTGCTCAAGACAAACCTCATAGGGGAGGCGCTAAGACTACATTGATGGTTGTAATGGTTAAGCATGAACTAAGTTAATGTTGATTTCTTAGGGTTAGTTAACCCTAACCATTGATCAACCCTAACCATTGATCAACCCTAACCATTAACTAACCCTAAACTATTAAATGTATCAATTAATACTACCGTAGTTAACATGAACACCATTAGTAAATGAATACTAGTTAACATGAACACCATTAGTAAATGAATACTAGTTAACATGAACACCATTAGTAAATGAATACTAGTTAACATGAACACCATTAGTAAATGAATACTAGTTAACATGAACACCATTAGTAAATGAATACTAGTTAACATGAACACCATTAGTAAATGAATACTAGTTAACATGAACACCATTAGTAAATGAATACTAGTTAACATGAACACCATTAGTAAATGAATACTAGTTAACATGAACACCATTAGTAAATGAATACTAGTTAACATGAACACCATTAGTAAATGAATACTAGTTAACATGAACACCATTAGTAAATGAATACTAATTAACACATTCACTGCCATTGGCGAGTCAACTCGTCAAGCAGAAACCAACGGTTGACTGCCAATGACGAGTCAACTCGTCAAAAAAAAAAAAAAATGTTTTGACGGTGGGACATTGATCTAACCCTTTTACATCTCCTATATAAATATGGGAGCCACCGAACGTGTACAACCCATTCCACCGACCCACTAAGTGGCGACAGTGCTTTCCAGACTAGAAAAAGCCGAGCCAAAACTGCAGGGGAAAGCGCGAGGAAACCATTCTCATACTGTAAAATGGATTGGCGAAAACGCTTTCGCTTTCGCGCATTATCGCGCTGGGAGCTGGCGGTGGGGGATTGCAAATTTGCATAATAGATTATGGGTGCAACACACTTTGAAACACCGGCAGAAAGCCCACAATCGCACGCAGCTTCATTCCAGCTGAGCTCACAACCGAAACGAACGAGCCCCATGCAGACTCGCCCAAAGAGCAGCCGCCAGCAGCCAGGCAGCACAGACAGGCAGAGCCTCGCTTGTACCGCTGCAGCCACAGAGGGAGGAGAACACACACGGAGGGAGGAGTTTGAAGGAGAGGGGGGTTTCCTGCTGCTATGGAGGAAATTACTGTTCAAAACTATTGTTTAGATGTCTGACGTCTTACGCCAAAAATAAATGGTTAAAGTGACTGTTCTATCGAATTTCACAAAAAGCTATTTATCTCAGCTTAAATTTTCAGACGCTGAAACCATGCTGTATTCTACTGCTAATGCCTACATAACTACTAACTCTACAAACTAACTCTTTTAGACAGAGAAAGCACACATTATATTAGTTCTTTTGAGATAATTTGTGTTCACAAAATCTTAGCAGAAAAGAATCCTCGGCTCTTGAAAGATGAGCCAGAATCCTCAAAAAAAAACGTTGGCAGAAGCTACCTACAGTATTGAAAAAACGGCTGGCAGTGAATGTGTTAACATGAACACCATTCCCTTCACCCGGAGGCAGAACTCGCCATCTTCGGCTGCTCAGAGTCCTCTCTGAACTTTCCTACAGCTGTGCAACAGTCTCTGACACTGGGGACAACTGTCGCCAAAAAACAAATTCTGAAGGAATGGAAATCTCCCTCTCCACCCTCTTTCCAATTGTGGTTGACGGACATGACCTCTGTTATACGCATGGAGAGACTTAGGTTCCTGAGAACTAATACACTTAGAAAGTTTGTGACTATCTGGGACCCGTTTTTGGTCTACCTCAATGAGGCTAGGGGTGACGGGTGACTCGCCCGGCTGGCTTCCCATAGACCCCTTGAGTGAGATCCCAAGTATATCGTTTACAAGAACATAAGCACCTTAGGTGGCTGGCAGCACCACCTTGTAATGTTGATTATATTGTTTTGTTTTGTTTTTTCTTTCTTTCCCCTGTGTCTGAGCCTGTTCGTCTGTTTTGTCTTGTTTGTGTTCTATAAAAATTTAAAATATGAAAAACAAAAACAAAAAACAAACATGAACACCATTAGTAAATGATTGCTAGACACATTAGTTAACTGTTAAGTTGATGCTTATTAACTAACCCTTCAGTAATGTACCCTTATTGGAAAGTGTTACCGGGGAGGACATTGACTGGCCTATATCCAATATGGACTCAAATGCATGTAAGGACCCTGCATATGGATGTAACCCTGTTGCAGGCAGCCTTTCCAGTGGTGTCAGCTGCTGTTGTTTCTGTGCTCTCTGGTAGGACCAGTGGGTGTGGGGAAGGAGCGAGGACGAGGCCAGACAGAGAGCTGCTGTCAAGTATGGAGTGAAGCCGGACTCCATCACCTTAACTCAGGGTGACTCACCTCCATCCAGAACACCACAAATCATCTGATCACAACACAGACCCATCACATATCATCTGATCACAACATATTAACAATAACCTTTGCATTCACTAACTGCAGCTCATTTAGCCACTGATTAACCATACTACTACTACTGCCACTACTTATACAATAATAGACTACTGCTACTACTAACAATATTTATACTCACACTACTGCTACTAATCATTTTATTTAAGGTTTCTACCAACAAAGACAATAAGATCAAAACAAACGAGGCAAATCCAACAGTAGGACAGGTTAAAAAAAACAATTACAAAGCATGTTCATATTTTCATCAAAGTAGCGCCACTTGTATTAAAGGAGCAGTTCACCCAAAAATGACAAGTCTGTCATCATCTCTCACCTGCATGCCAGTTGAAACACAGGTGAAGTTAGCTCCTCCCCCTCATTGAAACACAGGTGAAGTTAGCTCCTCCCCCTCATTGAAACACAGGTGACGTCTGTCCATATAACACACAGGGAGGTTGCCAGCACAACTGAAGGGAAAACTAGTCACCATTGACTTCAGTTGTACTGAACTGAAGTCAATGGAGACTGGTTTGATGATAGAATTGTCATTTTTGCGTGAATTATTCCTTTAACACTGATATTTATATACGTATTTTGTTTTTTGTTGTTGACATGTGCATGCTGCCTGTTTCAGACACTGATGTTCTGGACACTTGGTTCTCCTCTGGGCTCTTTCCATTCTCCATGCTGGGCTGGCCTCAGCAGGTACTGGACTTCTTTCACCAACAATAACTCCTGAGACGCCCGCCCATGCATCACCTTGCAGTATAACTATACTCTCATTTCCCATAGACCCTGGACCTTCAGCGGTACTACCCCAACTCCATGTTGGAGACAGGGAGTGACCTCATCTTCTTCTGGGTGGCGAGGATGGTGATGCTGGGCACGGAGCTGACGGGCCAGTTGCCCTTTAAACAGGTAGTCCATTATCAACCAATCAATCACTTTTATATTTCTGTCAATTGTCCTGGCTAGCCTACCCCCATTAACACCAGCAAAAAAACTGCTTCCATATTGCTCACCTGGCGTAATCCAAGTCTCCACAAGCCCTGAGATGCCAAGTTGACTTGAAAAGACATCATTTACACCTGGTTTTTAGCTGAAATCTTCAGCTCAAAACAGGGTTCATCGACTCATTGTTGCAGTTCTCTAGATGAATGGCTCATGCGTTTTCCTCTCTGTCTCTTCTGTTGTGCTGATCTCAGGTCAGTTCTCTAGATGAATGGCTCATGCGTTTTCCTCTCTGTCTCTTCTGTTGTGCTGATCTCAGGTCCTGCTTCACTCTCTGGTGAGGGACAAACATGGCAGGAAGATGAGCAAATCTCTGGGAAACGTCATTGACCCGTTAGACGTGATCTCTGGCATCTCTCTGGAGGTAGGCGGCATGTGGGCTCAGCCCTGCACACATACTGTATTACTGTATTACTGACTTGCTGTTATATATACAGTATATATACTGTTTACCACTTGCTGTTATATATATATATACTGTTTACCACTTGCTCTTATATATATATATACTGTTTACCACTTGCTGTTATATATATATATATACTGTTTACCACTTGCTGTTATATATATATATATATATACTGGAGGAGAGTGGACCAACAGGCCTCCTCAGCCAGCAACCCCTCAACAGTCTGGAAGGTTCTCAGGGAAGTTACAGACTACAGAGCAAGATCCCCCACGCTATGGATGACCTCCAAGCCTGCCCTTGCCCCCACACCCACCACAACCTTCCCCCCCTACAGACACTGTACAGCCAGTCCCCTCCTACAGACACTGTACAGCCAGTCCCCTCCTACAGACACTGTACAGCCAGTCCCCTCCTACAGACACTGTACAGCCAGTCCCCTCCAGAGAGCTCAGCACTTACTTCAGCACCTGGGTGTGATGTTTCTTTCTCCAGAGGCTTCAAGAGAAAGTGAAGGATGGAAACCTGGACTCCAGAGAGAGGATGGTTGCCATGGAAGCACAGGTGAGTCCACCACATACACACTCACATCATTAGCACAGGTGAGTCCACCACATACACACTCACATCATTAGCACAGGTGAGTCCACCACATACACACTCACATCATTAGCACAGGTGAGTCCACCACATACACACTCACATCATTAGCACAGGTGAGTCCACCACATACACACTCACATCATTAGCCTGGTCAAACCATCCTGATAATGTGACCTCATATCCTGTTTCGCTACATCAGTCTGGACTCCAGCCATCCACAGTGGTTTCAGTGGGCGTGAGTACTTGCCTTGACAGACAACCCCTTCATCCAATCAGCCTCGCCAAATCCAACCCAAACCCAGTAGCCATATTGTTCTGATTGTCTGCTTACGTTGTCAACTACGAGGCAGCTCCCTGATTGGCCCGTACACTTTTACCAGCTGTTTGAGCGAGCGTGCGTGTGTGTGTGTGTGTGTGTGTGTGTGTCTGTGTGTGTGTGTGTGTGTCTGTGTCTGTGTCTGTGTGTGTGTCTGTGTGTGTGTGTGTCTGTGTGTGTCTGTGTGTGTGTGTGTCTGTGTGTGTGCGTGTGTGTGTGTGTGTGTGTGTGTGTGTGTGTGTGTCTGTCTGTGTGTCTGTCTGTCTGTGTGTGTCTGTGTGTGTGTGTGTGTGTGTGTGTGTGTGTGTGTGTGTGTGTGTGTGTGTGTGTGTGTGTGTGTGTGTGTGTGTGTGTGTCTGTATGGGGGTCAGGTGAGTACGGAGCCCCTGACCAGTGAGATGCAGCTACCATTCACCGGCCTGCTGCTATCTGCCTCCTCCAGTCCACATCACCGCTGCTGCAGATCAGCTTGTCACATCAGCTTGTCACGTCCACAGGAGAGGACGAAGATTTGTCTCACATTGCGAATAGAACGATTAACTTATGAATAAAACTCATCGGACTCAGTGTGCAAGGTTTCTGTGCCCAACCATTTTTTGGAGATGCATAACTCAGCCAGATCCCTGTTCATTGCTCTCCACTCTGTCTGCTTCCCAACAGAGAAAAGACTTCCCCAAAGGGATCCCTGAGTGTGGTACAGATGCTCTACGATTTGCCCTTTGCTCTCACAAGATCCAGGGTGAGTGACTCTCATCATGCTTCACTTTATCTGACAAACAAGACCATTTGTCAATCCCACTCCTCTCTGTCTGTTCTCTGTAGCTTGACTCTTGGTAGAAACACACTCCTCTCTGTGTGTTCTCTGTAGCTTGACTCTTGGTAGAAACACACTCCTCTCTGTGTGTTCTCTGTAGCTTGTCTCTTGGTAGAAACACACTCCTCTCTGTGTGTTCTCTGTAGCTTGTCTCTTGGTAGAAACACACTCCTCTCTGTGTGTTCTCTGTAGCTTGACTCTTGGTAGAAACACACTCCTCTCTGTGTGTTCTCTGTAGCTTGTCTCTTGGTAGAAACACACTCCTCTCTGTCTGTTCTCTGTAGCTTGTCTCTTGGTAGAAACACACTCCTCTCTGTGTGTTCTCTGTAGCTTGACTCTTGGTAGAAACACACTCCTCTCTGTGTGTTCTCTGTAGCTTGTCTCTTGGTAGAAACACACTCCTCTCTGTGTGTTCTCTGTAGCTTGTCTCTTGGTAGAAACACACTCCTCTCTGTGTGTTCTCTGTAGCTTGTCTCTTGGTAGAAACACACTCCTCTCTGTGTGTTCTCTGTAGCTTGTCTCTTGGTAGAAACACACTCCTCTCTGTTTGTTCTCTGTAGCTTGTCTCTTGGTAGAAACACACTCCTCTCTGTGTGTTCTCTGTAGCTTGACTCTTGGTAGAAACACACTCCTCTCTGTGTGTTCTCTGTAGCTTGTCTCTTGGTAGAAACACACTCCTCTCTGTTTGTTCTCTGTAGCTTGTCTCTTGGTAGAAACACACTCCTCTCTGTGTGTTCTCTGTAGCTTGACTCTTGGTAGAAACACACTCCTCTCTGTGTGTTCTCTGTAGCTTGACTCTTGGTAGAAACACACTCCTCTCTGTGTGTTCTCTGTAGCTTGACTCTTGGTAGAAACACACTCCTCTCTGTGTGTTCTCTGTAGCTTGTCTCTTGGTAGAAACACACTCCTCTCTGTCTGTTCTCTGTAGCTTGACTCTTGGTAGAAACACACTCCTCTCTGTGTGTTCTCTGTAGCTTGTCTCTTGGTAGAAACACACTCCTCTCTGTGTGTTCTCTGTAGCTTGTCTCTTGGTAGAAACACACTCCTCTCTGTGTGTTCTCTGTAGCTTGTCTCTTGGTAGAAACTCACTCCTCTCTGTGTGTTCTCTGTAGCTTGTCTCTTGGTAGAAACACACTCCTCTCTGTGTGTTCTCTGTAGCTTGTCTCTTGGTAGAAACACACTCCTCTCTGTGTGTTCTCTGTAGCTTGTCTCTTGGTAGAAACACACTCCTCTCTGTGTGTTCTCTGTAGCTTGTCTCTTGGTAGAAACTCACTCCTCTCTGTGTGTTCTCTGTAGCTTGTCTCTTGGTAGAAACACACTCCTCTCTGTGTGTTCTCTGTAGCTTGACTCTTGGTAGAAACACACTCCTCTCTGTGTGTTCTCTGTAGCTTGTCTCTTGGTAGAAACACACTCCTCTATGTGTGTTCTCTGTAGCTTGTCTCTTGGTAGAAACACACTCCTCTCTGTGTGTTCTCTGTAGCTTGACTCTTGGTAGAAACACACTCCTCTCTGTGTGTTCTCTGTAGCTTGACTCTTGGTAGAAACACACTCCTCTCTGTGTGTTCTCTGTAGCTTGACTCTTGGTAGAAACACACTCCTCTCTGTGTGTTCTCTGTAGCTTGACTCTTGGTAGAAACACACTCCTGTCTGTTCTCTGTAGCTTGACTCTTGGTAGAAACTCACTCCTCTCTGTGTGTTCTCTGTAGCTTGATTCTTGGTAGAAACACACTCCTCTCTGTGTGTTCTCTGTAGCTTGACTCTTGGTAGAAACACACTCCTCTCTGTGTGTTCTCTGTAGCTTGTCTCTTGGTAGAAACACACTCCTCTCTGTGTGTTCTCTGTAGCTTGTCTCTTGGTAGAAACACACTCCTCTCTGTGTGTTCTCTGTAGCTTGTCTCTTGGTAGAAACACACTCCTCTCTGTGTGTTCTCTGTAGTTTGTCTCTTGGTAGAAACTCACTCCTCTCTGTGTGTTCTCTGTAGCTTGACTCTTGGTAGAAACACACTCCTCTCTGTGTGTTCTCTGTAGCTTGTCTCTTGGTAGAAACACACTCCTCTCTGTGTGTTCTCTGTAGCTTGACTCTTGGTAGAAACACACTCCTCTCTGTGTGTTCTCTGTAGCTTGTCTCTTGGTAGAAACACACTCCTCTCTGTGTGTTCTCTGTAGCTTGATTCTTGGTAGAAACACACTCCTCTCTGTGTGTTCTCTGTAGCTTGACTCTTGGTAGAAACACACTCCTCTCTGTGTGTTCTCTGTAGCTTGACTCTTGGTAGAAACCCACTCCTCTCTGTGTGTTCTCTGTAGCTTGTCTCTTGGTAGAAACACACTCCTCTCTGTGTGTTCTCTGTAGCTTGACTCTTGGTAGAAACACACTCCTCTCTGTGTGTTCTCTGTAGCTTGATTCTTGGTAGAAACACACTCCTCTCTGTGTGTTCTCTGTAGCTTGATTCTTGGTAGAAACACACTCCTCTCTGTGTGTTCTCTGTAGCTTGACTCTTGGTAGAAACACACTCCTCTCTGTGTGTTCTCTGTAGCTTGTCTCTTGGTAGAAACACACTCCTCTCTGTGTGTTCTCTGTAGCTTGACTCTTGGTAGAAACACACTCCTCTCTGTGTGTTCTCTGTAGCTTGTCTCTTGGTAGAAACACACTCCTCTCTGTGTGTTCTCTGTAGCTTGACTCTTGGTAGAAACACACTCCTCTCTGTGTGTTCTCTGTAGCTTGACTCTTGGTAGAAACACACTCCTCTCTGTGTGTTCTCTGTAGCTTGTCTCTTGGTAGAAACACACTCCTCTCTGTGTGTTCTCTGTAGCTTGACTCTTGGTAGAAACACACTCCTCTCTGTGTGTTCTCTGTAGCTTGTCTCTTGGTAGAAACACACTCCTCTCTGTGTGTTCTCTGTAGCTTGACTCTTGGTAGAAACACACTTCTCTCTGTGTGTTCTCTGTAGCTTGACTCTTGGTAGAAACACACTCCTCTCTGTGTGTTCTCTGTAGCTTGTCTCTTGGTAGAAACACACTCCTCTCTGTGTGTTCTCTGTAGCTTGACTCTTGGTAGAAACACACTCCTCTCTGTGTGTTCTCTGTAGCTTGTCTCTTGGTAGAAACACACTCCTCTCTGTGTGTTCTCTGTAGCTTGTCTCTTGGTAGAAACACGCTCCTCTCTGTGTGTTCTCTGTAGCTTGTCTCTTGGTAGAAACACACTCCTCTCTGTGTGTTCTCTGTAGCTTGTCTCTTGGTAGAAACACACTCCTCTCTGTGTGTTCTCTGTAGCTTGACTCTTGGTAGAAACACACTTCTCTCTGTGTGTTCTCTGTAGCTTGACTCTTGGTAGAAACACACTCCTCTCTGTGTGTTCTCTGTAGCTTGACTCTTGGTAGAAACACACTCCTCTCTGTGTGTTCTCTGTAGCTTGACTCTTGGTAGAAACACACTCCTCTCTGTGTGTTCTCTGTAGCTTGACTCTTGGTAGAAACACACTCCTCTCTGTGTGTTCTCTGTAGCTTGTCTCTTGGTAGAAACACACTCCTCTCTGTGTGTTCTCTGTAGCTTGACTCTTGGTAGAAACACACTCCTCTCTGTGTGTTCTCTGTAGCTTGACTCTTGGTAGAAACACACTCCTCTCTGTGTGTTCTCTGTAGCTTGTCTCTTGGTAGAAACACACTCCTCTCTGTGTGTTCTCTGTAGCTTGACTCTTGGTAGAAACACACTCCTCTCTGTGTGTTCTCTGTAGCTTGTCTCTTGGTAGAAACACACTTCTCTCTGTGTGTTCTCTGTAGCTTGTCTCTTGGTAGAAACACACTCCTCTCTGTGTGTTCTCTGTAGCTTGACTCTTGGTAGAAACACACTCCTCTCTGTGTGTTCTCTGTAGCTTGACTCTTGGTAGAAACACACTCCTCTCTGTGTGTTCTCTGTAGCTTGTCTCTTGGTAGAAACACACTCCTCTCTGTGTGTTCTCTGTAGCTTGACTCTTGGTAGAAACACACATAGAATAATATAAATAAGAATATTGTGGGCGTTACATAAACTTACACAACTGATGATTTCAACACTACAACATAGACATGTCTGTCTGTCTGATTGTCTGTCTCTCTGTATGTCTGTCTCTCTGTCTGTTAGCAGGATTACAGAAAAATGCTCAGGCCAATTGTCATGAAACGTGGTGAGAAGGTGTAGCATGTGTGTGTGTCTTTCTGTCAGGAGAGGACATCAGCCTGTCTGTCTCTCAGGTCCTGATGTGTGTGTGTCTTTCCGTCAGGAGAGGACATCAGCCTGTCTGTCTCTCAGGTCCTGATGTGTGTGTGTCTTTCTGTCAGGAGAGGACATCAGCCTGTCTGTCTCTCAGGTCCTGATGTGTGTGTGTGTCTTTCCATCAGGAGAGGACATCAGCCTGTCTGTCTCTCAGGTCCTGATGTGTGTGTGTCTTTCTGTCAGGAGAGGACATCAGCCTGTCTGTCTCTCAGGTCCTGATGTGTGTGTGTGTCTTTCTGTCAGGAGAGGACATCAGCCTGTCTGTCTCTCAGGTCCTGATGTGTGTGTGTCTTTCTGTCAGGAGAGGACATCAGCCTGTCTGTCTCTCAGGTCCTGATGTGTGTGTGTCTTTCCGTCAGGAGAGGACATCAGACTGTCTGTCTCTCAGGTCCTGATGTGTGTGTGTCTTTCCATCAGGAGAGGACATCAGCCTGTCTGTCTCTCAGGTCCTGATGTGTGCGTGTCTTTCCGTCAGGAGAGGACATCAGACTGTCTGTCTCTCAGGTCCTGATGTGTGTGTGTCTTTCCATCAGGAGAGGACATCAGCCTGTCTGTCTCTCAGGTCCTGATGTGTGTGTGTCTTTCCGTCAGGAGAGGACATCAGACTGTCTGTCTCTCAGGTCCTGAAGTGTGTGTGTCTTTCCATCAGGAGAGGACATCAGCCTGTCTGTCTCTCAGGTCCTGATGTGTGCGTGTCTTTCCGTCAGGAGAGGACATCAGCCTGTCTGTCTCTCAGGTCCTGATGTGTGCGTGTCTTTCCGTCAGGAGAGGACATCAGACTGTCTGTCTCTCAGGTCCTGATGTGTGTGTGTGTCTTTCTGTCAGGAGAGGACATCAGCCTGTCTGTCTCTCAGGTCCTGATGTGTGTGTGTGTGTCTTTCCGTCAGGAGAGGACATCAGACTGTCTGTCTCTCAGGTCCTGATGTGTGTGTGTCTTTCCGTCAGGAGAGGACATCAGCCTGTCTGTCTCTCAGGTCCTGATGTGTGTGTCTTTCTGTCAGGAGAGGACATCAGCCTGTCTGTCTCTCAGGTCCTGATGTGTGCGTGTCTTTCCGTCAGGAGAGGACATCAGCCTGTCTGTCTCTCAGGTCCTGATGTGTGTGTGTCTTTCCATCAGGAGAGGACATCAGCCTGTCTGTCTCTCAGGTCCTGATGTGTGTGTGTCTTTCCATCAGGAGAGGACATCAGCCTGTCTGTCTCTCAGGTCCTGATGTGTGTGTGTGTCTTTCTGTCAGGAGAGGACATCAGCCTGTCTGTCTCTCAGGTCCTGATGTGTGTGTGTGTCTTTCTGTCAGGAGAGGACATCAGCCTGTCTGTCTCTCAGGTCCTGAGCAGCAGACACTTCTGTAACAAGATGTGGCAGACAGTGAGATTCACACTGGGAGTGTTGGCTGACGGAGGAGACACACGACTGGGAACACTGGAGGAGGTAATGTCTGTCTGCATCTTCTTCTCACTACTGAAGACTTTGTGATGAATAAGCTCTTTGAGCAACTCAGACTGGCAGCAGTTACTGGACTATGTTTTGGGGCGTGATTGACGGGTCACCTGTCCAGTTATCACGCAGCTTGCCCATCACAGACCAGTAACAGGTGGCAATGTGGCTCTATGTGATGTGGCTCTATCTGATGTGGCTCTATGTGATCTGGCTCTATCTGATGTGGCTCTATCTGATGTGGCTCTATCTGATGTGGCTCTATCTGGCTCCAAAAAACAAGAAGATGGCTATGGTCAAAATGCCAAACTCGATGTTTCAAAACTCAAAATATTTTGATGGTGTGAGATAGAGGCTACCAATGCCACAGCATCTCAATGAGAGGAAGAATAGGATACTGGATGGAAATTAACTTCTCGTTCTATATAATTAATTGAATATCCTGTACAGTATGTTGTCATTTCCTTTTCTTTCAGAGCACTCCTGTGAGCAGCATGGACCGCTGGGTGTGCTCCAGACTCTACAGCACGGTGCTGCAGTGTGAACAGGGCTTGGAAGCCTATGAGCTGCACACCGTCACCTCTGCCCTGTATGCCTTCTGGGTGCACAGTCTCTGTGACGTCTATATAGTGAGAAACCTCTTAATACTTCCCTGTATTTATACACTTCAATCCAGGTTCATCAATTCATCAAATCCTTCCTATATGCTATATACGCTAATGCTTTTAAATGACTCCTTTAAACCTGTATAATATATACGCTAATGCTTTTAAATGACTCCTTTAAACCTGTATAATATATACGCTAATGCTTTTAAATGACTCCTTTAAACCTGTATAATATATACGCTAATGCTTTTAAATGACTCCTTTAAACCTGTATAATATATACGCTAATGCTTTTAAATGACTCCTTTAAACCTGTATAATATATACGCTAATGCTTTTAAATGACTCCTTTAAACCTGTATAATATATACGCTAATGCTTTTAAATGACTCCTTTAAACCTGTATAATATATACGCTAATGCTTTTAAATGACTCCTTTAAACCTGTATAATATATACGCTAATGCTTTTAAATGACTCCTTTAAACCTGTATAATATATACGCTAATGCTTTTAAATGACTCCTTTAAACCTGTATAATATATACGCTAATGCTTTTAAATGACTCCTTTAAACCTGTATAATATATACGCTAATGCTTTTAAATGACTCCTTTAAACCTGTATAATATATACGCTAATGCTTTTAAATGACTCCTTTAAACCTGTATAATATATACGCTAATGCTTTTAAATGACTCCTTTAAACCTGTATAATATATACGCTAATGCTTTTAAATGACTCCTTTAAACCTGTATAATATATACGCTAATGCTTTTAAATGACTCCTTTAAACCTGTATAATATATACGCTAATGCTTTTAAATGACTCCTTTAAACCTGTATAATATATACGCTAATGCTTTTAAATGACTCCTTTAAACCTGTATAATATATACGCTAATGCTTTTAAATGACTCCTTTAAACCTGTATAATATATACGCTAATGCTTTTAAATGACTCCTTTAAACCTGTATAATATATACGCTAATGCTTTTAAATGACTCCTTTAAACCTGTATAATATATACGCTAATGCTTTTAAATGACTCCTTTAAACCTGTATAATATATACGCTAATGCTTTTAAATGACTCCTTTAAACCTGTATAATATATACGCTAATGCTTTTAAATGACTCCTTTAAACCTGTATAATATATACGCTAATGCTTTTAAATGACTCCTTTAAACCTGTATAATATATACGCTAATGCTTTTAAATGACTCCTTTAAACCTGTATAATATATACGCTAATGCTTTTAAATGACTCCTTTAAACCTGTATAATATATATGCTAATGCTTTTAAATGACTCCTTTAAACCTGTATAATATATACGCTAATGCTTTTAAATGACTCCTTTAAACCTGTATAATATATACGCTAATGCTTTTAAATGACTCCTTTAAACCTGTATAATATACGCTAATGCTTTTAAATGACTCCTTTAAACCTGTATAATATATACGCTAATGCTTTTAAATGACTCCTTTAAACCGGTATAATATATACGCTAATGCTTTTAAATGACTCCTTTAAACCTGTATAATATATACGCTAATGCTTTTAAATGACTCCTTTAAACCTGTATAATATATACGCTAATGCTTTTAAATGACTCCTTTAAACCTGTATAATATATACGCTAATGCTTTTAAATGACTCCTTTAAACCTGTATAATATATACGCTAATGCTTTTAAATGACTCCTTTAAACCTGTATAATATATACGCTAATGCTTTTAAATGACTCCTTTAAACCTGTATAATATATACGCTAATGCTTTTAAATGACTCCTTTAAACCTGTATAATATATACGCTAATGCTTTTAAATGACTCCTTTAAACCTGTATAATATATACGCTAATGCTTTTAAATGACTCCTTTAAACCTGTATAATATATACGCTAATGCTTTTAAATGACTCCTTTAAACCTGTATAATATATACGCTAATGCTTTTAAATGACTCCTTTAAACCTGTATAATATATACGCTAATGCTTTTAAATGACTCCTTTAAACCTGTATAATATATACGCTAATGCTTTTAAATGACTCCTTTAAACCTGTATAATATATACGCTAATGCTTTTAAATGACTCCTTTAAACCTGTATAATATATACGCTAATGCTTTTAAATGACTCCTTTAAACCTGTATAATATATACGCTAATGCTTTTAAATGACTCCTTTAAACCTGTATAATATATACGCTGATGCATGTAGAGACAGCAAAAATAATAGTGATAGTATAGTGATGGTGACATAATAGTGACACCATGGCAAAACTGCTCCAAATGACATTATAACATCATTTGGACCAGGAAGTTCTGTGAATGAACGGGAGACTCTCGGTCCAGACAAGATGGAGGGAAGTTAAACATGGTTAATTTGCATTATTGCTTATTTCCTGTTAGCTATTGTATTAGCATCATAGACTGTAAACGCTGCGACAAGAAGTTAGCTAGGGGCAATTTAGAATGTTTATGTTGTCAAACTGTCTATATACGACCGATTTTGAAATGATTCAAAGCAGGTTGAAAATCCCTCTGGCCTGGAAATCACTGTTTTTCATCGCTTTCTCTCTCTGTGTGTTTCAGGAGAGTGTGAAGCCAGTGCTGGGGCAGCAGCAGGCTGGGGGGGAAGCGGTTCAGCGTCACACAGAGCAGAGTGGCGCTGTAGCGGGGCAGGTGTCCAGCAGGGGGCAGGTGTCCAGCAGCGTGCTGTATCACTGTGTGTCAGTGTCTCTCGCCCTGCTCGCCCCCATCATGCCCTTCCTCACAGAGGAGCTGTGGCAGAGACTGCAGCCATTCAGCCCCACTGCCACCGGGGGCAGCCTGTGCCTCCAGCCGTACCCACGCTCCTCTCAACTGGTACGATAGAGCAGTGCTTCTCAAAGTGGGGTCCGGGGGTTTCAGGGGGTCCCCAGCAAAAATGGGAATAATTTATTTTCACTATAATTAAATCCATAAGTAACACAATGACAGAATGTATAACTGTTTTGGTGGGTTTCATACACTTTCTGTCATAAAATGGAGAGAGCATACTGGATCATATCAGAGGGAGACGACTGACTGGATCTGTGATTTTTATTTTATTTGATAAAAAGACAATATCCCCCATATACACATTTGTCTAATCCTAATCTATAATTCTGACATTTTCTTTGAACTGTGTTAGTGTTTCTTTTTATTGTGTTTCCCTGTGTTTTCTTTGACCAGTGTTTGAACCTTTCCATCCTGCCAGGCACACTGGCATTTCCCTGAAGAGGAAAGAGATTTCCCACTGGTCCAGGAAGTGGTCAGAGTGGCCCGCTCCCTCCGTGCCCAATGTGGCCTGACCAAAGAAAGACCTGACAGTAAGTTATGTTACGCTTCAAAACTGCTGACAGCACGACTCACATAATTGATTGATTGATTGATTTTAATAATATTAAATAATCAACTCACATAATGCACAATATAGATCAATAGCTCAAAGAGTGCATCTTTAGATGTTACACAAGCTCCGTTTCCATCCAAATGTGAGGCAAAGTTTATGCAAACGTATGAAAAAATAGTGTGAATACATGAGTGAGACTAATTACATGGAGTCAAACTGGCCTAATTACCTCTGAAAAGGAGGTTATGTTTTCGGTGCCCTATGTCTGTTAGCAAGATTACAGAAAAACTACTGGGGCGATTTTCATGAAACTTTGTGGAAGGGTGTAACTGTAGCATGGGCAATGGAAGAACCACGGGCGCCAGAAGCAGGGGGACATGGGGACATTTTGTCCCCCTTAAAATTTGGTCCCCCTAAAAAAAAAAAAAAATCAATACTGAATAATGACATCATTACAGTATAATCCTAATGTTAATTTAAAATGAGATATTCCTCTAAATATGGCTAAAAATCATCCAAATGTAAATTTTTCTTGCCCAAAAAAAAAGAAAAGAAAAAAAACTAATTTGGAACAACCCATTAGATTTGTGAGTGGATCCGAAAGGAATAGGGACCATAGCTAGGGATAGGAATGTCGTAGAGAGTCAGGATTTGGGAGGGGTGGGGAGGGAGACTACATGTAGTGAAACTCCTCCCCAGCACTTAGAGCAGTTTCAGAGCTGGCTTCTCACAGACTGTGATGTCTGCCTTGTGTTTCAGTGTGGGCCGTGTGTTCGCCCAGCCAGGCCCAGACCCTGCTTCACTTTGGCTCAGCTGTGCACACTTTAGGCCGCATCTCCAGCCTCCATATCTCCTGTCCTCAGCTCCCCCTGCCCTCCACTCCTCCTCCCCCTAAAGGGAGCCTTGTGGGTGTGGTGGATCACTCATGTCAGCTCCACCTCCCTGTTCAGGTAACTCAATGAATGAATGAATGAATATTTTGATTTTCCTGTCATGCCACTTTGTGCCCCATCCCATATATGGGATTATATGATGCCTCAAGTTACACACAAGTGTCGATACATCGATCTAGATGGATGTATCATCCACCCCTAGTAACCATCATCAGTTTGTGTCTTCTGCTGCCAGAAGGTGCTCCTCGTAAGCTCATTCTGCTTTTTGGTTGCTGTCGTTTTACTCATAGACTACAAAAATATGGACAGAGCTACCATGACATCATGTACCATGTACCATGACCCATTGTACCATGACATCATGTGCCATGACATCATGTACCATGGCATCACCCATTGGTTTGTGAACTCCCGTTTGGAAGCCTCAAGTTTCGCATTTAGACCGTCGCCATCTTGGTTATTTGAAGCCAGAAGCAGCTCGCGTGCGACCAGGGCTTTCCCACAGCGCCACCTGCTGTTGATCGGTGATCGGTGAGCTGCGCGATCACTGAAGGCGCTTCTGAATGGGCCTTTTTGACAGCAGCCATTTTCTTTCTTTCTAAAAGGCAGGGTAAACACAGGTGCAACCAAAGCATTAATGAGGCCTCCAGCACTGGAACACCTAAATGAAGTTGGAAACCCTCATTAATGTTTTGGTTGCACCTGTGTTTACCCTGCCTTTTAGACCAAAAATGGCTCCTGTGAAAAAAGCCAATTGTATTATTTTTTCACAAATGGAGCTACCCCCCCAGTGGTTTGACTTTAGAAATCAAGTCACACAGATCTGCTTTGTTCTTCAGTGTGTATCAGGTGTATAATTTATGTTTGATTGTAATCAAGTTATTAGCCATAGCTTTACATTGGTATATCCACTGGGTATATCGAAGGTGACAATTCTGATATTTCTGTAAGCACTTAAAGGCAGCATGACTTTTATGTACACTGCTGTCGGCTGGAATTCAAAAGACTATCCAGATGGTGCCAAACTGTTCCCGCAGCTCTTCCATCATTTTGTATTATTCTTATCAAAATTGGCCCAAAAGTATATTCGAATATTCCCTCTAAACATCGAATATACAGTGAAGAAGGGAATCTCTTGCGCTTCAGCTCCCCCGCAGAGGGAGGACGGTGCTTCTCAGAACAGGAGGATATCACAGCAAAGGAAGAATCTGGAGCACACGGGTCACTGGTGAGAAGGTTTCTTTTTAATAGGCTAAGTGCACCAACGTTTCGACGCAACGCGTCTTCATCAGGGTCAACCTGATGAAGACGCGTTGCGTCGAAACGTTGGTGCACTTAGCCTATTAAAAAGAAACCTTCTCACCAGTGACCCGTGTGCTCCAGATTCTTCCTTTGCATCGAATATACAGTATTCGGGTTTTTTTTTGGCAAAGCAAACCAATACAACCCGAGTGCTTATATAACTACTTCGTATATTTATTTGAAGAAGAAAAAAAATCAACATAAACATTATTTTTTCTTCATATTTATTCAGTCAGCATTAGTACAGTAGTAGCCTACACTTTTGTAATGTTTTTAATAACCAGGCAAATGATGTATGTTTTCATGTTGCGCTCTTGGCCAGGTTTCTTTTACATGGTGAAATCTAAAAAAAAATAATAATAATAATATTAATTTTCACATTTGAATATTCTTTTAATTTTCGAATATATATTTGAATATAGAATATTCTTTGACAGCCCTAATTCTCATATTTATTGTATTATATACCCCCCCCCCCCACATCTTTCTGCTGTACTGACTAGTAGTCAATGAACATTGTAGACTTCTTGATAACTTGATGTGAATGCAATCCTGTGTATTTTTGGTAGATCCACATATCTATTTTCTTCATATTCCCATGTCCTTTTAACTGCATACATACAGTATATTGCTATATTTCACATTTTCCATTTACTTCATACTGTATATTTCATATGTTTGGTATATTTTCATATCATACATGTCATATTCTGCATGTACTTTTTCTTTGTCTCAGTACGTTCTACCGCTGGTATTTTCTACACATTCAAATGCTGCAATTGCTATTTGGTCCTACTTTTCATTCACACCTTTCTACTGAACAGAGTGGCGTGAAAATGGACAAACAGATCGTCCAGCTCTCCCAACGCAAAGACAAACTGCTTCCCAGGCTGGAGGAGCTCCTCAGGAGGACCAGATCAGAGGACTACCTGGAGAAGGTTCCAGCTCATGTGAGACGGGAGACTGAGAAGAAGGTGAGAAGATATGATGCAAGAGAGGTATTGGGAGAGGTGCTTCATCAGCTCTCCACTAAGCCCTGGTTCACACCATAGGCATCCCAGAAGCAGCGCTTCCAGGAAGCTTCGAGCAGGAGCTTTGCCATTCACACCAGAAGCACTCTCTTTTTCTCAGCGCCTCGCTTGGCGCTGCCCTCCCCCCGCTCACAACTTGCATTGACTTCATGCCTGGCTGCACGGGTGCAGCGCGCTGCACGCTTGAAAAATAGAACAGAAGCTGAAACTATCGCTGCAGCACGCGTGCAGTGTCGCTTCGGCGTGGCGTGCAGCTGGTGTGATCGGTCTCGCCTGTTAACAAGGACGCTGAAATGAAACTGCCTCAGCGCTGCGTAGCTTCAGCGTTGCTTCAGGGTAGCTTCGGCAATCGGCATAATGGTGTGTTGGGGCTGTAAGGCTGCCATCACACCTCCAGTTGGTTTTCTTTGGTCTGAGCCAGAGTGGAAAATGACCTTGTATGTTTTCGCCCCTCTTTGTCTGTTTGTCAGCAGGAGAGCTCAAACAGGAACAGATTTGCATGAAACTTGGCAGAAAAGCAGCTCATGGGCCAATTTAGAAGTCATCCTGGCAGGTTACAGATTTTGGCAGCACGCAATCAAAACAAATCCTTTTCCAGCATCAGCTTGTGTCTCTTTTTTTGGTGGTTAAATTGTCCAGGTAGCATTAAAAAGATTTAAAAGTCTTGCTTTTGGCTTTCTGAAACCAGCAAGATCCCTTGAATATTGGAGTTTTGAAGTTGTTTCTCATTGTCTGCTATTCAGATATATTTTACAAGATATTGTCATAACACTACTTCATTCCTTCTGTTCAGATCTGGGCCTTGCAGCAGCAGTTGAAGAACATGGAGGAGCAGCTGATGGCGCTGGAAGAGACTGGGACAACAGCATGATGGCACTAAGTTTTAAATGGCAGCTCGCTGGGTGGACTGCACCACATCATTAATTAATACACAGGACAAGATGTTACTATCCCTTGTGCCAAAATCCGAGGAAAACTGAACTGAACATGATGAAAAGTGAGCTTGACCTCATGATGAACTATGTCCATACCTGAATAAAGATCTCTACGCTGCAGAATGAAGCTTATAAGCAACGACTTCTGAGGTGTTTTTCTGCAGACTTTGGTCGCTCTTGATCAACCAGTAGGTGTTCTGTCATGGCATTTTAGATGATGATGAAAATAATTCATACATCCTTAAACTTTAAGGAATGACACATTTATTTCAAATAAAATTATTATTAGTATGAATTAAAATCGGTGGAGTGTCCAAGGCTTAAAGGGACACTCCACAGATTTTCAGTGCGGATTTATTTTGCACATAATCTCACACATATCCGACAAGTGTAAACAGTTTTATAGGCATTCATTTAGTTTGACAGTTATTGAGAGTTGATTTGTGTAAAGTTGTGGACCAGTGATGTCATTCATGCACAAATGACATCACTGGTCCACACCGTAAAGTCTACTGTAGCTGCTCTCTAACTGAAGTGTGTAAAGAGATAATATGGTGAGAGGAGTCTACTGTAGCTGCTCTCTAACTGGAGTGTGTAAAGAAAGAGGTAATACATAGGGTGTTGTCACATTGTCACATTTCAATTTAAACGGTTATGTTTATTTGAATTCTCAATTTCTCGCTTATGGGCGTGCTCCGTACTTAGGGGGCGGGGCCGCAGCTAGACCCCTCTCTAAAATATCAGGGTATAAGCCAATCAGAGCAGAGCGGCTCATTCCGCTACCACCCTGGATTTCGAAAATTCCCGGAGGGCACACACACAGTGCACTGCACACACACACCTCCATGGCGCACACACACACCTCCATGGCACACACACACGGGCACGGCTCAGGAGCCAATCCGGACACCGTCATCATGAGCCTGTGAGAGAGCCAGTGCCTGGTACTGGGATACCCTGGCGGTGTGGCTGAGGAGGGAGAGTGATCCAGAGGAGAGGACTTCTCTACTGTGGAGACCCAAGCTGCTGCCCGCCCGTCTGACTGCCTTTAACGAGCAGGGCGAAGGAAGGAGCCGACACTGTAGGCAGCTGACGGAGTGAGAGATCAGGGGGAATGAGAGAGAGCCAGAGGTGGCGGGGCCGCTGACAGCCAGCAGAGAGATGTGTTGTGATTGTGACACTGAGGGAAACATGGGTGGCTTTGCTAGCTAGCTAGCTAGCTTAGCCGGCCAGTGCTGTAGCTTGATGCACGCAGCACAGCACCGAGTCCTGCAGAAAGCCATGCCACGGTAAGGTGAGTGAGATGTCTTCCAGCTGCTCCAGGGCAGGCAGTGAGTGTGGGTTCGGTTATGAATGAGAAAAGCGCTGCAGCTGCTCAGCTAGCTTAGCAGGTTAGCTTGCTATCCACATATTTGACGTTCCTGACGTCCAGAAGTGGTGGAAGCTAATTTGATAGCAGAACACTGCGACCCGATGCATCAACTTGGTGCCTGTTATTATGTGTCTTGGTATAGTTTGTTGTTTAGCTTTGGCTAGCCTTATAAGTAGCCTGTAAGCTAACGGTTGTTTACTGTAAGTAGGTAGCGTGAAGAGAAACGGTAAGGTTATCTCAGCGCACTTCACTCTGTCATTTGACATAAGCTGATGTTAAATCGTATTCATTGACTGCCAAGTCTCATTAAACTGGGCTGGCGATATGATCATTGACTGAGCCACGGATGGTTGGCCTAACGTTAGCCATGTCAGGAGGCTAACGTTACAATACTGCCAGTGTAGTGGTGCTGGCAATATAACATAGTATGTTACTCTGAGTCATTTCCATTGTAATGTTTTAGGATGTGCGGGCTAATGTAAAATAATAGGGGGAAACTAAAGTTGATATATTTTTGAATGAGTAGAGCAGGGAGGCTCAACAAATAACTGATATTGAGATATGAACAATCTCCCACTCTCTTCATACCTATGGTTTCTCTTTCTCCGTTTAAAGTGGACAGATGTAGTAAAGTAAAAAGTAGATTACTGTCTCAAAAATATACTAAAGAGTAGATAGAAGTACAGTTAAAAAAAAATAACATGAAAAGCAGTAGTAGAAAAATACTTTTTTCTACTCACGTTACTAGTTGTAACTCGTTACTAACAGTACTGTACCCACCACCAGTGATCCTACCAGCTAGTTCCACGTTGTCTGGAGGAGGGGGTAAAGAAGAATAGAGTAAGAGCTGATACAGTTTCTCAGAAGAGCAACAGTTCCCTCCCCCCTCTGCGTGCTCCCTCCCCTCCTCCCCTCCCCTCCCCTCCCTCCCTCCTACTTCACAGCCTCTCGTCTGTGAGCTTAGTTGACTATAGCGCTGAAACACAGGAAACATGCAGGTCTCTAGGCTGCTCTGAGTTCAGGTACAGTTCTGATTTCCTACACCTTTTTCTAGCTCAGTGGCGTTCACTTCTTGTCAGTGACTTAACCTTTATAGAGCCGATTAATTTGATTATTCTGGTCTGGATCTTCTCTGCTCACACCACACGATGTCCAGGAGTTCCTTCAAAGCTGTCCACTATCTGTATCTGTCTCTTTTCCTTACATGGTTTCTGTTGATTTTCTTCTTCAAGCTAGAAACTAGTTACGTTAGCTAGTTAACAGTGTGCTGCTCGTGCTCGCCCAGTCTTTGTCAGGAAGGCTCACTCTGGGTTTAGGTATTGTTCATTTAGCCTACTTTATCAACACTGTAATTTCACCTGCTATTTCTTTGTGAGGTGACAGTAACGGGTTTGACGGGTTTGTTATCACCTACAGAATTGTGTTTGCTCTAGCTTGGAGCAGTTGAGCCCACCCAGAGATCTGTTGTTGCTACTAATCAGATTGTGCGCTTAGTAGTCAAACAGCCATCCTCCTTATGCGATTACAGTTAGCCTATATTTATCAGCAGTAATTGGTTTAGGCGTCTGTGCTGCCCAGGGTCTCCTGTGGAGTAAGTAGGCCCTAGGCAGCGTGACCTTCCACAGCCACAGCTAGTCCTTTCAATCCTCCTCCAGCCTGCAGCAACACGTGTGTGTGTGTGTGTGTGTGTGTGTGTGTGTGTGTGTGTGTGTGTGTGTGTGTGTGTGTGTGTGTGTGTGTGTGTGTGTGTGTGTGTGTGCGTGCGTGCGTGCGTGCGTGCGTGCGTGCGTATATAAATATATATATATTTTTTTTTTTCATTTTTTTTTTAATAAGACTATCTGGGAATCATAAAATCCATTGGCATGAGCGTGTTTGATTTGTTTGTTAATTGGGACTTGGTTTTGTGGTATTAATAGGCTGATACTTCGTTACACCAAAATAGGATATAGTGTACTTCTCTTATAGTGATCACCTTGGGACCGGTCAAATTGATCACTATAAGCAGATGATTATTATAACAGATTTTTTTATTTTTCTTTATTTCTCATGCAGATTAACATCTAATTGACATTTGTATATTTATTACATGAATACAGTACATATAAAGTAAAGCAATGTTATTGACTTTATAAATCCATACAGTAAGTTGGGCCTCCAGCTGTTTCAAACACAGTGGTCTCACGTAGACAGAGACGCTGTCATCTCTCCACAGGCAGAGATGTTGTGATCTCATCTCCATATACAGACAGACATGCAGACATTGGTTCATTTTTGGCAGTTTATAAGTAAAAAATTATAAAAAGACTGTAGTTTTAAACATTTTGTCCATTGTTCTCAGGTGGGACAAGGCCCAAAATGATCACTGTTGGCGGAGTATTGATCACTATCAGCAAATGATTTTAAACAGCATGTGTATAGGAATGATTCAGGACCAAGCTTCTTGATCACTATAAGCAGTTGATCACTATAACCGGAATCCATTGTATTTGACAATCTTTTGTGAGAAACCAAGCAATTCTATGTAGACATTCAGCACCCCCATAGTTGGAAATTAATGGAATGATCCTTGTTTCATAACCACATTTTGTGGCTATTCAACTGTGACATTGGCAGTGGAATCAGCCTCCTTCGAACAAATCGTCGACTATTTGGGGTCACTGCTAGCTTCCTGCTGGATCGCGTGTGGCCTTGAAACCATTGATACCTGATGCAGCATTTGTGTGTATATCCCACATTTGTGTGTGTATCCCTTTAAGACCTTTGTGTGTGTATCCCTTTAAGACACACACACAAATGCTGCATCAGGTATCAATGGGTTAAACCATTGGAACATTTGCATCTGGCAGACCTATTTGTTTATAGGGAGTTGGACTCTGACTCATTATCGGGTATTGACTGACTGACACAGAGGTACACAGAGGATGTCTTTATGTTGATGTACTTAGTGCAGTCGGAGTCCTAGATTTCCTTTTACAAAGTAGACTGTTAATTCTACAAATCTTGATCCCGTACTCAACTCCAGCTTGGAAACATGCCTATTTATTAAAGGGACATGCCACCGAAGTTGAGAATTCATAATCCTTTGAAAGCGGGTGTGATTTATCTAGACTCGATCAAGAACACTTTTTGTAAATGAAAATATGCCCCAGTAAAGAGATTTCTCGCAGGCAACTTTGTCTTGGTGTCGAGTTTCCAGTCAGTGACGTGCGCAATGCATTCTGGGTGTTGTAGTATGATTCGGTCAAAGGGCTCCAATTTCAAAGATAGTTGCATATTTCTACTACATAGGTGTAGGTTTAATAAATCATCTTATTCACAGTGGTGAAATAGGCCTTCTCAGGAATTGAACTTGCAGCCACCTGAACGTTGGTGCTGCCTGAGTCAACATTTCCATTCAAGTAGGCAGGAAACCAAACTGTCATTTCTCCTTTTTTTTGTCTCTTTGCGTCTAAAAGGGAATAAGTGATCGCTGTGAATCATCATGTTGATGAAGAAATCTGAACAGTTCCACATTAAGAAACAAGCATGAATTCACAACAGCTGTGACCACAGGATGGCAGGGGCAGCCCACCCTACTCTGCCTCTGCCACCCTGCATTTAGAAACCCCCCCCCCCCCCCCCCCCCACACACACACACACCTTTAGTCAATTGGCATGAAGTCATGAACACAACATCCCCCCACTGCCCCCCTTTAGCCAGTAGGCATGAACACAAACGCACACCTTTACACACTTGAGCTCCATGCCTCCTAGGGTGAAAACTGTGCCCACTAAAGGGGACATTCAGAACAAAAGCATTTTGGAGCTGCCAGCGTCTTTCTGCAATTCATTCTCTATGTAAGGACACGCTGGACGTGCTCCTCTTTTAATGAACGCACCTGGCGTTTAAACGCTGGTGGCGTCTGTTGTTTTCGGAGGAGCGCTGTGGGCGTTTTTAAGCTGAAAAAAGTTGAACATTAGAGGAAAAGCGCCCTGATCGTCCTTTTCACTCCTCCTACCTTTTCTCCTCCCGATGGATTTTCAACCTCGGCTGCTGCCAGAATTGGCAATAATCTGGCTTTCATGCTGACAGTGAACAACATCAAACAGACAAAACCAGCTGGCTACCGTCCATGTGGTCGTTGTGTTCTGATCCGTACTCCACGCGACTAGTACAGGGGAAAACAAACGGAGCGCTAAAAAACTGCTCCGTGCGCTGTGTTTTGTGCACAATGGAAGCGCTCTCAACATGATTTTCATAGCGTTCTGACTGAAAAAAGCACTTTTGGTGTGAATGTCCCCTAAGCAGAAGTGGAACTCTGTCGAGTTGTAATTCCCCTCTGCAAGGAAACCTTCAACATGAGTGAGAATGAAGTGTTGATGAAGTGCTGACCAGGAAGTGTGTTGATCTTTTGACATGTGTGCGTCAGTCAGTCACATGGAGAAGAGCAGGACATCCTGTCTGGCCCTCTGGACACTTCAGATAAAGTGGCTCGTGTGTCTCTAGGTCTCTAGGTCAGTCCATCTGAAATGATTCACCTCTGTCTCAGACGACATGTTGTTCAGCCTCAGAACTTTCACATTTTACACTGTGTGTGTGTGTGTGTGTGTGTGATTGTGATTGTGTGTGTGTGCATCAGTGTTCCCGTTATCCGGCAATTGCCGGTCTTTTACCGGTCAAATCAATTAAAGTCCAACAAATTAAAATCTCTCTGGTCAGCAAGTCCGGTGAAAACAATTCCCTCTCACAGCACTATTTGAATGTATTAATTTTCCACGCATCTCTTTCTATAAAATACCCTAAATGAATATTTTTAGGATTAGGATTAGGATGATGATGAGGATTGAATGTTTCCTCTACATTGAATGTTTCCTCTACATTGAAATACCATTGCACTCCACGTTTGTGTCTGCTTCATTACAAAATGTTCAAATGTGCTGCATTTATTTTGCTATTAATTTCTTCTTCTTCTCCTTCTTCTTCTTGTGTTTTCAGGATGATGGCAGAAGGATAACATCGGAGGAGTCACATTCCCTCACCCCAAACTGGCCCCCATTTTCCTCTTCTTTTTGTTTTTGAATCTTCTCCTCCTGTCCCAGCTGATCCTCACGCCTGTCCATCATTTCATGCAGCGCGTACGTGCGTTCCAGTCAGAATAGCCCATCACTCAATTAGCCATGGGTCAGTTTGTCTCCTGGACACGCCTCCTGGCCTAATGACAAGATACGTCTTATTTCCTGCTCAATAGAATATGATCCGTTATCCACTTCCTGGCCCGTGTTTTGATCTGTCCCTCCCCCGGGCCGGCAGGACTCCTCCTCTTATCTCCAACCTGTAGCCTTTTTCCTTGAGCCCCTCCCTCCTCCGACGTCATTGGGCCATGGTTCGCAAGAAAGCTTCTCTCATACTGTGTGGAGCTTTCCTATTCGTGGCCTGGAATGCTTTGCTTCTGCTTTACCTTTGGGGGCGTCCTCCGATTGGCCGCCTGGGGGAAGGCGGGGGGGCTGAGCCGGGGGGGCGGGAGGAGTGGGGCAGAGGCGGGCGGGTCAACCTGGCCGGGGAGGTGATCCGCCTGGCAGAGGAGGTGGAGCTTCAGCTGGAGACCCAGAAGAAACTCCTCAAGCAGATCGAAAGCCACCGGTCTCTGTGGGCTCGCCGCAAAGACCTCGGGAAAAGAGAGACCGAGGGTAGAAAAGAACAGCAGAAGGAAGAGGGTGCCACCCGGGGTGCCACCCGGCCGCCGGTGCCTCCACTTCCGCCAAAAGACAATTTGAATACTGAGGACCAAACTGACGTAAAACATTCTCAGAGCCCGATTCCGACAGCAGTTTCAAACTCCAAATTGGAAGAGAAACAGGGCAGTGACGTACAGGAACCCACGGTTCAGAACGACAAATTGGAGGTTGCAGTTTCCAGTCCTCAGGTTGTCATTCCTGTTCTGGTCATTGCTTGTGACAGAGTGACGGTGAAAAGGAGCCTGGACAGACTGATACAGTATCGCCCCTCTGCCCAACTCCATCCCATCATAGTCAGCCAAGACTGTGGCCACGCCGAGACGGCACGCGTGATTGGCTCGTACGGCGATCAGGTGACCCACATCCGACAGCCGGACCTGTCGGACGTCAGAGTGCGGCCAGAGCACAGGAAGTTCCAGGGCTACTACAAAATCTCCAGACATTATCGCTGGGCTCTCAACCAAGTGTTCAACACCTTCTCCCACTCCACTGTGGTCATAGTGGAGGATGACCTCGAGGTAAGAACTCTTTTGACTTCCAGACGCTCATCCTCCATAGTAGCATTAGCAAATAGAATCATGTATTCACATTGCGAGTAACTTGGCTGAAGGGTCGGCATCTTCTGAGCCGTTGTAGGCGGTGTGAAGTGTGCAGAGAAGCTCTGATCACATGGTCGTGCCGTGGAGAGCTATTGTTCATGAAAGTCAGTAGCATTGGTAGGGAAACAAGGAAGTGTAGAAATCTGATTGCTTCTGGTGACTTGTTGATTGTGTTGCGCGCAGTTTGAATCCATGGTCTTATTTCCAGCACATATATGATATGAATGCCAGTAGGGATGTTCATTTGGAACAATTTCCATAATCGAAAATCGTGAAAATTAACGATCAATTATCGATTATCGATAGCGTAGTAATAATAATAATAATAATAATAATAATAATAATAATAATAATCATCTTTTCTTTTTGTATTATTATTTTTTACTCTGGTCTGGTAATAACGTTGCGCGTTCTCGGCCAGCTATAATGGCGATGCCGCTGTGTAGTAAGAATATCAGACACTAGCGCTGTGGTCAGGTAAACAAACATGTTACATGTCAGGTTACATGATGTAAGGCAATCGCCGTCTTCCAGCTTAGCTGACAGCACAAGAGTCAAATCAACAGGCCTGAGCCTCACTGAGGTCCGCAGATCGCTGGGTGCGTTTGTTTGTGTCCCCGGCGCATGCCGGTGTGAATTCCCCATGTTTAAAACAGTTTTGTTGGCACAAAGGCCCGTGCCCAGCCAGAAAACTAGAGACTATATGAAGCTCCACCTCACGTTAGTCGGCTGTGCAATGGAGTGGGGCGAGGAGGAACGAATTCCACCCAAACCTAGTCCGCAAAAAAAAAAAAAAAAAAATAATAATAATCGATCAAAATTCCACATGATCGAATCAATTCCTTAACGATTGATTAATCGATTTTCGATAATTGATGAACATCCCTAAATGCCAGTACATTTGCACATGCTGTCATTTGTACATGTTGTTTTTCTATGTCTTTCATTTCTTCTATACAGATATGTGTTGTCATGTTTTCACTTTTGATACTAACTGCACACATCACTTTTTTATTTCAGGAAATTCTACCAGTGCTGCTAATTTGTCTCTCTTTTTCCTCCTACAGGTGGCACCAGATTTCTTCGAGTATTTCCGAGCTCTCTACCCCATCCTACGCGACGACGCCTCCTTGTGGTGCATTTCTGCCTGGAACGACAATGGCAGAGACGCCCTGGTGGATCCGGGCAGGGCGGAGTTCCTGTACAGGACAGACTTCTTCCCCGGCCTGGGCTGGATGCTTCTGAAGGACATGTGGGCGGAGTTGGAACCCAAGTGGCCCTCAGCGTTCTGGGACGACTGGATGCGTCAGCCGGAGCAGCGCAAGGATCGCTCGTGCATCCGGCCCGAGATCTCCCGGACCATCACCTTTGGCCGAAAAGGCGTCAGTTTAGGTCAATTCTTTGACCAGTACCTGCGCTACATTAAGCTAAACACTGATTTTGTGCCTTTTACCAAACAGGATTTGTCTTATTTGCTGAAGGAGAAGTATGATGAAGACTTTGTTAAAGAGGTGTACAGTGCTCCGCTGGTGAAGATGGAGGACCTACAGCAAGGGGGCAGTATGAGGGGCACGGGTCCATACCGGGTGACATATTCCAGTCGGGACAGTTTTAAGGTCTTCGCTCGAAATTTAGGGGTGATGGACGACTTGAAGTCGGGGGTTCCTCGTACAGGTTACAGAGGCATCGTCAGCTTCCTGTCCCGGGGCCGAAGGGTGTTCCTGACCCCGCCAGAGGGCTGGACGCACTACGACGTCAGCTGGAGCTGAGAGGTCGCATGGAATCCAGACTAAAATGTGAATGGTGTTGAAGAGGTGTTTAGTCAGAGGAACAGCCTCTCAAACCAAAGAATAGACTTAGACTTGATGGTTCATGAAGGAGCTTGAGCACAACAGAAGGAAGGGGCTGACGTCAGGGGGGGGTTGGGAGAGCAGGACAAGATGGCAGAAGCGTATGTTTATTAGCGTAAACAGGCCTGTTTTCATAACCTTTCTAAAATGACATGCCGAGTCAGGGGCATAGACCTCACACACAAAAATCCCCCAAAGGAAAAATCCCCCGGGAAACACTTAAAAACAGCTATTAATAATAATGTACCTTGCATTTTTGGCCCCATTTTGTGTATTTGTCTTATTCCTGCAAATAACTAGCCAAATGTAATCAACTTGACGTCACGTTGCAATATTATATATTATATTATATTATATTATATTATATTATATTATATTATATTATATTTCCAGCACAGCTTCAGTCGAGTTTGATAGCAGAAAATGTTTGATGCCAGTCTCTCAGAATCAATGAGTGGGCTTCTTTGTAGGTTCAACAATACAGGGAAAAATCCATTGTAGAAGATGAAGCATTTCTGTACTGACTGTAGTCTCAATAGAACAGAATACCATGCCGTTTCTTTCCCCCGTTGCCCGACTTCACCCCAGAAGAAATGGGACTAAAGTCACAAGAAGGGTTTAGAAGAAGTGGTGAAAGTCCTTTTGGGAAATGTAGGAAATGAGGTAATAGTAGATGGTATGCAGGTGGAGGGAAAGTGGATACACCAAAAAAGTAAATTACACTTTGCCACAAAATGATGGGATGCGGGTTGTTGAGTGGCACCACTGAAATTAACAGCAATATTCCATCACATTTGGCTCCAAACAACGTTTAAAAAGTGGTGTCAATCTTTGCTGAACCCGGTAGGGCCTAGAACTGTGAAGTACGGTACTGTACCTCACTGTATACTATATACTTACGGTACTGTACCTCACTGTATACTATATACTCTTGGTTCTGTATGGGCCAAACTCCCCAAAAGTTGGCCTATCCCTTTAACCCATTGATACCTGATGCAGCATTTGCGTGTATATCCCTCATTTGTGTGCGTATCCCTTTAAGACTGCGAACCGCGTTAACGCGGTTCGCGGTCTTAAAGGGATACACACACAAATGCTGCATCAGGTATCAATGGGTTAAGCGGCGGTGTGAACTGAACTCTGGGCTCTTGTGTAAATTTGCAGTTTGCACAACACTGAGTGATGGCAGTCCGGGTATGGTATAAGTAGGCTTGCCTAGTCTTGTTTAAGTTCACTTTTTTTTTTTAATAAGATTTACAGCAATATTTGTGTATTTTCGCATACTTTTATTGTAAAAAAATACATTACATTTTACATATAAATATAAATATAAATCTTAAATTTGAATGTTAAATCTTAGATGTTATATCTTGAATCTAAATGTGTGCTTGGTGAAACAACACAGTTAACCGATTTAACATTTATTTAAAAAAATTCAAGAAAAGTAAATATGACAAAGTTCATGAATATTGCTGTAAATCTGGTCAAAAGTGACAACACACCACTTTGTTTTTAAACGATTGGAGCTAAATGTGGTGACATGTTGCTGTTAATTAATTTCAGTGTGCACCACTTTACAAAATCCCTCCTTGAATATACTGAATATCACACATCTATATCTACCAGTGGCACTGTCTGACGGTGGGATTTCTATGTAATTATCAGCACTGCTATCCTGAGATCATTTATGAATATGGGCCTGGAAAGTCATGTGACGAGTCGACAGGGCACAACACAAAATGAAACCACAGAGCAATGAGCCAGCTGGTCTTGAAGGTCTTTGATTTGATTTGATTTTATTTTATGTAATGTCTTAAAACTTTTCTGAGGTGCCCAACTTGAATTCCATCAGTCTGATGGCTGAAGAGAATGGCATTTGTCCTTTCATTCCCTAATGGTAGCAGATGCTGAAGGAGTGACAAAGTCGTCTTTTTACAGCTACTCTCCGTTCTGGGTGGGTGGATGGAAGAATCTGCATTTCCAGTACACCACTCGCTGCAAGTGAATGAACTTGGTGTCACAGTAGATAAGAGGAAGTTGTTTTTACTCAAAAGGAATACTGTGTATATGAAGGATTAAAGAGGTTATCAGTAAAGCTTTTTTTTTTTATGTCCTTGCTCGAGTTCTAACAAGTTTGCCATGTTGCAAATGACTTGAGTCAAACGTCACTGGGTCTGACATTGTTGAAATATCACCAGGAGCCCCAACACAGGGCGAGTTGTAATTACAGGTTGTTATGGTTCGGTTTGTTGAAAAACCAAGGATTGTTTTGTGGCTTTGATTTGTTTCTGCATTTCTTATGAGTGGCCAAGAGTTGGAGCAATGGTAAGTCATCATTGTACTGTATGTACAATGTTGACTGACTGATTCCCATGTCTGTATGGTGATGTGTAAAACCACTGCCTGACGTGTTTATAACTTTAATACTTTGCAATTAAAATGGACTATTTTGATATTTGTTCACATGTCTAGGGAGTCCCTCTTTTCAATGGTCCAGTATTCAGCTGTAGAATCCTTACAATGGATAATGTGAATGGGGGAAAAACCAACATGCTTGTGCTTATATGAAGCAAAGTGTGGTCAGCAGTTATCTCCCCTGCTTCCCTTCAGTGCAGGTCATCCTGTGGGGTTCCTGCCCTGCTTCCTGTTTCACAAACATGTTGAAGTCAGCTGATCTGAACGCCGTCAGTCCAGACGAGAAGAGCCTGGTGACGCGAGGTTAGTCCAGAGTACAAGTCCTGCTCAGCCAACACATTTACATGCAGGGCCTTGATGAGAGGAAATGGACTCCGATGATAAATCTACCTGAAGCGAAAAGCCCTTAAATGTGTCTGATGACATGAATTTAAAAGTATTTCAGAACTTAAGATTCGCTTTAAAAGCCCCAGTAAGTCATCACATTATAAAGTAGGCAGCATAGAGGAGGACAAAAACAATGTAGAAAGGTTTAAAGTGCAGTCCTTCAAGGTGACATGGGGGGGCAGGGGCGTAGGGTCATGTCGGAGGGGGGGGGGGGGGGTGTTAGCCTAGGTAAACCCAGCCCCCACGTGACCTGCTCTCTCAGTTCCCAGTCACTGCATAGTGAGTGACTGAGCAGGTCTGAGAGCAGGTCACGTGGGGGATGGGTTTACCCAGGCTAGGGGGGTGTAGGATCATGTCAGGGGGGGGGGGGGGCAGGGGCGTAGGATTGCGGGGGGGGGGGGGGGCAGGTTACCGAGCTGGCTTTAGTTTGCATAGAGTCTTAAAGGATGTTTTCTCTCTACTGAATGGAGCATCTTTCACGAGATGGATGTGGACAACGCTACTGAAACTGTTACTGATTATATTCAATTTTGTGTGGACAATGCGATACCTCAGAAATAAATAACTGTTTACCCTAACAACATAACTAAAGAGGTTAAAAACTGCATTAATCGTAAGAAATTGGCATTTAAGAAGTGGGATAGAATGCAAATGAAAACTACAAAAGGAGTGTAATCAGAAGCTAGGAGGAGGCACAAGGAGATGATCGAACAGAACTTCTCTGCAATGAGCTCCAACAAACTGGGACACCTATGAAGGCAATCACTAATAATGACCCCAGCTAAAAAGTGCCTCAGTACCTCTGATGACCTGCAAAAAGCAGGTCAAAAAATCAATTAAATTATTTTTACATGAGATTTGAAACCCAGGACTTTTCTTCTGAATGTAAAAAGGTTTCAGATAATATCTCGATTACTGACCAGGATGCAAGGTTGGTGATTGACCCTCACAACAAAGTCCAATCACTTTGTAAGCAGATTTGCACTAAGAAGGCCACAGGGCCAGATGGCATCTCTGCTCAAAACGAGATGTGCTCCAGAGGGGTGTCCACCAGCATGGTGCCCCATCTTCCAGAAATCTGTGGACTGACACACCATCCCCACCCTCTGGAAGAAGTCAATAATTACACCTGTTGCTAAAAAGTCTTGCCCTAAAGAAAATAATGATTTTAGACCTGTCACATTGACATCCATTGCTATGAGATGTTTTGAGAGGATCATGGTGTCACTGCTCAGGAATGAGGTAGAAGTAGCCTATGTTTAGACCCCTTTCAGTTTGCTTACAAGCAGGGGCGTGGCACAGATGATGTTCCACGTTCGTGGTATCGTTTAGCTCGATTGCGATTGTCTGGTAAAGTCAAACCAGATCCATTCATGGTATGGGCCCCTCGTCTAGTAACGTGTCTGCTGAGAATATAATAATGTGTTACGTTGTCGCCCCCTATTGGAATTTCAACGGCCCCTCTGCTGTAGTGGGCTGCAGCCGGGGCTGTGACGACAAATACGGAAGTGAGGTTGAGAACGTGCCAGTTACTGTTATTTGTTTACAATATAAATTATATACACGTATATCTATGTTAGTTTCGCTCGTTATTTTTTTTTTACATGACCTTACTAGCGCCTCTACAGAGGTCACTAACCAATAGCGTGTCCTTACATTTCATGGTTAACCTGCCGCTAATTACTATTGGTGGACGCTTCGATACGTCGAATGAACATATCCAGGAAGTAGTCCAGCACCAATCAGAGAGCAGCTGTAGTCATTTGGCCCCGCCCCCCTGTGTGTCAGGCTGTGCGCTGTCTTGGAAATCGTGGCGTGGTAGTAGTGAGTGAGCGAGGAGTTGCAAGAAAGACAACAAAGGACCAAAGCGAGTCAGTAATGCGGTAATAACGTCTTTTTCCAGCTGGAAATTAGTTCAGAACGGTACACGCGCGTTAGCAGTTTTACTTATCGGCTAAGTAAAAAGAAGAAGTGTTTTAATAACTTTATAGGACTTGCTAACGTCGCAAAAATGTAGCTAAGCCACTATCTGGGACTGTAAATGAACTTTAAGAAAGAAAGAAGCGTTTCATAACTGACCAACTTTGTTCAAAATGGCTGGTTAACTTACTGACAAAACAAAAACTCCAAAAGTCGTGCTCTAGCTCTATTCACCAGGACTTTGGACTTTTTCAACCAACATTATCCAACTTCATCATCAAGTAAATCATGTCAGCATCGACATCAGCAGCAGCCAGCTCATCCCAGCAGCCCGCAGCAGTCACTCCTCCCACCGCCTGCAGCAGCAGCAGCGGCAGCACCGCGGTCCGCTTCCAGCAGCCGATCCGCGCCACGGTGCCCTACCAGCTCCTGCCTCTGCCATTGCACAGCCCAACCCGCTCGGCTCAGCCTCCTCCTCAGTCCGCCTCCTCCTCCTCTGCTGCTGCTGGGAGCAACACAGGACCTGCGACGTCCCCGGGTGGAAGCAGCAGCGGCTCGGAGGGCAGAGCGCTCAGCAGGCAGAGGCTCTCACCGCCGGACAGCAAGAGCTCACCTGAACGCTCCCCCACTTTTTCGCCTGTTTCCAAAGGTAGCGTAATAATGTCATCTGGCATCCATCTCTTCTGCATCCATCCTCGTTCAGATAGCTTGATGCTATGCTAGCCCCCGAGACGTGTCGTTATGTGAGAGACCGTCGCACACCAGACACCCTTCACAAATCTGGCGATTGAATATCTCACTGATTGTTAGCAAAGATACGTGCACCGAAGATGGGACCCAATACCTTTTTCCGAATCGTCAATAGACATTTGTACTTTCGGCATACATAATATACATCAACAAGAACTGCCTTTTAATAAAATTACAACTTTTATATTCGGTTCCCACTGCTCGCTACCGCCCTCCGTGGTGTATTTTGGTGGAAGAAGATTGTGGGGAATAGCTCGCGGACCAGTTCTAAAGGTGCGCATCTTACCGAGATAAGTCTTATTCTGTGGATTTCATGTATACCGAATTATAGAGTCGATCCTAATAATTTATATAGGCCTAGAGTCATATTTTATGGGCTATGCACTTTCTCTAATAAGCCAGGTCACGTTCAAATTGCCAGGTTGGTGAATACGGTTTTGTGTGACGTTCTCTCACAACGATGGGGCGAGATGCTAGGCTAGCTGGTAGCTCCATAATTGGGTCATATTCATTGGGGATCTGAACTGAAAAACATCCGTAAGCGCTATATAACGCTAATCGCCACATTTCCACAATAGATGCTGCAACGACGTTTCAGATTATATCGTTTCTAATTTTTTAAGCACACCAAGATAATGCTTCTAGGCTGTTTGTGTCATTCGTCTGTGCAGTGTGCAATTGCGATTACAAGGGATTAATTTGACATTACGACAGTTGTTTTTACATAGCATTGAAACGATTGTTATGAATATAGTATACATGGATGCATGGGATGTGTAGTGATGATGTAGCTTCTGTGTTGAAGATAAACAGCCCTTGAGCTAGATGAGATGCGCGGATGATTGGCCAGTTTATGGAGGTTTATAGAGATGTACAGGAAGCTTATTTGTTTATGACATTCTGCTCGTGCACCACCATTGAAATGGAAAGAATTACGTCGTCAGCTGGAAGCTCTATGGCAACATTGGGGCCTAGCAGCCTCCCAGACATAAACAGAGCCCTCTGGGCTAGCAGGCCAGCCTATGCAATTACACGTTTACATATGAAAAAAAAAAAAAAAAATGTTGTGAACCAAACAGAAGGAAACCGTGACTGCTATTCTTTTATGGTAGATCATGTGTTGTCCTTGCAGGTTCACTATATCTTATCTGGAGTGTTTGCAATCCAGCCAGCATCCAGCCGTTGTCATGTTGCCACAGTGGTTTTATTATTCAGCTTTATTGCTCCTACATATTTTGGAGATAGGTTTTTTTTCTTTTTTCTTTTAGATCAAGCACAACCTCTTTGCTTTGCATCTCAATCAAAAGTGGTTGCTTGTGGCTATTTCACTGGCTGTGTTCTATCAGAAGAGTACATTCTATATTTTGCATTCTTTGTTGATCTAGACCTGTTATATTTGGTCATTTAATCATTTCATTTAATATAATCCATAATTATGGAGACTTAATCCTGAAATTATGATTTAATGGCTGCAACTATTTGAATGTGATGGAATAGCTTAGCGTAGCAGTGATAAACCTAGCAGCTAAAACATTCTAGGCTACTTCAGGTAAAGCAGGAAGACAAACAGTCTTTGGCACACTCCTCCCTGCATTATTTCCTTTGTCAACATCTTAATAAGGGAAGATTAGAACCACATTTTTGTGACTGATTCTCACGCTGCAACCTTCATGCATTTTCAACACTTTTCGTTGCATTGCAGGCCTGGTTCATGTCGTCACCTATCCCAGATCATGTCATGTGCACACAGATCATCATGTCATGTGCACACAGATCATCATGTCATGTGCACACAGATCATGTCATGTGCACACAGATCATCATGTCATGTGCACACAGATCATCATGTCATGTGCACACAGATCATCATGTCATGTGCACACAGATCATCATGTCATGTGCACACAGATCATCATGTCATGTGCACACAGATCATCATGTCATGTGCACACAGATCATGCTGGACCTGAGGAAAAGACGCTAGGTGGACACAGGCCCTAAGGCATCCATAATATGCTACATCCATAATATGCTAGCTTGTCAGGAGGGGGCTAAATAACGCTCCAAACGTAGGTTAAATTTGGGCGAGGGAAAAGTATTTCATTGTGGTTCCTTGACCTCTCAGCTCAATTTATCTGAATGAAAATTGGTCCAATGGATAATTACCCACAAGTCCCCCCATTACAGATAAGGTAGGTTTTTCACAGCCTAAATAGCATGAATAGCTTGTGGATTGATTTCTTCTTTTGTTGCTCATCACATTTTGTCTCAACAAATGTGTTATACAGTACATGCAAATACTTCTGATAAAAAACGTATAGAGAAATACATCATCTTAGTGTCGTGTGTTGATCACAGTTGTAATTAAAGGGTTGGGGCGGCCCCGGAACATTCTCACATTTCAAAGTGGCCCGTGACATTCTTAAGTTTGGGAACCTCTGAAGGTGCGTTCACACCGACCTATTAAAGTTTTTCGCTGGCGTCGAGTTTACATACAAAGTCAATGCAAACGAGCGATTGAGCGTATATTCGCCTGGGAGAAAAATCGCTGGGCGTCCGAGCGGCAGAGACAGAGCGATAGAGAGAAAATACGCTCGTCGCTCGAGATGAAATATCCCAACTCGAGCGAAAATACGCTGGCATCAGTCGCTCGCTGTTCAACGCTGATTGGCTGCCGTGTGAGAGCGAGTCAAGGATCACACTGGCTTGGAACAAACCGCTGGTTTATTGTGTGGCAACAAACCGCATTGACAGCTGATTGACAGCTGACATGAAGTGAAGTCTGTCCTACCGGTATGGAGCTCGCATTAGGAGCACGCTGATAGGCTTTAGCTTGTAAACAATGACGGTGGCTCGTAGTGGACAAATATCATGACATTGCGTAACGTTATAACCCCCACATGTCCGTCAATTCCTGTGCCTGTTGATGAGCGATTTAAACACAGCGACAGAGCGATTCCAAAGGGTTGAATCAAGCGACAGAGCGAAAAATAAATATCTTGGTGTGAACACAGCTTGAGGCTCTGCCATAGAGCTCATATGGAGAACTCATCTGAACCTCTGCCATAGAGCTCATATGGAGAACTCATCTGAACCTCTGCCATAGAGCTCATATGGAGAACTCATCTGAACCTCTGCCATAGAGCTCATCTGAACCTCTGCCATAGAGCTCATATGAACCTCTGCCATAGAGCTCATATGGAGAACTCATCTGAACCTCTGCCATAGAGCTCATATGAACCTCTGCCATAGAGCTCATATGGAGAACTCATCTGAACCTCTGCCATAGAGCTCATATGAACCTCTGCCATAGAGCTCATATGAACCTCTGCCATAGAGCTCATATGGAGAACTCATCTGAATCTCTGCCATAGAGCTCATATGGAGAACTCATCTGAACCTCTGCCATAGAGCTCATATGGAGAACTAATCTGAACTTCTGCCATAGAGCTCATCTGAACCTCTGCCATAGAGCTCATATGAACCTCTGCCATAGAGCTCATATGGAGAACTCATCTGAACCTCTGCCATAGAGCTCATATGAACTAGGGATGGGCATCGAATTTCGAATTTTCGAATAATCGTTGTTATTATCAAGGTCGACTTTTATTATTGAAATTCGAAATTCGAAAAAAAAAAAAAAAAAAAAATTTGAGTGAAATGTTGCATTGTCTCCCCTGATTCTAAGTATAGTCAAATCGCTTGGTTTGAGCAAGTAAAACAATTTTTATAAGCATTTTAAGCAAGGTTTATGGAAAAATGAATGGCGGATGAAATCCCATGAAGAGGGAGAGGGGGTGACTTTGGCACCCCTTTGGCACTCAGACCTGAGCCTACTAAATATTTAATGAACCACTCATGATTGTCAAAACTGTTTTTTATTTTCGAAAATGTCAATGTCATGTAACATGTTCTTTACTTCAGTGGTGCAATGCTTGTTTGAGCTAAAAATCCACAGCAGAAGCTTTTTATATTAATTAATAAAGCCGTAGACTTAGAATCAGGGGAGACAATGCAACATTTCACTCACAAAAAAAAAAAAAAATTACATTTTTTTTTTTTTTACATTTTTATTTTTATTTTCGAATTTCGAATTAAATTCGAATTTGGCCAGCGAATTTCGAATAGTGTTTTTGCTAGAAATGCCCATCCCTAATATGAACCTCTGCCATAGAGCTCATATGGAGAACTCATATGAACCTCTGCCATAGAGCTCATATGGAGAACTCATCTGACTATTTGACGCTGAACGACCACCTCGGTCCCCGCCACTTCTGGGGCCAGTTGCACCAAGTGGTCTTAACTATGCCTGGTCGTAACTCCTACGTCGGTCTTAGTTAAGACCAGTCTTTAGAGTGGATTTACGCCTGTTGCACCAACAGGGCTTACGTCTGGTCTTAACTACGCCGGTTGTAGCAATGCGCGTCCATGTGAATTGCCGGGGAATGTGCCCTGATTGGATGATGTTGCAAAAATGTGCCTCGCGACCTGCTTGGAGCGTCACTGTGCCACTACGCTCTATCAGCCACTACTGTATGTGCATCACTACACCCTCCCTCCTCCCACCCTCCCTCGCTCCGGGGGAAAATGGCGGCGATTGAGTGCCAGACAGTCTGAATGAAATTGAATGTGACGTTCCCAATTCTATGTATTAAATTCTAAAAAACGACCTTCAAAATTTGGGAAGGCTAAGCCACACAACTAGTTTGTTATAATCGAACGTCACGGACGGTGAGGACTCAATCACAGCAGGTCTCCACTGATAGACTACCACGGAGATCTCTTACAGGCACAGGCACCTTACGCCTCCTCCTGACCAGGCGTAATATTTACGACCGATCTTAGTGAGAAAAAGGCTTACCGGCGTAGCTGTTAGGTCGTAAAGTTATGACTGGCTTAGCTTAAGACAGTCGTAAGACCACTTGGTGCAACTGGCCCCTGATGATTACTACTAAGAACAACATCCTGAAAGGAGATATCAACACTCCTTAGGTTTCAAAGAATGATCGTAACACTTAGTTTGCAGCCACATATTAGTATCTATCTGTTAGAGATACAATCTTGTTAAAGAGGTTAGAACAGATCCTTCATTCTCATTCCATGCAGATAGTATCGCTGTTGGCCAGTTTCTTTTGTGAACGTAACTCTTTCCAGTGAGTTGTGGGAGTGCCACACATAGATATATATAAAGGCTAGATAGCTTACCCGCGCTGCCGGCCAATGGAGAGCGACGTCGTCGCATGGCGGCCATCTTGCTACAGGGAGCTACTAGGAGTTATGAGCATCTGTTGTTGGGTTAGTATGGCAACATCATATGATCATAACTCCTAGGGAAATGGATGAAACTGCATGAAACTTTGTGCCTGAATCCCTCTCATGGCATAGATGCTTCGGTTTAATTTTGGTGTAATTTGGAGCTCATCAAAAAAATAGTGTTTTTAGTGTTTTTTTTTTTTTTTGGTCTATCTCGGGAACGGAATATGCTTGTAATAAACCAAACCGTTTGTAAATCCGTCAAGATTTCAGCGAGTTATGAGTATTTTTGTCTGTGCAGGTCACCAGCTACCATAGAACGTACCAGAAAGGCACTGTAGCAAGATGACGGCCGTTCAACGACGCTGCTGACTCCGCCTTAAGCCATCTAGCCTTTATATATATCTATGGTGCCACAGGCCTTGTGTGAGTTATGCATGTGTTGTTTGTTAGTTAAAGTCGTGTTGAGCCTGTCAGGACTTTGTGTGCTCATGCTGATGCTGAAAACCTTCCTATGCTAACAAGGTCATCCCGTGTGACATTGACTCAGTCACATGACCATCTCATACACTCCCACCAGTCACATGACCATCTCATACACTCCCACCAGTCACATGACCATCTCATACACTCCCACCAGTCACATGACCATCTCATACACTCCCACCAGGCCACATGACCATCTCATACACTCCGACCAGTCACATGACCATCTCATACACTCCCACCAGTCACATGATCATCTCATACACTCCCACCAGTCACATGATCATCTCATACACTCCCACCAGTCACATGATCATCTCATACACTCCCACCAGGCCACATGACCATCTCATACACTCCCACCAGTCACATGACCATCTCATACACTCCCACCAGTCACATGACCATCTCATACACTCCCACCAGTCACGTGACCATCTCATACACTCCCACCAGTCACATGACCATCTCATACACTCCCACCAGTCACATGACCATCTCATACACTCCCACCAGTCACATGACCATCTCATACACTCCCACCAGTCACATGACCATCTCATACACTCCCACCAGTCACATGACCATCTCATACACTCCCACCAGGCCAGGCCAGGGCTTCATATAGATCCAGAAGGCACAGTTTAAAATGCTTCAACTTGACTGAAAATGCAAATTCTATAAGTTGTCAATGGAATGTTTGTATGGGGATGTTGGTTAAATGCCTGAAATAAAGAAAAAGTTCATGAAACTGCGGCTTTGTCTTTGTGTTCAGCAAGATCATCTTGACAAATGAGGAGCACTTACATGGTTTCTGAAGCGTTTTCTGATGCATTTACGCTTCAAAGATCATAAAGTGGTCCTCATTTGTGAAGATGATCTAGCTGAACACAAAGCTGCAGGTCCATGAGCTTTTGTTTATTTCAGACATTTAACCAAAATCCCCATTTAAAAAAAACCCATTGACTTTGAGACAAGGGAACCAGGAAGTGCATGACTTCTGGGTTGGCCTAGTTGAAGAGAGGATTGGTAGAAGCAGTAACTCTATAGGTTAGGTTAGTTTGTAGTTGAAGAGAGGATTGGTAGAAGCAGTAACTCTATAGGTTAGGTTAGTTTGTAGTTGAAGAGGGGCTTGGTAGGAGCAGTAACTCTATAGGTTAGGTTAGTTTGTAGTTGAAGAGAGGATTGGTAGAAGCAGTAACTCTATAGGTTAGGTTAGTTTGTAGTTGAAGAGGGGATTGGTAGGAGCAGTAACTCTATAGGTTAGGTTAGTTTGTAGTTGAAGAGGGGCTTGGTAGGAGCAGTAACTCTATAGGTTAGGTTAGTTTGTAGTTGAAGAGGGGCTTGGTAGAAGCAGTAACTCTATAGGTTAGGTTAGTTTGTAGTTGAAGAGGGGCTTGGTAGGAGCAGTAACTCTATAGGTTAGGTTAGTTTGTAGTTGAAGAGAGGATTGGTAGGAGCAGTAACTCTATAGGTTAGGTTAGTTTGTAGTTGAAGAGAGGATTGGTAGAAGAAGTAACTCTATAGGTTAGGTTAGTTTGTAGTTGAAGAGAGGATTGGTAGGAGCAGTAACTCTATAGGTTAGGTTAGTTTGTAGTTGAAGAGAGGATTGGTAGGAGCAGTAACTCTATAGGTTAGGTTAGTTTGTAGTTGAAGAGCGGATTGGTAGAAGCAGTAACTCTATAGGTTAGGTTAGTTTGTAGTTGAAGAGAGGATTGGTAGAAGCAGTAACTCTATAGGTTAGGTTAGTTTGTAGATGAAGAGAGGATTGGTAGGAGCAGTAACTCTATAGGTTAGGTTAGTTTGTAGTTGAAGAGAGGATTGGTAGAAGCAGTAACTCTATAGGTTAGGTTAGTTTGTAGTTGAAGAGGGGCTTGGTAGAAGCAGTAACTCTATAGGTTAGGTTAGTTTGTAGTTGAAGAGAGGATTGGTAGAAGCAGTAACTCTATAGGTTAGGTTAGTTTGTAGTTGAAGAGAGGATTGGTAGGAGCAGTAACTCTATAGGTTAGGTTAGTTTGTAGTTGAAGAGAGGATTGGTAGGAGCAGTAACTCTATAGGTTAGGTTAGTTTGTAGTTGAAGAGAGGATTGGTAGGAGCAGTAACTCTATAGGTTAGGTTAGTTTGTAGTTGAAGAGGGGATTGGTAGAAGCAGTAACTCTATAGGTTAGGTTAGTTTGTAGTTGAAGAGATGATTGGTAGGAGCAGTAACTCTATAGGTTAGGTTAGTTTGTAGTTGAAGAGAGGATTGGTAGAAGCAGTAACTCTATAGGTTAGGTTAGTTTGTAGTTCAAGAGGGGCTTGGTAGGAGCAGTAACTCTATAGGTTAGGTTAGTTTGTAGTTGAAGAGGGGCTTGGTAGGAGCAGTAACTCTATAGGTTAGGTTAGTTTGTAGTTGAAGAGAGGATTGGTAGAAGCAGTAACTCTATAGGTTAGGTTAGTTTGTAGTTGAAGAGGGGCTTGGTAGGAGCAGTAACTCTATAGGTTAGGTTAGTTTGTAGTTGAAGAGAGGATTGGTAGGAGCAGTAACTCTATAGGTTAGGTTAGTTTGTAGTTGAAGAGAGGATTGGTAGGAGCAGTAACTCTATAGGTTAGGTTAGTTTGTAGTTGAAGAGAGGATTGGTAGAAGAAGTAACTCTATAGGTTAGGTTAGTTTGTAGTTGAAGAGAGGATTGGTAGAAGAAGTAACTCTATAGGTTAGGTTAGTTTGTAGTTGAAGAGAGGATTGGTAGGAGCAGTAACTCTATAGGTTAGGTTAGTTTGTAGTTGAAGAGAGGATTGGTAGGAGCAGTAACTCTATAGGTTAGGTTAGTTTGTAGTTGAAGAGCGGATTGGTAGAAGCAGTAACTCTATAGGTTAGGTTAGTTTGTAGTTGAAGAGAGGATTGGTAGAAGCAGTAACTCTATAGGTTAGGTTAGTTTGTAGATGAAGAGAGGATTGGTAGGAGCAGTAACTCTATAGGTTAGGTTAGTTTGTAGTTGAAGAGAGGATTGGTAGAAGCAGTAACTCTATAGGTTAGGTTAGTTTGTAGTTCAAGAGGGGCTTGGTAGGAGCAGTAACTCTATAGGTTAGGTTAGTTTGTAGTTGAAGAGAGGATTGGTAGAAGCAGTAACTCTATAGGTTAGGTTAGTTTGTAGTTGAAGAGGGGCTTGGTAGGAGCAGTAACTCTATAGGTTAGGTTAGTTTGTAGTTGAAGAGAGGATTGGTAGAAGCAGTAACTCTATAGGTTAGGTTAGTTTGTAGTTGAAGAGGGGCTTGGTAGAAGCAGTAACTCTATAGGTTAGGTTAGTTTGTAGTTGAAGAGAGGATTGGTAGAAGCAGTAACTCTATAGGTTAGGTTAGTTTGTAGTTGAAGAGGGGCTTGGTAGGAGCAGTAACTCTATAGGTTAGGTTAGTTTGTAGTTGAAGAGGGGCTTGGTAGAAGCAGTAACTCTATAGGTTAGGTTAGTTTGTAGTTGAAGAGGGGCTTGGTAGAAGCAGTAACTCTATAGGTTAGGTTAGTTTGTAGTTGAAGAGGGGCTTGGTAGGAGCAGTAACTCTATAGGTTAGGTTAGTTTGTAGTTGAAGAGGGGCTTGGTAGAAGCAGTAACTCTATAGGTTAGGTTAGTTTGTAGTTGAAGAGGGGCTTGGTAGGAGCAGTAACTCTATAGGTTAGGTTAGTTTGTAGTTGAAGAGGGGCTTGGTAGAAGCAGTAACTCTATAGGTTAGGTTAGTTTGTAGTTGAAGAGAGGCTTGGTAGAAGCAGTAACTCTATAGGTTAGGTTAGTTTGTAGTTGAAGAGAGGATTGGTAGGAGCAGTAACTCTATAGGTTAGGTTAGTTTGTAGTTGAAGAGGGGCTTGGTAGAAGCAGTAACTCTATAGGTTAGGTTAGTTTGTAGTTGAAGAGGGGCTTGGTAGGAGCAGTAACTCTATAGGTTAGGTTAGTTTGTAGTTGAAGAGGGGCTTGGTAGAAGCAGTAACTCTATAGGTTAGGTTAGTTTGTAGTTGAAGAGAGGCTTGGTAGAAGCAGTAACTCTATAGGTTAGGTTAGTTTGTAGTTGAAGAGAGGATTGGTAGGAGCAGTAACTCTATAGGTTAGGTTAGTTTGTAGTTGAAGAGGGGCTTGGTAGAAGCAGTAACTCTATAGGTTAGGTTAGTTTGTAGTTGAAGAGAGGATTGGTAGAAGCAGTAACTCTATAGGTTAGGTTAGTTTGTAGTTCAAGAGGGGCTTGGTAGAAGCAGTAACTCTATAGGTTAGGTTAGTTTGTAGTTGAAGAGGGGCTTGGTAGAAGCAGTAACTCTATAGGTTAGGTTAGTTTGTAGTTGAAGAGGGGCTTGGTAGGAGCAGTAACTCTATAGGTTAGGTTAGTTTGTAGTTGAAGAGGGGCTTGGTAGGAGCAGTAACTCTATAGGTTAGGTTAGTTTGTAGTTGAAGAGAGGCTTGGTAGGAGCAGTAACTCTATACAGTAGGTTAGGTTAGTTTGTAGTTGAAGAGAGGATTGGTAGGAGCAGTAACTCTATAGGTTAGGTTAGTTTGTAGTTGAAGAGAGGATTGGTAGAAGCAGTAACTCTATAGGTTAGGTTAGTTTGTAGTTGAAGAGAGGATTGGTAGGAGCAGTAACTCTATAGGTTAGGTTAGTTTGTAGTTGAAGAGGGGCTTGGTAGGAGCAGTAACTCTATAGGTTAGGTTAGTTTGTAGTTGAAGAGAGGATTGGTAGGAGCAGTAACTCTATAGGTTAGGTTAGTTTGTAGTTGAAGAGAGGATTGGTAGGAGCAGTAACTCTATAGGTTAGGTTAGTTTGTAGTTGAAGAGGGGCTTGGTAGGAGCAGTAACTCTATAGGTTAGGTTAGTTTGTAGTTGAAGAGAGGATTGGTAGGAGCAGTAACTCTATAGGTTAGGTTAGTTTGTAGTTGAAGAGAGGATTGGTAGGAGCAGTAACTCTATAGGTTAGGTTAGTTTGTAGTTGAAGAGAGGATTGGTAGGAGCAGTAACTCTATAGGTTAGGTTAGTTTGTAGTTGAAGAGAGGATTGGTAGGAGCAGTAACTCTATAGGTTAGGTTAGTTTGTAGTTGAAGAGAGGATTGGTAGGAGCAGTAACTCTATAGGTTAGGTTAGTTTGTAGTTGAAGAGAGGATTGGTAGGAGCAGTAACTCTATAGGTTAGGTTAGTTTGTAGTTGAAGAGGGGATTGGTAGGAGCAGTAACTCTATAGGTTAGGTTAGTTTGTAGTTGAAGAGAGGCTTGGTAGGAGCAGTAACTCTATAGGTTAGGTTAGTTTGTAGTTGAAGAGAGGATTGGTAGGAGCAGTAACTCTATAGGTTAGGTTAGTTTGTAGTTGAAGAGAGGCTTGGTAGGAGCAGTAACTCTATAGGTTAGGTTAGTTTGTAGTTGAAGAGAGGCTTGGTAGGAGCAGTAACTCTATAGGTTAGGTTAGTTTGTAGTTGAAGAGAGGATTGGTAGGAGCAGTAACTCTATAGGTTAGGTTAGTTTGTAGTTGAAGAGGGGCTTGGTAGAAGCAGTAACTCTATAGGTTAGGTTAGTTTGTAGTTGAAGAGAGGATTGGTAGAAGCAGTAACTCTATAGGTTAGGTTAGTTTGTAGTTGAAGAGGGGCTTGGTAGAAGCAGTAACTCTATAGGTTAGGTTAGTTTGTAGTTGAAGAGGGGATTGGTAGGAGCAGTAACTCTATAGGTTAGGTTAGTTTGTAGTTGAAGAGGGGATTGGTAGGAGCAGTAACTCTATAGGTTAGGTTAGTTTGTAGTTGAAGAGAGGATTGGTAGGAGCAGTAACTCTATAGGTTAGGTTAGTTTGTAGTTGAAGAGGGGCTTGGTAGAAGCAGTAACTCTATAGGTTAGGTTAGTTTGTAGTTGAAGAGAGGATTGGTAGAAGCAGTAACTCTATAGGTTAGGTTAGTTTGTAGTTGAAGAGAGGATTGGTAGGAGCAGTAACTCTATAGGTTAGGTTAGTTTGTAGTTGAAGAGGGGATTGGTAGGAGCAGTAACTCTATAGGTTAGGTTAGTTTGTAGTTGAAGAGAGGCTTGGTAGAAGCAGTAACTCTATAGGTTAGGTTAGTTTGTAGTTGAAGAGAGGATTGGTAGGAGCAGTAACTCTATAGGTTAGGTTAGTTTGTAGTTGAAGAGGGGATTGGTAGAAGCAGTAACTCTATAGGTTAGGTTAGTTTGTAGTTGAAGAGAGGATTGGTAGGAGCAGTAACTCTATAGGTTAGGTTAGTTTGTAGTTGAAGAGGGGCTTGGTAGGAGCAGTAACTCTATAGGTTAGGTTAGTTTGTAGTTGAAGAGAGGATTGGTAGAAGCAGTAACTCTATAGGTTAGGTTAGTTTGTAGTTGAAGAGAGGATTGGTAGGAGCAGTAACTCTATAGGTTAGGTTAGTTTGTAGTTGAAGAGGGGATTGGTAGGAGCAGTAACTCTATAGGTTAGGTTAGTTTGTAGTTGAAGAGAGGATTGGTAGGAGCAGTAACTCTATAGGTTAGGTTAGTTTGTAGTTGAAGAGGGGATTGGTAGAAGCAGTAACTCTATAGGTTAGGTTAGTTTGTAGTTGAAGAGAGGCTTGGTAGAAGCAGTAACTCTATAGGTTAGGTTAGTTTGTAGTTGAAGAGGGGCTTGGTAGGAGCAGTAACTCTATAGGTTAGGTTAGTTTGTAGTTGAAGAGAGGATTGGTAGAAGCAGTAACTCTATAGGTTAGGTTAGTTTGTAGTTGAAGAGGGGCTTGGTAGAAGCAGTAACTCTATAGGTTAGGTTAGTTTGTAGTTGAAGAGGGGCTTGGTAGGAGCAGTAACTCTATAGGTTAGGTTAGTTTGTAGTTGAAGAGAGGATTGGTAGAAGCAGTAACTCTATAGGTTAGGTTAGTTTGTAGTTGAAGAGAGGATTGGTAGGAGCAGTAACTCTATAGGTTAGGTTAGTTTGTAGTTGAAGAGAGGATTGGTAGGAGCAGTAACTCTATAGGTTAGGTTAGTTTGTAGTTGAAGAGGGGCTTGGTAGAAGCAGTAACTCTATAGGTTAGGTTAGTTTGTAGTTGAAGAGAGGATTGGTAGAAGCAGTAACTCTATAGGTTAGGTTAGTTTGTAGTTGAAGAGAGGATTGGTAGGAGCAGTAACTCTATAGGTTAGGTTAGTTTGTAGTTGAAGAGAGGATTGGTAGGAGCAGTAACTCTATAGGTTAGGTTAGTTTGTAGTTGAAGAGAGGATTGGTAGGAGCAGTAACTCTATAGGTTAGGTTAGTTTGTAGTTGAAGAGGGGCTTGGTAGGAGCAGTAACTCTATAGGTTAGGTTAGTTTGTAGTTGAAGAGGGGCTTGGTAGGAGCAGTAACTCTATAGGTTAGGTTAGTTTGTAGTTGAAGAGAGGATTGGTAGGAGCAGTAACTCTATAGGTTAGGTTAGTTTGTAGTTGAAGAGAGGATTGGTAGAAGCAGTAACTCTATAGGTTAGGTTAGTTTGTAGTTGAAGAGAGGATTGGTAGGAGCAGTAACTCTATAGGTTAGGTTAGTTTGTAGTTGAAGAGAGGATTGGTAGGAGCAGTAACTCTATAGGTTAGGTTAGTTTGTAGTTGAAGAGGGGCTTGGTAGAAGCAGTAACTCTATAGGTTAGGTTAGTTTGTAGTTGAAGAGAGGATTGGTAGAAGCAGTAACTCTATAGGTTAGGTTAGTTTGTAGTTGAAGAGAGGATTGGTAGGAGCAGTAACTCTATAGGTTAGGTTAGTTTGTAGTTGAAGAGGGGATTGGTAGGAGCAGTAACTCTATAGGTTAGGTTAGTTTGTAGTTGAAGAGAGGCTTGGTAGAAGCAGTAACTCTATAGGTTAGGTTAGTTTGTAGTTGAAGAGAGGATTGGTAGGAGCAGTAACTCTATAGGTTAGGTTAGTTTGTAGTTGAAGAGGGGATTGGTAGAAGCAGTAACTCTATAGGTTAGGTTAGTTTGTAGTTGAAGAGAGGATTGGTAGGAGCAGTAACTCTATAGGTTAGGTTAGTTTGTAGTTGAAGAGGGGCTTGGTAGGAGCAGTAACTCTATAGGTTAGGTTAGTTTGTAGTTGAAGAGAGGATTGGTAGAAGCAGTAACTCTATAGGTTAGGTTAGTTTGTAGTTGAAGAGAGGATTGGTAGGAGCAGTAACTCTATAGGTTAGGTTAGTTTGTAGTTGAAGAGGGGATTGGTAGGAGCAGTAACTCTATAGGTTAGGTTAGTTTGTAGTTGAAGAGAGGATTGGTAGGAGCAGTAACTCTATAGGTTAGGTTAGTTTGTAGTTGAAGAGGGGATTGGTAGAAGCAGTAACTCTATAGGTTAGGTTAGTTTGTAGTTGAAGAGAGGCTTGGTAGAAGCAGTAACTCTATAGGTTAGGTTAGTTTGTAGTTGAAGAGGGGCTTGGTAGGAGCAGTAACTCTATAGGTTAGGTTAGTTTGTAGTTGAAGAGAGGATTGGTAGAAGCAGTAACTCTATAGGTTAGGTTAGTTTGTAGTTGAAGAGGGGCTTGGTAGAAGCAGTAACTCTATAGGTTAGGTTAGTTTGTAGTTGAAGAGGGGCTTGGTAGGAGCAGTAACTCTATAGGTTAGGTTAGTTTGTAGTTGAAGAGAGGATTGGTAGAAGCAGTAACTCTATAGGTTAGGTTAGTTTGTAGTTGAAGAGAGGATTGGTAGGAGCAGTAACTCTATAGGTTAGGTTAGTTTGTAGTTGAAGAGAGGATTGGTAGGAGCAGTAACTCTATAGGTTAGGTTAGTTTGTAGTTGAAGAGGGGCTTGGTAGAAGCAGTAACTCTATAGGTTAGGTTAGTTTGTAGTTGAAGAGAGGATTGGTAGAAGCAGTAACTCTATAGGTTAGGTTAGTTTGTAGTTGACACTTGAAGCGTGTTGCTTGTAAAGAGGCCTAAGGAGGATTGAAGGCTGGGAGTGATTTAAAAAGCATTACTTTACTTTGGCATCAACAGCTTAAAGGCTGGAAATAAAACCACTTCCTTTCATCTTAAGGTGATCAAGAACTCTGACTGCTGTCAGGCCCCCCCCCCCAAACACACACACACACACACACACACACACACATAAATTAATAATAATAATAATAAATCCAATCCTCGATCAGCAAAGGTATACAAAGGAAACCTCTATAAGCAGTCTACTACATTCTCTGGCATCGGTTGGCTTCTCTATGTATACTATAGGGCAGGCCCTCAACCCAGAGAGAACACTGTCTGAAATTGCACTGAACGTTTAGTGATTTTATTGTCTTATGAGTTCATCTTCTTGAGCTATTTAGATTGTGCCTGCTGACATCTGTAAAAGAGTGTGAGGAGAAGATGTCAAACAATAACCAGGCTGTGGTTTTGAAGGATAGCCATGCTTCATATACATGACAGCTAAAGGTGGTTTTGAAGGATAGCCATGCTTCATATACATGACAGCTAAAGCCACCGTAGGCTTGTTATTGCCCAACTAAGGCCTCAGTAAAACAATGGAACAGCTTTCTGTGCTTCGCTTATTTTACATTTCTATCAAGGCTAGTTTTGGATTGCTACCCTGTAGGGCTGTGGATCTTCACTGGCCTGACCAGTGAAGACTCTGGAGGTAGAGTGGGTCGTCCACTAATCAGAAGGTCGGTGGTTTGATCCCAGGCTCCTCCAGTCCGCATGTCGAAGTGTCCATGGGGAAGACACTGAACCCCAAATTGCTCCCGATGGCTGTGCCAGCACCCTGCGTGGCAGCTGGCCGCCATGGGTGAATGTAGGCACATTGTAAAGCACTTTAGATAAAAGCGCTATATAAATGCAGTGCATTTACCATCAGTTTTATCATTCGATTAGATTACGATTCATCAATTTTGTGTGCCAATATTCAATATCTCTCAATTTGACCATTCGCATGCCAAACGATTGCAAAAAAATGACAAGAAATGAGTGTTTCCGAGAGAACTGTATTCTTGTGGAAAAGTCAGCATTTAGACCTTGGGACACTAGAACTCGAACGAAACCTAGGAGGACAATGTTAAAACATAAATTTATATCTATAATATCACTGCATACTTGTGTGTTACTGTAACCCACTGAAAATGTGACATTAGAATCCATTCAGGTTCAGTTCCTCACATAGACCAGCAGTGTGTCTGGCAGGAGCTACTGTGAACGGAGCCTGATCTAGTGTCGAGCGAGAAGGTTTGAACTGCAGCCTCTGTCACAGTCGCACAGGTGCTCGTGTTTGATATTTTTCATTCACAAGCACGTCTGTTTTTAACGTCTGCAACATCCTATCTTGAATCTGAATCCATGGAAATCTCTTCTTCGTCAGGCCTGTTACGGCTATGAAGGGACCTCTTTATTGTAATAACATCTGGCGCTGGAGACAGAGACGTCTCGCTGGTGTAGATCTGCCACTGAGAGGTCCACCCTCATGGTCTTTGCTTCTTGACCTCCAGATGTTGGTGTGAGGTTGTGCTCAGGCAGGTTGGAGAGTGTGCCGTGTGTGTGTGTGTGTGTGTGTGTGTGTGTGTGTGTGTGTGTGTGTGTGTGTGTGTGTGTGTGTGTGTGTGTGTGTGTGTGTGTGTGTGTGTGTGTGTGTGTGTACTCTGTTGCCATGGTGTGTGTCTCTTCTGGTTCACTTCACAGGACCTGGACCAGAATAGACTGAGAGCAGGTAGGAACATGTCAGGCCGTCCGTTTCATCTTTCTAAAGACTTTGCCTATCTTGTTGAATGTGACAGCGTAGCTTGTTATCTTGTTGAATGACAGCGTAGCTTGTTATCTTGTTGAATGACAGCGTAGCTTGTTATCTCTGTCACATGTGTCAGTCAGCACACCTCCTTTCTTCTTGTCCTTCCCGTACAGTTGCATTCATGGATCATTGCAGTTTGTATGTATGTTCAGTGTAGCCATGAGATCGACCTTCTAATGTTCACCGTAAATGAATGATCTACTCACCCTCATGCTGATGGAAGGGTGGGTGAAGTTCCTTTTTAGTCCACAAAACATTTGTGGAGTTTCACAGTAAAACACGGTTACAAAATTATCCTAAAAACAGGTGGTTTCATGGTTATACTGGAGAGAAAAGCTCAAGCCTGTAATAGCTAGAAAGCTTTTTAGAAGCCGTATCACAAGTCACATCATTATTCCCCTCCAAGCCCATAGTTAAAGGAGAATTTCGGTTTGTTTGAAGTGGGGTCCTATCAGCTAGTTGCATACACTAACTGAAATAGGTACAGTGTTCTCTGACGCTGAGCGCACCGTCTATCGAGACCCGGCACTCTGAAGCAACAGCCTCCACAGCTCTGTCTCTCTACTACACGGGGTCAAGAACTAAAACGTAATTTAGCCACCTAAAACAACGGCCACCTAAACAAATCGATATCTGTGTACATGCACGCTCTATTTTGACAATTTTCAGCGCTTTACTTTTCCGCCAAACAGCCGTCTTCCTCCACTGGAGGTACCCGGAGTCTTAGCAGACAAAGAGTATTGAAGGCAAGAGACGAAGCCTGTATTGTTGTTTTTTTACAACAGCGCTCCCGCCTTGATGTTGCAGTGGAACCACTGAGGGGAACAATCCAGTCGTCAGTTCTTATCGATTTAAGTTCTTTGGTGCAGAATTGTCGAAGTTGCGATTTATAACTGAATCCTGGACATGCAGAGCTGCTGTTTGGGCTGTCTTGGGCTACACTCTGCATACTGGGGGCAGCAGCTCAGCTTGAGGGAGGCTTTGGAGGGAATTGTAGCCTACATGAAATATGAAAGCTGGAACATCCCCACCCACCACTAACTACTTAAGACAATTTAAAAATATATTGTGAATATATGCCATTGTTCTCTTGTTTTAATAATAATAATAAAAAAATACTCTTAATGTGTAACTTTTCCTCTGTGGTATCGAAAATGGTATGAGTGAGTGAGTTCATGTCAATTCTGCTAATAAATACATAATACCTGCTTCTTGCCTTTTAGGGGTATTTCTTTCTCTTCAGTTACACAAATATCGTGATGTATCGTAGGTTAAATTTCTTCCAATAGATCGATTATCGCAGAATCGCTGTATCGTGATAATATTGTTATCGAGGGCCAAGTATCGTGACCATATCGTATCGTGAGTTACTCCACGATTCCCACCCCTAATCGCTAATCGCACCTTTCCCCCAAATCGTGCAGCACTAGTGTGTGTGAGAGAGTCGAGAGAGAGAGAAAGTGTTGTCCTTTCCTCCTGTGCTACACAGCTTTGCCACCCAGTAGAGCTACTTAACATAGTTTGAAGATCACAGAACATCTAAATGACTTCCTTGAGTGCACCTGTAATCTAATCTAATAATACCTGTCACCTGTAATCCTGTGGATTTATAGTCAGTGACTCAAACGTCTCATTTGTTTAAGGGGATTCTCCGTTGTGGGACGGCCCACATGGACGTCAGTAGTGCCGCATGATTTGGGGAAAAGGTGCGATTGTGATTATTGTGGACAATGTTGTGATTGCGATATAATAAACAAATGGTATCTAGGGATGTGTCGGTATTAGGGATGCACCGATTGCCATTTTCTTGGCCGATTCCGATTTCCGATTTTTGAATAGTCTGACTTGCCGATACCGATTTTTGCCGATTCCGATTTTTTTTTCTAAAAACAACAATTGACAGCTTACACAAACGTTTTTGTAACTTTGTTTAAAAATTAAGATTCATAGAACAATTCTTACATCTAATGGGGATCCAAATAAACAAATAAACAATTCTTATCATTTGCATGAAGTAGGACCTTCTCACTCAAACACATCTCAAAATAAAAGTGTTCCAGGTTAGGCTACTGGACAGAGCTTTTTTGTGCAAATACAATGAATACAAAAATTAAATTAAATCCAATAGCCTATATCCCACAGCTATCATGCATTTACTTTTCCAAAAGAAAACAGGTGCAACAGAACATCAAAATGATCCATGGACAAGGAGTTTATAGACTGGCTCCAGACCAGTCCTCTTGAGTAGAGGGGAAATGAGTTTATGAGTTACAGTAACGATCTTCAGTCTGAATATCAGGCGGAGTTTACACACAGTCCGAAGTTTGGTATGCGTATTTTTATCTGCCATCCGAAAAAATATCGTCACGCACAGAAAACGTTGCACACTTGTGAGTCCGATGCATTTTTATTATTATGTCCGTCGTTCTCATGTCGTTCTATTTGCAATACGAAACAAATAGTCTCTCCTGTATCCACGTCACGTTACAACATGACTGACAGGCTGAGGCAGCAGCGCTGATGTGGAATGGAAAAGCAGGTCGGCGAATGGTTATACTCGACACAATGCTCGCGTTCACCTCGCCAAGCCGGCTGTGCGCGGTGGCGGGTTGCTGGAGCACTGCTTCCCGGGGAGAGAGAGCAGAGAGAGGGGGGCCAGTGAGGTGAAGCGAGCCGCTCTGACTGGACTCCGGGACTCGGCCGCACCTCTGTCTCCACGGCTTATTTTCGACTTGCATGTGTGACAAACTGCGAGCTTTGTCTACTTCACTGACGGTGAAAAAAATCCACAACGAGGAAGGTATGCTGGCGTGTGTGGTGTGGTGGCTGGGTGCCTGTCTCGGTGCTTTGGGGTGCGCGCACGTCATGTGAAAATCGGCTCACAGAATCGGCTATTTAGAGTGACCGGAACAGATCACCGATCGAGGCCGATCACGTGAAAATCGGCCATTTCCGGTCACGTGCCGATCGATCGGTGCATCCCTAGTCGGTATGAGTTTTTGACGGTATGATAACCTTGGATAAAAATACCACGGTTTCACAGACTAGTGTTGTCAGTCACGATACCAAAAGTTTTACTTTGATGCCGATACCAAGTTTAGTATCACGATACTCGACACCGATACGATACTCAATACTGATTCAATACTCAATACCTAATCAATCAGAAACACAATAAAAAAACATGAAATATATTAAAAATAAATAAATAAAACATTGAATTTAAATTATCTTTCAAAAAATAGTAACACATTTTAAGAACAGAACTCAGCACATATTTTTTATACTAAAATCTTTACAAATGATATAGCCATGTACTCTTCACAACATCCTGTGATATCAGTCTGTTTGAGACATTTGCCTGTTTCAAACATAGAAAAAAGAAACTGCAGCACATAGATGGCTCAGACTGTAAAGTTAGTTACATGTCCAGTAATGCAATGAGTAATAGACGCCCAGTTTATTTATTTTGTAGCGACAGATTACAGATGGCCTTAAACGCCACACTCACGTGACTTTTCTATTCTTGAGAGAGAGAGAGAGCCTGGTGAAGCGAGGTTATGTGCAGACTTTATCGAGGCACCCTGAAGAAGCTATCAGATGTCAGCATCAGTTCCCTTACACCCGTAAACCCTTGCATTTTGTGCTCGTTTCCTGTAAGATCTTCGTTTGCATGTGGTGTTGGTGCGGTTATTTGATGCTGCTCAAGTTCAAATGCCATTGCTCTCACCAGACTAGACACACTGAGCTAGAGGAGTTAATCACTCCCAACACGCCTGTTGTGAACGCACCCTTAACTGAAAGGTGTGTTAGGCTATATCTCATGTGCTGATTGAGGAATGCTGCTCCTACAAACCTGTCCTGTTTGGTCAGTTTGCCTCTCAGGCCCAGGTGATCTCTTCACTCTCCATGGTGTTAAACAGACCCAGGTGATCTCTTCACTCTCCATGGTGTTAAACAGACCCAGGTGATCTCTTCACTCTCCATGGTGTTAAACAGACCCAGGTGATCTCTTCACACTCCATGGTGTTAAACAGACCCAGGTGATCTCTTCACTCTCCATGGTGTTAAACAGACCCAGGTGATCTCTTCACTCTCCATGGTGTTAAACAGACCCAGGTGAGCTCTTCACTCTCTTTTTTTATTTAACCTTTATTTACCCAGGCAAGCAAGTAAGAACAATTTCTTATATACAAAAGCAGCCTGACAAAAAGCAAGGGCCTTTTGGGGGAAGGGGGTGGGAGGCTGAAATAAAAACAAGGTTATATAAATACAAGTAAAAACTTACAGTAGTAATAGGAGCAAACTATATACAAACACAGGCTACAATAACAATATGAGAGAGAGAGAGAGAGAGAGAGAGAGAGAGAGAGAGAGAGAGAGAGAGAGAGAGGAGGGGGAAGGGGTGAAGGGGCAGGGAAGGGAGAAGAGGAGGGACTGGGGGTATGTGTGTGGTTGGGAGGAGGTCAACAGGTACAACAGTCGATTACAATCTGTTGCAGGTTTTGCTTAAAAACAGTGAGCGATGAGAGGACCGTGAGTTTGAGGGTGTTTTGTAGAGTGTTCCAGTCGTAAGCTGATGCAAAGCGGAAGGCACTGCGGCCAAAAACGGTACTCTCCATGGTGTTAAACATGCCCAGGTGATCTCTTCACTCTCCATGGTGTTAAACAGACCCAGGTGATCTCTTCACTCTCCATGGTGTTAAACAGACCCAGGTGATCTCTTCACTCTCCATGGTGTTAAACATGCCCAGGTGATCTCTTCACTCTCCATGGTGTTAAACATGCCCAGGTGATCTCTTCACTCTCCATGGTGTTAAACAGACCCAGGTGATCTCTTCACTCTCCATGGTGTTAAACAGACCCAGGTGATCTCTTCACTCTCCATGGTGTTAAACATGCCCAGGTGATCTCTTCACTCTCCATGGTGTTAAACAGACCCAGGTGATCTCTTCACTCTCCATGGTGTTAAACAGACCCAGGTGATCTCTTCACTCTCCATGGTGTTAAACAGACCCAGGTGATCTCTTCACACACTCCATGGTGTTAAACAGACCCAGGTGATCTCTTCACACTCCATGGTGTTAAACAGACCCAGGTGATCTCTTCACTCTCCATGGTGTTAAACAGACCCAGGTGATCTCTTCACTCTCCATGGTGTTAAACATGCCCAGGTGATCTCTTCACTCTCCATGGTGTTAAACAGACCCAGGTGATCTCTTCACTCTCCATGGTGTTAAACAGACCCAGGTGATCTCTTCACTCTCCATGGTGTTAAACAGACCCAGGTGATCTCTTCACTCTCCATGGTGTTAAACAGACCCAGGTGAGCTCTTCACTCTCCATGGTGTTAAACATGCCCAGGTGATCTCTTCACTCTCCATGGTGTTAAACAGACCCAGGTGATCTCTTCACTCTCCATGGTGTTAAACAGACCCAGGTGATCTCTTCACTCTCCATGGTGTTAAACAGACCCAGGTGATCTCTTCACTCTCCATGGTGTTAAACAGACCCAGGTGATCTCTTCACTCTCCATGGTGTTAAACAGACCCAGGTGATCTCTTCACTCTCCATGGTGTTAAACATGCCCAGGTGATCTCTTCACTCTCCATGGTGTTAAACAGACCCAGGTGATCTCTTCACTCTCCATGGTGTTAAACAGACCCAGGTGATCTCTTCACACTCCATGGTGTTAAACAGACCCAGGTGATCTCTTCACTCTCCATGGTGTTAAACAGACCCAGGTGATCTCTTCACACTCCATGGTGTTAAACAGACCCAGGTGATCTCTTCACTCTCCATGGTGTTAAACAGACCCAGGTGATCTCTTCACTCTCCATGGTGTTAAACAGACCCAGGTGATCTCTTCACTCTCCATGGTGTTAAACAGGCCCAGGTGATCTCTTCACTCTCCATGGTGTTAAACAGACCCAGGTGATCTCTTCACACTCCATGGTGTTAAACAGACCCAGGTGATCTCTTCACTCTCCATGGTGTTAAACAGACCCAGGTGATCTCTTCACTCTCCATGGTGTTAAACATGCCCAGGTGATCTCTTCACTCTCCATGGTGTTAAACAGACCCAGGTGATCTCTTCACTCTCCATGGTGTTAAACAGACCCAGGTGATCTCTTCACACTCCATGGTGTTAAACAGACCCAGGTGATCTCTTCACTCTCCATGGTGTTAAACAGACCCAGGTGATCTCTTCACTCTCCATGGTGTTAAACAGACCCAGGTGATCTCTTCACTCTCCATGGTGTTAAACAGACCCAGGTGATCTCTTCACTCTCCATGGTGTTAAACAGACCCAGGTGATCTCTTCACTCTCCATGGTGTTAAACAGACCCAGGTGATCTCTTCACTCTCCATGGTGTTAAACAGACCCAGGTGATCTCTTCACTCTCCATGGTGTTAAACAGACCCAGGTGATCTCTTCACTCTCCATGGTGTTAAACAGACCCAGGTGATCTCTTCACACTCCATGGTGTTAAACAGACCCAGGTGATCTCTTCACTCTCCATGGTGTTAAACAGACCCAGGTGATCTCTTCACTCTCCATGGTGTTAAACAGACCCAGGTGAGCTCTTCACTCTCCATGGTGTTAAACAGACCCAGGTGATCTCTTCACTCTCCATGGTGTTAAACAGACCCAGGTGATCTCTTCACTCTCCATGGTGTTAAACAGACCCAGGTGATCTCTTCACTCTCCATGGTGTTAAACAGACCCAGGTGATCTCTTCACACTCCATGGTGTTAAACAGACCCAGGTGATCTCTTCACTCTCCATGGTGTTAAACAGACCCAGGTGAGCTCTTCACTCTCCATGGTGTTAAACATGCCCAGGTGATCTCTTCACACTCCATGGTGTTAAACAGACCCAGGTGATCTCTTCACTCTCCATGGTGTTAAACAGACCCAGGTGAGCTCTTCACTCTCCATGGTGTTAAACATGCCCAGGTGATCTCTTCACTCTCCATGGTGTTAAACAGACCCAGGTGATCTCTTCACTCTCCATGGTGTTAAACAGACCCAGGTGATCTCTTCACACTTGGGCTGCTTTAAAAAAAAAAAAAAAAAACGGTGATCGGTCGGTAAAACAGTCGGGCAGATATTTCTCATAGGCGATCGGTGGCAAAAGACGTGATCGGATCACCCCTAATCGTGATAGTATCGTATCATGAGTTGCTCGGGGGCATGGTGGCTCAGTGGTAGAGCTGTCGCCTCGCAGTCAGAAGGTCCTGAGTTCGATTCTCGCCTGGGACACTGTGGGCGCTGTGGTTGTGTTCCCCCCCATATCTTCAGTGCCTACTGCCCAGGTGGGGTATCTCGTCGTAAGGGCCTTTCTGTCTGTGTGGAGTTTGCATGTTCTCCCCGTGCTCCCCCAGGGGGTTCCTCCGTATATAACCCCCCCACTAAAAACATGCAGAAGATCAGATCGTCATCGTCATCCGACCAGTGACGACAACATCCGAAGTTGGTCCCCGGGCGCTGTACGAGAAAGCGACCACTGCTCCTGGCCTGCCCCCCGGAGGAAAGGACAAAGCCTGGATGGGTTAAATGCAGAGGACAAATTTCACCAGCCACCGTCAGCATGTGTGTGTTTGTGGCCGTCCGTGCATGTGTTGATGTGTAATCGTGTGACAATAAAGACGGGCTGTCCGTCTGAAATCGTGAAATCGTGCTCTGCAATTCCCATCCTTGTGTGCTAGATGAACATATTTGTGAATGGTCTGGATGAGCTTCATCTGTCTCTCTCTCTCTCTTGTCTTCTCATCTCTGCAGCTGAGAGGACAAAGCCGCAGCAGGTCCGCAGTTCAGGACCGATCCGCCGGGCTTCCTCCCTGGGCACGATCACCGGGCCCTACCTCACCGGGCAGTGGCCTCGCGACCCCCATGTGCACGAGCCATCGTGTATGAAAGATAAAGCCACACAGGTAAGCATGTGTCATGTTGGACCCGGGAGTGGCCCGGGATTCTCAAAGCCTGTGTTGAGGGTCACACGAACAAAAATGCACTCAAAGTTAAATAAATCCAAAACCAACCAAGTTAACAGAAGTGGAGTATTGGCCAGAATGACATGAACATTTGGACACTTATTCAGCGGGTATCTTGTATATTGCGTTCAGGTGGACTGTAATTATTATTATTATTTTTTTGAATCTATAAAGTAACCGGTAGTAGGGGTGGGAATCACCAGATGCCCACGATACGATACTTGAGTCACGATACGATAGTATTGCGATATTGCAATATGCTAGTATTGCGATATATTGAATATTGCGATATTTCGATATATTGTCTAACTCCTTTTCCTACCTTTTCCTTGACCTCACCGGAAGTAAAACATGCAGTGTTTTTTTGTTTTGTTTTGTTTTGGCCCCACATGTAGGCTACATTATTAAGCTTCTCTGGACTCAATACGCCACTGCAGGCGCGGACTGCAACATCGGGCGCTTCGGGCAGATGCTCGGTGGCCTGGCATGGCATGGCCTGCAAAAAATAAATAATATATATATATATATATATATTTTTTTTTTAATATCGATACTTGGCGTCCAAATATCGATACAATATCGTCAGGCAAAATATTGCGATACTATGGTGTATCGATTTTTTCCCCAACCCCTAACCGGTAGGCGGAGAAATCAGCAGCCACCGGGGCTTGGGAAGACGTGTGGCTGTAAACAGTGTTAAATGTAGGGTGTGTTTGGCTGTATCTCTGCATGAACTCTCCTTTCTTAAAGTCTTAGCATGCTTTGTCAGTTAGTGATGCTTTGTGTGGTTCCTCTCCTCTCTTTATGCTCCTCTGATCCCCGCACAGACCGGTCCATACATCCTGTTTCCTCCAGCTTGTGTGACATTTACCACCTAAGCATCTGTGGATCTTCAGAAAACAGATGAGCTCTTGGCTCTAAGTTGACAGTGTATTATTATTAACCAGGCTCTCCACGTGACACAAACGTGGGATTGTGAGGATGTGCATGGTGCTGCTCCTGTTTGACAGATGATGACAACTCAGATGTCAGGTTATGGAATTACAGGGAATAGGCAGATTTAAAGAGATGGGTTTTGACTGCAGTTTTGGGGGATAAGTTATGGAGGGCTTTATATGATAATAAGATTTTGAAATGGATTATTATAGTAGTGATGCTCCCACTGTGGCCCCGCCCTGCTCCCGCTGTGGCCCCGCCCTGCTCCCGCTGTGGCCCCGCCCTGCTCCCGCTGTGGCTCCGCCCTGCTCCCACTGTGGCCCCGCCCTGCTCCCGCTGTGGCCCCGCCCTGCTCCCGCTGTGGCCCCGCCCTGCTCTCGCTGTGGCCCCGCCCTGCTCCCGCTGTGGCCCCGCCCTGCTCCCGCTGTGGCCCCGCCCTGCTCCCGCTGTGGCCCCGCCCTGCTCCCACTGTGGCCCCGCCCTGCTCCCGCTGTGGCCCCGCCCTGCTGCCGCTGTGGCCCCGCCCTGCTGCCGCTGTGGCCCCGCCCTGCTCCCGCTGTGGCCCCGCCCTGCTCCCGCTGTGGCCCCGCCCTGCTCTCGCTGTGGCCCCGCCCTGCTCTCGCTGTGGCCCCGCCCTGCTGCCGCTGTGGCTCCGCCCTGCTCTCGCTGTGGCCCCGCCCTGCTCCCGCTGTGGCCCCGCCCTGCTCCCGCTGTGCATCTGAGAGCCTCACTGCTCACTGACTCAGATTGCCCTTTTATTACCAGATAAATCAGTTCTTTTCAGACTCCTGGATGTTGTTTTAAGGCCTTGACATAATTACCACGTCAAACCCCTCGCCAAATGCACCGAGGGGTGCGCCGAAATGTGACTCGGCGCAGCTGACGCGAACAGCGCGAGTATAATATAATGTAGATAAGGAGATAACAGGAGAGAGTGAAAGTTATTACCAGGTATCTGCACTACATTCTCTCCTTGGACTAACTTCTAGTCATTGAAATCATAGTGTAATCACACGGTTGACTCATTTTGCTGGGGACTCCCCTGCGACCCCTCGTCAAGCTGATGTTCGAGTATAGAGGTGTAGCTGCCGCCGGCAAGGCTTCACGTTGAGGCTGACGCAGAAGTATATTTCATCCTTTATAGTCATGTTTTGTCTGTGACGTTCTTTTCAGACTCCTGGATGTTGGCTTGACGAGACAGGAGAGCAGAGGAGCACCCACCAGCGCTCTGCGTCCTGGGGCAGCGCCGATCAGCTCAAAGAGGTACAGGAGGCCAACAGGAATACAAACACACACATGCAGTTGTCATAGTAGACTGCATGCACTTGTTGAGTGATAACAAACAATAGGCTTAAAAAAGAGGCTAAATGCTAAATAATCTTATATATGTAGGCAAGTCTGACTGTGTCATCTAGGAGACTGGTCACATTTACAGGAAATATTATGGAAAAATAATATTTGTATGTTTTTTGTCTGTAGAAACTGAAGGGGATGGCTGTGTAAAACGAAATATGACTAAAGGTCACTATTCTTACATTTTACATTTGATCATGCCTAGTGGTCATGGGGGGGGATTACCATCCCTATTGTACATGTAGGGTCACTAGAGAGAAGAGAGAGCTAGGAGAAGGCAGAGGAGAAGAGATGGGTTTTGAGGCGGGATTGGAAGACAGTGAGGGAGTCTGATTCTCTAATGTCCGGGGGGAGAGAGTTCCAGGGCTTGGGAGCTGCCCTGGAGAAAGCTCTGTCGCCGAAACTGCGGAGGTTGGATTTGGGGGTGGAGAGAAGGCCAGCAGAGGTGGATCGGAGGGAACGGGAGGGTTGGTAGAGGGAGAGGATGTTGGTGAGATATAGGAGGCCAGTTGGTGGAGAGCTTTGTAAGTGATGACGAGTGTTGGTGTGGGTGAGGAGACGGGTGGCTGCGTTTTGGACCAGTGGGAGTCTATTGATGAGGGTGGAGTTGGTGCCTGCCGCTGGTATGGTCCTATCAGCCCCTCTCAGCCCCACCCTGCTGATACGCAGCACCGGCAGGGAGGCGGCAGATAACGCTATCTGCCTCTTAACGACCCACTTCCCCTCTGTGCTGTGGCCATAACCCACTGACTCCTCTACGCCTTCTGCAGCAGAGGGAACTGGGCCCTGGGTAATGTGTGTGTGCACAGTCAGTTCTGCAGCAGAGGGAACTGGGTAATAGGGGTGGGAATCACCAGATGCCCACGATACGATACTAAAACGATACTTGAGTCACGATACGATAGTATTGCGATATTGCGATATCGCCGATATTGCGATATATTGAATATTGCAATATTTCGATATAATGCGATTTCTTACTTTTTCAACTGCAAATGATGTCACCAAAGGAAAACTTTGTCAACATCTGGTTTATATAAGAACAATTTTTCAGTCTGTACATCTGACTTCAACCATTTTATTGCAGCAACATTGTCAAGTAGACAGACCAACAACTTTCATAAAGTCACGTCATAGTTGCATGCACCTGACAAACTGAACTGTTTGTTACAGTCTACTTACAGTCCACCTTAACTGGATGTGTGTGTGGACTACTGTACTTAGGTAGTTTTTGAACAATGCAACTTCACTTACACAAAACATTTTGTGCAGCCCATTCAGTAACTGGGGAATTTGTAAATTACTGTTATGACAAAACTGTTACTGTTAAAACAAAATGAAAATATGCTACCGTTTGTTTACTGCTGGCCTTGGAACTAAAGTTTATAGTAGCCCGGTGGCCTGGCATGGCCTGAAAAAAAATAATGTGTAATGGGTAATGTGTGCACAGTCCTGATGGCTGATAGCTGAGCCATTTAATTGTTAATTCCATCGCTCTGCTGGTTGCTCTCCTTTCTGCTAACTGTGGCTGTCTGTCTCGAGCCTGGATCACTTCCTGTGTGCTTCTAGAAAAGGTCCGTGTTGCAACTTGCTTCCACGCTACTTCATTCCGGATCGCTTTTATTTTTATGAAATTGAATTTCTCCTATGAAATTGTTAACACCAGCGATTGTTCGACCAACGTGAATCCCGTCGACCAAACAATCGACCAATCGACCTGGAGGGGGCACTGCAGGGGGGCAGCCCTACAGGTTTGCAGTGTGTAAAGCAGGGGTTCCCAAACTTTTCCGTCCAAGTACCAATTCATAGCTTTCAAGGGGCGTTACGTGCTGCCGGGAACGCCCACCTGGCGGTCAAAAAACAAACTTGTTCATTCACTGCCAGCTGCGTCGACTAGTTTCTCATGCTGTTTGTTCAGCCGTTTGTACACACGTCTTTGCAGCCAACATTTCATCAAAGGTAAGCTCAAGTAACGTTACAATAATGATTAAAATACCCCGTTAACGTTACTTGAGCTTACCTTTGATGAAATGTTGGCTGCAAAGACGTGTGTACTTTGATGGTAGCCATTTGCCCTCCCCAGCGACTGAACCACGTCTAATCGCACAAATCCACAACCTCCTCCTGTCTGAGTTTTCTTTCTCCGACGGCATTCTGTAAAAGCACAAGCCAGGCGTGTCTCCTCGTCGGTTAGTGCAACCGATAGCACAACAGGTATCCGGCATTTTGGCTGAACAAACAGCGTGAGAAACTAGTGACTCGGCGGCAGTGGAATGAACAAGTTTTTTGACCGCCAGGTGGGCGTTCCCGGCAGCACGTAACGCCCCTTGAAAGCTATGAATACATACCAAACCAAATTTCCCAGGGAGCACTTCCACTGCGTATACCAACCCCCCCACCCAATTTGCTGATTTAACCATGCAATAGCAGCAGAAAGGCTAAATAATATAAAGCTACTAGCGGGTTCAAAATGGACACACACACAAACACCCGCCAACATTAGGCTGTGACACCTTTGAAAATGTTATTTTTTCCTTGCCTAACTTTGGAGTGTTATTTATCTACCTTCCTGACAAACTAGCATGACATGTTTGGTACAAATCGATTCCTTAGGTCTTCTAGTTTCATTATGATACCAGAAACTTCACTCTGGCTTTAAAACTGAGCCTGCTGCAGCCTCTGAAAGTAAATGTTCAAAATTGTGATGTTTCCCAAATATCGCGATATTTCAGAAAATCTGGCAAATCTGGCAACTGCTCAGGGTTAATCTGCATGTAGAAACTGTTGTCTGTAAAAGAATAAAAAATAAAAGTAAAAAATATATATATTTTTTTGTTTTTTCCCCAATTCTCTGGCGGACCACCAGGCAGAGCCCCGCGGACCACCACAGTTTGGGAACCAATGGTGTAAAGAAAAGGGATCACATGAGCTGTTTGACACAGAGCTCTTTGAGAAGGTCCAGGTTGGACCATGTGTTTGTGTTGTAAAGGCCTGGGGAGAACAGGGCCAGCTTAGCTTGGGTGATGCACAGTGAAGGAACATGTACAGACATGTTCTGGGCTAGTGCTGTACTAGGGCTGCCCGCTCTCACTCACACTCACTCACACTCCAACTCTGGTAATGTTAGACAGGCTGTTATAAGATGTTACTGGAATAAATCTCAAAAGCTGTCTAGCTGTTCTTTATACTTTCTACCAACTAATTAACCACGTGTGCTAACATTACATAACCATCGCACAGGCTTTCTCTGAACTGAGCAGGTGGCCAGGTGTTGCATGTCACGCTGATCAGTCTGTCCATTCTGGTAATGTTACAACGCGGCAAATAGCTTTTATTTATAATGATCAGCTATCGGGTATAGTGCGCTCAGTAGTCAGTACACTGCACAAAATAAGAAAAAAAATTACACTTAAAAAAATGAAAACAAAAAAGTACACTGCAAAAAAAATTATATTTATATTTTTTAGACCCCGTTTCGACCAATCGATTGCTCGGAGCTGTGGTCGATTTCTGGTCGGCCAGGATAATCTTTGGTCGAGGGCGGCCCTATGCTGTACAATGATCTCTATCTGTCCTACCAAGACACATCCAGACTAAACACACAGGCATTTGACAGCAATATCATTATAGAAATGAACAGATATAACCGAAACTAGATTAAGTAGTGGAGGTTAATCACTTCATATTGTCTAACTTCATATTGTGCCTCCTTTCAATGGTTTTCACAGGGACTTGTGCAAATAAACATCAAGATATAATCTGGATCTTGTATGAGTGTGCAAACCTCGTTTTCACATTTGAATAGATCCTGTGTGCTGATTATGTGATAAGAATGGAGACATTTTTATGCAATTCCTTTCCATTGAATGAAGCATAGAGCCAGTGCACCATCAGTGACCTGCTATTTATTAAGACACACTATACTACAGGAACTCTGAGTCTACAATGCTGCATGTGGTGCTTTCATCATTTCTGCCACCATCAGTGGAAACAGTGCCATCTGGTGGCTTTATACTGGAGTAACAGGATGCACAAACTAATGAGGCTCATCCTTTTAACCACAGTCCAATAACTCTCTCAATAACTGTCAAACTATTCATCATTCATCTAGTTTGACAGTTATTGAGAGTTGATTTGAATTAATGAGTTATTAATTTGAGTTAGTGTGGACCAGTGATGTCACTGGTCCACACTTTAACACTCAATAACTGTCAAATTAAATGACAGACTTCAAAACCGTTTACAGTTTTCTGATATACTACTGATGTTCTAATGATACAAAGCTGGTTGAAAATGGGCGGAGTGTTCCTTTAATGACCTGTTAATGTTATGGTTGGATGGAGGCTTTTGGGGCACAGTACAAGTAAATCTAGTTATGTTGTAGCCCAATGTTTACACACACACACACACACACACACACACACACACACACACACACACACACCCACACACACACACACACACACACACACACACACACCACTAATAATCAATTCCTTCTCCTCCCTTAGTCTGCCTCCCACTTATAAGAACATACAAATTTTGTATCTTTTTATAATAATTGTACCTTTTTGTAAAAAATAATAATAATAAGTCAATTGATAGTAATTTAATTGACTCATAATTTCCCCCGCCTCACCACTCTCCTCCTCTTGTTCTCCAGCAGATCGCTAAGCTCCGACAGCAGCTCCAGCGCAGCAAACAAGGCGGCCGCCACAGCAAAGACAAGGAGCGCCTCTCCCCCCTTCAGCCGCCCGCCATCACCAACACCCCCGCAGCCGCAGCCGCAGCCAGCCACGCTCAGGTGAGCATCACCAACACCCCCGCAGCCGCAGCCAGCCACGCTCAGGTGGGCCTCAGCCACGCTCAGGTGGGCCTCAGCCACGCTCAGGTGGGCCGCAGCAAGGACCCCTCAACTACAATTGAAAAAAATATATAAAAAAAAAAGGACCCCTCAACTGACACATTAGATAAGATTATGCCCCAGGGTCCCCCATCTGATCAAACTTTTAGATGTTTTATTACAGAAAGTGTATGAAACCCACAACCAACATAATCATACATTTTGTCATTGTGTTACTTATGGATGGAAATATAGTGAAAATAAATGATCCCCCTTTTTGCTGAAGACCCCCTGGAACCCCCTCAAGGACCCCACATTGAGAACCACTGCTAACTACAATAAAGAGAGTCGTGGAATTCTGGACAAAACCATATCTGACAATAAATATATTCTCAGCTTTGGGTCCAAGAGACACAATCTCAGTAGTGGATTGTCCAGATGGGCGTCCAGCCATCCATAGCTCTAATGTGGACTAAATGAGGCCTCCTTTGAATGAAAAAGGTTGAGAATTAGGGATGCACCGATTGCGATTTTGTTGGCCGATTCCGATTTCCGATTTTTGAATAGTCTGACTTGCCGATACCGATTTTTGCCGATTCCGATTTTCTTTCTAAGAACAATAATTGACGGGTTATTTTTTGACGTTTTTTTTTTTTTTTTACTTTGCTTTAATAGAAAATTAACATTCATGTCACATTTCTTATCATTTGCATGAGGTAGGACGATCTCACTCAAAAACATCTCAAAATAAAAGTGTTCCAGGTTAATGGACAGAGCTGTTCTTTTTTGTGTAAATACAATGAATATAAAACAATTAATTCCAGTATATCCCACAGCTAACATGCATTTACTTTTCCAAAAGAAAAAACGTGCAACAGAACAGGGGCTTCAGATGAAAAGTAGCCTATGGCTAAATCTGTTACAAAGCATATCTTCCCCTATGGGATTTAATGTTTTTTTTGTATATGTCCCTGCCAAATAAACTAATAAAATAAAATAAATAAACGTCAAAATGTTATCCATGGACAAGGAGTTTATAGCCTATGTGGAGCCCAGAGACCTTCGAAGCCATGCCCACTCTACAGTTGTGGATTTGGCTGTTATTGAGTAGCCTAGATGAGGAAATGAGTTTGAGTTGACTCAGTTTGAATATCGTAGTTTACACACAGTCCGTTTTTTTTAATCCGCCATTCGAAAAAAAACCATCTCGCACAGTAAACCTTGCACACTGGTCCGATGCGTTTTATTATTATGTTCGTCATTCTATTCACAATACGAAACAAAAGTCCTCTCCTGTATCCACGTTACAACGTGACTGGCAGATAGCAGCAGCAGCAGCAGGCAGCGGTGATGTGGAGTGCAGCTGGTCGCGGAAGAGGGGTGAGGTGAAGCGAGCCGCTCAGACTGCAGTGGACTCCAAACAACCTACCCGGCCCCTCCAGTCCACGACTCCACACTGACGAAGACATGCTGTGGCATGTGTGTAGTGGCAGCTTTCGTTTTGGCAGCAACTCATCCGTCTCGGTCTCACTGCTTTTGGGTGCGCGCACGTCACTTGAAAATCGGCTCACAGAATCGGCATTTTAGAGTGACCGGCGCAGATCACCGGTCGAGGCCGATCACGTGGAAATCGGCCATTTCCGGTCACGTGCCGATCGATCGGTGCATCCCTATTGAGAATCAGCGCTCTAGCGAGTAGAGTTCCTTTAACGGAGATGTGAAATCTCAAAAGTCTTGTTCATGTAATTGTGGCGGGGCGTTCAGAGGACAGTTTTCACAGCGTTCAGAGAACACTTCACGTCAAAATAAACGTCTTAACGTGTCAGCGTGGCCCTGCTCTCTGCTGCTCATTAAACAAATGGCAGCTGCTGAGTGGTGATTAGCCATAAGAGCTGGGTTTTTTTTTACTTGAATTAATGCGACGCTGACTCGCATGTATGGCGTCATGTTGCAGACGCAAGCCATATTGTGATATACTGTATATTGATATTGAAAAAAAGTCCTGGCTTCACTGTGTATATAATTTTAATAGCAGGTGTAAATCTAATCTAAATGAGCCATGTTACATCGAGACACAGGAATGGGGGCTCCACACATTTCCTAACCTGAATGCCCTCTGCATCTGGATTGCAGCAGTTTTCCATGTCGAAGTCGGCCCAGATGATCACAGTGCCAAAGCCCTCCATCTCCAGGGTGCCGAGCAGCATGGAGGGCATCAACCACGAGCTGGAGAAGGTCTTCATCAAAGACAACGGCGACAAGGACGAGCTTAAGGTGGCTTTATCTACTGTTTGAATTCAGGCTCTATCCACACGAACACGGTGTCCTTTAAACTGCATTAGCTTCTGCTAGCGTTACGCCTTGCGTCCACACTACCCTGGCGTTTCTGACCCCCCCGAAACCGGATAAGAACTGATAACACTGCTGACCCCGGGTCAGTTGCGTGGACGGGCGGAAACAGAGGGCTTTGGAAAAGGATCAAGTTTACGTGGTCGGAAAGAAGTTTAAAATACACGCACACAAAAAAGGGCAACCATCTATTGTTCGAATAGAAACGGAGTACAATTACAAACACAATAATAAACCATTAATCTACCCAATAACTTAACAGCAGTCAACATCAACACAACCGTATCATACCTAGCAGTTAGCTCGTGTTTCTGTAGTGGTTACAAAACGTCAAAAAATCGATACATATTAGCAGTCTGAATGAAACTGAAGCTCCCTGCGCTGCGCTGCACTGTCCACGCCACACTTCCTTTAAGCCATTGATACCTGATGCAGCGTTTGTGTGTGTATCCCTCATTTGTGCAAATGCTGCATCAGGTATCAAATGATGGTGTCAAAACACACAACTGTAGAAATAGAAGATGAAAGTTGTCATATTGTCGATGCGTCTGCGACCTCGAGGGAAAACCAACAACGGTAGAAATGAGTAATGAGGAGGAGGAGGGGAAGGAGGAGGAGGCACGGTAAGCTCTGTTTCTACTCAATATCCTTCATAAAGACAAGAAAGATAAGAAAAGACTGACTTAAGACGCTCAGACTAAGTTTCAGCCATTTAGCTTAGCAACCAACAGAGTGGTCGGACAAACTGCTTCATGACCAGTGTACATGAATGGTCATGTGATATGCGTTTTCCAGGCGCGTTAGTATGAACATAGATTTTTTTTGCTGGAATGCAGCTGAAATGCTTGTGTGGGCAGAGATCGCTTTCCTTAAAACGCTGGTTAAGAATGAAACCGTGTAATGTGGATGTAGCCTCACACTCACTCACTCACTCACTCACTCACTCTTATATCACTAGTATATATCACTCACTCACTCTTATATCACTAGTTTATAAAACGGCTCTCTCAAATCAAGCAATCTGATTGGTTCACAGCCATTGTATAAATCCAGTAACCCACTCCAATAACCCATGGCCATGGGTTATTGAGTTGCCATGGCAACTCTCTTACTAAAAGGCTTTGGTTACCTCAAATGACAATGTAGAAAAAACAAATGGCGGAGACAGCTGTCAGATCCTTGTGAATCGATCTTCGCTTATAACTTTACTAATACTTCGCAGAAAATTATGTTTTGTACAAGAATAGACGCGGGCTAATGTCTTCTTTGCAAAAAAAAGGCTGTTAACCCCGCATTTAACCCCGTAACGTTAGTTGGTGTCGGGCTTTGCAGAAAGCTCTCAGCTTCTCGGCAAGCGCTGAGAATGCAGCGCTGCGCTCGAGCTGCGTGTCGGGCTTTCCAGAAAGCTCTCAGCTTCTCAGCAAGCGCCAGGATTGGCCAATGTCAACTTCAGTCTCCAGAACGATCCAATCAAATCACCCGCACGTTCTTGCGGTCCCGCCTTACAGTAGTGTTTCAACTGACTCTATCAGAATGCCATGCCAGTCGGACTTATAGTATTATTATTATTATTATATTATCATACTTGGAAACCGTTTTATAAAAGCAATATAGCACTCGAGCTGCGTGGTGTTGTGGCATATATCCCGCTGATCAGTTGTTATCCCACTCGGCCGCACAGCTGATCAGCGGGATATATTTGCCACAACACACTAGCTCTCATGCTATATTGCTTAAATATATCACTCACTCACTCATTCACTCTTATTTTTGGATTGAACCTGCTGATAACTGGTGTTTTGTGCCGATATTCACTGTATTTAAATGTAACTATTCACGAGCCCTTGTGTCAGCTGTGGTTTGTGTCAGCTGTGGTTTTCATGACTTCCTGACTCCACAGGCGCTGGAGGTTCCTGATGGGCGGCGGGCTCCCTTCCCCCCACAGCAGCGCAGCAGTAGCACCCGCAGCGTGGACACGCAGACCCCCTCTGCCCCCGGCCGCTCCAGCAGCTGCTCCAGCCTGTCGCCCGCCTGCCCCCCGGACTCCCACGACGGCAGCCCCTACTCCACAGACGAGCTGCTGTATGACCGTGATAAAGGTGCAACCCAGGGCCTTCAACCTGCATTCTTTACAATGGCCAGCAGACTCCATGCGCTGCAGAAAGGCTTCTAAGGCTGTACCTGACTCAGAAGTCTGTCTGTCCAATCCGATTTGGCTGTTCAATAAAAGGAATATTCGACTATTGCCAAAATCCATTGAATTGGCATTGAATTGTTTGTGGGACTTGGTTTTACGTTATTAATATACTGATACTTATACCAAAATAAGCTATATATCACAATCTATTGGGAGAAACTAAGCAATTCTTTGCAAAATCAGACATTCAGCACCCCCATGTAGCTGAAATGGAATGATCCTTGTTTCATAACCCCATTTTGCGGTTATTCGACTGTGAGATTGCTTAATTGTCTAATCAGGCTCCTACGAAGGAATTGTCGACTACTTGGTCACCTCTATTTTTTTTTCATTTAAATAGAAAAAAGGACGAATCGATGAATTGAGAAAATAATTGACAGATTAATCGTTACTTAAAATAATGGTTAGTTGCAGGCTTGCCTCCCAGACCTGTCACGTTGTTAGGCTGACTCCAAACCCTCTTGTGTTCACAGACAGTGGAAGCAGCTCACCGCTGCCCAAGTTCGCCTCCTCGCCCAAACCCAACAACAGCTACATGTTCAAGAGGGAGCCCCCAGAGGGCTGCGAGAAGATTAAAGCCTTCGAGGAGATGAGGTACGTAAATGCCACTGCACAGGGAGGGAGGTGTGAAGAGCCTTCATCCTTGGGGTGTCCGGGTAGTACAGCAACACATTCCCTGCATACTGTACCAACACGAAGGGTCACAGGTTTGAGCCCCCATGTTGGCTCTGGCTTGGTCGGGCGTCCATAAAGTCACATTTGGGGATGTCTGCGGGTAGCGAGCCTGATGAAGGCTGTGTGTCCTGGTCGTTGCCAAGGACTCCACATAGAAGGATGAGACTCCACAGCGTTCACATTTTGCATTCGAACGCTGTGGAGTGTTGTCTTATCCTTCTATGTAGACCGGCACCTGTTCGGGGTGGGCGGGATAGCGTGATCCTCCCACATGCTACGTCCTGCCGGTGAAACTCCTCGCTGTCAGGTGAAAAGAAGCAGCTGGTGACTGCACATGTATTGGAGGAAGCACGTGCTAGTCTACATCTCTCCCCAGATCGGCAGAGGGGGCGGAGCAATGAACGGGACAACGGGGAATTAGCCAAGTACAATTGGGGAGAAAATGGGAGAAAAACTTGATCCAAAAAAGGAGCATTTATCCACATTTACATCCAGGCAGTCTGCACATTTACATAGTCTCTCTTTGTTTTGCAGCTCCAGGCAGTCTGCACATTTACATAGTCTCTCTTTGTTTTGCAGCTCCAGGCAGTCTGCACATTTACATAGTCTATCTTTGTTTTGCAGCTCCAGGCAGTCTGCACATTTACATAGTCTCTCTTTGTTTTGCAGCTCCAGGCAGTCTGCACATTTACATAGTCTATCTTTGTTTTGCAGCTCCAGGCAGTCTGCATCGGCGTCTGTCCACCTGTTCTCCTGCCCCGACAAAAACAAGGTCAACTTCATCCCGACGGGCTCTGCGTTCTGCCCCGTCAAACTCCCCGGCGCCCTGCACCTCACCCCGGCTCCGGAGGACCACCAGGGAGCCGCCTCGCCCTACTATGTCCCCACTCAGGTCTCCACCAGCACCAGCACAGACGAGCCACCGGAGGGCCACACCTCAGAGACAGACAGCTTGGCCATCAGCTAGACCAGAGCAGAGCTGGCCTCTGCCCCGGGATTCACGCTAGCAACCCACCCACCATCCCCACCGTCTGACCCACCCGCACCTCCCTCTGTGCCGGGGGAGAACTCCCTCTCTGTGTGCTGAACCCCCCCCCCCCCCCCCTTGTCTCTCTGCATGACGTAGCAAAAATGTCCTGAAGAAGCACCACCACAAAGACACCTTCATGTTCTGTCCTGCATATTGTCTCAATGTTCTAGGCAGGGATGGACCCCATGGTCCAGAGCTTATGATAGAGTGCCAATGTAACGTCCTCTTCATGGTTCTGTCATTTAATCTGCCATACAGCCGAGCTGCGGGTGAGGCCGAGCTGCGGGCGAGGCCGAGCCGCGGGCCAGGTGCGTATGCGAGCTGCAGGGCGTGCATAGTTTGACAAAATGTCTCTGAGAAAATGAACGGCGGATCAAATCCCTTGGTCTGTATGGTTAGTTACTGTATGTATGTATGTATGTATGGATCAAATCCCTTGGTCTGTATGCAGAACCCGGAAGAGGGCGTGACTTTGTCACTCTGTGCTGGTATCTGAGGGAAGAATGGAATACTATGGATGGGGGGGAGGGGCATGCATTTTAAACTGGTAGTATGTTTATGATGAAATGATGTGTTGTGTTCTGTTTCAACATTCACAGTATGAATAAGCTCTCTATACATATATACACATATATCTCTATGGAAAGAAAGAACAATGCTTGTTGGAAGAAAAAAAAATCCCAAACTGTGTATTGCAGGAAAAACAGCTGTACTATTCAGGATTCTGTTTACACTATCCAGGTCACATGTCCAACCCTCTGAAACATTATTTGGGCAAAGGAAAAGACAAAATGGCCACAATTGGTTGCACATGGTCTGCATCTGGCCACGCTTCAGGTATCTCACTCGGAGTCTTTACTCAGGTCATTTGGAATGTATGTCCATACAAACATCTGCAGCTCCACAAAGCAGAACAATAAGTTTCACTTAGCAATCATTCATTTCCTCCCATCGTTTTCTCATCTGTGACCTCCCGAAACATTCCTTGTTGTCGCCGAATTCAGTCTGACTTGTGCTTGCTAGATGCAGAGGGGTACTTGACTGTGTGGGCATCCCCTGGTTGCCTTTTTGACTGGCGGTGAGGTACGCTATGGACCAGACACACTGTGACTGACCGATAGCATTTGTGGCTGTGTGTGTACTGATAGAAGAAGCATGCTGGAGAGAGACTTGTCTGACACGGTTGTCTGTCTGTCTATTTAATTTAAGCCTAATGACAATGTGTGGTTGGGTGGAGTAGACGAGTCCCGGTACCATCACATCACGATACAGCCACACTGAGAAGCGTTTGGTTCTGTTAAGGACCTTAAGGTGCAGATTGGAGTTTTACTGATGCAAACGTTTTCTTCGAGGCCGAGTTGCACTGGAGGCAGAAGAAATAATGTCATTGGTTGAGTCAGACCTCAATGGGAGCCAAAGAGTCCGTTTTTTTGTTGTGCTACTTTGGTAACTGCAAACGAATGACAAAGAGGAACTGTTATTTTCGCGGGGAAATAACATTAGACTTAAGCCCAGAGAAAAAGGCAAGGGAAGATGCTATTATTATAACGCCTAGCACAAAACTACTAAACAGAAAATATCAATATAGCCATACTAAGCTATCTATGTTAGCCTAGCTGACCTTCCAAGTTCAAACTAGCCATACTACAGCCTACAGCTATCAAGACAAGCTATTAACTAGCCTGCTGAGCTTCCTTCCATCATAAATACATGATGACCATGAATGAATGTGGAAAGAACATAAGTCATCTTATTTAGACTTCAATTCATATTTTGACCAGAGTTGCCTCTTCCAAGTTTGCCAGTTAGCTAACTTGTGTTCCAGAAGCTCCCCCATTGAGATGTAATTGAACCAGTGAGATTATTTATGCATTTTATTTTTTTACTAAAACTGTAATCTGCCTTTTGATGTCCAAACTAAGACTGACTGCTCCCATAATGCAGATAAACAAGAAGTCATTCCATTGAATGCATTCCATGAGATTTCAGCATCTCTGACATAGACTCATTGGTTAATTCCAAAAATATCACAGCCTTTTGACTGGTTGCTTTAAAAGACTAGCTACCAGGAGATCACACGCGCCTGGCATGTGTAAAAACATCGCCCTCTATAGGCTACTCTATATATAGGCTACCCAACACTGTTAAACATGACCATGCCGAGTGTAAATTATCCACAATTTTCTTTTCCAAGTCAAGAGAGAAACATAATCACAAACATGTATTTTGATATCTTGTGTGCTCGTGGAATCCCTGCATTCATATTTTGTATATATGTGGCTGTAAAACGAGGCTCAATGCAATGTTGTGGTTTCTTATGACATTTCAGCACCTTAATGAAGAGATATAGCTTATCCAGTGTCCTCCGTACATACGGCATTGGTAAACTAGATGTGTGCAATAATAGGGAGAAAAGGTGTTGTCCGTTGTTCTTATCTCATCTCTTGTATTCCTTTGGTTTTGAGTATGGGTAGTTGTGGGGCATTTTAGCAATTTTTCTAACCATCTGAAGAAGAAAAAAATACTTTTACATTTTTCCGCCCAGGCCCTCGGGGTACCCCAACTTTGATTGGCTCCCCAGAATTTCCCCAGTGGATTTGGGTTGGAATAAATTGAGAGGTGTTAGTAGACACCTATGTGAACACATTGGTGAAGAAAGCTATTGGTAAGAAATGTTTCCACAGATGGTTAGAAAACTTTCTAAAATGCCCGAAACAAGGGGCTGGAGCATGTGGTTTATTGCTAAAGCCATCAATGGATAGAAAACCAGCACTAGAGTGACCAGAGCACATCAACTTACTACATGATGCCTCCTGTAACCTGCAGTGTCAACCCTCATGCACAATGCAATAAAACTATTGGTTGTTTTGTCCACTTTTTAGTACTCTTGAGTATGTATAGATGAAAAGGGTGTGAGAGTTCATGATTTGTGAGTGCTTGACTTACGAATTTGCGTGCTTTTGCTTTTCGAAATTGCGAATTTTTGACTCCCAGGGGAAGCGGAACAATCATCACAAATATACATGTAGCCTATCCTAAAACTAGAAGTGCACTCCGCCAAAGGCCAGTAGTCCAGTCTGCGATGATGTGCAAATTATGATATGATAGGCATTTTTGGGGGATTGGGTGGCGAGCACCCCCTTGCTGTCAATATACTTAGGAAAGCCACACAACCCCTGAATGCATTACATTACATTACGTCATTTGGCAGACGCTTTTATCCAAAGCGACTTACAATAACACATTTTTGTCAGCAATAGAGCAATCAACTGGAGCACAGTCTATGACAACTACAACCTCTGAAGGAACAGTGGTACAAGTTTAGTTTAGGTTAGTTTTTTTTTTTTTTTTAGAAAGATAGAGAAAGAAGTTAGATCAAGAGGGACCCAGATGGAGCCTGAAAAGGAGAATGCCCCACGTCTAGTTTGTGGTTGTAAAGTTTTGTGAAATTGTAATTATCTTAAAGGTCATTTTATACAGTGAGGTCAAGTTACAAAAAAATTGTCTCACTACAATGAAATGGATGCTATGGGGACTAACGGGACTAACCACATCACACATGAATACACAAGAGTCAGCTTTTCAGTCATACCCAATTTAGGCTATTTAGGCCAAAGACTGTTTAGTGACCCCATATGCAGAAATATTCAAATAAAATAACATTTAAATAGACCTACTCCATGGTTGTTGCCAAAAAGTGCATGGAATGGGGAGACTCATGACTACCCATAGAACCCATTCTCATTCTTGAGGTCAGAGGTCAAGGGACCCCTTTGAAAATGGCCTTGCCAGTTTTTCCCTTGTCAGATTTTTTGGCTCAATCTGAAGCCCCTCCCCGACAAGCTATGACATGATGGTACTAATGGATGCCTTAGGACCTAAGGCTTAGGTCTATATGATCTAAACTATAGCTTTACAAATGAAACCCCTACATCCTCTGGAGAGGGGGGGGGTGTGCTGGGCACAAGAGTGTGTAGGCCTACATTTATTATGTAAGGCTGAATAAACCATAATCCAAGAAACTGAAAAAATCACTATGCTGTAACTTCAGTGAGAGAGACAGCCAGCGGATCACCTGAATCTGCTGCAGCTGTCAGCTGAGGTTGCTATGGTAATTAATTGGAAGAAGCATGCCCCTCCCTCTCTCTCTCTGTCCACGCGTGCAGTCCTTACTCTCCTCAACCCTATGCCCATGGTTTACCCTGCATTTTACACAAAATTGCTGTTGCGAAAAAGGTCAAAGCGCAGGCACGTAGGCTACGTTCACGTGAAAATGCATTTAACTGACTTCCGGTGTAGATTGGATTTCATATGATTGAGCAGCTGTGAGCTGGCACCCACGCGGAGTGTGCACAGAGGATGGCGAGGCGTGCAGACATGTGTTGGGCCGTGCTGGCCTGGGTCTGTTTCGGGTTAAAGCTGACCAGAGGAGCCGCCTTTATGTCTATGAGAGGAGCCGTCACGCAGCGTCTGGACTGTGACCATGCGGACAGCCTGCCGCCTGTCTGGAAGCTGCTGCAAGGTAGGCTACCATGATATGTGATCAGTGCTTTGAATATACTGACTGACTTTGACATGCTCATTAATTTAGGGCAGCCTGCAACTAACATTGTTTTCATTATGTTATTAATGTGTTGATTGTTTTCTCGGTTAGTTGTTTTGTCTATAAAATGGCGCAAAAAAATAATAATCGCTCAGTGGTTCAAAAAGCCCAAGATGACGTCTTCAAATGTCTTTTGTAGGCTACACAACCTAGCCTCACACAACCTAGCCTCACACAACCTAGCCTCACACAACCTAGCCTCACACAACCTAGCCTCACACAACCCAAATATATTGTATTGCCTAGCCCTGATCTCCATGTGGACGTATGGTAACTAAATGATTGATCTTCTCTCTGGTCAGGTCCTCAGACGTCTGACATGGGCACGCAGTCTCACCTCCACCAGCCGTTGTATCAGTGCAGCAGTGAAGCTGTGATCTTCAGGTTCTCAATGAAACAACAAGCTGTCGAATACTTATTGAAAGGTAAGACTATCACTACATAGCCTACAGCCACAACCAGGGCCGTAACCAGGGTTCCGAAATAGGGGAGGTCCAGCAAGGGGAGGCGGATTTGGCGGCGCCCGTCAAAAAATTTTGAGTTCCCCCCCCCCCATTTTTAGCCATATTTAGAGTAATATATCATTTTAAATCAACATTAGGATTATACTGTTGTGATGTCATTATTCAGTATATTCTCTTTCATGTCACCACCTGCTCAGCTCTCCTGTCAACATAATTGTAACTAACAAACACAAACTGTTTTAGCCAAATTCATATCAAAATGACACCTACAAACACAGGTACACAACCCAAGCCGTACACAACACACAAAGTCATCATCGATAATAAAAAAAACATACAGAGGGACATTTATTTATTCCTGATAGGAACGATTGAAAAATAAAATATATTATGTTGTTTTTAACTTTACACCACCTCTTTTTGTTACTTATTGGGTCATGAAACTGAAACCATGCATATAGCCACCTGCATACCTGACTTCGGGAGCTTGGCAATTGGCATCATGCATGATTACAATGAGATGCACCCACTTTAAACCTGAATAAAGTAATAAAACCACTAGTAAACCAGTAGGCGGCGCCTGGCCTGCTGTTCAGTGAGTGGCCTGGCCTGGCCTGCAAAAAAAAAAAAATTTTTTTTTTTTTTTTGCAGGCTGAAATATTAGGGGAGGTCCGGACCTCCCCGTCCTCATAGCTAGTTACGGCCATGGCCACAACATACCGCAGGGATGACATATTTTTGTAGGCCAAACCAGAAGTCATGGCAAGTTGAAGTCAATAAGTTTTTTTTTTTTTTTTTTTTTTAATGGGGATTTGGGTCAAATCTAACAGAAGTTTATGAAATGCGAAGTTCGTGTTCAGCAAGATTATCTTAACAAATGAGGACCACTTTTATGATTTGCGTTTTCTGAAAATTGCGATTAAAAAATAAATAAAAAAAAATCACCTTTTAAGCTTAATTGACAGCCCCTCCTCCCAGCAACAGTGTCTCTCCTTGGCTTCACTCCAAGCCGTCGTTGGAGGAGCAACGGTTGTTTTCCTCTTGAGTTCAAATCACTGTAAAAACATCTCGCCAAGGTCAAACGTACCTAGAGAAAAATATTCTGAGGTTGTAGAAATTAAATTACCCTTAGTGTTCAATCATGTAGTCAGTCCTACAATAACTTGTGTAGATAGTAAGATGTTGGGGTTTAAGCACAGGGCCAAATACATTTGTATTGGGTCATGCAGATATTTTATGGATTATTCCAAGTAGACTGATTTTTTTTGTTTTGTTTGGTAGATGGGCTGCATCATCTCAGGACGCTGAATAAGATGTGCCTCCATCTCTGGAAAGAAGAGCATTGGTTGTTTTTGAGGTTCACCTTCAACAACGGCTGCGATCTGGCCCACTGGGTAACAATACCTTTCCTGCTTCATGAATCAAGTTCAAATTAGGTCACTTCTATTTAAAGCCCCCATTTTATGCTGTTTTGTAGGTGTTTAAAACAAGGTTTTGAATTCTGTGGCAAAAAACAACTCTAATCCAGTCTGTGGGACGTATCTGCTTTGTCTCCCCTCATTTGACTGTTTTGAGTCGGCGGGTTGGGATGGATCCATCATGCAGTTTATTGTTTCCTGTACATTTTTCCATTCTATGTAGCTATGCTACAGACATGCTACAGACAGCTATGCTACAGACAGCTATGCTACAGACAGCTATGCTACACACATGCTACAGGCAGCTATGCTACAGACAGCTATGCTACAAACGGCTATGCTACAGGCAGCTATGCGACAGGCAGCTATGCGACAGGCAGCTATGCTGCAGGCAGCTATGCTACAGACATGCTACAGGCAGCTATGCTACAGACATGCTACAGACAGCTATGCTACAGGCAGCTATGCTACACACATGCTACAGACAGCTATGCTACAGACATGCTACAGACAGCTATGCTACAGGCAGCTATGCTACAGGCAGCTATGCTACAGACATGCTACAGGCAGCTATGCTACAGACTTGCTACAGGCAGCTATGCTACACGCATGTTACAGACAGCTATGCTTCAGGTAGCTATGCTACAGACGGCTATGCTACACACATGCTACAGACAGCTATGCTACAGACATGCTACAGGTAGCTATGCCACAGACAGCTTTTCACACATAAAGATTTATTTTTTGCCCACGGCCCTCCATCCAGATTAATGTTGGGACCTTCATAGGAAAGGATTTGGGCACCTCTGGTACAGACAAAGGTTTGGTCTTCAACTTTCAGTTGGTGGGTAAATGTGTTACTTTGTGATGTCACAAACTCGGTGACATGCTTTGAAAATACACCATTTTACTGACTGCTAGAATGTAATATGAGACTACATGTTTGATAGATCGAGTCAATTTCACGTGTTAGAGTAAATCCTTAATGAGCACTTGCTCATCGATCTTTGATTAATTGTTTGCATTCCTAGTAGGCTAATGTCTGCTTTCTGCTACAGGGTGTTGGAGAGTTTGGATCAGAGGTTTCGGTGACGCTGCAGTACTATGACAGTCTGCTGCAGCAGGACCTGACGGGGACAGCCAGGTGTGCAGCCTCTGGACAGACACCTCAGCCGCGTGTCACCTGTGGACGACAGACTGTCACTGTTCACCTGCCACCTGGAAGTCGCAACGTCAAAGTGTTTGGTACGTATGGATCAACGGCATAATGCCACCCATAGTGCAGCTCATCAGCAGCTTCAAGACCAGAATGTATTCAGGACTTTGTGACTGTATTGGTTTTTATGCCTCTGCCGGTGATCGCTGTGGCCGGAGGCATTCTGGTTTCGGCTTGTCCGTCCTCGTTATCACCTTGAGGGAATTTCTTCAAATCTGGCTCCAACGTCCTCTTGGACTCAAGGATGAACTGATGATTTTGGTGGTCAATGTTCAAGGTCACTGTGACCTCACAACCGCCTGTTCCATGCTCGTTAACGTGCGTTAAGCTGTCACCCAATGGTTTCATAGCTTCTTAATGATAAATGACTTCATAGACCACTTTTACTCACTTCAACTGATTGTAAGACTAGCCAGGGATACAGTTGATGCTCTATTGCCTTGTGTGGATGTCTCTATTAAATGCTCTTTTTTGCATTTCTAGAACCTGAGACAGTTTTGGATCTGAAAGACGGTTACCCCCTAACACAGCCAAGCACACCTGAAGCCTTGTTCCTTAGAATGTTCATACCCAATGATATGGTAAGTCACCAATTGTAAGTCAATGTTTTGCTTATTGAAATGTGACTGTCATTTGAAGTCGAGTACAAATGAAATGTCTTTGAATTACTTCAACAGGTCGAGAGCATCACAATCCTTCGGCAGGACAAGAACGTCAAACTTCACCTGTTGTATTTGGACTCGACTGAAGAGCTGTCCACTGTCTTTGTGTCTTGCTGCCAGACATCTGGGCCCCCCTCATACACAGCAACCATACCTCCACCCAGCTCCACCATCACAGCTGCCCCCCCAAAGCCCATCACAGCTGCCCCCCCAAAGCCCATCACAGCTGCCCCTAGCACCACTCCTTCCATGACGGGCATCCCCTCAACACCACCTCAACAGTGGGCCCCTCAATCACAACCATGGCTACCGCCATCACAGCTGTTGCCCGCTCAACAACACCAACAGCTGTTGCCCGCTCAACAACACCAACAGCTGTTGCCCGCTCAACAACACCAACAGCTGTTGCCCGCTCAACAACACCAACAGCTGTTGCCCGCTCAACAACACCAACAGCTGTTGCCCGCTCAACAACACCAACAGCTGTTGCCCGCTCAACAACACCAACAGCTGGCACCACCACCACATCGGCCCCCTCGGCGATATCGGCCTCCAGTACAACGACCGCCCCCTCGAAAACCATGGCCGCCATCACGACGACCATCAAGACTGCCCCATCACCAAAAACCGCAGGCACCCCCTCGACAAGAGCAGGCACCCCCTCGACAAGAGCAGGCACCCCCTCGACAAGAGCAGGCACCCCCTCGACAAGAGCAGGAACCCCCTCGACAAGAGCAGGCACCCCCTCAAGTACGTGCATCCCCACGACAGTGGCGCCCTCGACAAGCGCAGGCACCCCCTCGACAAGCGCAGGCACCCCCTCAAGTACGTGCATCCCCACGACAGTGGCGCCCTCGACAAGAGCAGGCACCCCCTCGACAAGAGCAGGCACCCCCTCGACAAGAGCAGGCACCCCCTCGACAAGAGCAGGCACCCCCTCGACAAGAGCAGGCACCCCCTCGACAAGAGCAGGCACCCCCTCGACAAGTGCAGGCACCCCCACCACAGTGGCCCCCTCGACAAGCGCAGGCACCCCCTCGACAAGCGCAGGCACCCCCACCACAGTGGCGCCCTCGACAAGAGCAGGCACCCCCTCGACAAGAGCAGGCACCCCCTCGACAAGAGCAGGCACCCCCTCGACAAGAGCAGGCACCCCCACGACAGTGGCGCCCTCAACAAGTGCAGGCACCCCCACCTCAGTGGCGCCCTCAACAAGTGCAGGCACCCCCTCAACAAGTGCAGGCACTCTCTCGACAAGCGCAGGCACCCCCACCACAGTGGCCCCCTCAACAAGCGCAGGCACTCCCTCGACAAGCACAGCAGCCCCCACCACGACGGCCACCACCTCGTAAACCCTCGTGGTGGTGGAAGGAAAATGCCTGAAATAAGCTCTGGTTAACAAGCTTTGTGTTCAGCAAGATCATCTTCACAAATGAGGACCACTTCTTATAACTTGAAGGCAGTGTGTGTTTCAAAACGGTACCAACCTGTGCTTTCAAACTCACCACCTGGCTCAAAAGGATCTCCTCATTGCTTTGTCTAAATCGAGCTGCAGCAGCTTTTCTTCAGCCGTGACGCGCTTTACTTGATCTTCCTCAACCTCTAAGGAGCGCTGCAGTTCAGCCACCTCCCTCAAAAGGTTCTTCTCATTGCTTTGGTCTTCTCATTGCTTAGGGCCTTGTACTGCTGGCAGAGGTTTATCTGCTGCTGGAGGTAGCAAGGAGGTGGTAACCACCACCTCCGCTGCCTTCAGGAAACTTCAGAAATGCTTTCAATCTGCCTTTTCAGCTCTTTGATCACATGCTGAAGGACATCTGTTTGGAGCTCTCCTCCTGTACCTTAGCCACGATTTCCTCCTTGGCTTGAACTTCTTTTACTTTTTGCGGTCCAAAACAGTAATTTTGGACCGTAACCTCTTCTCTGGGGCTGCTCAGCTCTGCAGACCTCTCTTGAGCCTCGAGTCCCTGGAAGTCCTTAACGTCACCTCGCAGCTCATGCACCTTTCTTCTCCTGCAAATCCTCTTGGCTTTTGGTGCGTTCTGCAAAACGCAATAAAAGAAATTGCAATCACACTTCCAAAATCATAAGTGGTCCTGATTTGTGAAGATGAGCTTGCTGAACACACAGTTCTGCGTTTCATAAACTTTTGTTCAGACCTTTTTGGGATTTCTGGGGCTTTTCAGATATTCCACTTGGACTGTATAATCCTGATAACACAATAGATTAATGGACCTTTTGTGATCTTAAAGATGGGTTTTCCCTGAACTACTGTACTTCCAGTTTTGTACTGTGAATGACCCTAATAAAGATTTTATTTTGGTATTTTGGCTTTCTGGATATTTATTTTTGGTAACACTGTATATTAAGGTACACATATTCAATTCACCATTAAATAGTTGCTTATTAGGATGCATATTACCGTAGCAGAGATGCTAATTTTTTGCATTTTCAAGTCTTTGGTCAAAAGTAAAGTGTTCTATCATCTGCTGGATGATTAGTTGACATTAGTAGCAGTAGAAATGTCCTTGATGTTAATGCACCAAAAAAGTCCAACTTGAGTCGTAAGTCTCCTAGTCCCCATTTCAGTATACTATTGATCTTAATACCTTATTCTACATGACTATATTCTCTACAGCTATAAAGGGACACTCCACAGAAAAACTGCTGATTTATTTTGCACATGATCTCACACATCCATAAACTAAAAGTTTTGCAGGCATTCATTTCGTTGGACGCGTCAACCTATTTTATGTTTGCAAACAGTGATTATGTATTTTTGGGGCAGAGCTGAACTGGTTGCAGAAAGTGACAGCTAGCAGTTCAGCTGTCACAATATGGAAGATCCGGACACCTTCTCTACTTATTTTATGGAATTCTGCCACTTTAAACTTGTTAAAATGCACATTTTATTTCGTCTTTTCAAAAGATATCTTAACACAATGAATGCATTCATGTCTCAATTGGCTATTTATCATGGAAGATTATAGTTTGGAATCTAGTGGTCTTCTAGTCGTTGTGGTTATTAATAAGTAATAAGTCAAGTTATTAGAGGTCTTACTGTTTCACCTACCAACACGAGGGTCGCAGGTTCGCACCCCCGCGTTACCTGCGGCTTGGTTGAGCGTCCATAGAGGCACGATTGGCTGTGTCTGCGGGTGGGAAGCCGGAGTAGGGGTATCTGTCTTGGTCGCTGCACTAGCGCCTCCTCACCAACGGGTAATAATAGCTTACAATAATTTGCATTATGTATTTTTCTTATTCTGCCCATTTATAGTTTCACAATTTTCATTCGCTTTGTTCAATCAGAAACAGGCTGCCATTCTTTATTTCTTTGTAGCAGAAACAATGAACAATGCATGATCTCACTTGAAGGACTATTTATCCAGCAGATGGCAGTATAGGACCACCGACAGGTAGCTGAAGCTGAATAGCTGAAAGGAGTATGTAGTGAAACGTGTTTGGATGAAATAATCTGGCTCTATCACTAAGATCTGCCCAAGGTTTTCTCTGTTGTAGTTTACTGCTTTGCTGTCAGACATTTTGTGTGCAGTGCATTGCATCCAATCTCACAGCAGGCGACAACACAATGCCATACAATTCACATGTTTGTAGAACATTTCCTCGCTCGACAAAGTGACTTTTACTTTTAAATGTGGTTTTTCCAAAGAGGAAACGGCAGTTGGCCCTGTTTCAACTGCGAGTAATCGGCTTTGTCACAAACTCGATTCTCTGTGCTAATCTCAACCTCCCACCACATCCTGACTGAGAACAAAGGTAAGACGCTTTTCAAATCAAATGACGCTGCAAAAAGCCCCTTGTAATCCTCTGTTTTCCAGCCTTCTTAGCGACGCTTCTTAGCGACGCTGCTGTTTCTCTATTCAGAAGCAGCTCTGTGCATCACGCTAATCCCAATTTATCAAAGCACACAGATAATGCAACACGTCGCCGTCGCCCCACGTGACCGCATCAACTGTAGTCAAAGTTCGCCACGTGCATTTCCTGTGAACAAACACTCCCTCTTTGTTTACAGTGTTGGCTGTCGTACAGGTTGCTTTGCCCTTAGCCCTATTTCACACCCCAACCAATCAAGCCTCAACTTACTGGCTCATTAGTGAGAGTTGGCCCCAATCAGGGCCTAGCTCTCCTCCAGCCAATCAATCGTCTGCACACCTCTCCTCCAGCCAATCAGTCCTCAACACATCACGTTGGTTCTCTGAGGTTAAACACACTTCCACACTTGTCCTCACACTGCAGCTGAATAGGAATGTTTTTTGCTCTTCTGGTGGTCTGCTTTGTAAAGTGCAGATTTAAAAGCAGATTGGAGTTTTGCACTAAAACGTGTCACAGCTAGTTGGGGGCCATTCACTTTGCAGTTGCGGATCTGGTTTAGAGCCGATATGGAAACGGTTTGTGCTCCAAAAACCACTTAGAATACAAGCTACTTATTATTACTAGAATTACTATTATTACTACTTATACTACTCGGCTCGGCTCAGCATTTCTGTGGGGGAACGATAAGTTATAACACTGCAGCATAAACCGCAAACCGGATCCAGGCAGGTGGATCTCAAACTTAACTGTATTCAAAGTTCAAACCCAGAGTCTGTTGACTGGACTCACTGTATTCAAACCCAGGCTCCCGGCAGTTAGCTAGTATGAGTTGTGCCAAACAAACGATATCTCAAAAAGTTATACAGCACATTGCTTATATTTTGACATTCTGAGTGAGAGCAGAAGTAGCTCAAGAGTTTGACGTATAATATATGCATGTCGTGTTAAAGTTGTGTGAACTGTCGCAGTTTTTATATTGTAAACACGGTCAGCCGGCTAGAGTCAGACGCTCAAACTCAGGCTCCATAGGGTTCCATTGCCATTGCAACCCAGTGACGCGGTTTGTTTACCAAAGAATGCTACACACCAGCGCATGGATCGCTCACACAGCAAGGGAAGGAAAACATACTGTGGAGTTTCATCCCCCATTTAAACGGGTTGATTCCCTGTGCTCTGTGCTCTGTGCTCTGTGCTCTGTGCTCTGTGAACTGTGCTCTGTGCTCTGTGAACTGTGTCTAATGTGTCAAATGTGTCAAATATCCACTACAATGCTGAAGGAGGCTTTTGTGAATGGTGAGGAGCTGGTGGTCTCAGGAGACGGCGGCCGGTGGAGTGGACAGACTGTCAGGCCCGGGCTCTTTGTGTGTCCGTCTCGTCTCGGCGGTCCATTGTGGAGGCAGGACAGGCCGGTCCCACCTCCAGGATCCAGGCCTCCTCCCTGCCTTGTACGCGTGTCAGCCTCCCCTTTCCCCTAGGAGGCATCTCATTGTCCCCGTCCCCCTTTTCAAATCGGATGCCTCGAATGCTACACTGATCAAGGGAAAATAATCAACCGCCCTTTGTTTCAAGCAAGTCATTTCAACAGGGGGGAAATAAGCGTATGGTAATGACGCCTTATCGTGACACTGGCTGTGATGTGATTTGCCTTCCAGTTGGCTGGAGCCGTCCAGCCCCGCCTCCCCACCGTGAGCCCTACCTCCCCACTGCTAGCTTCAAGCCTGCAGCCAGCTGACCCAGCCCCCCCCCCCCGCCCCCCCCCCCCCGCTAGCTTCTGATCCAGCCCCGCCTACCCCTCGCTAGCCCCGCCTCCTCCACTAGCTTCAAGCCTGCAGCCAGCTGATCCTGCCCCGCCTCCCCATCGCTAGCCCCGCCTCCCCTCGCTAGCTTCAAGCCTGCAGCCAGCTGATCCAGCCCCGTCTACCCATCACTAGCCCCGCCTCCCCACCGCTAGCGTGAAGCCTGCAGCGCTGATCCACCACATTCAGCCATTCGGCTGTTAAATGCAGAGAAGTAGAAAACTGCACTGACTGTATGCATGTAGTAGGCACTGAACCAATAACACTGTGTATCGTAGTATTTGCACTTTTTTTTGTATGCAAATTATTTTACTTTTTATCTTACTTTTTATTTTTTTTATTTTTTATGTATTTCTAAAACCAACTGTTTACACATGCACCCTATGCACTTTACATGTGTATAAACAATGTTGCGTCCTGCACCCTTGCGGCTCAGATCCATGTACGCTGAGGGACACGAGGAACCAAATGCACTATCTCGGTTTTGATCACACTGAGCTCCTTTCCTATTTCCCTTCTTGTGTATGCATGTATTTTTGTATTTTGTGACCGAAATGAAATACAATATGTTTACTTGCAACGGTGATGAACTGTAGAAACTGAATTGCCCCCCGGGGATAAATAAAGTTTTCTCAACTCTCAACACTCAACTCAACATTCTATTTGCTCAAGTGTTGTCGCTTTTTGCAGTTTTGCCCCAAAATCTGTGCTGTGAATCCTGCCTGTATTCCAGCCTGTCCTCGACTCCTCGTTTAAAACCACGTCCATACGTCGTTTGCATGTTTGTGTTGTAGAAGCCAGGAGCCTAAATAGAGACAGTGCAGCAGTACGGTTGCACTGGGGCCCCTGGGGTAGAGGAGAGGGGCCCGTGGAGAGAGCAGACTCTCCAACACGTCCTGGGCAGAGAAGAACACAAATGCCTCAAACTGCCACGCCAGAAATACATGTGTTCAAATAAGAACAAAAAAGGAGTGGCTGTGCGCACATCCAAACCGTAGTAGGCCCAGGTGCTGGACAAAAGTGTGATATATGAATGAAAAGATGGAATGTCCGCACACTGGTTGATGTTCCCAGGTTTATTTCAACCCTTCTTTTCATTCAAATAAGAACACACATTACATTTAGAGTGGTGCCATATATGCCCTCAAAAGGCAACACCATCTCTGCCATGGTTTTATTTTTGTGTTTCTTTGTAAATATAGTCGGTAGCAATCTATAAGAAAATGATGTGCTTATTCAACATAAACTCAACATTAAACATGTTCAAGTCAGTGGTCATTTTAAAAGATTGATATTTGGCATCTGTATATCCATACAGTAAAATAGCCCACCCCTATAAGACAGTGCATAGCTCCCCATAGCCCCCAACCCCCATCGCTGCAATGACCCAAAGATGACGTTTGCTGCACCTGGATCAGCTTGGTGGCCTGTCAGCGTGCCACTAAGTCACTGATGAATCAGAGCAATTGTGTGTTTTATGTCCACTGGAATGAGCACTGTGCTTGGGAAGGAGCGGAGAGAGGAACTAACCGCTCATAAACAAGCCTTCAGTGACAGATCAGCCAATTCATGGAAATGTAGGAACGTCATTACCTCCACTTGTAAAACCACTGATGACCTTTAAATATGTGCAGAGCTGGAGATACGGGCTCTGCCTCTGGAAGATGATTATAGATTCCTCAGCTTCCCCCTCCTCTGGTTCTAGGAGCTGCTTTATCTGCACAGATAGAAAAGTTCAGCACTTCAGAGGGCATTTTCAGGTATCTGTCATTTTTAAGACTGTACCAACTGCAACGAGAGGAGGTTCAAGGCATCGCAGCCATGTTCCAGTCTGGGAAGAAAGCAAGAAAACATTGACAGGCAATTCTTAAATCCAGTTGACCTTCTGAGTCGCTGACATAGCTTTGGCTTACTGCAAGGTGATAGTGTATCACTCGGGTCAGAGGTCACACTGCAATCAAGATCATCCATTTCCGTGACTTTTATGCGCCTGTTTTTTTGTCACCAGATTGCAGCTGTTTCTTTGGTGGAACTAACTATCCCAAGATGGTAAAGGAGGTCTGGCTGTGGAGTTAAACTAAGATGGAGTTAAACTGATATTATAGGCACCATAATGACTTTTATTAATAAGTGGATGTCCAAACTCAGCAGTAGTAGCGACTCAATGCAACGAGAAAAACATAGAAGGCAAAAGGAACTAGTTAGAAGAGAGAAGAAGCAGCACGCTAAGCACAGCCTTTTTCCACGTCAACACTGATAGAACTGATCAATACGACACTGGTTTGATTCTAAGAGGAAATCTGACTTGTTGATGAGAATTACATTCACCATTCCCTAGCATCATCAACTTCATCAGCCCTCAGTGTTGGGGAGTAGTGAACTAGTTGAACTACGTAGTTGAACTACATTTTTCAGTAGCTTGCTGGTAGTTCAACTACATTCATATTTGCGTAGTGAGTCAAGTAGTTAAACTACTTTTTGGTAATTTTTGTGTAGTTTAACTACTAAACTACAAACTACAATTTTGGGCAATAGAATGAAAGGAACAGGCATGGCTCCAGGATTTTCTTTAAGGGGGGGGGGGCTCGGGGGGGGGGCTAGACCAATATGTGGGGGTGCGAAGGAAAATAGTCAATTTTCATGACTTCAAAGTTACTTTATAATGAAGTTAATTTATTTGATAATTGATAAAAATATATGTATACAACTGCCCAGCAGGACTACATACAGTACATTTAAAAAATCATCGAGGTTGAGAACACAAGAGAACACAATAAAACATCAGGGTCCATGTTGGAAATAAGTGTTTACACTTTTACATGCTATCCCTTGGATCTTTTATTGTTTCTATATCCATGAATAAAGTCAGTCAATCAAAAGGCTTATTTTCATTGTGGGCTTTTTCTTACCCTGATATTAACCAACCTAACCTCATGCCTAAACCCAGAGATGGGAAGTAACGAAGTACAAATACTTTGTTACTGTACTTGAGTAGGATTTTCAGGTATCTGTACTTTACTGAGTATTTATTTTCCGGACAACTTTTTACTTTTACTCCCCACAATTTAACACAAATATCTGTACTTTCTACTCCTGACAAGTTCACAGATGGAACAGAGCTTTTCTGTTTGGTGGCATCACACAGATCAATCAGCATCCAGATCTACTGGATCCCAGCCGATTTAGTACCTCAAAAGATCTGGTCCAGGTGACATATCAAAGACTGCAGGATACCGTGGCTCACCTGGTAGCACATACGACGGAGGCTCGGTCCGAATCTGACCCTGAGGTCCTTTGCCGCATGTCATTCCCTCTCTCTATCCTCACCTTTCCTGTTTGCCTGGCCTGTCTACAGTTAAATAAAGGCAGAAATGCCCCCTAAAAAAATTATCTAACAAATAAAAGACTTTCAGGCTCTTAAGTCCGGCTCTTAAGTTTGACAAATGATGAAGAGGGGGGTAGAACTAGATAAGTGTTTACTTCTTCCTACTAGGGATGTTCATCAATTATCGAAAATCGATAATCGATCGTTAAGGATTGGAATCGATCCTGTGGCATTTGGATCGATTTTTTAATTATTAAAAAAAAAAAAAAAAAAAAAAAAAAAAAAAAAAATTTGGACTAGGTTTGGGTGGAATTCGTTCCTCCTCGCCCCACTCCATTGCACAGCCGACTAACGTGAGGTGGAGCTTCATATAGTCTCTAGTTTTCTGGCTGGGCACGGGCCTTTGTGCCAACAAAACTGTTTTAAACATGAGAAATTCACACCGGCATGCGCCGGGGACAGCAGTGTTGGAGAGGAGACACATTGAAATAAAGAGTTCATTGAGGAGAACACGTTGTCTTTCGTATTTTCTGCCATAGGCATTCATTTTGTTAAAAAAAAAAAAAAAAAAAAAAAAAAAAAAAAATGAAAATATTGAAAATTTTCTAAGTATTAATAAAATCGATAATCGATAATTGATCGTTAATTCTCACCGATTATCGATTTTGGAAAATTTTCAAAATGAACATCCCTACTTCCTACTCCTTTTTGGACACATTGTACATTGAGTGTTGCCCTTGGGGCTGAATTATTTTATGTTATTTTAAGTATGGGAAAACAAACATATATATATATATGTTTGATTTGTTTTGTATTTGTTTGTGACTTTTTGTTTTTAACATGTTCAAAATAAAGTATTCATATTCATATTAATAAAGAACTTCCTAATTATGAGGCGCAACTTCCTTTTTCAAATCACAATCATATTTCTCTCTTATCTCCTTGTCAGATCTACTTCAACAGTCACAGATCAAGGTTTAAAGCTACAATATGAAAACATGACAAGAGGAAGTGGGCTATAGCTCACTCAGATAAACATGTGGATGTTGTGTGATGCTCGAAGGTTGTTTGTTCAAACCCTGCTTCAGGCAGCACCTGTGATGCTGTTTTTATCATCATCAGTAGTTTGAACACTGATAGAAATAAACTGATGTAGGAGTCTCGTCAGTCTCTGACTCTAGCTCAGTCAGTCTTTATGCTCTGTGTTGTTGTCAGTGTGAACACAGTGTGTAGAATTCAGAACGTGAAGTCCAAACAGCTTATAGCTCAGCAGGTTGAGTCGCTGCGTCTGTGTCGCCAGCTGACAGGTCGACTTTGGTTTGATTCCTGATGGAGGAGACATATTACAGCACCGCCCTGTCTTTAACGCCACCAGCTGTTTACGCCTAGTGGCTGGCTTTAATATCCTCAAATTAATTAGAAATGTAATAAAAACTAAAAGAAGATTGTTACGTCTATTTCCACTTTTATTCAAATACAAATAACTAAAAAAACACAGATAAAACTTCAGTCTGTGCCGATCCCAGGTTAGAACTCACAACCTCGCTCTCTGGAGGCAGCTGACATAGACAGTGAACCACAAAGGCACTGCCACTGATACAGTATTTCCCTCTGTATGACTTTTGAAGTGCCTGGCTATAGGTCCAAATCTGGAAAAGGCTACTGTATATTTTAGCATTTATTCTATTTAGAAATAGTGAAGTAGACTCAGTTACGGCAAGAGATTCATTTCTGGGCTTCCAAACATCAATTTAGACTCTAGATCACCTTTCTAAATTGATTAAAAGCAACAATACAGTAAAACAATTTCCTGATTTCACCTGAAGGCACCTGGCTTTCCTTTGAGTGAGCGACATAGAGAAACAGTGAGAGAGAGAGAGAGAACGGAGTTTGGCAAAACTCCCGCTGTAAAAAGTTTGACCTGTCTGGTTTTTAAAATGTTTACATTTCAGCTGCCAATGAGCATAAAGCTAGTGTGTGTGTGTGTGGGGGGGGGGGGGGGGGGGGGAGGGGGTCTGAAGGCAGCTGACATAGACAGTGAACCACAAAGGCACTGCTAATGCAGTATTTCTCTCTGTATAACTTTTGAAGTGCCTATAGGTCAAAATCTGAAAAAGGCTACTGTATATTTTAGCTTTTAGTCAATTTAGAAATAGTGAAGTAGACTCAGTTATGGCAAGAGATTAATTTCTGCACTTCCAAACATCAATTTAGACTCTAGATCACCTTTCTAAATTGATTAAAAGCAACAATACAGTAAAACAATTTCCTGATTTCACCTGAAGGCACCTGGCTTTCCTTTGAGTGAGCGACATAGAGAAACAGCGAGAGAGAGAGAGAGAACGGAGTTTGGCAAAAATCGCGCTGTAAAAAGTTTGACCTGTCTGGTTTTAAAAATGTTACATTTCAGCTGTCAATCAACATAAAGCTAGTGTGTGTGTGTGTGTGTGTGTGGGGAGGGGGGTCATAAAGTCTCAGAAAAATGTAATGGTAAAAAACAAAGATACAAGCTCTTCCTGTATGTTTTTTTATTTATTTCAGACAGTTTATGCTTGTGGGAGAGACAGGGTGCAACAGAAGCCCACAGGCTGGATTTGAACCAGGGTTACTGTGGGAGAACTGAAGCTTACATGGTACACTCCACACTCAACTCAGTGCGCCACCAGGGGACACCTCCTGGTGTTAATTAGTAATTACTTTATTGAACAGCCAATCAGTATCCTCCAACAACCTGTTAGAGGTTTGAACTAGGGGTGGAGCCTAACCCGGTATGGGGAAAAGCACAAATATCTGGGTTTTTACAAATGTTATTTATTTTATAGAAATATTTATAAAAAATTATTTGTTTCCTCTGCCTCTGTGTGTCATTGATGTGTAAGCCTGAGCTCTATGGGTCTGTCTGTGTGGCTGAGTGGTGAGTGCAGTTGTCTCTGTTCTGATAGACGACGAGGGATCAAAACCCACTGCAGGAACCCTCCTTTGCAGTATAGTTTATTGAAGAACATTTATGTTAACACTTTAATATCTTTGTGCATCCTGGTAGCTCACCTGGTAGCACGCATAACTCGAAGGCTCGGGCTTTCGCGCGGCCGACCTGGTTTCGAATCTGACCTGTGGTCCTTTGTCACATGTCATCCCCTCTCTCTCTGCCTACTGTCCTATCCACCTTATTTCTAGCTGCCATGATGCCTGATGGGTGCTTCTTCCACTTCCGGTGTAATAGACTGTTTTAACTTGACAAAAAAAAAAGTCTATGAGCATTTTACAGCAGAGCCATTCTGCTCTACAGCCGTGTCGTTCGGGTGCGCAATATTTTTTTTATTTTTAAGATGCATAAAGACTATACTTTAATCTTCTAGTCTTAATCACTATGACCCACTAGCTCAGAGAGTTGGATTGCTGTCAGTTTGGAGCTTGTGGGTTTGAGCCTCAGTGACTTTTGAGGTTGTGGGTTCGATCCTCAGTCAGTTTTGAATGTGGACAGCCAGAGGAAAGAGTAATTTAAAGCCCTGAGAAAACCTTATTCAATCAGTCTGACTTGGTGGCACAGAGAGTAGGCTTGCTGCCCGGCAATATTGAGACCACAGCCACAGAAGAGACAAGAGCGCAGAGACAGAGAGAGACAAGAGCTAAGGGGGGGGTTGTCCTGCCCCCCTGACCCCTGCAGAGACATGAGCTGAGGGTTATGAGACAGAAAACCACAGAGAGCTGAGATTTTACTGACATCGGAAGTACGTTTTATGTACCCGTGCGCGCCCTGGCTGCCGCTAGGCGTAAAAATAGCTTTTTGAAAAACTGCTCTAGACTCAGTATATGACATGTCTGGATCTCTTTGCAGTCTGTCCACAGTGTCCATTTCTGTGGATCTGTAGGAGGCGCTGTGTCGCTCTGTGTATCTGCCTGTAGGAGGTGCTACGCTGGTGATGTTAAAGACAGGACAGTGCTGTAATATGTCTCTTCCATCGGGAATCGAACCAACAGTATACCTGTCAGACAGAGACAGAGACTCAGCTTAGTGAGCTATGAGCTGTTGGGAGTTTAGCTTCTGATTTCTACACACTGTATTCACACTGACAATAACACAGAGCATAAAGAGTGAGACAGGTGAGATTTGTACCAGTGAGTTGAGCTAGAGTCAGGGACTGACTAGTCTCCTTCATCAGCTTATTTCTATCAGTGTTCAAACTACTGGTGATGATAAAGAAGGATCACTGCTGCAGCTTATATTGTGAGTACTTTTTAAGAAATTGCCTGAGGCTGGGATTGAACCAACAACTTTGCATATCTGACAACATTCACATGTCTATCTGAGTGAGCTATAAACCACTTTCTCTTAAGCTCTAATCATATTTAATCAACCTCATCCTGATTTTATTTAGTCAAGTTTTCATTGACTGTCTAAGTATTTTCATCTCATGTTAGTCAAAGAAAAACTATTCATTAGAATTTCCAAACTTATTGTAAAGATATATTAATCTGTTATTCTGGAATTGTTTTAAGGTTTGAATGTGCAATACAGACACAGATGTTTAACGTCTTCCTCTCTTCTGATTGGATCTCTTCCCAATTCGTCCCTCCCTAACATTTAGTCGTTTTCACCAGTGAAAATAGGTAGTCGACTAACATTTTTCCTCATAGTTTTCGTCTACGAAATCAACACTGCTATGGATGCATGTCTCACACCTAGTGGTGCACTCCTCTTCCAAACTCACACTTTTCCACAACTCCACCATGTATATGAAACAATGTTTACTTACTGTCAATCTCATCAAAGTTTCTGAAGACCATCTCCACGTGATCCCACTCCATAAAGCTGCATTTCCCAATGAAGGGCTGGGCAAACACCACATACTGATACATATTTCAATTCAAATACATGTCACTCTTGTGTTAGAATGAGTAAATGGGCATTGACACTGTTTTTATATAACCCTTGATCAATTCTCATTAATCTTTTATCTATTCTTTTTTATTTGTCTGTAGGCTACATATGTGCACTGCCATATATGTGCACTGCCACATATGTGGCCGCATTATAAACCAGAGACCAGACTATATCAAAAACATAAACACACAGTGGCGTCTTTCATGCATGCTAGCAAGTGAAACTGCTGTCTGTCTGATCACAGACTGTAGAAAGAGACGCAGGATAGCCAAGCGAATGTGATTGGATGAACGTTTGACGCTAGGCCAGTCACAGGCAGAGAGGGTGCCTCCAGCCTTCGCCATCATCCGGAAAAAAAATTGCTTCGGGTGCTGGGATAACATAATGCATTGTGGGTAGTCAGCTACTGTGGCTAATGCTAGCGGCTAGCGTAATAGTGGTTACATGCTGCCACTCCGACGTTCTGCCACTCCGAAATATCGGCACTCAGAAATATTGCCACTCAGAAATCCCACCACTCCGATTTCCATAAGGTCCGCCACTCCGAACTTGATTTGACTGTCTGTGAAAGCTGCTGTATAAACATAACTTATTTATTTACTTAGTGGTGAAAGGAAAACCGAGGCGGTGTGCAGCGTGTCGGTGGAGCTAACCTCTCCCAGCCCCCACGCCAAACCTAACCTCCCCCCATGCCTGAACCTAACCTCCCCCAGACCCTAACCCAAAACCTAACCTCTCCCACCCCCACGCCTAAACCTAAGGTCGGCATTGCGGGTGGTCGGCATAGCAGGTGGACACTACAAAAACAGTAGTAATCAAGTAGGCTAAATAGCCTTCAGAAAGCATCAGTAAATTTGTGCCATATTACACAATATCCAAACTTCGGAATGGCGGCTCCTTTAGAAAAACGAGGAAGGGCCGACATTTCGAATAATGAAGGCAGGAATTTTCGTAATGGTGGGGCCTATGAAAAAAAGGTGAACGACCGCCAGTCCGAATAATGGAAGTTAACGTTCGGAGTGGCAGGGCTTCGGAAAGGCAGACAGTTACCCGTAAGAGTTATTTTACATGGCAGTAAAACTGATGAAGGTCTCACGACCGAAACGTTATTATTCTGATTAAACCCTTTTTTTGCATGTGGAGACAGTGTGCGGGAGTTTATTTTGGTACATGGCAGTAAAACGCCACTGAATGACCAAATTGATTTAACTGTTAACCATTTCGAGTAACAGTTTCCATACAGACCCCCAGCATTGGTTAGTTGTTTATAACGTGATTATATTTATCACTTTATAACGTACTCCAGTTTCCGGTTTATAATTCGGGTCTGCAGCCGAGTAAGGAAATGGCAAACTGCAACAATAAGTCACGTTAAACCGGACCTTGTACCCACAATTATTTTTTTTACAGTGGGGCATTCAAAAATAAGGTGGATATAAAAAAATAATTAAAGGTGAAATGCCCCAACAATAATCTTAAAAAAAAACACTTGTACAACAAGTGTAATAAAAACTAAAAGAAGATTTGTATGCCTTTATTTACACTTTTATTCAAATACAAATAACTTTGCTGCCTCAAAAACACAGATAAAAGAACAGTCTGTACACATTCCAGCTGAGAACACACAACCTCTTGCTCTGGAGGCAGCTGACATAGACAGTGAACTACAAAGGCACTGCCACTGATGCTGTATTTCTCACTGTATGACTTTTGAAGTGCCTGGCTATAGGTCAAAATCTGGAAAAGGCTATATTTTAGCTTTTAGTCCATTTAGAAGTTACGTAGACTCGGTTGGACTTGGACATAGCTAATCTCTGGGCGCTTTTCTCTCTCTCCTCTGGCTGTTGCCATTCAAAACTGACTGAGACTCGAACCGACGACCTCAAAAGAAATTTGAGGCCTCAATACTGCAGGGCAGCAAGATAACCCTCTTTGCTACCAGGTCAGACTTACTGGTTTTCTCAGCGGTTTTCACTCTTTCCTCTTGCTCTTGCCATTCAAAATTGTCTGAGGCTTGGGCATTAACATTTCCAGCCATGTTAAAGAGATGGGAGACCAGTTTGAGAACAACATTTATCCTCAAGTGATGTCACTCGAGAATTGGGATTTCATCAGTTTTTTGACAGACACTGATGATCACGACCCAGCGAGGAGGGAACAGGCACACAGTAACGAGAATTGTGATGTCATCATTTATTTATGACAGACACTGATGATGTCATAATAATAACACAAGCCAGCGAGGACACACAGAATTGTTTACGGACGCATTAGCAATGACGGACATCAGTGATGATGTCACTCGAGAATTGTGATGATGTCATCAGTAATTTATGACAGACACTGATGATATATAATAATAACACAACCCAGCGAGGAGGGAACAGACAGACGCACACGACCGATCACATAATCTTCCCCCGGCTTCGCCTCTGGTGGAGATAATACACATCATTTAAATCCATGGCTTTGTTTTATTAGTTCTGATTACCTTTTTATGCAAATATTTAATCATAAATATGTTATGGTAATGTAAAACTTAATTACAAAATTGAAAATGAAATATTTATTGCAAATGACCTCTTGCGACCCACCTGCAGTACTTTCACAGCCCAACAGGGGGCAGCGGCACACATTTTCGGGATACAAACACCGTGCTTCAAAACCCAAGTCAGTCCAATCCAACCTCTAATACAAACACTCATTAGATTTGGACCCAAATTAGCTAAACGACTTTGTGTGCCACGTTGGGGGTGCGGGGGTGGGGGTGGGAGGGTGATAACTCACAGACAGACTTATGAACGTGTTGAGGGGTTCCGGGCCGATGTGGACCCCCCATCTCCTCGGGAGCCAATCAGAAGGTCTATTTTTAGAGGTTGCGAGCGCAGCACGGTTCGGGCAGCAGATGGTATTTGAGAGGGAGCGGGGCGCAATTTACAGTAAACAGATTCTTTATCCTTGGCAGGTCATGGAGAGAGCTACAACACAACGACCATTTAATAAGACGGAAGGAGGACCAGACTTCAGTGAGACAAAGTCACCTCACTGTGACTGAAATGCAGACTTCAATGAGACAGAGTCACCTCACTGTGACTGAAATGCAGACTTCAGTGAGACAGAGTCACCTCACTGTGACTGAAATGCAGACTTCAGTGAGACAGAGTCACCTCACTGTGACTGAAATGCAGACTTTAATGAGACAGAGTCACCTCACTGTGACTGAAATGCAGACTTCAGTGAGACAGAGTCACCTCACTGTGACTGAAATGCAGACTTCAGTGAGACAGAGTCACCTCACCGTGACTGAAATGCAGACTTCAGTGAGACAGAGTCACCTCACTGTGACTGAAATCCAGACTTCAGTGAGACAGAGTCACCTCACTGTGACTGAAATGCAGACTTTCGCAAAACGACTGATTTATTCACTTTGGCAAAGCATATCTCTTTGGGTGCAAAATGAGGATTCAAATAGCCTGCCCTACTGTACAGCCGGTTCTGTACAGCCGGTTCTACTGTACAGCCGGTTCTGTACGGCCGGTTCTACTGTACGGCCGGTTCTGTTCCCACAGAGGAACCCTTCCCCAAATGAGAGTTATTGGAGGCCTACTGGGAACAGAAATATTTGGACCACAAATCCATTCTTCCAGGCACTTTGCATGTGTGGCTTTGAAGGTTAACAAGCACAAACCATTTAGACCACGGCACCACTCCCCCCCTTGGTGGTGGTGGTGGTAGTAGAGGGGGCTTTCGGGCCTTGTTGTGAGGCCGATGGCAGTTGGGAAGAAGCTGTTGTTGTGGCGAGAGGTTCTGGTCTCGACAGACCTCAGTCTCTTGCCGAGGGGGAGCATTTCAAAGAGTTTGTCTTAGTGGCATTTTAACATACCTTGGGACACTAAAACTCTCTACTGAAGCCAGACCAATGAAATTCTTTGAGGTGGGTTAGCAGATCATTGCCGTTTCATTGCACCTCATCTCCATATCGGCAGTGGGGATCATTGACTGGTGGGAGGCGCCTAACGCTATATTTGTTCCTGGAAGGCCGGTATCAGCAAAGCGCTGCCTGTATCGGGTCAAGCTCTCTGCGATATGGCTGCTTGCTAAGGAAAGGCAAGGCAGCGCCGGAGGATCAGAGATAAGTGATGCATCTGTCCTTGGCGAAGCGAGAAAAATGGCATTAGGTGATCTGCCATGCTTGGCTATGTCCTTTAAGACGTGTGTTTTATGAGATGGGGAGGAGGTGGGGGGGGGGGTGTAGGGCCTCTACCCACTGTATAACAGTTTATGGCTGATAAGTATTGGTGCATTAAAGACAGTGAATGTACTAGAGACACGCGCTGTACTGCTGAATATTAAAGACGGTGAATTTGTACTGGCAGCTCAAATAACCGTGTTGTATGTGCACAGCCGCTTAGAGTACCAGTCAAATATTTTGGCCCAGAATCCCGTTAGTGAAGGGCAGAACCAGAAGGCATGAGATAGTGTGCCCTCTGACACATGACAGAAATATTTCTTGAAAATGTCTTTAAATTAGTAGTAGTACTTTATTTGGCACATAGCAGTCAGTAGACTGAATTAATGAGCAATTTACAGGTTAAAAATCAAACATGAGCCCTGCTAAAATACAGAATGGTTAAATACAAACATAAGTGCATAGCTTCAAATTAAAATAGAGCTTTCAGTCAAAAATACAAGGAGACGAGGTGGTTCAGTAGTCTAGTAAGGTATGTTATGTTGGTATGGGAGAGTTCTGATGGCGATGTGTTTTTGTGAGGGGATTGTTCAGTTTTTCACGGTTCCGGGTTCTACGGCCAGAGATTTGTAGTCATGTTGGGGGTAGCCAGCTGGCAAACTGGGAGGTTTGTAGATTTTGGCCAAATGTTAAGCAGATCTGCTCACGTTGGGTAGCCAGGTCTATGAGCCCTGGTGTTGACAGGGCAGGTGAGTTAGTGGTCATATTTGGGGCCGAGGATGATGCGACAGGCCGTCTTCTGTACCCGCTCCAGTTGGAGTGAGAGGGCTGAATTATGTTGACTTGGTCTATTTATTATATGGCAGAAAAAAATGAATTATTTGAACCAACAGGCATCATAATGTGTACCAGAGAGGGTTTTAACAGACCCCGCCCCCACACAACACAATTTGAAATGGGGGAAAAGACTGTAGCTGCAGCAACAGATAACGCGAGCAGCACGTAATGCATTCTCCATCATCTCCAGTCACTTTGGCTAGCTCTGGTCCGGGCCGTGCTACTGGCCGGGGGATTTCTCTCATCATTTTTAAAGGGGGGGAAGACAATTGTGTGTCTGCGCGGCTCACTGCTGGCTGATGTCTGTCTGAATTACACCTTCCATAAAGCTGTAATAGAGCAGACAATCAGCACCTGCTATCTGTGCAGCCTTGCAGGGTATTTACCTTTTTATGTGGGTGTAAATTTGACATGTACCAAGGACAAGCCTGGTTTGCAAGCATTGGCTCACAGGCGCACACCACCAAGACCAAGACAAGTCCATAAACATGAGGGTTTGAACGGCAACCCTCTACACGGGGTTCATATTGGCCTTTTAATGACTAGAGACTATATTTTTACTATGTTAAGGAAAAGCTTTTTTTTCTGTTAGAGGTAGAAACACATTTTTATGTGGAAAATGTCAAGACGTGGATGGATACACATGACAAAACCATTATTTTTGATTTCACATATTTATCATGCCTCAATTGGTAGACGGATTTGATTAAAAAAAAGTTAATTTGACATGCTAAATAACAGATCACTGCACATATTGACATTTAAGTTGTTTTAAATCCAATGGTACCAAGCATTTGATACTGCCATTTTGGTACCGTACAATTTTTAGTCAAAACCCATAGCAATGCATGGAGCTACTGTATATGTTTACGATCATTTCTCACTGAAAACACATTGGAGAATAATTGTTTGAATTGATTTTGACTTGAGTCTGTCTGGTCCATAAGTCAAAAGTCTTTTTGGAACATGTGACCATAGGAACCTATGTTTACACTAGTGTTGTAACAAATGAGTAACCCCATGTGACTAAAGACTGAAAATAGTATTACAGTATAATATACCGGTAGGCGTACGTCAATAAAAACTTGTGCTTTGGCCTCATACTTTGACAGATTTGAAAAATCATCTTCAAGAATATGACTTTAAGATGTAAAAAAAAGAAAAAAATATTGATCTTTAACAAATATGGTGCCAGATATGTGGGTCAGAGTAGAAACAACGTACGCGTTTCAGCAAGTCGTTGAAACACGTACGTTTGTACTCTGCCCTAGATTAAAACCTTGAAAACTCTTTCTACACGTTTCTGTTAGCCCTGCACCTAAGTTTGATTTTGGTTCGAGTTGTGCTCGCATTTGGTGAGCTTCAATCTGAAACCCTAATACAAATGTAAAAAGGTACGCCAAATCCACACAAATAAAAGAGAAACAGTTATTATATTTTTAGAGGTAGCCTACAATCATTCTATAATTCAGCTACTGCGCCTCTTCCAACCACTTATATAAGATGAACTAGCGTCCTTATCCAAATGCAAAATGAAGCATATAAATACATTGTAAGTATGAAGCTGTCTGTGCACTGATTGCTGCTTGTTGGAGCTGTCACAGCAGCTGCAGGTAAAGGAACAGGCTGAATTATGGGCTGTTGGTGTGATGAGAGATGTGTCTGAGGGGGAGAACAGAGGTGGGTGACCATCACTGAACCCTGTGCAATATAGACTAGTGGCAATCCACACATTCCCTTTTTTGTCTCTATTTTAGGTGCCTTGCTCAAATAGGTTCTATAGAAAAAAAAATAATAATAATATAAATAAAAAATTAAATATAAAAAACAAAAAACAAATAAAAAAAAATATATCAACAGAACTTCAATTTGTATTCTTGCACAAAATCTATAAAGTCAAGCACTTTCAATGACCCATCTCAATTTGTCTATTTTCAAAAATGTTCAATGCCCTTTTCCCTCAAATTCACAAGCATTCACGGATTTCAAAGACCCGTAGGAACCCTGCTATCCACCTTATTTTTGGCGGCCATTTTTGCCTGATCTGCTGATGGGTGCTTCTTCCGGTGTGATCCTCCCAGCCTTGTTGCTGACAGCTTGACACCCGTCTGGGCGAACGGAGCAAATCACTAATCAGGTCCAGCTTGGCAAAAATCTCGTCGATAAATATCCCTTTAAGAGCGTAGTGCATTCATGGGTAATCGCCTGCTGTGGCCAATATTAACCATTTCGAGTAACACTGTTTCCATACGGATCACCGGCGTTAGTTTGTTGTTTATAACGTGGCTATATTCATAACGTTTTCTATCTCGGATACGTTATTTCGAATCGCACATAGGTTACGCCAAACCCCACATAGGTTACGCCTCGAATCCCACATAAGTTACGCTAAAACGCACATACTTTACGCCTCGAATCGCACATAGGTTACGCTAAAACCACCACCGCAAAGCGTGTGGGTTTCAGGACGAAACAGACTCGAGCCACTAACGTCATCTTAAGAGCACAATATTCCTGGAATGCAAGTTTAACTAAACAGTTACGGTACATGTCCTCTGCATACTACATAAAATTAAGATATTACGGGTTGTTTTATTTTGTATGTTACATACTTATTGACCAAGTTATGTTCAATTCAGCCAGGGTACAAGAGACTGAGTGTAGGCAGCCATCTTTTCAAATCAAGTAGAATACATTAGGAAATGGCAAGCTGCAGCAATAGTCACGTTAAACCGGACCTTGTACGCACAATTATTTTTTACAGTGGGGCATTCAAAAATAAGGTGGATAGGATGTGCAAAAGGTTCAGTCGTGTTGCGGGGACAGGTGTATTGCAGACAGGTGTATTGCAGACAAGTGTATTGCAGACAAGTGTATTGCAGACAAGTGTATTGGAGACAGGTGTATTGCAGACAGGTGTATTGCAGACAAGTGTATTGCAGACAAGTGTATTGGAGACAGGTGCATTGCAGACAGGTGTATTGCAGACAGGTGCATTGCAGACAGGTGTATTGGAGACAGGTGCATTGCAGACAGGTGTATTGCAGACAAGTGTATTAGAGACAAGTGTATTGCAGACAGGTGTATTGCAGACAAGTGTATTGCAGACAAGTGCATTGCAGACAGGTGTATTGCAGACAAGTGTATTGGAGACAGGTGCATTGCAGACAGGTGTATTGCAGACAAGTGTATTGGAGACAGGTGTATTGGAGACAGGTGTATTGCAGACAGGTGCATTGGAGACAGGTGTATTGCAGACAGGTGTATTGGAGACAGGTGTATTGGAGACAGGTGTATTGCAGACAGGTGCATTGGAGACAGGTGTATTGCAGACAGGTGTATTGGAGACAGGTGTATTGCAGACAGGTGCATTGGAGACAGGTGTATTGGAGACAGGTGTATTGCAGACAGGTGTATTGGAGACAGGTGTATTGCAGACAGGTGCATTGGAGACAGGTGTATTGCAGACAGGTGCATTGCAGACAGGTGTATTGCAGACAAGTGTAATGGAGACAGGTGCATTGTTTGCAATTCAAACCTTTTAGGAGAAACATCAGGACAGCTAGCGGGGGCATCACATTCAGCTGCTTCAGTAGCCATGGAACTCTGTGCGCCCTCGCGACAGCGATGACATCATCTGAACCTGAAAACACTATAAAGACTCTCTGTGTGCTGTGACGGCGAGGACATCATCCGAACCTGAAAACACTATAAAGACTCTGTGTGTGCTGTGACGGTGAGGACATCATCTGAACCTGAAAACACTATAAAGACTGTGCTGTGACGATGAGGACATCATCTGAAGCTGAAAACACTATAAAGACTCTGTGTGCTGTGACGACGAGGACATCATCTGAAGCTGAAAACACTATAAAGACTCTGTGTGCTGTGACGGTGAGGACATCATCTGAACCTGAAAACACTATAAAGACTCTGTGTGCTGTGACGACGAGGACGTCATCTGAACCTGAAAACACTATAAAGACTCTCTGTGTGCTGTGACGGTGAGGACATCATCTGAGCCTGAAAACACTATAAAGACTCTCTGTGTGCTGTGACGACGAGGACATCATCTGAACCTGAAAACACTATAAAGACTCTCTGTGTGCTGTGACGATGAGGACATCATCTGAACCTGAAAACACTATAAAGACTCTCTGTGTGCTGTGACGACGATGACATCATCTGAACCTGAAAACACTATAAATACTGTGTGCTGTGACGGTGAGGACATCATCTGAACCTGAAAACACTATAAAGACTCTCTGTGTGCTGTGACAGCGAGGACGTCATCTGAAGCTGAAAACACTATAAAGACTCTGTGTGCTGTGACGATGAGGACATCATCTGAAGCTGAAAACACTATAAAGACTCTGTGTGCTGTGACGATGAGGACATCATCTGAAGCTGAAAACAGTATAAAGACTCTGTGTGCTGTGACAGCGAGGACGTCATCTGAACCTGAAAACACTATAAAGACTCTCTGTGTGCTGTGACAGCGAGGACGTCATCTGAAGCTGAAAACACTATAAAGACTCTGTGTGCTGTGACAGCGAGGACATCATCTGAAGCTGAAAACACTATAAAGACTGTGCTGTGACGGTGAGGACATCATCTGAAGCTGAAAACACTATAAAGACTCTGTGTGCTGTGACGATGAGGACATCATCTGAAGCTGAAAACACTATAAAGACTCTGTGTGCTGTGACGACGAGGACGTCATCTGAACCTGAAAACACTATAAAGACTCTGTGTGCTGTGACAGCGAGGACATCATCTGAAGCTGAAAACACTATAAAGACTCTCTGTGTGCTGTGACGACGAGGACGTCATCTGAACCTGAAAACACTATAAAGACTCTGTGTGCTGTGACAGCGAGGACATCATCTGAACCTGAAAACACTATAAAGACTCTGTGTGCTGTGACAGCGAGGACATCATCTGAAGCTGAAAACACTATAAAGACTGTGTGCTGTGACAGCGAGGACATCATCTGAAGCTGAAAACACTATAAAGACTGTGCTGTGACGATGAGGACATCATCTGAACATGAAAACACTATAAAGACTCTGTGTGCTGTGACAGCGAGGACATCATCTGAAGCTGAAAACACTATAAAGACTGTGCTGTGACGATGAGGACATCATCTGAACATGAAAACACTATAAAGACTCTGTGTGCTGTGACAGCGAGGACATCATCTGAAGCTGAAAACACTATAAAGACTCTGTGTGCTGTGACAGCGAGGACATCATCTGAAGCTGAAAACACTATAAAGACTCTGTGTGCTGTGACGACGAGGACATCATCTGAAGCTGAAAACACTATAAAGACTCTGTGTGCTGTGACGACGAGGACGTCATCTGAACACGAAAACACTATAAAGACTCTGTGTGCTGTGACGGCGAGGACGTCATCTGAACCTGAAAACACTATAAAGACTCTGTGTGCTGTGACAGCGAGGACATCATCTGAACCTGAAAACACTATAAAGACTCTTCAGGACAAAGGATTCTCTATTTCACCATTTATTTGGTCATGTCAGGTCGATACATGCCAACGTTTCGGCCTCTCGGCCTAGATCTGTGTGTGCTACCCTGTGCCTTAGGTGCAATTCTCTTTATGTTTTGAACTTTGCTGGTTTAGCACCACTAAGAAAGCCACCGGGAAAGCGCATCCTTTCCAAGGACTTGACTATAAAGACTCTCTGGCTGTTAAGCACCGCCCCCTCTCTGCATAGCTCCATCATTAGGAGCTGTTTAGTATGCGGTGGGTGTAAATGGGAGATTGGCGGGGCACCGGGTGGCGGAGCGGGGCCACTCCGTCATTAATGTGCCCGTCGCTGTTATCCCAGGCCTAATGACAAGGCTCTCAGACGGCCTGCTGGGAGCTCCACAGCGGGGGAAGGGGGGGTGGGGGCGTGGGGGGGACGCTCCGCGGCGGGGGAAGGGGGGGTGGGGGGACGCTCCGCGGCGGGGGGGCGACGCCTCCTCGCCATCAATCCTGCGCCGCGTCCCCAAACCAAAATGGGAGGCCTCCCAGACGATGTCTTTCACGGTTCAGCGGTCGTACAGGGCTTCCCTCCTGCCTGGCCTTGAAATGGGCAAATTAATAGTTCCTTTGAAACAAATTGCTATGACACCCCTCGATGCGTTAATGTCAAAATGCTGCAGCGTTGACGTCCGGGGCTTGAGAGGTGATGGAATATGAAGATCTGAAAGGTTTTTATTTCTTTATTTTTAATGTGAGGATTGTCAAGATACCCGCTTACACACACCGCCCCCCCGCTGAGTCCATGGCCTGTGTGTGTGTGTGTGTGTGTGTGTGTGTGAATGGGAGGTTGAAAGTCTTTTCTGTCATCTAAATATGATTATCAGCATTAAGAGCGTTAAGAGGGAAACCCTTTTGACTCGGCGGCTCAGTGAAACGTGTACGATCTCGTGAAATGATCATTTTCCATGGAGTCGTGTGGCAAAACATTTGAGACTTTTCTCTTTTTATTCTAATGGCCTAACGGAGTTATTTCCAGTACTTCTGTCACTCTGGGCTGCATCATTATTATCGGCACTCGTTTCTCTAGTCTTCCAAATAGTTTGGCCGTCATGAAACAGAACATGTTATTAACTCATTGAGTGCCATGGACGTCTTTCGACGTCCAATTAAATAGTGACGTAGAGTGCCACGGACGTCTTTCGACGTCCAATGCGTTTTTTGACGGTGGGACGTCGATCAAAGCCTTCCGCATTTCCTGTACAACTATTGTAGCTATTGGAGGTCTATAACCTATTTTACAGAACCCTTAGGTGGCGACAGTGCTCTCCAGGTTAACAGAAAGGCAGAGAAAAACAGAGAATAAGTCGTTGGGGAAACAGAAATCGCATCGCATCCGTATGCATCGATATGCATGAAGCGTTTTAACGTTAGATGTGCCCGCAGCAGCCAATCTGCTCCCACAATTGAGCTCCTCCATGTCCGCTGCGACAGCCCAGGCCATTCGCATGATCAGCCGTGGAGTTATTATTCTCAACTGGAAGCATAGGAGCCGGTGACAAGCACACGCGGAAGGCTGTAAAAAAACTGGATGTCGCGCACCCTTCACAGTGCAGAGCAAATTCAGCAGAGAGCCACCTCCCATACAGGAGGAGTGTGCAGTTGAGGCGGGGCGGGGCGGGGGGGGGGGGCACACAGAGCAGCACACAACACTGACCCAGACAGACCCAGGCAGCAGGACAGGGTTGGCAAACGCAAGCCAGAATATCCGATGCCCACCAGCAGCAAATCAAGAAAGCAAAGAAGCTGCAACCAGCAGCGCACGCAGGGGCCAGCGCTGCTGGTTGCAGCTAAAAATATTATTCTGCCAAACAAAATTCCCTGGCCTTCACTGTTTTATTGAAGGAAATTATTTTTGAGGTGTGACTACATCAGAAAATTAGCTTCAGAGTCAGTGATGTGTTTGAAATGTTTAATTTCACAAAAGGGCCATTATCTCAGCTTCTAGAAAAAAACTGCTCTTTTTTGTTAAATCAAGCTATCTTCTCCGGCTGATAACTAAAGAACGGAAAATGATATCAATAAACCTGTTTTTGCTGATGATAGAAAAGAGTCTCATCGTTCTTTTTGCGTGTTCATTGTTTACATAGTAATATCACACAATATTCTGTGGGCCTCGAGAAATCACTGAAAAAAGCTCTGAAACTCTGGCACTGGGAGCGTCCGTTCTCCAAAAGTGGCTGGCACTCAATGAGTTAAAGAGGCTGTCGGACCCAATGGGATTGGGGTGAAGCTTACCTTAGTAGCTAGTTGGGCTAGCTTCGGTTGTCGCTCCTGCTAGTCTGTCGCCAGCTCGCGCTTCCTGGTTCACCAGCACTTCCTGGTTCACCAGCGCTTCCTGGTTCACCAGCGCTTCCTGGTTCACCAGCGCTTCGTCTCGGTGCACCTTTTACACTTCATTTTGATACATTAAGACGTGGAAACACTTTACAAAGAGGGGAAACTTGACAGTCCATTGACTCGGTTATGCCATCTTGGGACAAGGGTCAGAGAGAGACCTTGCCCTGACCTGGAAATCCTTCTTGAAGACTCTGGCGTCAACCGAACTACCCATAAGCTCCACCCACTTCAGACTGACAGCCAATAGAACAAATCCATGAGCTAGTGTGACCAGTGGGCAAGCTCGGAGGTTTTCCCCATGAGCACGTGGAAGTATCCTGAAAGCTGTAGTTCCTTTGAATGGCCACTTGAGGCAGGACTCAGGAGTCTCGTCGTTCCCGTTCACCCCCATGTTAAAATGCCCCACTTTGTAACAGTGATTGAGCATCTTTACAGCCTGGACCGACACATGGTTTTGGTCTATAAGCTAATTTCACCTTTTCATAACACATTTAGGAGGGTCATTAATTATATAACTTGCCCGTTTGGAGTAAAATAGATGATATAAGAGGGGGTGATTGACAGGTCGCCTGTCCAGTGATCGCGCAGCTTGCAGATGCACGGACCAATAGCAGGCGGAGCTGCGGCTCTGGGAAACCCCCCATCTCACGTGAGCTGAAGGACGCCAAGATGGCTAAATAATAATGGAAGAGTTTGTCCTTATGATTGAGGTCATGTGACACTTCAGATGTCATGTGACACTTCAGATGTCATGTGACACTTCAGATGTCATGTGACACTTCAGATGTCATGTGACACTTCAGATGTCATGGCCAGCTTGATGAGGGGGTCACAGGGGAGTCCCCAGCAAAATGAGTCATTTAAATTGTGTCATTGTACTAGGATTTCAATGACTAGAAGTTAGGCCAAGGAGAGAATGTAGTGCAGATACCTGGTAATAACTTTCACTCTCTCCTGTTATCTCCCCATCTACATTATATTACTTGTGCTGTTCACGCCAGCTGCCACCCATACGGCGAGGGCTTTGACGTTGTGCCATGTTTTCCGCATTACAACAGTGGTTCAGGTGTACTGAGTCTGCTCCGTTTCACGCTGTACCAGCGCAGGAGAGAGTCTGAAAAAAAAATCTGTTATCTTTACAACCATCCACCAAAAGTACCAAGCAGACCTGCTTTATTGCACAATCTAAATCTTCATCAAAACTTGCCATTTTCAGCATGTAGCTTGCTAGCTAGCATTGTTGTTGTTTGACAGTAGCAGAGGCATTTGAGAGCGAGAGGAAAGGGATTTCCCTTCGCTCTGACTGAAATCGACGGAGCCAATGGCAGAGCTTCTCCCCGCAGCCTGCTTCCACTGAGTCAGACCAGGCAGGGCTTATCCCCGCAGCCTGCTTCCACTGAGTCAGACTAGGCAGGGCTTATCCCCGCAGCCTGCTTCCACTGAGTCAGACTAGGCAGAGCTTATCCATACAGCCTGCTTCCACTGAGTCAGACTAGGCAGAGCTTATCCACGCAGCCTGCTTCCACTGAGTCAGACTAGGCAGAGCTTATCCACGCAGCCTGCTTCCACTGAGTCAGACTAGGCAGAGCTTATCCACGCAGCCTGCTTCCACTGAGTCAGACTAGGCAGAGCTTATGCACGCAGCCTGCTTCCACTGAGTCAGACTGGGCAGATCTTATCCATGCAGCCTGCTTCCACTGAGTCAGACTAGGCAGAGCTTATACCCGCAGCCTGCTTCCAGTGAGTCAGACTGAGGTGTACCTTGAGATGTTGCTCAAATGTAAAGAAAAAATGTGTAAAAAAATTAATGACTTATCAAATTCAATGAGCAATTAATCAAGTTGTTATCATAACTATGTTGAAGGCAATTTGCGTCCTGTTCTGCAGCTTGTTGTATTTGCTATTCTGACTTTATGTCATATTTTCAAATAATTGATGGTGACTGTCACTCTCATTATCTCCCCACAGGCACCAACATCACGAAGGCCGAACACAAGCTTTGAATGTTCATTGATACCAATGATAGAGAAGCAAACATTTCTGCAATTCAGATTTATTGGCACTTTAAGGGATAATTCCAGATTTCATATGAGAGTCTGTTGGTTCTTTGGCCTGAGAGTGCAGTCAGTCTCTGCTCCAGATGACATCAACATGTGCTGCTTTTGGTTCTCTGATAATAGTCATAAAGGCAACTTGAAAATGTAATCATCACTCATGTCATGCAGAGGGAATGGATGCTGTTAGGGGAAAGGTGGACACATTTCACGCAGGTAAAATTAACATAATTTAGCGTTAATCAAAGTGTTGCGGTTGATTTGAGAAGATCGTTTGGCCATAAAATCAGTTGTTTCTGCCTCTATGGCTTTCAATTTGCCATTATCAGTTCCTAAAGCACGCTGACTGTGTGAGTGATTATTACCAGAGAGCTGAGCCATCCACACTAGTTCACCTGGACCTTAGACCAGGTCATCCACACTAGTTCACCTGGACCTTAGACCAGGTCATCCACACTAGTTCACCTGGACCTTAGACCAGGTGATCCACACTAGTTCACCTGGACCTTAGACCAGGTCAAAGAACCATCTGGCCAAAAGAAATTCTCCTTTAACATTTACAAAGTATCTAAATACAAACTCTGAGTAGACACATTTCCTGAAAGCTGCACATGGAAAATGTTATTACAAATCCAATAAAGAAATATACTGCTGTGTAGCACTTGTAGATACTGTAAATCAAAGGTAAAAAGTGTGTTGTTGTTTTTTTAAACAGGGGAAAGGGTTAGGACCTAACCGTTAGGTTACAGTTGACACAGTAGAGAAAAATGGAAAGAGTAGGAAGAGGCTTCCTCTTCGTGTTCGGTGAGGAGCGCGTCACGGACAGTTACGTAGGCGTAAAATACAAAAATAAAATCCTAAAAACTACAGTCAGTAGAAATGGATATCGGATCGATGAGCGCGTTTAAACTGGCTGATGTCAGTGTGCTTGGCAGGGAGAGAGGTGTTAACGCGGGCCTTGAGATAAAGACAAAAAAATCCAACATCGCTCTAATAAGCTCGGTCTTGTAAACAGGACACTGAGGATACTCCGTAATGCTGATTATTAGTGTATGAAAATAGATTGCGTGGAAAAGGTCTGGTCGGACTCGTAAATACTAAATACATCGAGCGGTCGGCCGTTAACAGTCAGACATGTCCGACCAGACGTTTCCCAGATATGTTTCTCTCTGCTGTAAAATAAGCACAGTGGTGCGTGCGCCCCTCAAATCATAAATCTATGGCGGGGCGGATTCTAGAGGTGGGAGATGTGGCTGAGGAGGCGTCGGTGTTTCTTCTCCAGCTTCCGTCTGTTTCAAAATACAAACTCTACTACCCTTCGAATCGAAACATCCCCCCCCCCCCAGTTTAATTACAGTATTTTCCAAAAGGCACAGCCGCTCCTCGTGGTCGTTAAAATATAGTGGAGTGGAAGCTAACGCTGCTGGCTGTCTAGAAACGTCGAGACTGTGCGGTAGATGCGGTACGGTATAAAAATCACGTGTGCTATCATCAGAACGGAAAAACCACAAGCGACCTAGAGGTGAAGCCGTGGACCGTTCGTTTTCCGAATTTTCCATCGACCCGCTCGCCTGGTTCAGTTTGGAATCTCCTGCTCGTCGGCTTCCTCTTTCACCGAGTCGTCTTCCTCCTCCGGCAGCGGCTCCTCCTCTTCCTCCTGGAAGTAGATCAAACATCGTACTGTCACATAAACACGGCCATTTTGAAACATGTCCTCCAGCCAAGATGCAAATTCAGCTACCAATGGAGATTTAAAGGGACGCGGCAGCATTTTGGGAGATTTGCCTATTTGCCATATTCCCGATAGTAAGACGAGAAGATACAGTAGACAGACACCCTTCTCTTTTCTGTGCGTGCAGTAGAAAAGTAGCGCCCCCCTCCCCTAGTTAGCTTAGCACAATGACTGCTAGTCCTCAGGACAGGCTAGCCATAGTTAGCTTAGCACAATGACTGCTAGTCCTCAGGAGTGGAGAGCATAAGTCATGGGCGGCGGGCCGGGCAGCCAAAGCAGACAAAGTGAAAGTGACAGTGGCGAGAGCTGCGGCGGCCATTAAACGACTCTGACAGATACAATTATCCTCAAACAAACACATCTACACACTATAATGTGCCATCTCCACGTTAGGGTCAGCAGGCCGCAACATGTCACCAAGCCACACACACACACCTCTCTTCCTTCACCTGCAACATGTCACCAAGCCACACACACACACCTCTCTTCCTTCACCTGCAACATGTCACCAAGCCACACACACACCTCTCTTCCTTCACCTGCAACATGTCACCAAGCCACACACACACACACCTCTCTTCCTTCCCCTGCAACATGTCACCAAGCCACACACACACACCTCTCTTCCTTCACCTGCAACATGTCACCAAGCCACACACACACCTCTCTTCCTTCACCTGCAACATGTCACCAAGCCACACACACACACCTCTCTTCCTTCACCTGCAACATGTCACCAAGCCACACACACACACCTCTCTTCCTTCACCTGCAACATGTCACCAAGCCACACACACACACCTCTCTTCCTTCACCTGCAACATGTCACCAAGCCACACACACACCTCTCTTCCTTCCCCTGCAACATGTCACCAAGCCACACACACACACCTCTCTTTCTTCACCTGCAACATGTCACCAAGCCACACACACACCTCTCTTCCTTCAGCTGCAACATGTCACCAAGCCACACACACACACCTCTCTTCCTTCACCTGCAACATGTCACCAAGCCACACACACACACCTCTCTTCCTTCACCTGCAACATGTCACCAAGCCACACACACACCTCTCTTCCTTCACCTGCAACATGTCACCAAGCCACACACACACACCTCTCTTCCTTCACCTGCAACATGTCACCAAGCCACACACACACCTCTCTTCCTTCACCTGCAACATGTCACCAAGCCACACACACACACCTCTCTTCCTTCACCTGCAACATGTCACCAAGCCACACACACACCTCTCTTCCTTCACCTGCAACATGTCACCAAGCCACACACACACCTCTCTTCCTTCCCCTGCAACATGTCACCAAGCCACACACACACACCTCTCTTCCTTCACCTGCAACATGTCACCAAGCCACACACACACACCTCTCTTCCTTCACCTGCAACATGTCACCAAGCCACACACACACCTCTCTTCCTTCCCCTGCAACATGTCACCAAGCCACACACACACACCTCTCTTCCTTCACCTGCAACATGTCACCAAGCCACACACACACCTCTCTTCCTTCACCTGCAACATGTCACCAAGCCACACACACACACCTCTCTTCCTTCACCTGCAACATGTCACCAAGCCACACACACACACCTCTCTTCCTTCACCTGCAACATGTCACCAAGCCACACACACACCTCTCTTCCTTCACCTGCAACATGTCACCAAGCCACACACACACACACACACACACACCTCTCTTCCTTCACCTGCAACATGTCACCAAGCCACACACACACCTCTCTTCCTTCACCTGCAAAATGCAACCTATTAATCCCATTATATGTACACTTGACACAATGCGCCACCATCATTTTCAAAACTTGTATTTCACTACATGGCAAAAGTAGCTTAATTTAAAAAAAATAATAAAGTATTCTACCACACTTGTCAGCCATTTGAAATATAATTTGGTCAATTCTGACCTCTCTTAGCTACACCACAGCATTGTAGACATTTATAGTGCATCAGGAAAGGAAAACAACTGTAAACATACTTTCTTGTTTAGAACCTAGCACAGTATTAAATACTGAGTATCTAATGAAAAACTATTAATATTGCATATTTTGTGTTTAGCTACGTCTCACAGCATTGTAACATTGTAGTGCAGCAAGAAATAAAAACTGCTGTAAACATTTGAACCATATTTCTTGTTTAGAACCTAGCTAGCTGCAGCACACATCTCCATTTATAATGCATCTTTCTTGATTAGCTACATCACATCGCCATCTCCAGAAAAACATTAATATTGCACCTTTCTTGTGGCTACATCACAGCATCTCCTGAAAAACATTTATAGTGGATCTGACTTGTTTAGCTCACTTTAGCTAGATCACATCTGAAAAACAACCAGTTGGGTGTAATAAGTAAAATTAAGTTTAATCATATATATATATATATATATATATATATATATATATATATATATATATATATATATATATATATATATATATATTTTAGAACTCATCCGCGTTTGAATAGCCATTTGAATAGCCCTGCACTATGATATTCACCACTATTGATTCAACAGGATTCACGATTTGATTCAACACAATGTTAGTGCCATACGATACGATGTGATTCAACGTGATGCAAAAGAACGATGCTATGCAATTCAACATGGTGCAGAATGGTAGATTTGACTTCTTAAGCAGCAAATCATAAATTAATAACTAGCGTTATTTTTACTTTACATATTTGATTGTTAGCAACTCTTTGCAACATTGCAACTCAGTAAACATCTCATTTATGCTGTTTCTTTTCTTTAAAGGCATAGGGCCTCTACTAATATAAATCAGATTTTACCGATGCAAAGATGTTAGAAACAAACCATGCATCACGAGTTCATCCCAAAGTTTTTACCGGTGGAATTGCATCTTTAACTTTTATGCTGGTACAACAATGCAAATCAGTGAATATTACCATCCCTAGTCGCTGGGGTCGGCTGGGATATATGGTATCTATGTGGTATATATGGTATATGGTATCTTTAAGAGACTGCAGCTTGTCCTGACTGGGTTCACTAATTGGAAAATGAGCCTTTGATAAGAAGAGCTTCATAGTATCTTTTAACAATGCGATTGTGACAGGGAATTTCTCCTGTATTATTAAACTTTTGGACAAAAAACAATTCTACAGGATGGTTTCCCATCTAAAACATGAACAGAATGACTGTGAATAATACAATCTCTAACAATCAAGAAAATATCAAAACACAAAAAGAGTTTGTCGTCTTAAAAGAAAGTTAAAGACTGGTGAGAAACTTTAAGTACACCGCTTCTTTAGTTTTGACGCATATGTGGAAAAGAAGCAATAACCTTTCAAAAATAATACAGTTAAAGTTATGTAATAGAGTCAAGCACTGCATCTAAAGCTCAGCCAGTCAAGAGAAATACGTTCTGTCATGCGGTGAATCAAAACATAAACAAAGCCTGTCACAGCAAAATACAGTAAAGCTGCAGCCTCTCTGTGTAGTCAGAATACAGTAAAAGACTAAAGCTGCAGCCTCTCTGTGTCAGTAGAATACAGTAAAAGACTAAAGCTGCAGCCTCTCTGTGTAGACAGAATACAGAAAAATACTGTCAAGCTGCAGCCTCTCTGTGTAGACACAATACAGTAAAATACTGTCAAGCTGCAGCCTCTCTGTGTAGTCAGAATACAGTAAAATACTGTCAAGCTGCAGCCTCTCTGTGTAGTCACTCAGAATACAGTAAAATACTGTCAAGCTGCAGCCTCTCTGTGTAGGTAGAATACAGTAAAAGACTAAAGCTGCAGCCTCTCTGTGTAGACAGAATACAGAAAAAGACTAAAGCTGCAGCCTCTCTGTGTAGACAGAATACAGAAAAAGACTAAAGCTGCAGCCTCTCTGTGTAGACAGAATACAGTAAAATACTGTCAAGCTGCAGCCTCTCTGTGTAGACAGAATACAGTAAAATACTGTCAAGCTGCAGCCTCTCTGTGTAGACAGAATACAGTAAAATACTGTCAAGCTGCAGCCTCTCTGTGTAGTCACTCAGAATACAGTAAAATACTGTCAAGCTGCAGCCTCTCTGTGTAGGTAGAATACAGTAAAAGACTAAAGCTGCAGCCTCTCTGTGTAGACAGAATACAGAAAAAGACTAAAGCTGCAGCCTCTCTGTGTAGACAGAATACAGTAAAATACTGTCAAGCTGCAGCCTCTCTGTGTAGACAGAATACAGAAAAAGACTAAAGCTGCAGCCTCTCTGTGTAGTCAGAATACAGTAAAATACTGTCAAGCTGCAGCCTCTCTGTGTAGTCAGAATACAGTAAAATACTGTCAAGCTAGAGCCTCTCTGTGTAGTCAGAATACAGTAAAATACTGTAAAGCTGCAGCCTCTCTGTGTAGGTAGAATACAGTAAAATACTGTCAAGCTGCAGCCTCTCTGTGTAGTCAGAATACAGTAAAATACTATCAAGCTGCAGCCTCTCTGTGTAGACAGAATACAGTAAAATACTGTCAAGCTGCAGCCTCTCTGTGTAGTCAGAATACAGTAAAATACTGTCAAGCTGCAGCCTCTCTGTGTAGTCAGAATACAGTAAAATACTGTCAAGCTGCAGCCTCTCTGTGTAGTCAGAATACAGTAAAATACTGTCAAGCTGCAGCCTCTCTGTGTAGTCAGAATACAGTAAAATACTGTCAAGCTGCAGCCTCTCTGTGTAGTCAGAATACAGTAAAATACTGTCAAGCTGCAGCCTCTCTGTGTAGTCAGAATACAGTAAAATACTGTCAAGCTGCAGCCTCTCTGTGTAGTCAGAATACAGTAAAATACTGTCAAGCTGCAGCCTCTCTGTGTAGACAGAATACAGAAAAAGACTAAAGCTGCAGCCTCTCTGTGTAGACAGAATACAGAAAAAGACTAAAGCTGCAGCCTCTCTGTGTAGACAGAATACAGAAAAAGACTAAAGCTGCAGCCTCTCTGTGTAGACACAATACAGTAAAATACTGTCAAGCTGCAGCCTCTCTGTGTAGTCAGAATACAGTAAAATACTGTCAAGCTGCAGCCTCTCTGTGTAGTCAGAATACAGTAAAATACTGTCAAGCTGCAGCCTCTCTGTGTAGTCAGAATACAGTAAAATACTGTCAAGCTGCAGCCTCTCTGTGTAGTCAGAATACAGTAAACTACTGTCAAGCTGCAGCCTCTCTGTGTAGTCAGAATACAGTAAAATACTGTCAAGCTGCAGCCTCTCTGTGTAGTCAGAATACAGTAAAATACTATCAAGCTGCAGCCTCTCTGTGTAGACAGAATACAGTAAAATACTGTCAAGCTGCAGCCTCTCTGTGTAGTCAGAATACAGTAAAATACTGTCAAGCTGCAGCCTCTCTGTGTAGTCAGAATACAGTAAAATACTGTCAAGCTGCAGCCTCTCTGTGTAGTCAGAATACAGTAAAATACTGTCAAGCTGCAGCCTCTCTGTGTAGTCAGAATACAGTAAAATACTGTCAAGCTGCAGCCTCTCTGTGTAGTCAGAATACAGTAAAATACTGTCAAGCTGCAGCCTCTCTGTGTAGTCAGAATACAGTAAAATACTGTCAAGCTGCAGCCTCTCTGTGTAGTCAGAATACAGTAAAATACTGTCAAGCTGCAGCCTCTCTGTGTAGACAGAATACAGAAAAAGACTAAAGCTGCAGCCTCTCTGTGTAGACAGAATACAGAAAAAGACTAAAGCTGCAGCCTCTCTGTGTAGACAGAATACAGAAAAAGACTAAAGCTGCAGCCTCTCTGTGTAGACACAATACAGTAAAATACTGTCAAGCTGCAGCCTCTCTGTGTAGTCAGAATACAGTAAAATACTGTCAAGCTGCAGCCTCTCTGTGTAGTCAGAATACAGTAAAATACTGTCAAGCTGCAGCCTCTCTGTGTAGTCAGAATACAGTAAAATACTGTCAAGCTGCAGCCTCTCTGTGTAGTCAGAATACAGTAAACTACTGTCAAGCTGCAGCCTCTCTGTGTAGTCAGAATACAGTAAAATACTGTCAAGCTGCAGCCTCTCTGTGTAGTCAGAATACAGTAAAATACTGTCAAGCTGCAGCCTCTCTGTGTAGACACAATACAGTAAAATACTGTCAAGCTGCAGCCTCTCTGTGTAGTCAGAATACAGTAAAATACTGTCAAGCTGCAGCCTCTCTGTGTAGTCAGAATACAGTAAAATACTGTCAAGCTGCAGCCTCTCTGTGTAGTCAGAATACAGTAAAATACTGTCAAGCTGCAGCCTCTCTGTGTCGTCAGAATAGAGTAAAATACTGTCAAGCTGCAGCCTCTCTGTGTAGTCAGAATAGAGTAAAATACTGTCAAGCTGCAGCCTCTCTGTGTCGTCAGAATACAGTAAAATACTGTCAAGCTGCAGCCTCTCTGTGTCGTCAGAATACAGTAAAATACTGTCAAGCTGCAGCCTCTCTGTGTCGTCAGAATACAGTAAAATACTGTCAAGCTGCAGCCTCTCTGTGTCGTCAGAATACAGTAAAATACTGTCAAGCTGCAGCCTCTCTGTGTCGTCAGAATACAGTAAAATACTGTAAAGCTGCAGCCTCTCTGTGTAGACAGAATACAGTAAAATACTGTCAAGCTGCAGCCTCTCTGTGTAGTCAGAATACAGTAAAATACTGTCAAGCTGCAGCCTCTCTGTGTAGTCAGAATACAGTAAAATACTGTCAAGCTGCAGCCTCTCTGTGTCATCAGAATACAGTAAAATACTGTCAAGCTGCAGCCTCTCTGTGTAGACAGAATACAGTAAAATACTGTCAAGCTGCAGCCTCTCTGTGTCGTCAGAATACAGTAAAATACTGTCAAGCTGCAGCCTCTCTGTGTCGTCAGAATACAGTAAAATACTGTCAAGCTGCAGCCTCTCTGTGTAGTCAGAATAGAGCGAGGAGCAAATGGACTGTACCAGATTGACACAACAGAGAGCTCAGCAAATCCATTTGTGCTCACATTCTCTATCGCATTCTTTTGAAAATGAACTGTCTAGCAATATTCATGAAATGGCAAAAACAGGTGATCGTGAAGTCTCTCGTTAGTATAATTCAATTAAAAGCTCTCATGTAGCTAAACAGTAACTAGTCAGGGAAATTGAGACCTATCCGTCAATTATCCTGGGATGATGGATCTGGTGTATTTTCTACATTCTGTTGTATATAAGTGAAAGTGGAGGATCCACAGAGCTAGTTAGCTGTTAAGGCTTCTCAATAAGTCATAGATTGGGGGTTAGGGTTAATGCAAAGAACACTCCATATATCATGTTTTACTAACAGCAGCCTTGTCTTGGTCTCCAGAGTGATCTTGATATGCAGCCTCCCCTGAAGAGAAATGTGTTACTTTTTCCTGAACTGGGGATACTTTCCTGCGCCCGGCCACAGGGCCGTATAAATCTAGCTGTGGGGTGACACCTCATGAACTCCGGCGCCGTATACACTTGTGCCATCCACCAAATCTCCCTGACAAGCCTGCCAATTTTCCAATTACCTGTGGCGCCATCCGTTATCGGAGGACCAGTCAGCTCTTAAATGGGAAACAAGAGGGGAGGTGGGGCCAGCGCATGCTAACTATCTCATAAAGCCAGAGCAGTGCCTCCTCCTCCCCTGATTTAGTGCCTGTCCCTGGGGAGAGGGGTGACACCCGTCCCCCTGGCCTCTCAGGGCCTTCACAGTGTTTCTCATGTTCTCTTTAGCCCCTCCCTCTGCCCTGACACCAATCACTCGTGTTTCCGCCAAGGCCCCTAAAAAAGAAGGATAAGACATCACTCAAGTCACAGTGTTCGAATTTTGCATTGGGGCCGGTTCTATTGCACTACTGTATAAAGCAACCAGCATATCTGTGTCGTTTCACCTTTGATTGAAAGATGCTTCAACCACATTAAAGAAAAGACATTATGTGATGTTGACTGATGATGTTTTTTTTTATGTACGGTAAATGTGCGCGTTTTTGTTTTCTCATGGTCTCCAAACAGATCATGGCTCTGTCCAGCAGCTGCATACAGCTCAACTCAAGCCCCTGTTTGGTCCAAAATAGAGCTAGTTTAGGTGACGACATGATGATACCTGACCGAACGTGACAACATGATGATACCTGACTGAACGTGACAACATGATGATACCTGACTGAACGTGACGACATGATGATACCTGACTGAACGTGACAACATGATGATACCTGACTGAACGTGACAACATGATGATACCTGACTGAACGTGACGACATGATGATACCTGACTGAACGTGACAACATGATGATACCTGACTGAACGTGACAACATGATGATACCTGACTGAACGTGACAACATGATGATACCTGACTGAACGTGATGACATGATGATACCTGACTGAACGTGACAACATGATGATACCTGACCGAACGTGACAACATGATGATACCTGACTGAACGTGATGACATGATGATACCTGACTGAACGTGACAACATGATGATACCTGACTGAACATGACAACATGATGATACCTGACTGAACGTGACAACATGATGATACCTGACTGAACGTGACAACATGATGATACCTGACTGAACGTGATGACATGATGATACCTGACTGAACGTGACGACATGATGATACCTGACTGAACGTGACGACATGATGATACCTGACTGAACGTGATGACATGATGATACCTGACTGAACGTGACGACATGATGATACCTGACTGAACGTGACAACATGATGATACCTGACTGAACGTGACAACATGATGATACCTGACTGAACGTGACGACATGATGATACCTGACTGAACGTGACAACATGATGATACCTGACTGAACGTGACAACATGATGATACCTGACTGAACGTGACGACATGATGATACCTGACTGAACGTGACGACATGATGATACCTGACTGAACGTGACAACATGATGATACCTGACTGAACGTGACAACATGATGATACCTGACTGAACGTGACGACATGATGATACCTGACTGAACGTGATGACATGATGATACCTGACCGAACGTGACGACATGATGATACCTGACTGAACGTGACAACATGATGATACCTGACTGAACGTGATGACATGATGATACCTGACCGAACGTGACGACATGATGATACCTGACTGAACGTGACGACATGATGATACCTGACTGAACGTGACAACATGATGATACCTGACTGAACGTGATGACATGATGATACCTGACTGAACGTGACGACATGATGATACCTGACCGAACGTGACGACATGATGATACCTGACTGAACGTGACGACATGATGATACCTGACCGAACGTGACGACATGATGATACCTGACTGAACGTGACGACATGATGATACCTGACTGAACGTGACAACATGATGATACCTGACTGAACGTGACAACATGATGATACCTGACTGAACGTGACAACATGATGATACCTGACTGAACGTGACGACATGATGATACCTGACTGAACGTGACAACATGATGATACCTGACTGAACGTGACAACATGATGATACCTGACTGAACGTGACGACATGATGATACCTGACTGAACGTGACGACATGATGATACCTGACTGAACGTGATGACATGATGATACCTGACTGAACGTGACGACATGATGATACCTGACCGAACGTGACAACATGATGATACCTGACTGAACGTGACAACATGATGATACCTGACCGAACGTGACAACATGATGATACCTGACTGAACGTGACGACATGATGATACCTGACTGAACGTGATGACATGATGATACCTGACTGAACGTGACAACATGATGATACCTGACCGAACGTGACAACATGATGATACCTGACCGAACGTGACAACATGATGATACCTGACAGAACGTGACAACATGATGATACCTGACTGAACGTGACAACATGATGATACCTGACTGAACGTGACAACATGATGATACCTGACTGAACGTGACAACATGATGATACCTGACTGAACGTGACAACATGATGATACCTGACTGAACGTGACAACATGATGATACCTGACAGAACGTGATGACATGATGATACCTGACTGAACGTGACGACATGATGATACCTGACCGAACGTGACAACATGATGATACCTGACAGAACGTGACAACATGATGATACCTGACTGAACGTGACAACATGATGATACCTGACAGAACGTGACAACATGATGATACCTGACTGAACGTGACAACATGATGATACCTGACTGAACGTGACAACATGATGATACCTGACAGAACGTGACAACATGATGATACCTGACTGAACATGACGACATGATGATACCTGACTGAACGTGACGACATGATGATACCTGACTGAACGTGACGACATGATGATACCTGACTGAACGTGACAACATGATGATACCTGACTGAACGTGACAACATGATGATACCTGACTGAACGTGACAACATGATGATACCTGACTGAACGTGACGACATGATGATACCTGACTGAACATGACAACATGATGATACCTGACTGAACATGACAACATGATGATACCTGACTGAACGTGACAACATGATGATACCTGACTGAACGTGACGACATGATGATACCTGACTGAACGTGATGACATGATGATACCTGACCGAACGTGACGACATGATGATACCTGACTGAACGTGACAACATGATGATACCTGACTGAACGTGATGACATGATGATACCTGACCGAACGTGACGACATGATGATACCTGACTGAACGTGACGACATGATGATACCTGACTGAACGTGACAACATGATGATACCTGACTGAACGTGATGACATGATGATACCTGACTGAACGTGACGACATGATGATACCTGACCGAACGTGACGACATGATGATACCTGACTGAACGTGACGACATGATGATACCTGACCGAACGTGACGACATGATGATACCTGACTGAACGTGACGACATGATGATACCTGACTGAACGTGATGACATGATGATACCTGACCGAACGTGACGACATGATGATACCTGACCGAACGTGACGACATGATGATACCTGACCGAACGTGACGACATGATGATACCTGACCGAACGTGACGACATGATGATACCTGACTGAACGTGACGACATGATGATACCTGACTGAACGTGATGACATGATGATACCTGACCGAACGTGACGACATGATGATACCTGACCGAACGTGACGACATGATGATACCTGACTGAACGTGACGACATGATGATACCTGACTGAACGTGATGACATGATGATACCTGACCGAACGTGACGACATGATGATACCTGACCGAACGTGACGACATGATGATACCTGACCGAACGGGGCAGATATGATGGTTGATAGGGGGACTTCACTTAAAGGAGCATTGTTGTTTTTTTAAAACCCCGGACCTTATTTCCAGCTTTAAATATGATGTTTAAGTCACCCTGACAACTTTGGTTTGATTAGCAGCAGCAGAAACGATAATCAGCTTGAACTGCGACCTGATATCAGGTATATAACGAGGAAAACAGGGCATGAGAAATGCCTGTATTTATGTCTTGTAAATAGTTTATTTTCCGTCACACAGCGTCACACATATTTTTATTATATGAGAGAGAGAACGAGAGGAGAAGGATCTGACGTAGCTCAGTGCTGCCGGGTGATCTGACGTAGCTCAGTGCTGCCGGGTGATCTGACGTAGCTCAGTGCTGCCGGGTGTGGCACAGCCTGCTCTGTTTGCTGTCTGTCACATAGCCTAGGTATTCCCCGGCTGCTGCATGTCATTCATATATGAGGGTATTCCATACGGGCGGCCACTGAATTCAAATGAATCGTTTATATTCTCTAAAACAGATAAATATCATCAGCGTATATCAAGCTAAGCTACATACAGCTACAGTGAGTGACCCGGATGTATGTACTTCTTCTTCTTCTTCTGTTTGGTTTTACGGTGGAACAGAAGAAGAAGAAGAAGAAGTACGTACACCCGGGTCACTTCCAGGGTTCACACACACCCGGCAGCACTGAGCTACGTCAGATCACCCGGCAGCACTGAGCTACGTCAGATCACCTGGCAGCACTGAGCTACGTCAGATCACCTGGCAGCACTGAGCTACGTCAGATCACCCGGCAGCACTGAGCTACGTCAGATCACCCGGCAGCACTGAGCTACGTCAGATCATTCTCCTCTCGTTCTCTCTCTCATATAATAAACATATGACCGCTGTGTGTCGGAAAATAAGCTTTTTACAAGACATAAATACAGGCATTTCACATGCCCTGTTTTCCTCGTTATATACCTGATATCAGGTCGCAGTTCAAGCTGATTATCGTTACTGCTCATGCTAATCAAACCAAAGTTGTCAGGGTGACTTAAACATCATATTTAAAGCTGGAAATAAGGTCTGGGTGTAAAAAAAACTGAATTATCAAGAAAGAACTGGCCCCAGTGCAAAATGTGAATGCTGTGACATGAGTGTTGTCTTATCCTTCTTTTTTAGGGTCCTTGCTGAGGGACACGACGGGCGCGCGAGGTCCGCTGTGGCCGGCGTTATCCCGCTGCCGGCCTGCAGAGACACTTCCAGGCTGGAGAGGGGAGGGGGGGGTGACGGGGGGAGACGTGCGGGGGGAGATGGGGGGGGGCAATCGGGGGCAATCTTCATCTGTTTTCATGTTTTGGCTTCTTTGCGTTTTCAGGGGAGCCAATACTACAGCTCAAGATTGCCTTGCGTTAGCACCCACTATTCATTTATCCGCCCTTATAGTCAGGCTTATGGAGTGAGTCTACACAAATTGCCTCTGCGACACGCAATTGAAGCTGTCGGAGAGATGGAGAAGAAGAAGCTGTTAATCATATTTGAAATACACATATCACCTGGGGAGTTGTGGGGGGATGTAATCCCTGTTAGAGAGCACATATCAGACATGCAGTACAGCACATAAGAACTCTGTAGCCCAAGTCCTTCATGTGTGGCAGCATTACACTGCAGTACAGTGCTTTTGCAGAGACCCCGCCCCCGACAGAGTGATATTTGCTTTTGCAGAGACCCCGCCCCCGACAGAGTGATATTTGCTTTTGCAGAGACCCCGCCCCCAACAGAGTGATATTTGCTTTTGCAGAGACCCCCCCTGACAGAGTGATACTTGCTTTTGCAGAGACCCCCCCCCTGACAGAGTGATACTTGCTTTTGCAGAGACCCCCCTGACAGAGTGATACTTGCTTTTGCAGAGACCCCCCCGACAGAGTGATATTTGCTTTTGCAGAGACCCCCCCTGACAGAGTGATATTTGCTTTTGCAGAGACATCCCCCTGACAGAGTGATATTTGCTTTTGCAGAGACCCCCCTGACAGAGTGATACTTGCTTTTGCAGAGACCCCCCGTGACAGAGTGATATTTGCTTTTGCAGAGACCCCCCGTGACAGAGTGATACTTGCTTTTGCAGAGACCCCCCTGACAGAGTGATACTTGCTTTTGCAGAGACCCCCCTAACAGAGTGATATTTGCTTTTGCAGAGACCCCCCCCAACAGAGTGATATTTGCTTTTGCAGAGACCCCCCCTGACAGAGTGATATTTGATTTTGCAGAGACCCCCCCCCCCCAACAGAGTGATATTTGCTTTTGCAGAGACCCCCCCTGACAGAGTGATACTTGCTTTTGCAGAGACCCCCCCCCAACAGAGTGATATTTGCTTTTGCAGAGACCCCCCCTGACAGAGTGATACTTGCTTTTGCAGAGACCCCCCCCCCCAACAGAGTGATATTTGCTTTTGCAGAGACCCCCCCTGACAGAGTGATATTTGCTTTTGCAGAGACCCCCCCCCCAACAGAGTGATATTTGCTTTTGCAGAGACCCCGCCGACAGAGTGATATTTGCTTTTGCAGAGACCCCCCCTGACAGAGTGATACTTGCTTTTGCAGAGACCCCCCTGACAGAGTGATACTTGCTTTTGCAGAGACCCCCCCTGACAGAGTGATACTTGCTTTTGCAGAGACCCCCCTGACAGAGTGATACTTGCTTTTGCAGAGACCCCCCCCTGACAGAGTGATACTTGCTTTTGCAGAGACCCCCCTGACAGAGTGATACTTGCTTTTGCAGAGACCCCCCCCTGACAGAGTGATACTTGCTTTTGCAGAGACCCCCCCTGACAGAGTGATACTTGCTTTTGCAGAGACCCCCCCTGACAGAGTGATACTTGCTTTTGCAGAGACCCCCCCTGACAGAGTGATACTTGCTTTTGCAGAGACCCCTCTGACAGAGTGATACTTGCTTTTGCAGAGACCCCCCTGACAGAGTGATACTTGCTTTTGCAGAGACCCCCCCTGACAGAGTGATATTTGCTTTTGCAGAGACCCTCCTGACAGAGTGATATTTGCTTTTGCAGAGATCCCCTGACAGAGTGATACTTGCTTTTGCAGACCCCCCCTCCTGACAGAGTCATACTTGCTTTTGCAGAGACCCCCCTGACAGAGTGATACTTGCTTTTGCAGAGACCCCCCCTGACAGAGTGATACTTGCTTTTGCAGACCCCCCCCCTGACAGAGTGATATTTGCTTTTGCAGAGACCCCCTGACAGAGTGATACTTGCTTTTGCAGAGACCCCCCCTGACAGAGTGATATTTGCTTTTGCAGACCCCCCCCTGACAGAGTGATACTTGCTTTTGCAGACCCCCCCCCCCGACAGAGTGATATTTGCTTTTGCAGAGACCCCCCTGACAGAGTGATACTTGCTTTTGCAGAGACCCCCCTGACAGAGTGATACTTGCTTTTGCAGACCCCCCCCCCCTGACAGAGTGATATTTGCTTTTGCAGAGACCCCCCTGACAGAGTGATATTTGCTTTTGCAGACCCCCCCCCCCCCCTGACAGAGTGATACTTGCTTTTGGAGACCCCCCCCCTGACAAAGTGATACTTGCTTTTGCAGAGACCCCCCCTGACAGAGTGATACTTGCTTTTGCAGAGACCCCCCCTGACAGAGTGATACTTGCTTTTGCAGAGACCCCCCTGACAGAGTGATACTTGCTTTTGCAGAGACCCCCCTGACAGAGTGATACTTGCTTTTGCAGAGCCCCCCCTGACAGAGTGATATTTGCTTTTGCGGAGAGGCCGCCCCTGCCCCCCCCCCACCCGAAGGGGCTGATGGGCTCTGGCTTTGTGTGATATCTCCATCCGTTCCCTCCAAGCAGGGGGGGAGAGAGGAGATGAGAGAGAGGAGATGAGAGAGAGGAGAGGAGACAAGGCGAGAGAAGGGGGGGTTTGTTTTCCCTACTCACTTTCCATAGGCTGGCGGGCCCCTATGGCGTTAACATATACATGTATGATAATGAAATGCCACATTTATCATTGTAATTGAGTGGAGGCGCTGGTTTCTTTAAAGGCCAGGAGCGGAGTGCTGTCTCTTTCATGTGACGCCGGAATGGAGGGAGCGCACGGACTGGGCCCTAGGTGGCAACAGAGACCAGTCCAGCATGGAGGCAGTAGCAATGCAACTGCAGTGAAGATGATACACACACACACACACACGCACGCACACACACACACACACCACCTAAACCGCCTAACGTGCGCACACACAAACACACCAACTAAACCCCTAACGCGCGCACACACAACACACACACACACACACACCACCTAAACCGCCTAACGTGCGCACACACAAACACACCACCTAAACCCCCTAACGCGAGCACACACACACACACACACACACACACACACACACACACACACACACACCACCTAAACCGCCTAACGTGCGCACACACAAACACACCACCTAAACCCCCTAACGCGAGCACACACACACACACACACACACACACACACACACACACACACCACCTAAACCGCCTAACGTGCGCACACACAAACACACCACCTAAACCACCTAACGCGCACACACAAACACACACACAAACACGCACACAAACACAGGGCCGCCAACCAACCAAGCGCACGCCCCATGCAATCAACCCCATAAACTTGGATTAAAATAACGGCACAAAAGAATGTAAATTTAAACGCTGCTGTACTTTAATAAGCTCCGGCTTCCCTTTATCGAGCCCACACAGTCCTCAAAAGAATTAGTGGCTAATTAGCGTACGACTTATTTCCTTATCGTGTTTAGCGCTCTCATTGTATTTACTGGCG
>NC_139643.1:52145271-52155271 GCF_964638095.1 Poromitra crassiceps | reverse complement strand
TGGAGCTCAGGGGCCACTGGGGACCCCCGGCGGCAATCACACACTCCTGTTTACGCCGCAAATTGGCCCCTGAGAGGGGGCGCTGGGCGTCTGTAGCGCCTAGTTAAAGTGATGGAGGTGACTCCTACACATTGATTTTCCCTTCGTCTTCAGCCTCCCCGCCTGCTCACCCTTGACCGTGTCCCACGCTCCCCGCGGCGTGCCGCTCGCCTTTAAATCACCTTAAACTGTGCTTAAACTTTGGCCACGTCGAGCAGGCAATGAGGTTATCGTGCTCTTAGTAACTCCACACGTTTGAGAAAGCCTTAAGTGTTAAGTGTTAAGTGTTGGGCCGATTGATGGCGCGGTGCGGTCCGGTCCGTACGGGATTGAGACTCAACTTGAATATCGACTGGAGAATGTAGAGAGCGACACCGTGGAATCACACCCAAAATTAATGAATTATAATAAATATATAATATATATAATAATATATATATAAAAATATATTTATCTTCATTTCATAAATGGTGCCACAGACACTGAGGAAAACAATCAGATTGCTGATAAAAGAAAAGCCTCATTGAGAATATAGAAACAGGTTTGGTTTGGTTTGGTTTTTCCACTCAGATAGACGCCATGTGACCCATCGGATGACAGCCTCTCTCTGCCCGCCTCTAAATAGCGTAACATCTCATGAGTAATGACGCCTATTTTTCTTTCAATTGACTGGATCTAGTAAAGCCGGTGAAGTGTGACATTTCATTAAGTTAATTAGGCTAACTTAATTACAATGTTTCACAGGTCAAGCTATGAAGCCTCTGATTGATGGTGCTGCGTGGAAAGGTAATCTCTGGATTGGGAACAACATCAAAACGTACATTAACTGCTGTCCCTATAAAAAAACAACATGACAAACACTTAAGCTGCATTTGACTCTGAAGGCAAAAAGGCAAACACGAGCCTTGAAGACACAGATGAAACACTGCGAGGTCACGGTACAACTTCAAACACTAAATGAAGCGCTTGCTTCTCTGAGGAGGGTTAGGGTTGCTTCTCTGAGGAGGAGGAGGCCGACGGCTTGGAGGGAACTGAAGAAAAAGCAGCACTTTCACGGGTCGTGATTCGTGGTATTCCAAACCTTTTCCCCCGGATCTTATGGTCTGATTCACCACAGAGGCCGGCCGGAGCTGTGCCACCCGCAGAATAGGGGTGTCCAAAAAAATCGATTCATGTAAAAATCACAATTCTTATCTTCCAAGATTCTGAATCTCAATTCCCAACTCCCAAGAATATTTTTTTAATTACTTTAATTTATTTTTCTTGAAGTCACTGAGAATTGAGAAATACTAATAGATTTTTTATTTGTGCCAGTTTAGCATGAATAAATGTTACCTTATAGCTTAGGTTTGCCTTTGTGTAGTCTCTTAAAACAGACCGTCTCATCTACATCCGGCGAATGCAGCTAAACAGTCTGTACATTACACCCCCAGAACATGCACAAGGAAGTTGGGAAAAAAACCTTCAGACTGGAAGGAAGTTCGACAAAATCCGACCAATCACGACACGTGTGTCCACGGAAAAAAATTCTGATTGGACTAATGAGCGGAAGACCCGCCTTAAAAAAATTCTGATTGGACTAATGAGCGGAAGACCCGCCTTTCTGCTTCCCATTCCGGTTGGCGCATGCTTCTCCCCCACGAATTACAGACGGTATGGCGGAAGCATTTGAAAATTGCGGAAGCCAACTCGTCTGTTCTAAGAGACTAGCCTTTGTGTGTACTTTGTTTAGATTATTGCAATCAGTTGATCAAATAAAAAAAAACTACCAAAAAAACCCTACTGTTAGATGATGTCATAAACCACAGTTACGATGATGTCGACAGTGATGATGTCATATTTCGGATGGTGCCTCAGTGATGATGCAAACTGTTAGATGATGTCATAACTACAGTTGCGATGATGTCGACAGTGATGATGTCCTATTTCATATAATCTTATACACTTTATTCTGCTTTAATTTCATGCTTTCATAGTTGGCACACAGCAGGCTGGAGTAGATCCTGAAATCCCCCCATGTACTGAATTGAGAATCAGTTTTGAATCAGGAATCGTTTAGAATCAAAAATCGAGTTTGGATCATGATCACGATACCTGGGATCATGATCCCAGGTATCGGAATGGAATAGTGAAATAGCAAAAGATTCACACTCGTAGTGAATAAAGCTTTAAACCAGCGCCCCCTGGCACAGTAACAGGCTTGAATTAAACGCCATCCGTATATTAGGGCAAGACATGTCATTTTATGACTGAAATGAATTGGGCTGTGGCCCGGAGTGACAGCAGGAGGGATGTGGCCTTGGTCAGTGAGAGGTTTATCTAAGCCGGGCAGGCGTCTGTAACCAACTCAAGCCTGTCTGATAAAGCCTTTTATTACCTCCTCGTGTGCAGTGACACCACTTCCTGCTACACTGTAAACACAAAGCTCTCCTCTACAATTAATAAACACTTTAATCATCTATAAACAAATCACACAAACACTTTAATCATCTAGAAACAAATCACACAGACAAATCATCTTCAAAAAGACATTTTGTTATTAAACTTCAGAGGCACAATCCCATTTACTGTGACCTTTTAGCTGGAGGAGCGCGAGAGACACAGTAACACAATCCAGTCCTACTACCTTTACCTACAGGCATGGTGGATCCAGTCCTACTATCTTTACCTACAGGCATGGTGGATCCAGTCCTACTACCTTTACCTACAGGCATGGTGGATCCAGTCCTACTATCTTTACCTACAGGCATGGTGGATCCAGTCCTACTATCTTTACCTACAGGCATGGTGGATCCAGTCCTACTATCTTTACCTACAGGCATGGTGGATCCAGTCCTACTATCTTTACCTACAGGCATGGTGGATCCAGTCCTACTACCTTTACCTACAGGCATGGTAGATCCAGTCCTACTATCTTTACCTACAGGCATGGTAGATCCAGTCCTACTATCTTTACCTACAGGCATGGTGGATCCAGTCCCACTACCTTTACCTACAGGCATGGTAGATCCAGTCCTACTATCTTTACCTACAGGCATGGTGGATCCAGTCCTACTATCTTTACCTACAGGCATGGTGGATCCAGTCCTACTACCTTTACCTACAGGCATGGTAGATCCAGTCCTACTATCTTTACCTACAGGCATGGTAGATCCAGTCCTACTATCTTTACCTACAGGCATGGTAGATCCAGTCCTACTACCTTTACCTACAGGCATGGTGGATCCAGTCCTACTATCTTTACCTACAGGCATGGTGGATCCAGTCCTACTATCTTTACCTACAGGCATGGTAGATCCAGTCCTACTATCTTTACCTACAGGCATGGTGGATCCAGTCCTACTACCTTTACCTACAGGCATGGTGGATCCAGTCCTACTATCTTTACCTACAGGCATGGTGGATCCAGTCCTACTACCTTTACCTACAGGCATGGTAGATCCAGTCCTACTATCTTTACCTACAGGCATGGTGGATCCAGTCCTACTATCTTTACCTACAGGCATGGTAGATCCAGTCCTACTATCTTTACCTACAGGCATGGTAGATCCAGTCCTACTACCTTTACGTACAGGCATGGTGGATCCAGTCCTACTATCTTTACCTACAGGCATGGTGGATCCAGTCCTACTACCTTTACCTACAGGCATGGTAGATCCAGTCCTACTATCTTTACCTACAGGCATGGTAGATCCAGTCCTAATACCTTTACCTACAGGCATGGTAGATCCAGTCCTACTACCTTTAGCTACAGGCATGGTAGATCCAGTCCTACTACCTTTAGCTACAGCCACCCGAGGAAACTTGTCAATGGAACGAAGAAAATAACGTTATACATGTAGGCGGAAAAAATTTGACTTGTTTTTGATAGATAATGGCAGAATTTTTGTCTCCGCTAAAATACCTTGTCTCTATCATATCCCTAGACTAGACAGAGCCATGTCAGTCTAACCCTACCCCTGGTGCGTCGGCCTTGTTCCCAAATTCCTACCTGTCCAACATCTAAAATGACACTGTGGCTACGCGTCCGTGTTCCTCCCCTTTCAAGCGAACCTCGGCAACACTTTGTCTGTCGGTGCCGCTGAAGGACACGGAACAGACCCGGCCATCAAACAGGAAGGACACCGAACAGACCCGGCCATCAAACAGGAGAGGTGAGCGCAGCAGAACAGACCCGACCATCAAAACAGGAGAGGCGGGCGCAGCATACTGTAAGCTAGCGTTCACCTTCTCCCTTCAGATGTCCTGCATCTTCCACTCAGATAAGAGGGTTTGGCTGCAGGCAGCCGTGACAAATCTCTTTCTGCAGCACTCTGTGTAGCAGACTGTCAGGCAGACCTCCCACTATCTCAGCTAGTATTCTGCACTTAACGCTGACATTTAACGTGCAGCTTGGCATTTAAAAAGCAAGATAATAAAACTTTCTGTAAATACAGCTCTCATCTCCGAGTGCTTTTAGATGCCCTGAGTGGAGTCAATTATCTCCCCACACTCGCCGCTATTACCGAGACACTCATAGCAAACCTGCGCCTTAAAATATCTGCGTGACGCGCTTTCTCAACAAATGTCACATTCTTAACCACCTCAGAGAAAATGTAGACCCTGTAATATTAGAAATTATTTATATGTGTTTTTTCTTTCATGTGTTTGTTACTTAAACATGCCTCTCCGAAGTGTCAGATCATCTAAATTCGAACAGTGAAAATCCTTCGGAATCGTCCCCCGGGATCCGTTTACCCATTATATCCAGAAAGCAGGCTTTCCGCAGTGGAAAGGAAAAAGCACAGATTGATATAACCAAGTGTTAGAATAGGCTAGCACAGCCAGCAGGGGGCAGAGGGAGACAGAGCACCACAGCCAGCAGGGGGCAGAGGGAGAGAGAGCACCACAGCCAGCAGGGGGCAGAGGGAGAGAGAGCACCACAGCCAGCAGGGGGGCAGAGGGAGAGAGAGCGCCGCAGCCAGCAGGGGGGCAGAGGGAGAGAGAGCACCACAGCCAGCAGGGGGCAGAGGGAGAGAGAGCACCACAGCCAGCAGGGGGCAGAGGGAGAGAGAGCACCACAGCCAGCAGGGGGCAGAGGGAGAGAGAGCACCACAGCCAGCAGGGGGGCAGAGGGAGAGAGAGTGCCACAGCCAGCAGGGAGCAGAGGGAGAGAGAGCACCACAGCCAGCAGGGGGCAGAGGGAGAGAGAGTGCCGCACCCAGTAGGGGGCAGAGGGAGAGAGAGTGCCGCAGCCAGCAGGGGGGCAGAGGGAGAGAGAGTGCCGCAGCCAGCAGGGGGGCAGAGGGAGAGAGAGTGCCGCAGCCAGCAGGGGGCAGAGGGAGAGAGAGCACCACAGCCAGCAGGGGGCAGAGGGAGAGAGAGTGCCGCAGCCAGCAGGGGGGCAGAGGGAGAGAGAGTGCCGCAGCCAGCAGGGGGGCAGAGGGAGAGAGAGTGCCGCAGCCAGCAGGGGGCAGAGGGAGAGAGAGCACCACAGCCAGCAGGGGGCAGAGGGAGAGAGAGCACCACAGCCAGCAGGGGGGCAGAGGGAGAGAGAGCGACCAGGGTCGGAGCAGTCACACCACTTGTCTTACAGTAGACCTGTAATTAGGACAAGCTGAGCGCTCTCTTGGCTGAAGTGCTTTTATGGCGAGTGGGGCGGCGGGTTATCAAGGTCGCAGCATGAGTGGAGACTGAACACCTGTTGGAACCGATGTCACATTTTATTTTTCCTGTCCCACGATATGTATCATCACATTTTGGTATTGGGATAAATTGAATTTGGGATATATTGAATCGGAAATGTATTTTTTTTTCTTGTTACTGAATAGTGCTGTTCTGTACCATTCAGTCAACCATGCTAACACGTTACATCATGCTAACACAACCATGCTAACACGTTACATTGTACAACACAGACACTTGTGATGTCATAGTGTGAGATGTTAACTGACCTTGGAGGAGGACGTGTCACACTCCTGGCAGATCCAGCCGTATCCCGTCTGTTTGGGGGACTTCTTCAGAGGGGGGTCCAGGCAGCCGAAGTGATAGCAGAGCTCACACTCGTCACACCTGAGGGAGGGGCACGGCACATGTCAATCCTCACATACCAGCTGTGTGTGTGTGTGCGTATGTGCATGTGTGAGACTGTGTGTGTGTGTGTGTGTGTGTGTGTGTGTGTGTGTGTGTGCGTATGTGCATGTGTGTGGGTGGCGTGCGCGTGTGTGCATGGCCGTAGCCAGGGTGGCGTGGTGGGTCCAGGGGGGACTGTGCCCGGCCCCCGCCGGTTAGAAAATGTTGTCCATTTTAAAGTAAAATGCTTCAATCTGGTGCACTAGTCCACCGCCTAGTCTGGGTCCAAAACCCTCGTTCTGTGTCAGCTGGCAGAAACACACCACGTCATCTGGAGGATGACGCTGGGAACAAAAAAACAATTCTGCTCTAAAAACAGCCCGTCATAGTAACGTAAATAATAATAATAATAATAATTCATTTATTTTATATAGCGCTTTTTCCAGACCCAAAGACGCTTAACAGAGAACAAGAGACAAGCAACAGGGAACAGAAACAGACAACAGATACAAGTAACAGCCAGGCAACAGTTACAGGGAACAGAAACAAATGACAGTGGCGGTTTCAGGGCAAGGTAGTATGGAGAAGCAGAGGGGAGGAAGATAACAGGAGGGAGGAAGAGGGGGGGGGATGGGGGGGCGGAGGGTGATGGTTTGGAGGAGGTGGTCAGGGGTAGGGGAGGTTGTAAGCTTGGGAGAACAGGTAGGTTTTAAGTCGGGTTTTGAAAGTGGGGAGTGAGGGAGAGTCTCGGACGGTCTGGGGGAGGGAGTTCCAAAGTCGGGGTGCGGCACGGGAGAAAGCACGGTCACCGAAGGTTTTGAGTCTGGATGGGGGGACGGTGAGGGTGGCAGTAGAAGAGGAACGGAGTGTACGGGAGAGGCGATGGGGGATGAGGAGGTCAGTCAGGTAGGGGGGGGCTAGGCTGTGGAGGGCTTTGAAGGTGAGGAGGAGTAATTTGAGTTGTAAATAAATGTGATGCGCGTTATCTAGCTATGTAGCAACAAAAGTAAAATGAACGAACACCGTATAAAAGCATCCTTCTATGGTGGGAAGACCACCGGATGAACCACCGGGAACACAGGGTCTTAGGGAGGATGACATTCCTTGTAGTAATGGGTACCAGGCTCTTTCTCTTTTCAGAGAGCCTGGTGATGCGACCACTTTGTCACCTGCTGAAGTACAGAAGAGTTGTCGGTAGCATTTGCAAATTGCGGGAGTCAACACATCTGTCTTGAGAGAGCCTCAAGTGGCCATTTGAAGACCTGCAGTTTTTGGTACTTCCGCATTGACTTCTTTTTTCAGAAGTGGATGTTAGGGCTTGGTGTGTACGTGTGTGTGTGTGTGTGTGTGTGTGTGTGTGTGTGTGTGTGTGTGTGTGTGTGTGTGTGTGTCTGTGTGTACGTGTGTGTGTGTGTGTGTGTGTGTGTGTGTGTCATAAATAAAGCCAGCCTGTCCCCCGCCCCATGAAGCTGGCTCAGTGGGGGAAATGATGGACGGCGACAGGGCAGTTTGTTGTCATGACGATGTCAGCTAATCGCCGCACCTTGACCTTACACGGAAGCTGCGTAGAGCAATGGTGCGTATTAGTGTCCTCTAGTAAGAGAGTGGCGTCAGCGGAGGACCAAAATGCAAGAATCATTAGCCAATGAACAGCCAGGAATGGGTCTCGCGCTACTTTTGCATGCTAAAATAAAGCCGATAATGTACAATTTGATTCATTTCAAGGGATGAAAAACCCTTTCAAAGTACAAGACTGTCTATTTTGATGCAACTCGACAGTAGGGATGCACCGATCGATCGGCACGTGACCGGAAATGGCCGATTTTCACGTGATCGGCCTCGATCGGTGATCTGTTCCGGTCACTCTAAATAGCCGATTCTGTGAGCCGATTTTCACATGACGTGCGCGCACCCCAAAGCACCGAGACAGGCACCCAGCCACCACACCACACACGCCAGCATACCTTCCTCGTTGTGGATTTTTTTCACCGTCAGTGAAGTAGACAAAGCTCGCAGTTTGTCACACATGCAAGTCGAAAATAAGCCGTGGAGACAGAGATGCGGCCGAGTCCCGCTCGGCTGGAGTCCAGTCAGAGCGGCTCGCTTCACCTCACTGGCCCCTCTCTCTCTGCTCTCTCTCCCCGGGAAGCGGTGCTCCAGCAACCCGCCACCGCGCACAGCCGGCTTGGCGAGGTGAACGCGAGCATTGTGTCCAGTATGATAACCATTCCCCGACCTGCTTTTCCATTCCACATCAGCGCTGCTGCCTCAGCCTGTCAAGTCATGTTGTAACGTGACGTGGATACAGGAGAGACTATTTGTTTCGTATTGCAAATAGAACGACATGAGAACGACGGACATAATAATAAAAATGCATCGGACTCACAAGTGTGCAACGTTTTCTGTGCGTGACAATATTTTTTCGGATGGCAGATAAAAATACGCATACCAAACTTCGGACTGTGTGTAAACTCCGCCTGATATTCAGACTGAAGATCGTTACTGTAACTCATAAACTCATTTCCCCTCTACTCAAGAGGACTGGTCTGGAGCCAGTCTATAAACTCCTTGTCCATGGATCATTTTGATGTTCTGTTGCACCTGTTTTCTTTTGGAAAAGTAAATGCATGATAGCTGTGGGATATAGGCTATTGGATTTAATTTAATTTTTGTATTCATTGTATTTGCACAAAAAAGCTCTGTCCAGTAGCCTAACCTGGAACACTTTTATTTTGAGTGTTTGAGTGAGAAGGTCCTACTTCATGCAAATGATAAGAATTGTTTATTTGGATCCCCATTAGATGTAAGAATTGTTCTATGAATCTTAATTTTTAAACAAAGTTACAAAAACGTTTGTGTAAGCTGTCAATTGTTGTTTTTAGAAAAAAAAATCGGAATCGGCAAAAATCGGTATCGGCAAGTCAGACTATTCAAAAATCGGAAATCGGAATCGGCCAAGAAAATGGCAATCGGTGCATCCCTACTCGACAGTCCCTGGAAACCAGAAATATTTCTTTATTATTTAGCATTTTGGGTTCATCACATCACAGGACCCTATGTTAATAAGCCACCAGCCAAATTTGAACGATGATGAACGTTGCAAAGTATATAAATTTAGGTTTGACAGTCGTGGCAAAACTCATGAGAAAATCATTATTTTTTAGAGTGTATTTCTCCCGCGGACTGTGTGGGCGTGTCCCATCTGCAGCAGGTTTTCCGAGAGAGAGAGCACGAGACAGAGGGGGGGGAGGGAAACGGAGAAAGAGATCGAGTTACACAGCACTCGTGCTGTGTACACAGCACGAGTGTGTGTGTGTGTGTGTGTGTGTGTGTGTGTGTGTGTGAGAGAGAGAGAGAGAGTAACCTGCGTCACCAGCCTGTGTCTCTCTCTCTCTCTCTCACTAGTCCCGAGAGAGAGAGAGAGAGAGAGAGAGAGAGAGAGAGAGAGAGAGAGAGAGAGAGAGAGAGAGAGAGGCATAGCGCACGACGGCACAGAGTGGGAAGGAGATGGACAGCGAGGGAGCGCTGTCACTGGGGGCAAAGAACGGACAAAAGGAGGGTGGGTGCGGATTGCGCGCGTGTACAAAGGTTTTAGCACCTCGCGCACTGCTGTCTTCAATGAGGAAGTACTTTGTAGAATCTTGTAGAAAAGTGGCGATTTTAAGGCTTTGGGTTGAAAGTAATGTATAATAATTTCTGGGACACATAATTACTAACATAAGACCCTAAATAACATAGTTAGAACGTTTTTGTGGATTTTGGTTTCCAGGGACTTTAAGAGTTCCACTTTCTACTTCCTGGAAAAAAAACTGGTTCATTGGAGTGAATGGAGATGTCGGAACTCTTCTATTCTATGGCTCTGGTGCGTATCAATGAGCAGATAAATACAGGCCTTGTTAGTCTCATAGAT
>NC_139643.1:52130271-52142771 GCF_964638095.1 Poromitra crassiceps | reverse complement strand
GGAAGGACAGTGCAGGGTGTTATGGGTTGAGGAAGGACAGTGCAGGGTGTTATGGGTTGAGGAAGGACAGCGCAGGGTGTTATGGGTTGAGGAAGGACAGTGCAGGGTGTTATGGGTTGAGGAAGGACAGTGCAGGGTGTTATGGGTTGAGGAAGGACAGTGCAGGGTGTTATGGGTTGAGGAAGGACAGTGCAGGGTGTTATGGGTTGAGGAAGGACAGTGCAGGGTGTTATGGGGCGAGGAAGGACAGTGCAGGGTGTTATGGGTTGAGGAAGGACAGCGCAGGGTGTTATGGGTTGAGGAAGGACAGTGCGGGGTGTTATGGGTTGAGGAAGGACAGTGTGGGGTGTTATGGGTTGAGGAAGGACAGTGCAGGGTGTTATGGGTTGAGGAAGGGGACCGTAGGGCGTTACAGGGCGAGGAAGGGCTTTTTTAAATCATTTGTCTGAACTTTAAAGTGTTTTCGGCTTCTTGTAGACTTATCCTATTTCTGGATTTGGATCTGGATCTGGATTTCTGGATCCTTTCCCCCCAGAATAAAGTGTGTTCATGAGAGCCTACAGGATGATGCGTTGCCGGTCTGATGAATGGTATCTTCTTCTTCTCTCATTGAAAATCATCAATGACGTCATAAATCCCTCTAATGCATTGTTGTGACATCATCCGTGATGTCATAAATCAAATAGACGTAATCAGTGATGTCATAACTCTTTCTCTACTTACCCAGCGTGACATAATCAGTGATGTCATGAATCCCTTTGCTGGTGGTATAGATAGGACCAGTAGATGGTGGGATTAGTAGGAACCAGAGCTCTTCTGATCTCTGTCCAGTTGTTTTCACGTTCACTAAATGGCTTCCAGATCAGAGGACCTCTCCTGTCCCGTCTGCCGTGACATCTTTAAAGATCCTGTCCTCCTGTCATGTAGCCACAGCTTCTGTCAAGCCTGTCTGCAGAGCTGGTGGGCGGAGAGACTCATACATGAGTGTCCACTCTGTAGGGAGATATCTTCACAGAGTGAACCACTTTGCAACTTGGCGTTGAAGAACCTGTGTGAGGCTCTCTTACTGGAGAGAGATCAGAGAGCTTCAGCAGGATCTGAGCTTCTCTGCAGTCTGCACTCTGAGAAACTCAAGCTCTTCTGTCTGGACCATCAGCAGCCAGTGTGTCTCGTCTGTCGAGCCATCGATGAAGCTACACGCCATCACAAGGAGGAACTCCAGAAATCACTGAAGCTGTTACAGAGGAAACTGTGTCTCTTTAATAAAGTGAAAGGAAACTGTGATCAGACAGCACAACACATTAAGGTCCTCACACGACACACAGAGAGGCTAATTAAGGAGGCATTTAAGAAGCTTCACCAGTTTCTCCAAGAGGAAGAGGAGGCCAGGATCGCTGCACTGAGGGAGGAAGAGCAGCAGAAGAGTCAGATGATGAAGGAGAAGACTGAAGGTCTGAGCAGAGAGATAGCAGCTCTTTCAGCCATAGAGAAGGAGCTGAGAGCTGAAGATGTCTCGGTCCTGCAGAACTACAAGGCTACAGTGGAAAGAGTCCAGCGCCCACTGCTGGAGGATCCACAGCTGGGCTCAGGAGCTCTGATAGATGAGGCCAAACACCTGGCCAACCTGAGCTTCACAGTCTGGGACAAGATGAAGGAGATGGTCTCCTACACTCCTGTAATTCTGGACCCAAACACTGCCGGCCCCAAACTTATCCTGTCTGAAGATCTGACCAGTGTGAGACGTGGAGAGAGTCAGCAGCTTCCTGAAAACCCAGAGAGGCTTGACTGGCCCTGGTCTGTCCTGGGCTCTGAGGGCTTTAACTCAGGAAGTCACAGCTGGGATGTTGAGGTTGGAGATAGTACACTCTGGTCACTGGGTGTGTCAGTAGAGTCTGTCCAGAGGAAGAGAGACAGACTGTCTGGACTATGGGTCATATGGTTCTATAAAGGTAAATACACAGCAGACTCCCTATCAGCTCCAGGCACTGTTCTCCCAGTGAAGAAGAAGCTGCAGAGGGTCAGAGTGCATCTGGACTGGAACAGAGGAACGCTGTCCTTCTCTGATCCTGATACTAACACACACATACACTGCTTCACACACACCTTCACTGACAGGATGTTTCCCTACTTTAACACTGATGATCCTCTGAAGGTTCTACCACTGAAGGTCTCTGGAACGGTCAGTCCAAATGTCCACCCTCCTGCACTCTGGACTAGGCCTCGTGGACTTCAGTCGCACGTGCCGTGACCTGTTCAATGTCATCACGTCAAGTCTGCCAGGGTGAGAGACCGCAAGGCTATAAATAAACCAATTATAGACAGACCACCATCACTTAAGGACTACAATAATAAAATACCTCTCAGCGTGTACTACTACATATTTCTGTGTCATGATGTGGTTGAATATTTTAATAAGGTAATTGTTTTGAGTAAGGTTCTTTTTGTTCGTCTTTTTATTCGGCACATGGACGTTTTACATCCATATTGCAATGGATTGTGGGTAATTAAATCAGTGCAGTGTGGTTAAGTCTGCACCCTGAGCAGTCTGCTTGTGGACTGGATGAGTTGTGGATTTGGACAGCACTCAGACTTCCCAGGAACGTGCCCGCAAAGTCCGCAAGTGCAGGGAAGTCTGAACATTTGAATTGGGTCTAACAGTGGAACAGGAAAGTTAGGGGGGTGTCTTCTTCGGTGGTGTTTTATGGCAGTTGGCATCCTTTATGTTGCATTACCGCCTCCTTCTGGATTTATCCATCCACTGTTTCCCTACATTCTGTCCCTCACTCGCGCCTATGGGGAGTGTCTTCTTCTAATGGCTTTCCGGCAGACTGTATGCCTTGCGGCACATTGCTGCCTCTCACAGGTTTGGAATATTAGACAAATCCCAGACTCGGGGGTTCGCTCCTTCCTCAATGTTCATCCGTCCGGCCACCTCACTCTTCGACCACCATGTTCCCAGGACCCAGGCCCTTGTGCCAGCGCGCCGACCTTCCTCACTGTCCACCAACCTTACCATATACTGATGATGTCATAAATCACTTATGATGTCACAGACAGTGATGAGGTCATAAATCACTGATGATGTCATACAGTTCTAGACGGCTCGGCCTGGTAACTATATCATGTCATATCACCAATGATGTCATAAATCACTGAGATGTCACGGACAGGGATTAGGAGGTCATACATCACGAATGTCATTGGTGATGTCACTCAAGCAATTGTGATGTCATCAGTGAGTGATGTCATCAGTGATGTCACTCAAGCAATTGTGATGTTGAATGGGAGCTGAATTTTCAGAAAACGCTTCAAAGGTCATACAAGTGGTCCTCAATTGTTAAGATTGTCTTGCTGAACACAAAGTTAGCTGTTTCATAAATGTTTGTTATCCGCTACCTTATTTCATGCATTTAACCGAAATTCCCATACAAACATCCCATTGACTTGTCCACGTAGGAACCAGACAGTGCAGCAGGGCCTTCTGGGTAACCAGACAGTGCAGCAGGGCCTTCTGGGTAACCAGACAGTGCAGCAGGGCCTTCTGGGTAACCAGACAGTGCAGCAGGGCCTTCTGGGTAAGCCTACGAAAAGACATGATCCCTGCGGTACTGTATACATTGTAATAGTAAATTGAGATAATAAAAGAGGTTTTGTGGCTGTGATTTGGGACACTTGTTCCAGACGTTCTAAACTGTTCCCAAAGCCCTCAGGAATGTGCTGAGGCCACTTCTCCGGCCTTAGTCAATAAAGTGAACATGGTTTATTGGGAAATCAATGGGTGATCATTCATGGCTCCTCCACATTGATTGTGTTGGAGTGTGCTGGATTGTGCGGTCTTTCTCTCCGTATGAATATAATGAAATCACATTATACGGCTGTATCCAAGAAGCTGTCGGAACATGATTTATGGCGCCGAGTGTTTGGGTATCAATTGGTGCTCCTGGACAGTGAAGCCAGCTTTGTGTTGGATGTCTGTGCAGAAAGGAATTAGGCCGTGGTTTGATACGATCAGACTTGATAGCTCGACGGGGAAAAGCAATATGGCCGACGGCAAGTGGAGCTCTGTGTTTGATTGAGGGGAAATATGAAAAGAGGCCGATGTTATAGCATACTGTAAACGCTCATGGAAGCTTATTCATTTACGAGGTGGATCTTGTGTTTTTGCTTTATGTCTGATTTGTAACTAGAAGGCATTCAGAGCACCAAGCAACAATTCTGTGAAAGCCAACAACAACATATATCATATCATATCATATCATTTCATAACAGATTCATTTCTTGGCCCTTCAAATATCATCTCCTTAGGATTTGGAATCAAGTCTCTATCTCCATTTGTGTTTCATAGCGATGGCTGAAAAATGCCAATTCTCTAACGGCGGATAACCCAGAAAGTCAATCGATCCACCCTAACCATGAACCAACCCTAAACTATTAAATAATGCCTACATTGATACCTAGTTAACATGAACACCATTAGTAAATGATTACTAGACACATTAGTTAACTGTTCATTAATGGTTATTAAGCAATAACTAACTCTTTATTTAGTGGCCCTTATTGTAAAGTGTTACCTAAACATTTGTCATCTCTACTGTGATTAAACTGCTTGATTGTTCAAATGATACAGGTGAGACGAAGTCTGGAAAACACCTGACACGACATTAGATTCTCTTGGGTCTAATTGATATGATTTCCTGAAGGAGCTGCTAATCCTAATTGGATTTCATGAGTCTGTTTCATTGGAGAGTTTTTGTGTCTGGTTTAAATGCAGTTTCAGAGGCTCCAGATTAATACGCTTCTGGGGAAAACCGTTTGCTTCGGCAAAAACATTTCAGTCTGAACATATCGGCCTTCACAAACCCATATCGGTCTGAGCTTAATACGCATAAGCTCATTGAAGGTGAGCCTCGGCGCTGGGCTAAGGAAACCTGTTAAATAGGTGTAATAGCACACTCCTCATGTTAAACCTGTTAAATAGGTGTAATAGCACACTCCTCATGTTAAACCTGTTAAATAGGTGTAATAGCACAGTCATCATGTTAAACCTGTTAAATAGGTGTAATAGCACACTCCTCATGTTAAACCTGTTAAATAGGTGTAATAGCACACTCCTCATGTTAAACCTGTTAAATAGGTGTAATAGCACACTCCTCATGTTAAACCTGTTAAATAGGTGTAATAGCACACTCCTCATGTTAAACCTGTTAAATAGGTGTAATAGCACACTCCTCATGTTAAACCTGTTAAATAGGTGTAATAGCACAGTCCTCATGTTAAACCTGTTAAATAGGTGTAATAGCACACTCCTCATGTTAAACCTGTTAAATAGGTGTAATAGCACACTCCTCGTGTTAAACCTGTTAAATAGGTGTAATAGCACACTCCTCGTGTTAAACCTGTTAAATAGGTGTAATAGCACAGTCCTCATGTTAAACCTGTTAAATAGGTGTAATAGCACACTCCTCATGTTAAACCTGTTAAATAGGTGTAATAGCACACTCCTCATGTTAAACCTGTTAAATAGGTGTAATAGCACACTCCTCGTGTTAAACCTGTTAAATAGGTGTAATAGCACACTCCTCATGTTAAACCTGTTAAATAGGTGTAATAGCACACTCCTCATGTTAAACCTGTTAAATAGGTGTAATAGCACACTCCTCGTGTTAAACCTGTTAAATAGGTGTAATAGCACACTCCTCTTGTTAAACCTGTTAAATAGGTGTAATAGCACACTCCTCGTGTTAAACCTGTTAAATAGGTGTAATAGCACACTCCTCATGTTAAACCTGTTAAATAGGTGTAATAGCACACTCCTCGTGTTAAACCTGTTAAATAGGTGTAATAGCACACTCCTCGTGTTAAACCTGTTAAATAGGTGTAATAGCACAGTCCTCGTGTTAAACCTGTTAAATAGGTGTAATAGCACACTCCTCATGTTAAACCTGTTAAATAGGTGTAATAGCACACTCCTCATGTTAAACCTGTTAAATAGGTGTAATAGCACACTCCTCATGTTAAACCTGTTAAATAGGTGTAATAGCACACTCCTCATGTTAAACCTGTTAAATAGGTGTAATAGCACACTCCTCATGTTAAACCTGTTAAATAGGTGTAATAGCACACTCCTCTTGTTAAACCTGTTAAATAGGTGTAATAGCACACTCCTCGTGTTAAACCTGTTAAATAGGTGTAATAGCACACTCCTCATGTTAAACCTGTTAAATAGGTGTAATAGCACACTCCTCGTGTTAAACCTGTTAAATAGGTGTAATAGCACACTCCTCGTGTTAAACCTGTTAAATAGGTGTAATAGCACAGTCCTCGTGTTAAACCTGTTAAATAGGTGTAATAGCACACTCCTCATGTTAAACCTGTTAAATAGGTGTAATAGCACACTCCTCATGTTAAACCTGTTAAATAGGTGTAATAGCACACTCCTCATGTTAAACCTGTTAAATAGGTGTAATAGCACACTCCTCATGTTAAACCTGTTAAATAGGTGTAATAGCACAGTCCTCGTGTTAAACCTGTTAAATAGGTGTAATAGCACAGTCCTCATGTTAAACCTGTTAAATAGGTGTAATAGCACACTCCTCGTGTTAAACCTGTTAAATAGGTGTAATAGCACACTCCTCATGTTAAACCTGTTAAATAGGTGTAATAGCACACTCCTCGTGTTAAACCTGTTAAATAGGTGTAATAGCACACTCCTCGTGTTAAACCTGTTAAATAGGTGTAATAGCACAGTCCTCGTGTTAAACCTGTTAAATAGGTGTAATAGCACACTCCTCATGTTAAACCTGTTAAATAGGTGTAATAGCACAGTCCTCATGTTAAACCTGTTAAATAGGTGTAATAGCACACTCCTCATGTTAAACCTGTTAAATAGGTGTAATAGCACAGTCCTCATGTTAAACCTGTTAAATAGGTGTAATAGCACACTCCTCATGTTAAACCTGTTAAATAGGTGTAATAGCACACTCCTCATGTTAAACCTGTTAAATAGGTGTAATAGCACAGTCCTCATGTTAAACCTGTTAAATAGGTGTAATAGCACACTCCTCGTGTTAAACCTGTTAAATAGGTGTAATAGCACACTCCTCGTGTTAAACCTGTTAAATAGGTGTAATAGCACACTCCTCATGTTAAACCTGTTAAATAGGTGTAATAGCACACTCCTCATGTTAAACCTGTTAAATAGGTGTAATAGCACAGTACTCATGTTAAACCTGTTAAATAGGTGTAATAGCACACTCCTCATGTTAAACCTGTTAAATAGGTGTAATAGCACACTCCTCGTGTTAAACCTGTTAAATAGGTGTAATAGCACACTCCTCGTGTTAAACCTGTTAAATAGGTGTAATAGCACAGTCCTCGTGTTAAACCTGTTAAATAGGTGTAATAGCACAGTCCTCATGTTAAACCTGTTAAATAGGTGTAATAGCACACTCCTCATGTTAAACCTGTTAAATAGGTGTAATAGCACACTCCTCGTGTTAAACCTGTTAAATAGGTGTAATAGCACACTCCTCATGTTAAACCTGTTAAATAGGTGTAATAGCACACTCCTCGTGTTAAACCTGTTAAATAGGTGTAATAGCACACTCCTCGTGTTAAACCTGTTAAATAGGTGTAATAGCACACTCCTCATGTTAAACCTGTTAAATAGGTGTAATAGCACACTCCTCGTGTTAAACCTGTTAAATAGGTGTAATAGCACACTCCTCGTGTTAAACCTGTTAAATAGGTGTAATAGCACAGTCCTCGTGTTAAACCTGTTAAATAGGTGTAATAGCACACTCCTCATGTTAAACCTGTTAAATAGGTGTAATAGCACACTCCTCATGTTAAACCTGTTAAATAGGTGTAATAGCACACTCCTCATGTTAAACCTGTTAAATAGGTGTAATAGCACACTCCTCATGTTAAACCTGTTAAATAGGTGTAATAGCACAGTCCTCGTGTTAAACCTGTTAAATAGGTGTAATAGCACAGTCCTCATGTTAAACCTGTTAAATAGGTGTAATAGCACAGTCCTCATGTTAAACCTGTTAAATAGGTGTAATAGCACAGTCCTCATGTTAAACCTGTTAAATAGGTGTAATAGCACACTCCTCATGTTAAACCTGTTAAATAGGTGTAATAGCACAGTCCTCGTGTTAAACCTGTTAAATAGGTGTACTAGCCCAGTCCTCGTGTTAAACCTGTTAAATAGGTGTAATAGCCCAGTCCTCGTGTTAAACCTGTTAAATAGGTGTAATAGCACAGTCCTCATGTTAAACCTGTTAAATAGGTGTAATAGCCCAGTCCTCGTGTTAAACCTGTTAAATAGGTGTAATAGCCCAGTCCTCGTGTTAAACCTGTTAAATAGGTGTAATAGCACAGTCCTCGTGTTAAACCTGTTAAATAGGTGTAATAGCACAGTCCTCGTGTTAAACCTGTTAAATAGGTGTAATAGCACAGTCCTCGTGTTAAACCTGTTAAATAGGTGTAATAGCCCAGTCCTCGTGTTAAACCTGTTAAATAGGTGTAATAGCCCAGTCCTCGTGTTAAACCTGTTAAATAGGTGTAATAGCCCAGTCCTCGTGTTAAACCTGTTAAATAGGTGTAATAGCCCAGTCCTCATGTTAAACCTGTTAAATAGGTGTAATAGCACAGTCCTCGTGTTAAACCTGTTAAATAGGTGTAATAGCCCAGTCCTCGTGTTAAACCTGTTAAATAGGTGTAATAGCCCAGTCCTCGTGTTAAACCTGTTAAATAGGTGTAATAGCACAGTCCTCGTGTTAAACCTGTTAAATAGGTGTAATAGCACAGTCCTCGTGTTAAACCTGTTAAATAGGTGTAATAGCACAGTCCTCGTGTTAAACCTGTTAAATAGGTGTAATAGCACACTCCTCATGTTAAACCTGTTAAATAGGTGTAATAGCACACTCCTCGTGTTAAACCTGTTAAATAGGTGTAATAGCACACTCCTCATGTTAAACCTGTTAAATAGGTGTAATAGCACACTCCTCATGTTAAACCTGTTAAATAGGTGTAATAGCACAGTCCTCGTGTTAAACCTGTTAAATAGGTGTAATAGCACAGTCCTCGTGTTAAACCTGTTAAATAGGTGTAATAGCACAGTCCTCGTGTTAAACCTGTTAAATAGGTGTAATAGCCCAGTCCTCGTGTTAAACCTGTTAAATAGGTGTAATAGCACAGTCCTCGTGTTAAACCTGTTAAATAGGTGTAATAGCACAGTCCTCGTGTTAAACCTGTTAAATAGGTGTAATAGCACACTCCTCGTGTTAAACCTGTTAAATAGGTGTAATAGCCCAGTCCTCGTGTTAAACCTGTTAAATAGGTGTAATAGCACAGTCCTCGTGTTAAACCTGTTAAATAGGTGTAATAGCACAGTCCTCGTGTTAAACCTGTTAAATAGGTGTAATAGCCCAGTCCTCATGTTAAACCTGTTAAATAGGTGTAATAGCACAGTCCTCGTGTTAAACCTGTTAAATAGGTGTAATAGCACAGTCCTCGTGTTAAACCTGTTAAATAGGTGTAATAGCACACTCCTCATGTTAAACCTGTTAAATAGGTGTAATAGCACACTCCTCGTGTTAAACCTGTTAAATAGGTGTAATAGCACACTCCTCGTGTTAAACCTGTTAAATAGGTGTAATAGCACAGTCCTCGTGTTAAACCTGTTAAATAGGTGTAATAGCACACTCCTCATGTTTACCAATTAAGCATGGTAGATTGACTGAAAACGCCGTACAAATTTAATTGGCATAGATAATTGGCGTCTTATGAGTTGTCGAAGCAGGAGCTAACAGCTGCTGCACATTAGCGGGAATATGCCTGGGCAGGTGGATCTCACACACACACACACACACACACACACACACACACACACACACAGAGGTGTGGATGGGCTGAGCAGGCATATCTGGTGAGGAAAAGATGGGAATGTAAAGTGGCCTCCAGCCGCCCAGTGAAAAGAAGACAAATGAGTAAAGTGAGTGTGCTGCAGTGCGCTGCAGTGCGCTGCCACTAATGAGCGCACTGCTTTTTACACACAAACCCACCACTGATTTCAGATGAATCTCCGGCTAAAAGACCCAAAACTCGTCCGCTTCCCTGCTGGAGACTCTTGAAGCCCGTTCCAAAGTGGCAGGAGGGCTGCTTTTTGATTTGGCCAGACGGTGACGATTCCTCCCCTCATGACTTGATCTTAATGAACAAAGCCGTGCTCGTGTTTGTTGTGTTTGTTGTGTTTGTTGTGTTTGTTGTGTATCGTGGGGAGAATCTTGGAACTAAAGCACTTCTCAGTGATGCGGATGCAGGCGTTGGCCCTGGCCGGGCGGAGGAGAATTCATTTGATTTCAAAACGACAATACGTGCAATTTTCATAAACATTCCCAGAGAAGCAGAGAGTTTCTTCTGACATTCAACCTGGGAGTTGACCAGTACAGCCACAGTGTTTCTACTGGTGGTGGCTAGTTTCAGTGGGGAGAGTGTTACTCATTCACATTTTCCAGGCCGGTGTGGGGATTCAAACCAGCAACCAACAATCTATCTAACTGGACACTCAAGTGGACTGAAGGCAGCTAGTGGCTGGCTGTAGTGTTGAAAATGCAACTTTTCTCAGGTTTCAATACCCGATTCAATAGGCGATATGGGGTTTATGATTCAATACAACCAGGGTACGATGTAATAACTACAAGTTCAATGGCAACAAAGTCTGACTGCACAGAATCGTCTTTATTGTCTAGCGATGGATTGCTAGAATGTAACCAATTAAAAAATGCCATTACAAAGTAACAATTGTTGGGGCCTATATTGACTGAGAATGAGCAATTTAAGCTTTCAACAGAGAGAGTGAGTGAAACATTCCAACTGAGCGACACCTGTCGTCAAACCACAACTTCTCTGTGATCAAAGCAGCGACATGAGATAAGCCAATGCTCAAGCGTGATTGGCTCATCAACAACAAAAGGTCTCCCCTGATAGCCGGACAACAAAGTTCAGTTCGACACAGCTAGCGCTTTGCAACAGGACGTCTGCACCCCAGAGAGAGAGAGAAAGGGGAACGCGAATTAGCATTAGCCACTCTCAGGCTACGCTAACTAGCTACCAAGCTAATCTGAACACTGCCCTTACACACCCAGCACAGCAACACTGCCCTTACACACCCAGCACAGCAACACTGCCCTTACACACCCAACACAGCAAGGTCCTTGATGTTATCAAAGCAATTTGGCCCTTTCTTTAATCATTGGGAAAATTGAGCAGCCCCCCCCCCCCATCGTACTCTGCAAGCGGACAAAATCCAATCACTCATAAGAGAGGTTATTGATTGATGTAATCTTATTGGAGGTGAGGTGGTGGAGGAGGTGGTGAGGGTGGAGGTGGAGGTGAGGTGGTGGAGGGGACATGATTGATTGCTTTTGTCTGCTACACATGTTGCTCTCGACTTGGCAATTCGTGTCCACTTTCCTCTGGTGTTTAATCTCTGTGTGAAGTTCTCAGAGCGCCCCTCCCCCTCCCCCTCCCCCTGCCCCTCCGGCGACACGCCAGGACCCCTGCTCTCTGAGCCGGGGGCCGCAGACGGGCTTCATCTGATCTCATCTGCCTCTTCAATCCACCCCCCCCCCCCCCCCCCCCAGAGGAGGAGTCTGGTGGCTCGCGGCCCGGCAAAGAGCCCCCCCCCCCCCCCCAGAGGAGGAGTCTGGTGGCTCGCGGCCCGGCAAAGAGCCCCCCCCCCCCCCAGAGGAGGAGTCTGGTGGCTCGCGGCCCGGCGAAGAGCCCCCCCCTTCCCCTCGCCTACAGAAAGATCTGTCGAATTAGCGCTAATCGCACACTGATATACAGCAATCAGCCACAACATTAAAACCACTGACAGGCCAAGTGAAGAGCATTGATCATCTCGTTACCATGGCTGCTGTCAAGTGAACAACAGGCAGGTGTTGAAGTTGATAAATGGGCGACCGTGAGCATCTGAGCATCTGAGCCACTTTGACAAGGAGCAAATTGTGACGGCTAGAGGACTGGGTCACTCAGAGCATCTCCGTAACAGCTCGCTCATATAGGGTGTTCCCGGTATGCAGTGGTTAGTACCTACCAAGAGTGGTCCAAGGAAGGACAACCGGCGACAGGGTCATTGATGCGCGTGGAGAGAGAAGGCTAGCCCAGAAAAGCTAATGTAGCACAAACAGCTGAACAAGTGAATGCTGGCTCTAATGGAAGGGTCAGAACACAATGCATGGCAGCTTGCTCAGACATACAGACAGTCCTGGAAGTATAGGATAAATATAGAAAAGAGATGTTTCCTTGTATTGGACAATTTGTGGACTGTGAAAACAAGATTTTTTTTTTTAACTTGGTAAGAGTGCTCTTGACCACTCGTCAAATTGTCTCTTACCTAAGAGAAGAGCAAAAATAAGAAAACATTGGTGGAATTGGTGAATACTAATGTAGCAAAATAACAACAAATTGTGGGCGGGTAGGAAGAAAAA
>NC_139643.1:52012771-52127771 GCF_964638095.1 Poromitra crassiceps | reverse complement strand
TGGCCCATCTACACAAACATCACTTACAGGGGAGTTACTTACCCATTCACTTCAATAGAACTGTCCCCAAAGTCTAGCCCCAATCTAGCCCCAATGCAAAATGTGAACGTTGTGGTGAGTTATGTCTCTTCCTTCTATAGCACACAGAGAGGAAGCAAATTGTTGCATTTCTGATCAACTATGTCTTATATCATGTTATTTATGAGGGCTTTAAAACATCAATGACAGATGAATAGATCTGGGGGCCGGGGCTTAAAAAAACAAACAAAAAAAAAGGTCATGACCTCGGTGTCCTCAATGGTAGTTACGGGCATGTGTGTGTGTGTGTGTGTGTGTGTGTGTGTGCGTGTGTGTGTGTGTGCACGTGTGAGAGTGCGCGTGTGTGTGAGACCGTGATGTCACCCATTACTTTGTGCACTCCCGTTTTGAAGCCTTGAGTTTGGCATTTTGACCGTCACCATAGAGAGGCAAAGTGACCGCCTACTTCCTGCTTCAGCACTGTACCACAGATTTTCATCCGCCATTTATTTTCCCATAGACATTTCGTAAAATGCTTATAAAAATAGTTTTACTGGTTCAAACCAAACGTTCAGCTAACGCTATAATCGGGAGAGACCATAGAACATTTCGCTCAGACCAAAACTTAAAAAAACATAGAAAAAATATTTTCTCCAAATTTTCTTTACATTTTGGCCCGAGTGAAATGTTATGCGATCTCTCCTGTTTCTAAATATATCTGTACTGTTTGGTTTGAACCAGTAAAACTCTTTTTATAAGCATTTTATGAAATGTCGTTCTGATCAACTATGTCATATATCATGTTATTTATGAGGGCTTTAAAACATCAATGCCAGATGAATAGATCTGGGGGCCGGGGCTTAAAAAAAACAAAAAAACAAAACAAGGTCATGACCTCGGTGTGCTCAATGGTAGTTACGGGCCTGGGCTCCGGGGACCAGCAGGGGTCCTTGAAAATCACAAAAAAAAAAAAAAACGTGTACGCTTCAAAAGTTATAAAAGTGCTCCTCGTTTGTGAAGATTATCCTGCTGAACATAAAACGCTGTTTCATCAACTTTTGTTAACCAGACCTTATTTCATGCATTTAACCGAAACCCCCATGTTAAAATCCCATTCACTTTTCCCCTTACGAAGTGGAAGTGCTACTTCTGGACTTATTCCTGCCGTACGCTATGGCTAGTCTGGATAGAGCTAACCCATAAATGTATTATTATTATATTATTTATTAACCCTGGCTGCTTTCCAGATTGTTTCGTAAATTCCGGACTATAAGCCGCGGCTTTTTTCCCGTTTTTTGGCCTTTTTTGCCCCCTGCGGCTTATATAACGGTGCGTCTTATCTATGGATTTTTTCCAAAAAAAAAAAAAAAATCTCTCTTTTTTAGCACTCTTTCTAACTATAAATCCACTTCTGTTTTAATTTCCTCTCTTGCCCTCTTTTAACAACATAACATAACATAACACAACACAGGTAAGCAGAAAGAAAAAGACGAAGCAATCACGCCATGAATGAGGAAATGACTCACCTGCTGGAGGCTGGAGATACACCGCTTGGGCTAAACTTTTACTCCGTGAAACACTATCGATTAAGTCCGACATCGCTCAGAGGTTTTGAGCAGCTTGAAAACAAGTTTGAAAACGTGCAGAAGTCCATCCACTCACTCACTAAAGAAAATAATGCAACCGTGAAGAGTTTCACTCGTGTCCAGCCATCTGGCCGAGTTAGAGCCGAAGTCCCGAACACAGTGAGAAAACCTCCCGAAGCTGCTGCTGCAGCGCGGTGCATATTGTCCGGCCAGCCGACCGAGAGGCATGCGAGCCGGGCACTATTAAACAGTTGGGGTGTGTGAGGTGGCTGGCTGTGGAGGTGGCGGTTTCTCCTCCTCCTCCTTTCTCCCGCACACCGGGCGCCTCGGCCACGTCCAGACCCCGGCCTGCCACCGAGGGCCATCTTCATCTGCCTACTCCGCTGGCCCGACCGTCAACTCATCCTCCAGGCTGCGGGGAAGAAGCCCCTCACCGTCCGCGTTGGTGCAACAGAAACGCGCAACATACAACAGCATCATCGAGTCAATGGATATCGCTTTGGCATACTGTACCCAGCGAGACTCGTCATAACCATTGATGGACAGCGGCGGAACAAGAGCTCAAAGTGAAACTGCCGAATATCTTTTGAGTTGGACTGGTCAATAGTACTGTGAGTAACTAAAATAAAAAAATAAAAAACGGAATTCTCTCTTCTTTAGCACTCTTTCTAACTATAAATCCACTTCTGTTTTAATTTCCTCTCTTGCCCTCTTTTCACCACACCGCGGACACTGTGTGCACTGTAAAAAAAACAAAAAATACCACAATGTGTGATTTTGTCTGGGGATTAGTGACCTGACTTTTGTTTTGTTGAAATGTTAATAAATGGGAGCTTCCCCAAACAGCCATCTGTTCCCGACAATCCCCTCTGTGCACGAAGCCTTACATATGGTAATTAAACATCAAAACACCCGCGGCTTATAGACCGGTGCGGCTTATAGAAGAAAAAAATAGTCACCTTTGAAGGTGCGGCTTATAGACCGGTGCGTCTTATAGTCCGGAATTTACGGTAAATGGAACACCGACAACTCAGGTGTGATGTCACTCAACCCTCAGGTGTGACGTCACTCAACCCTCAGGTGTGATGTCACTCAACCCTCAGGTGTGACGTCACTCAATCCTCAGGTGTGACGTCACTCAACCCTCAGGTGTGATGTCACTCAACCGTGAAGGCGTGAAATAGCAGGCTTCCAGTTTCAATGGAATGCAGCATAAATAAGGGGTCCTTGATATGAAAAAGGCTGAGACTCACTGGGGTAAAGCTATCAATTAATTAATTAGGATATAAGCCACTGCTAGCCCTGGCTCTGCGGATCATCTTTAGTGTGTGGGGTTTGAAAAACCAGGCTAGGTGGAGTGGGAGGGAGAGGAGCGGGTGCCTAAGGAAAGGAGGCTAGGGGGGCGACACGGTGGAGTCAGAGGGAGAGGAAGCAGGAAGCAGTGGAGCGGACACACTGCGGTGGATTTAGTGGGATAAAGGAGGCAGGGGAAGTCATAGATTTGAGCTGCTTGGCCACACTTCCCCCCCCCGCCCCCCGGTTCTGTTTTCTCTTTTAATAGGGGGTGGGATAGGGGGTGGGATAGGGGGGGTGGGATAGGGGGTGGGGCGGGCAAAAAAAAGGCGCAAAGTCAGCAAAAACAAAATGCCGCCATTAAATCATCTCCCCGGATCCGGTGTCAGAACAGTAATGGGAAACGTACTCATCATCGGAAAGGTTACTGCTCTTCCAGAACCTCCCCGCTTGCATTTCTCTCTCTCTCTCCCTCCCTCCCTCCGTGTGTGTGTGTCTCTCTGTTTGTCTCCCCTCCCTCCCCTCACTGTGTGTGTGTGTGTCTCTCTCTCTCTCGGGCCTGGGCCGACCCATCCCCTAGCCGGAACACAGCTGTAGGAAAAGCAGAGATCTCCAGGGGCCAGCCGTCTGGTCTCCCCAGCCCGCTCGGGGGTCGAGGATGAGGGATTGGGGCATTTACAGTTCGCTACGGTGAGCTGGTTCCATCTCCCACCCCGGCCACCCCCACCCACCCGGATAGCACTGTCCAGCCCATAAGAGGATTTGCTAAACAGCATTATTTCATTTACAAGAGCTTAACACAATAAGAGAATGTGTCGATGAATGGCTCTCTTCTACCGTACCTACAATACCAGACAGTCATAGAATTATGAACATAATCATATCAAACAATACAAATATTCTCAGATTTGGGTCCGAATTTAGAGACAAAATTAACGATGCAGAATGACGGTATCGGTATCGGCCAATAAAGGCTTTTAATGAATAACTATATAATTATGCCCAAATGTGAAGCTTACATAAATAAATATGGCATGTTTCTACAAACCCCTAAATTGAAGTAGTTTTCTTATTTTGTCCAGTGAACGTGTCCATTTTGAAACACTATTTATGTCTGCATCTGCCAGTGGGCCATCACCATAAGAGTAAGCATAATAACCATCAGGATAAGAGGAGACATAATAATGTGTTCATTCATGATAAGAGTAGAAATAATAATGTGTTCATTCATAAGAGGAGACATAATAATGTGTTCATTCCACTACAGGAGAGACTTCACGTTCTCTGGAATTAGGTGTGAGGGAAATGTGTGCATATATCAGTATTGACATCGGCCAAAAGAGTTGGAAAATATCATATATCTTAAGATTATTTTTTGGGCATTTCGCCTGTATTTATTTTTATATAGGACAGTAGGCAGACAGGAAAGGTTCCTGCCTACTGTCCTATATCAAAATAAATAAAGGCAAAATGCCCAAAAAATAATCATAAGATATATGATATTTTCCAACATGCAGCAAAGGACCACAGGTCGGATTTGAACCCGGGTCGGCCGTGCGAAGGACCGAGCCTTCGTGGTATGTGTGCTACCAGTCCAGGACCCATGGAAAATATCATATATCAGTATCGGCATCAACCAAAAGAGTTGGAAAATATCTGCCTATCAAAAAAAATCAAAAAAATACAATACCGTGAATCCCTACTACATCAGAGTTAGGCTATGTGGACTACATCAGGGTTAGGCTATGTGGACTACATCAGGGTTAGGCTATGTGGACTACATCAGGGTTAGACTATGTGGACTACATCAGGGTTAGGCTATGTGGACTACATCAGGGTTAGGCTTTGTGGACTACATCAGGTTTAGGCTATGTGGACTACATCAGGGTTAGGCTATGTGGACTACATCAGGGTTAGGCTATGTGGACTACATCAGGGTTCCTTAATATGAAAAAGGTTGAGAATCACTGGACTATAATAAACACCGTTTCCACCGTGCCAATAATACAGTTCTGCTGGAAAAACTGAGTGCTTTAATTAATTTATAATTATTTTGTAATTATTTTTTTTGGCATGAAAAAGTCTAGATTAAACATACATCAATACTGACTACTGGCAGCTTCAAACCAAGCATACTGGCATTGCTATGGATCTGCCTTCCAAAGCCCATATTGGTGAAGCCGTGAGGGACTAGGTTTGGGTGGAATTTGTTCCTCCTCGCCCCACTCCATTGCACAGCCGACTAACGTGAGGTGGAGCTTCATATAGTCTCTAGTTTTCTGGCTGGGCACGGGCCTTTGTGCCAACAAAACTGTTTTAAACATGGGGAATTCACACCGGCATGCGCCGGGGACACAAACAAACACACCCAGCGGTCTGCGGACCTCAGTGAGGCTCAGGCCTGTTGATTTGACTCTTGTGCTGTCAGCTAAGCTGGAAGACGCCGATTGCCTTACATCATGTAACCTGACATGTAACATGTTTGTTTACCTGACCACAGCGCTAGTGTCTGATATTCTTACTACACAGCGGCATCGCCATTATAGCTGGCCGAGAACGCGCAATGTTATTACCAGACCAGAGTAAATATATATATATATATATATATATATATATATATATATATATATATATATATATATATATATATATATCGATAATGATAATCGCTTATCGCCGATTTTCGATTATGGAAATTTTTCAAAACGAACATCCCTAGGCTCCACAGACACATCAGTGCAGCATGTGCTACACCGGGCTGGAGAGCCCGCCCCCCCCCCCCTCGACAAGGCCACTTCCCAGGTGATAAATCACAGATGACAGAGGGCATTACACGCACAAACGCACCGCCGCCACCGCACCTTCACAACAATTAATGACCTGGCTGACACTCGTTTATCACCGTGGCAATAAGGTGAGAAAGTCAAGAGTTTATTAAAGCTCCGCTTAATTGTGGAGAGCTTGGGGGCCAGAGGCCGAGACACTTCACAACAGACACAACAGCAGCAACGTCCACATCCTCACTTCATATCACAAGTTACACATTACATGAGTCCTACAGAATCCCTTAGTGCACGTTCACACCATACGCCAAAGCCACGCGGTGTCAATTCAGCGTCCTTGTTAACAGGCGAGTGCGTTCACACCGGCTGCACGCCACGCTGACCCGATAGCTTCAGCTTCTGGTCTATTTTCCAAGCGTGCCGCGCGCTGATCCTGAGCTGCCAGGCAGGCAGTCAATGCAAGTTGTGAGGGGTGGGAGGGGCCTGTGAGGGGTGGGAGGGGCCGGAGCAGCAGCTCACACCAGTCACACCAGTAGAGACTGGTGTGACCGCTATGGCGTCAGATCAGCTTGTCATGTCTGCTTCAAGCTTCAGTTGGGCATGGCTTTGACGTAGCTTCAGTTGGGCATGGCTTTGACGTAGCTTCAGTTGGGCATGGCTTTGACGTATCGTGTGTTCGGCCACTTAAAGGTGTGTCTGTAAACAAATACATTACATGAGTCCCAAATAATCCCTTAACCCATTGATACCTGATGCAGCATTTGTGTGTGTATCCCTTTAAGTTAACGCGGTTCGCGGTCTTAAAGGGATACGCACACAAATGAGGGATATACACGCAAATGCTGCATCAGGTATCAATGGGTTAAAGGTGTGTCTGTAAACAAATACATTACATGAGTCCCAAAGAATCCCTTAAAGGTTGTGTCTGTAAACAAATACATGTGGAGTGAGTAAAAAAAAAAGATGGCGACCATTTTAAGTCACAAAGTGAGAGTTCAACTCTGTTCACAACACAATAAGGTGGAAGAGAGAGTGCCAAAGACACACCCTCTTCTGGGTTCAGCATGGGACCTAGAAGAGATTTCATTCACCATTCATTTTTCCATAGACATTTCGTAAAATGTTTAATACAAATATTTTTACTTTGTCAAACCAAACGATTCAGCTATATCCAGAACCAGGAGAGAACATTTTCAACAGTTCACTCGGACAAAAAAACAGAAAAAAAAAAAAAACAGACAAACAAAACAAAAAACAGAGGAAAACATTTTTTTTGGTGCCTTTTTGTTTTTTGGTCCGACTCCAAGTGAAATGTTCTCTGGTCTCTGGTCTCTCCTGATTCTGAATGTACGAAATGTTCTCTGGTCTCTCCTGATTCTGAATGTATGAAATGTTCTCTGGTCTCTCCTGATTCTGAATGTATGAAATGTTCTCTGGTCTCTCCTGATTCTGAATGTATGAAACGTTCTCTGGTCTCTCCTGATTCTGAATGTATGAAACGTTCTCTGGTCTCTCCTGATTCTGAATGTATGAAACGTTCTCTGGTCTCTCCTGATTCTGACTGTATGAAATGTTCTCTGGTCTCTCCTGATTCTGAATGTATGAAACGTTCTCTGGTCTCTCCTGATTCTGAATGTATGAAATGTTCTCTGGTCTCTCCTGATTCTGAATGTATGAAACGTTCTCTGGTCTCTCCTGATTCTGAATGTATGAAATGTTCTCTGGTCTCTCCTGATTCTGAATGTATGAAATGTTCTCTGGTCTCTCCTGATTCTGAATGTATGAAATGTTCTCTGGTCTCTCCTGATTCTGAATGTATGAAACGTTCTCTGGTCTCTCCTGATTCTGAATGTATGAAACGTTCTCTGGTCTCTCCTGATTCTGAATGTATGAAACGTTCTCTGGTCTCTCCTGATTCTGAATGTATGAAACGTTCTCTGGTCTCTCCTGATTCTGAATGTATGAAATGTTCTCTGGTCTCTCCTGATTCTGAATGTATGAAACGTTCTCTGGTCTCTCCTGATTCTGAATGTATGAAACGTTCTCTGGTCTCTCCTGATTCTGAATGTATGAAATGTTCTCTGGTCTCTCCTGATTCTGAATGTATGAAATGTTCTCTGGTCTCTCCTGATTCTGAATGTAGCTGAATCGCTTTGTTTGACCAAGTCAAACTCTTTTTTATGAGGCTTTTTCAAAACGTCTGTGGGAAAATGACTGGGGGATGAAAAAAAAGAGCCAAAAACACAAGGGGGCGTGACTCTGGCCCTCTATTGAGAGAATAAAGTACTGCATGTAGGCACAAAAAGAAAAGGATGGTCGGCCTCTTCAATAAATACTGTACACATCATCGCACTAACAACGCTATGTGGCATTCAACACGCTACACGCTACACGCTACACGCTACACGAGCACATGACTGGTGTCAGGTGGAAATGAAGGTAGAGATTAGGGGAGTAAATAGATTGGGCCTTCCAGAGGGGCGAGAGCAGTAAGCTGTACGGGCTGGACTGCTCCCAGACGCTGTACGGGCTGGACTGCTCCCAGACGCTGTACGGGCTGGACTGCTCCCAGACGCATGCATATAGAGTGGAGGGCCCCGCGCGGGCCATGGAGTGACATGTGAGGGCACGGTGTGACACTCGTCATGGTGCCCTGACAGAGCAGAAAGCAGCTGGTCTGTTGACAGCGCTGACTATGAGCCACCAGAGACACGGAGACAAAGCTGGACTCCTGTCTGACGGGCTGTCAGCTCAACTGTCACTTCCAAGATATATGGAGAGAGAGAGAGAGAGAGAGAGAGAGGGGGAGAGAGAGAGAGAGAGAGAGGGAGAGAGAGAGAGGGAGAGAGAGACTTCTAAACGCCTAAAGACACTCAAGACATTTTAAGTACTATTATTATTACCTTAAAGGAACACTCTGCCCATTTTCAACCAGCTTTGTATCATTAGAACATCAGTAGTATATCAGAAAACTGTAAACGGTTTTGAAGTCTGTCATTTAAATTGACAGTTATTGAGTGTTAAAGTGTGGACCAGTGACATCACTGGTCCACACTAACTCAAATTAATAACTCATTAACTCAAATCAACTCTCAATAACTGTCAAACTATTCATCATTCATCTAGTTTGACAGTTATTGAGAGTTGATTTGAGTTAATGAGTTATTAATTTGAGTTAGTGTGGACCAGTGATGTCACTGGTCCACACTTTAACACTCAATAACTGTCAAATTAAATGACAGACTTCAAAACAGTTTACAGTTTTCTGATATACTACTGATGTTCTAATGATACAAAGCTGGTTGAAAATGGGCGGAGTGTTCCTTTAACTAGCCTATTTTGTTCCTACTACAGATATGTTATGGTAGCACTCCCGTACTGCTACACTGGATACAGCAGAAAAGGTTAGCTTTCCTCTACAAAAACACTCACGTTTCCTAATACTTCTTTTCATCGACTTACTCCAGAAACACGACACGAGTAGGACTAGCATCGGGCTGAGCCTCGGCTCAAGTGCATCTGTAATTAAGGGAATTGACGTGGGAATGCAGCGGGTGATTGGCTGGGAGATGACTTCAATCAATACTACTGATTGGCTGATGAGAAGCCGTATGGGGGGGGGTGTCAAAAGAGCAGAGCATGGGTCCTAGCACCCGATGAGAAATAGCCTGCTGGCCAGAAACAGTTCTGATACAGTCTATGTTGTATTATGCAGGAGAGCACCTAGAGACATAGAGAGGATTCACGTATGTTGTTTTCCCATATAGTCCAGAGTCCAGCAGGAGCTCGGTTTCTCCTTCATATGGTTAGAAGAGCGACAACACATTTGGCCACGGGTGATGCAAAGACCTGTTATAGCACCACCTGGAGGTCCATAAAGGGAGTGCAGCAGTTTCATATGCCATTTAGAGCACTTTCAGCATTCGCCATGCTTCCACACTGTGAGCAACACGGTCAACAAGTCACCAGAAGTGCATTCATTTCCTATAGAGGGCAGTGACCACTCATTCCCTATAGAGGGCAGTGACCATTAATTCCCTATAGAGGGCAGGCTCCTTCAAAAAAATCATCGCCCATTTGGGGTCAGCCCTATCACGGGCCGTTCACACCAAGGGTCCCAACCAGCGTTATTGATTATCAGGTTGATTTGGGATATGAAAGGGTTAACCCAGGTTACCTGACCCGGCTTACCTGACCCAAGTTGGACCATGGGTGATTTCAGTGTGAATGGCTTCACCCGGGTTGCTATTTGTTACGCTCATAGCACAGGCTAGCTGTTATGTTATGCTCATAGCATAGGCTAGCGGTTATGCTATGCTCATAGCATAGGCTAGCTGTTATGTTATGCTCATAGCATAGGCTAGCTGTTATGTTATGCTCATAGCATAGGCTAGCGGTTATGCTATGCTCATAGCATAGGCTAGCTGTTATGTTATGCTCATAGCATAGGCTAGCTGTTATGCATCTCTCCCAGGTTGTGACCCGGGACTAGGGATGGGGACCTTAATTTTTTATATTGACGATCCGAGTCTTTATCGATACCACTATCGATACGTTTCTATTATTTAGTGGAAAGACGAGACGACAATAAATTCTTAACAGAACTGGTACTGCTGCATTATACTGTTGTGCATGTTCAGTCAACCTAGCAAGCAGCCAATTGAGAAAAGAAGTGACCAAGGGCGCGAGGCAATTACATTCTTCTTCGTTGAGTTTAACGGCGGTTGGGATTCAATTCAATTGAATTCAACAACTTTAGACAATAGATATATGTTTGTGCACCAGTGGTTTGAAATGAAATGACTTTCATCTCTCGAGACGACGAGACATAATGATACCTTAAAGCCAGGCCTCGCTAGTCTCTTGATAGCAGTATCGATAAGCTCAGAACCTGGTTTTTGGATTTTTAGAAATGTGTTACCGGGTCCGGGTCCTTCCCGGGTCTCGATCCCCGTCCCTACCCGGCCCGGTCAGGTCTGACCAGGGATGATGACTAAAGAAGAGTTGAACAGGGGTCAAGTAATCCTGATCCAACCCTGGTCGTTGGGATGAAAGTTGTATTAGTGATGTTAACCCATTGATACCTGATCCAGCATTTGTGTGTGTATCCCTTTAACACCGGTCTTAAAGGGATACGCACACAAATGAGGGACATACACGCAAATGCTGCATCAGGTATCAATGGGTTAACTCATCAAAAGGGCAATACCAAAGCAGCAAAAAGTACATGGTTTATATGAACACAGCTTATTTCTCTTGGTCAAAACTCTGTCGCAGCAGAGCGCTACATAGATGCAGTGGGAGTGGTCAGAATGGAGCGAAATGTCGACCAAGTTGCTCGCAGTGTGAAACAGGCAGAGTCCCCTTTAACCAAACCGTACTGGCTCAAAGCAACACTCGACCAATTAGATTCCTCCTCTCAGGTTACCACGCTTTCACCCAAGTCTCATTGGACAGTTGTGGGTCCAGTTTGGGTCAGAGGTCGTTGTTGGGGAGGTGACGGTCGTTCGCTCTGCAGCCTCACACCAACCGCCATTCTTCAAACGCCTCAATTTGCCTCTCTCTGTCTCTCTGTCTCCCGCCTGTCTATGGGGAGGTGGAGGTGTCTGCTGCCCCGGCTCTCACAACCTGTGCAATGCAAAGATAGACAGAGTCAGGGCAGCACAGGGCAGCACACCTCACACCTTCAACCAGGGATACTCAACTTGCTTTGCCCGGGGGCCACTTTCGTGAAATGATAGAAGGCCAGGGGCCAGTTAATAACCAATCAATATACATTTTTCTGTAGTGGATTGTAGGTTTTTGGGGTGTCAGCCGGAGTTTAGTCTGACAATGTTGTGCACACCGGATAGTTAGTTAGGTTAAGTTAGTTAGGTTAAGTACATACATAAGTGCCTAGGTAGCGAGCAGACGGCAGTATTTGATAATTTAGCAGCTAAATCATAGATTATTGAAAGATATTCCATATTCCAGACTGAAATGCTATAACAGAAGTGGAGTATTGGCCAGAATCACATGAACATGTGGACACTTATTCAGCGGGTATCTTGCATGTTGCGTTCAGGTGCACTGTAATTTATTTATTTTTTCAATTCCATCGCGGGCCACACGGGTTAGGCACAGTAGGCGGCTGCGGGCCGCAAGTTGAGTATCACTGCCTTAAACGCTGCCTAAGGCCCACTCAAAACAAAACACAAACCATTTATTCCCCACATGTACTGGAGTTCCATCGTACTATATTAGACCAATATCTGGTTAATTGCTTCACTAGAGAACGACTTAAATGTTGTTTGGGTCGTCTAGGGGCCTTGGAAACCCCACCCCACAGTTATGATGCTGTGTTGGACTCTTTACTGGCTGGCTGCAGCAACACTGTGTCGAGCTGTGCAAAATCATGTCATGGATCAACTGACAATTAAATATATACAATAAACATGTCTCATTACATAGTCATCAATATGCTGAAAACGCCATCTGTTGCATTGAGTGTCCATTGGCTCAGGATATAGTAGTGTAGTACTGTACTGAGAGTTGGCAAAACGCTCTATAGTGAAGCAATGCACAGGATTTAGGCTGGAATGAATCAGTATGATGGAGTTATGCTTTAACACAATTAATTTAGTCATAATTGGTTAAAATTACAATGAGCCAGTGATAGTTTGGGGAAGACCATATATAGAGCCCGCCCACTTTTTTCACGGCTCCGGTTCCAGGAAGTGAATTTCCCATTCATTTCTCCATTTACGTTTCAAGCCAATCAACGTACTGTATGAGATGAATCATGACCATAAAATATGATCCCCCCCCCCCCCCCCCATTTCCCAATTTGTTGTTGTTGTTCCTTCAAATCAAGTGTTTTATGGTCACGGTTCATCTGGTAGCTTGTTGGCTTGGTTCCAGTCTTAAAAGCCTTTATATACATTATATACACCGTAAGGACTTCCTGAAACGACAATGAGGAAATTAAGGGGAATTCACTTCCTGGAACCGGAGCCGTGAAAAAGTAGGCGGTCACTCTTGAGCTCTAACAGAATTTTGGTGGTAAATCACTCAGTGTGATGGAGTTAAACATGGCTTCAGTTATGCTTCAACACAATTCATTGAGTTATAAATGAGTCAAGTTACAATGAGCCAGTGACAGTTTAGAGAAGAGCATAATGTTTGGTCCAACTCATCCAGACCAGAGTACAGAGCTCTGATGTGAATGGAGACACATTACATACTGATTCATTAAATGTCGGGATGCACCGATATGAAAGTATTGGCCGATACCAATAAGCAATATCAACATTGCTGGTATGGCCGATAACAGAGTGTAAAAAAAGTTTCTATGACAATAACATTTTGTCCATACTGAAAAACACATTTAGGCCTAAACACTGTGACTTTGAAAAAGTAATGTCTTTCTTTATTTCCAAAACATTTGCCCATAAATCATAGATTTACCGCATTGTTTCCTCTCTATATGAACTTTTGGCCGATACCGATAACCGATATTAACAACATTGCAGTTATCTTGCTCATTGGACTGATATATTCAATTCAAACAATAATATCAATAAAATCATATAAACCAATAATACTGATATGATTGCCGATATATTGTGAATCCCTAATTAAATGACAGCGTGATGACATGGTGCCCATTGTGATAGACTCCCCCCCCCCCCCCAGATTTCCAAAGTGGGAGAAGAATCTTGTTTATGGGGTCTGCCTGACAGACACCTGAGATCCTGGGAAAGGCCCAGAATAAATTGTGCTTTTCATTACTTCTTAATGAACTGTGCAAATGTATGTGTCAGTTCAATAGAGGGGGCTGTGGAGCAGATCCCCTCGGCCCCCCTCACCCCGCACAGCCAAGGCGGGCGGAGCCTAATGAAGACTGAACTTTAATCATCAGGAGGATATGGCTGCCTCACATGACACACACCCACATCCACACACACACACACCCACACACACACCCACACCCACACACACCCCCCACTCCGTGTGTAATGCTGCATTCATGTGGTATCGGTGTCATCGGAAAGAAATGATATCCCGACTGTGGGAATTCACGTGATTGGACGCTCAAGTCGGAACAACAACTCGGAAACTTGGCGAAAACTTTGGTACACGACTTGCCGACATATACGCAGAAACATGGTGGACGAAAGTAGATGTTTTGTCCATGGTATTGGAAACTTTTTTATTTTTCCCACATGTAATGTGTAATATGGTATCACTGAGTATGGTATCACTATGCTGAGTGAGCGAGATTAGTTAGAAAAGTGATCTATTATCATTAACCCTGATTTGGTTTCCACATTCCGATCATTCCAACACCGCACAAGCACATGAACACACCGATGTGGGAAGAACGACTTGCCAAGTCGGAAAGTCGAAGCATCCGAGGAGCACCTGAATGCAGCATAAAGCCTCAGACGCAGGTGTTCGCTCACCTCACGAGGTTGTGGTTGTGTCCGGGGCCCGTGCAGGTGGTGCACTCCGTCCGTGTGTCGTCCGCTTTGGGCTTCTTCTGCAGGGCGGAGCCGCGCTGACGCCGCTCCCGTGGCTCCCGTGGCTCCCGGGGCTCCCGTGGCTCCCGCGGCTCCCGGGGCGCCGGTTCCTAAGGAAACACGGCTGATTAGAAGTGAACGCTGTGCGAGCGCGTGTTGCTGGTCGGGATGAAATGAAATGAGAGCTGTCTGGGAGGGTGGCAATATTATTTCATGAATACAATTCATGAACATGAACATGAACATGAAGGGGACGACAAACTGAAAACACTTGAAAGGACTAGCGCCAACTAGAGGCCATGTGGATGTGAGTGTGTGTGTGTGTGTGAGTGAGCTGAAGAAATGCAGTTAGTTAGTGACAAACCTCAATCTTATCGTCTCTGTCTTCACAGATGGACAGCCTCTTCCTCTTCTGACCCCTGGTTCTCTGTGAAACAGGAAATCAGCACTTTAGAACAATCTGCAACTTGACTTGATGATGTTAACTGTGAAGTCATTTCCTCTTCCTGCTGTACGCTCCTACATTTGCTCATTTGAATGCCGTAATGCTCCTAAAAGCAACATTTTCAGTGATGACGTATTTGGTGGGCGGAGCCGAACTGGTTGCAGAAAGTGACAACTAGCGGTTCAGCTGTCATAGAAATATGGAAGATCTGGACGCTAGACCTAGATCTAGACCGCTCACACACACACAGCGAGTCACGCTGCACTGAGCGCGCTCAGACCGCTCACACACACACAGCGAGTCACGCTGCACTGAGCGCGCTCAGACCGCTCTCACACACACACAGCGAGTCACGCTGCACTGAGCGCGCTCACCGCACATGGAAACCAAACACTTGTGACCTGCCCCGGGCCGAAGGGATAGCGATGCCCCAACACACTACAGAGGTCTAAACAGGGTTTGGAGGGAGCTTCCTATGACAAGCTGTTTGAAAAGATTAAGATTAAAAACCGGAAAGAAAAACCATGTCTTTATTTTGTCACAGATGACACACCATGCATGCACAGTTGCATACACGTGCACAGCAACCAGTACACACACACACACACACTTTTGGAGGCGGCGTAAAAATTATCCACCGCGTTTGACCCATCCTGGCTCGTCCTCCTCCGTGGATCAGGGCAGGAGCTCGTCCTCCTCCGTGGATCAGGGCAGGAGCTCGTCCTCCTCCGTGGATCAGGGCAGGAGCTCGTCCTCCTCCGTGGATCAGGGCAGGAGCGGTGGGCAGCTGCAGCGAAGCGCCCAGGGACCAACTTCTTCCAACCGCCGCTGGTCAGACGACCATCTTCTGCATGTTTTTAGTGGGGCTTATATATGGAGGAACCCTCAGGGGAGCAAGGCGAGGCAAGAGATCTACCACTGCGCCACCGTGCCAACAGCTAAGTTTGACTATCCGGAATTAACATTACAGATAATAACATAATTATGTTGTAATCACATTGTGACTATAGCCAGAATTTTCAGTCAAGATATCTGTAACGTCATTCTTCCTAGTCATAAAGAACATTTCAGATATCCACAGTGACATTCTTCCTAGGACAAATGATGTTTGCCGTTCATGTGTATGGGGTTTCTCATTATAGATATCTACAATGCAGATATCTGCAAATGAATTATGACTAGGTGTAATTCCAGTTTGAGATATCTACCATATGATTTTGGCTAGTTATAATCCAGTTCAAGTTATCTAGATATATTCATTCTGACTGGCAAAAACTTAATTAAGTTATCTAAAAAGAATAATAATGTAGATATCTTGAATTGAGAGGGGAATTAAATATATCTTGGATCGAACTGGAACGACGACGAGTGAGAATTAAATGATCGATATCTGATTCTGAAACTGGAATTGCAACTCATAATCTAGTCATACTAGTCATAATTCAGTTGCAGATACAGATATGTGTCATGAGAAACACCATACACATGAATGATGATGTCATTTGTCCTAGGAAGGACATGCATATCTAAAATCATCTTTGTGACGAGGAAGATATCTGCAATGCATATCCTGTCCAGCTACTAAATGCTATAACCTCTTCTCATACGCTTCCTACAGACAGGAGACAGGATGGGACATGAAAGGAAAAATACAAATCAAACATCTCCTCCTTGCCGGAGCTCAGGGGGGGGGGGGGGGGGGAAGGGGGTTCAAATGGGAAGAAAAATGGACAACATATTTAAACAGATTGTGAAAACAATTCCATCTGTCGCCTTTGGCTCGCCACGGCTCGCCAGATGGAGCACTTATCATTATGAATGCTAACTGCAAGAACGTTGCCAATTGGCTCCTAAAGCCCTTTCTCCTGCGACGGCGCCACCAAACAAAAGGCCCCACATTATTTAATAATTTTGCCGTTAAACTAGTGTCTATTAAAGTGGTCTAGTGAAGGCAGAGGACACCAACACAGAGGCTGAAAACACACAAGTTAAACTAGTGTCTATTAACACGTTCACTGCCATTGACGAGTTATCTCGGCTTACAGAATCCAACGGTTCACTGCCAAAGACGAGTTATCTCGGCTTTAAAAAAAAAAAAAAAAAATTTGACGGTGGGACGTGGATCAACGCTCCCCACGTCTCCTATAAAAATATTGGAGTCAGCGAACGTGTACAACCCATTCCACGGACCCACTAAGTGGCGACAGTGCTCTCCACACTAGGAAAAGCAGAGCCAAAACTGTAGGGTAACGCGCGAGGAAACCATTCTCTACTGTAAAATGGATTGGCGAAAACGCTTTCACTTTCGCGCATTATCGCGCTGGGAGCTGGCGGTGGGGGATTCCAAAAATAGACTGGGTGGAAAACACACTTTGAAACACGCAGCATAAAGCCTAGAATCGCACAAAGCTTCATCAAAGCTCTCAAACCCAAGAAACAAGTGAGCCCTATCCACACTCGCTGCCAGGGAGGGAGGCTGCTCAAACTCGCAGCAGCAGCAGCAGCAGCAGCAGAACACTCGCTTGTGACAAACGCAGGCTGAAAGCCACCAGACACGCCCACGGAGGGAGGAGTTTGAAGGAGAGGGCGTTCAGAACTATATTGTTTAGATGTCTGATCTCTCACTGATGCCAAAAATAAATGGTTAAAGTGACTGTTCTGCCTGTTTGATTGAATTTCACAAAACTGCGATTATCTCAGCTTTCACTCTCAGACGCTGAAACCATGCTGTACTCAACGGCTAATATCTACATAACTACTAACTCTACAAACTAACTCTTTTAGACAGAGAAAGCACACATTCTATTAGTACTTTTGTGAACTTTATGTTCACAAAGTCCAAGCAGAAAATAATCCTCGGCTCTTGTAAAATGAGCCAGAATCCTCAAAAAAACCCTCTGGCAGAACCTACCTACAGTTAAAAAAAAAAGGCTGGCAGTGAATGTGTTAAAGTGGTCTAGTGAAGGCAGAGGACACCAACACCGAGGCTGAAAACACACACGTTAAACTAGTGTCTATTAAAGTGGTCTATTGAAGGCAGAGGACACCAACACTGAGGCTGAAAACACACAAGTTAAACTAGTGTCTATTAAAGTGGTCTAGTGAAGGCAGAGGACACCAACACAGAGGCTGAAAACACATGTTAAACTAGTATCTATTAAAGTGGTCTAGTGAAGGCAGAGGACACCAACACCGAGGCTGAAAACACACATGTTAAACTAGTGTCTATTAAAGTGGTCTAGTGAAGGCAGAGGACACCAACACAGAGGCTGAAAACACACATGTTAAACTAGTGTCTATTAAAGTGGTCTAGTGAAGGCAGAGGACACCAACACAGAGGCTGAAAACACACATGTTAAACTAGTGTCTATTAAAGTGGTCTAGTGAAGGCAGAGGACACCAACACCGAGGCTGAAAACACACATGTTAAACTAGTGTCTATTAAAGTGGTCTAGTGAAGGCAGAGGACACCAACACAGAGGCTGAAAACACACATGTTAAACTAGTATCTATTAAAGTGGTCTAGTGAAGGCAGAGGACACCAACACAGAGGCTGAAAACACACATGTTAAACTAGTATCTATTAAAGTGGTCTAGTGAAGGCAGAGGACACCAACACAGAGGCTGAAAACACACATGTTAAACTAGTGTCTATTAAAGTGGTCTAGTGAAGGCAGAGGACACCAACACAGAGGCTGAAAACACACAAGTTAAACTAGTGTCTATTAAAGTGGTCTAGTGAAGGCAGAGGACACCAACACAGAGGCTGAAAACACACATGTTAAACTAGTGTCTATTAAAGTGGTCTAGTGAAGGCAGAGGACACCAACACCGAGGCTGAAAACACACATGTTAAACTAGTGTCTATTAAAGTGGTCTAGTGAAGGCAGAGGACACCAACACCGAGGCTGAAAACACACATGTTAAACTAGTGTCTATTAAAGTGGTCTAGTGAAGGCAGAGGACACCAACACAGAGGCTGAAAACACACATGTTAAACTAGTATCTATTAAAGTGGTCTAGTGAAGGCAGAGGACACCAACACAGAGGCTGAAAACACACATGTTAAACTAGTGTCTATTAAAGTGGTCTAGTGAAGGCAGAGGACACCAACACCGAGGCTGAAAACACACATGTTAAACTAGTGTCTATTAAAGTGGTCTAGTGAAGGCAGAGGACACCAACACAGAGGCTGAAAACACACAAGTTAAACTAGTATCTATTAAAGTGGTCTAGTGAAGGCAGAGGACACCAACACTGAGGCTGAAAACACACATGTTAAACTAGTGTCTATTAAAGTGGTCTAGTGAAGGCAGAGGACACCAACACCGAGGCTGAAAACACACATGTTAAACTAGTGTCTATTAAAGTGGTCTAGTGAAGGCAGAGGACACCAACACAGAGGCTGAAAACACACAAGTTAAACTAGTATCTATTAAAGTGGTCTAGTGAAGGCAGAGGACACCAACACTGAGGCTGAAAACACACATGTTAAACTAGTGTCTATTAAAGTGGTCTAGTGAAGGCAGAGGACACCAACACAGAGGCTGAAAACACACAAGTTAAACTAGTATCTATTAAAGTGGTCTAGTGAAGGCAGAGGACACCAACACTGAGGCTGAAAACACACATGTTAAACTAGTGTCTATTAAAGTGGTCTAGTGAAGGCAGAGGACACCAACACTGAGGCTGAAAACACACATGTTAAACTAGTGTCTATTAAAGTGGTCTAGTGAAGGCAGAGGACACCAACACAGAGGCTGAAAACACACAAGTTAAACTAGTATCTATTAAAGTGGTCTAGTGAAGGCAGAGGACACCAACACTGAGGCTGAAAACACACATGTTAAACTAGTGTCTATTAAAGTGGTCTAGTGAAGGCAGAGGACACCAACACAGAGGCTGAAAACACACAAGTTAAACTAGTATCTATTAAAGTGGTCTAGTGAAGGCAGAGGACACCAACACTGAGGCTGAAAACACACATGTTAAACTAGTGTCTATTAAAGTGGTCTAGTGAAGGCAGAGGACACCAACACTGAGGCTGAAAACACACATGTTAAACTAGTGTCTATTAAAGTGGTCTAGTGAAGGCAGAGGACACCAACACAGAGGCTGAAAACACACATGTTAAACTAGTGTCTATTAAAGTGGTCTAGTGAAGGCAGAGGACACCAACACAGAGGCTGAAAACACACATGTTAAACTAGTATCTATTAAAGTGGTCTAGTGAAGGCAGAGGACACCAACACCGAGGCTGAAAACACACATGTTAAACTAGTATCTATTAAAGTGGTCTAGTGAAGGCAGAGGACACCAACACAGAGGCTGAAAACACACATGTTAAACTAGTATCTATTAAAGTGGTCTAGTGAAGGCAGAGGACACCAACACCGAGGCTGAAAACACACATGTTAAACTAGTGTCTATTAAAGTGGTCTAGTGAAGGCAGAGGACACCAACACAGAGGCTGAAAACACACATGTTAAACTAGTATCTATTAAAGTGGTCTAGTGAAGGCAGAGGACACCAACACTGAGGCTGAAAACACACATGTTAAACTAGTGTCTATTAAAGTGGTCTAGTGAAGGCAGAGGACACCAACACCGAGGCTGAAAACACACATGTTAAAATAGTGTCTATTAAAGTGGTCTAGTGAAGGCAGAGGACACCAACACAGAGGCTGAAAACACACAAGTTAAACTAGTATCTATTAAAGTGGTCTAGTGAAGGCAGAGGACACCAACACTGAGGCTGAAAACACACATGTTAAACTAGTGTCTATTAAAGTGGTCTAGTGAAGGCAGAGGACACCAACACAGAGGCTGAAAACACACAAGTTAAACTAGTATCTATTAAAGTGGTCTAGTGAAGGCAGAGGACACCAACACTGAGGCTGAAAACACACATGTTAAACTAGTGTCTATTAAAGTGGTCTAGTGAAGGCAGAGGACACCAACACTGAGGCTGAAAACACACATGTTAAACTAGTGTCTATTAAAGTGGTCTAGTGAAGGCAGAGGACACCAACACAGAGGCTGAAAACACACAAGTTAAACTAGTATCTATTAAAGTGGTCTAGTGAAGGCAGAGGACACCAACACTGAGGCTGAAAACACACATGTTAAACTAGTGTCTATTAAAGTGGTCTAGTGAAGGCAGAGGACACCAACACAGAGGCTGAAAACACACAAGTTAAACTAGTATCTATTAAAGTGGTCTAGTGAAGGCAGAGGACACCAACACTGAGGCTGAAAACACACATGTTAAACTAGTGTCTATTAAAGTGGTCTAGTGAAGGCAGAGGACACCAACACTGAGGCTGAAAACACACATGTTAAACTAGTGTCTATTAAAGTGGTCTAGTGAAGGCAGAGGACACCAACACTGAGGCTGAAAACACACAAGCATGTGTCTAATCACAGACTCTACTCAGGTGAGGAAATGAAAACTGCGGGCAGGCAAAATCAATCTTTTAATTAAGTACATCGTTGCATCTTTAACGACCGTGAATAATTTCACACAGGATTACGTCGGACCTGGTAGTAACTAGACATATTAACTTAATAATTAACAGAGCATAGGAAGTGGTACTGTAGTAACCAGTTCCCATAATCTCCTACTGACTAATGGCATATGTTCATACAAGACGTCTTAATGTTAGCCCCGTGGGGGGGTTCAGGTATAGAGAGGTTTCTGCTTCAGCACTGTACCAGAGCAGAGATTTCCATCCACCAGTTATTCTCCCATAGACATTTCGTAAAAAATGCTTATAACAATTGTTTTACTTGTTTAAATCAAACGGTTCAGCTATATTTAGAATCGGGAGAGATCACATAACATTTCACTCGGACCAAAACGTAAAAAAATTTCGCATTTAAAGAAAATATTTTTTTTCTTAAGTTTTGGTCCGAGTGAAATGTTCTATTGTCTCGCCCGATTGTAAATATAGCAGAACCGTTTGGTTTGACGAAGTAAAACTATTTTTACAACTATTTTACGAAATGTCTATGGGAAAATAAATGGCGGATGAAAATCTCTGGTACAGTGCTGAAGCAGGAAGTGACGTTCACTTTGCCTCTCTCTCTCGCAGTAATACAAGACGTCTTAATGTTAGCCACGTGAGTTGGTTCAGGTGCAGATGATTTGAAGAGAAACAGAATGCAAGCAGCCATGTTCAGTTAAAAACACATCGTCATGAGTAAACATTTTGCTATTCTCTTTCTGTTTTATTTCTAAATGTCTTTCATTTAAATTGTTGAGAAAAATGCATTGCAAACAAAATGATTGAAATCTATGTGAAACTTTAAATGTATTCTAATACAAGCTCAACATTGGATGCTTTTTTGCTGCAGCATGGCTCGGGGTGACACCTTCAGTGAAATCATGCCCACATTTGCTCATATTTGGCAGATTGAGTTGGAGCAACACACCTGGGTATCTTCCTTGCCAAGTCATTTATTACTGGCATCTCAAAGCGCTTCTACAATGTGCTGTATGAATTTGTAACAAAGTGAAAAGACCTCTGGTTGCAAAGCGTGTACTTTCATCAATGTGTAGTAAAAGGAGAAGAATATTTGTGAATGGGAAGAATAAAGATATGAAATTGGCATCGATCTAGTGTTAATAGTCGATCGGCTTGGCCAATTTGTTTATGATCGATAGATCTAAACTAATGTCTCCAATGAATCGCAAATGCAGAGCAAAAACATTAACAGGGTTCATACAGATTGACCATTGGATTTCCATGACTTTTCCATGACTTTAAGCCAAATTTCCACGACCAAACATTAAAGTTGCGGTGTATACATAAAAAAGTCAGCGAGTAAAAAACATTCTATGTAATGTAACTGCTAACAGATGACATTAATTGAAAAACTAACATGGTCATTTAGTACTAAAACACGTTACTAGCCCCAACACTGACGACAACAAAGATCTTGAGTAGGGCTGGGCGATATGGACCAAAAATCATATCTCAGTATTTGCAGTCTCAATTCTGACTGAACTCAGTCTTTTCAAACGGATCCTCAATGTTACGGAAAAGAAAAGTATTTGCTGTAGGTCAATGCCAATCACAACCTACCTACATCTATTGCATGACTTTTCCTGCATGTTATTCAAACCTGGCGCCATTACATCATCAATGTTTTCAGCCACCGTTTCAGATTCCATATTCTACAATCGTGACAGGGACTGTTTATTATTATTATTATATTCTACAGAATATGAAAGCACAGAATGTAAGCTTTCAAATGACGTGTCACACATTGAAATCAGAAAACAGTTGAAGAAGACTTAGTTGCTTATTTGAATGTTCATATTCCTAAAAGCAAAATTCCGGGGAAATCACCCTGAAAGTTTGTGAACAACCTTAGTTTGCTAACAAATTATAAGTACATGTATTTAGTGGTCCTAAAACTGTTGTTTGTTATATATTGATTCCATTCTTCAACATCTAAACTTGTGTAATATGAAGAAAAAATACTTGTATCTCTTATCTTCACAGTTGCCTACAGTATTGTTAGCTCTTTCAGCAGACCATGTCACAATTGAGAAGTGCACATAAATGGTGGCTTGATACGCAGCAGAAGGGAAAATGAAACACGCAAACAGAAAGCAGCATCCGGGGGCTGCAGAATGCTGCATATTTTTCCACAAAATATTGAGAAAAAAGTTGGGTTTCTTTTACATTATGCACATTCAAGAGCAAATCTGTGAATGCGTGTTTCTTGCATGTTTTTTGTCTGAATATGCTGGCTTAAAGATAAGAATGCCTAAGATGGCCTCTATCTTTAGAGGGGCTGTGTTGTGTCCTGTGCTACAGGATGCAGCATTCATTTGACAGCTACAACACGTCTTACATGCTAAAAGAGTTTCAGCAAGCAGGAGGCGGCTTCACAACGCATGCATGGTCGCTCTCTTTTCTCTTATAAATGCATCATCTACGCTTGATCTACAGTACAGGCCCGCTGTATTCAATAATATGCTCGATTGTTTTTTCCCCTCCAAATTATTAATGCCATTAACTCATTGAGTGCCATGGACGTCCTTCGACGTCCAATTAAATAGTGACGTAGAGTGCCACGGACGTCCTTCGACGTCCAATGCGTTTTTTGACGGTGGGACGTCGATCAAAGCCTTCCGCAGCTCCTGTACAACTATAGTAGCTATTGGAGGTCTATAACCTATTTTACAGAACCCTTAGGTGGCGACAGTGCTCTCCAGATTACAGAAATGTCAGGAATACACAGCCTGAAATAGCCTTGATGAAAGAGAACCCGCTCATGCTGCAGTCCAGAGCCATGTAGATTGTTCTGGCTGCAACTGACGGTGCGTGCGAACACAGTCAATCCGCGCACACAACTGAGTCCTTCTGCCTCTGTCTGTCTGTCAGCATAGTTTCTCCACATGATTAGCCGCTAGAAAAGCAGCAGCGCGACACTGAAAAGCCAAACCTTTCACTGCAGTCCGCGTGTGGCTTCTCCATGTTGCGCTGCCTGGGAGGCGGCGCTTCCCAGGCTTCCTAGACGCTTGGTGCGAGGCTGTGTGTTACTAGTGTGGGGAGGAGTTTTCAGCTGAGGGGGGGGAGGGGGGGTGGGGCACGCAGGGCAGGACACAACTACACCACATCACTACATCAGAAAATATTACCGTATCTAGAGTCAGTGAATGTGCTTGAAATGCTGCATTTCACAAAAGGCTGAATATCTCAGCTTATAATTTGAAATGCCTGAAAACGCTGAAAACAACCTATCTTCTCCGGCTCATAACTAAAGAACGGAAAATGGTATCAATAAACTTTTTTTTGCTGATGATACAATAGAGTCTCCTTGTTCTTTTTGCGTGTTCGGTGTTTACATAGTAATATCACACAATATTCTGTGGGCCTCGAGAAATCACTGAAAACGCTCTGAAAACTCTGGCACTGGGAGCGTCCGTTCTCCAAAAGTGGCTGGCACTCAATGAGTTAAATAGGAATAGGTCTCTTTTATCAAAAATAATAATAATAATTAAAATGACGGCCAATTAATAGATTATGGCGATTTGATCATCTATATGAATATGTGTAGCTTAATAAATGATAAAGTGTTATCCTGTGTTTGAGCAGTCGGAGGTGGATGGTGGTCAGGGAGGGGGTCAGATATTGATGGTGTAAAAACACAAGCAGCTGCCCCCCTCCAGCCTCCATCCCATGTCAGATATCAATCTGGAGTGTTTCTTGAGGGAGCGGGGAGGCGGGTCTGTATCGGAGGATCAGAGTGTGCTCGGGACAGATAAGTGCCGTCCATGGAGAGCTGCAGGCAAAGCTGTCTCACAGCTCTCACAGCAGACACTAGATGTTCAACCACAAATGGGACATGGTCTGTAGGCTGTGGCTCTTGTAAAAAAACTAAACAAAAAGGGACGGACAAACGCCGTCTTTATTTTGTCACAGACGACACACCACTCATGCACACACCTACACAGCAGCCATTACACACATACATGCTTTTTGGAGGCGCTGTGAAATTTGCCGCCCGCGTTTGACCCATCCTGGCTCGTCCTCCTCCATGGATCAGGCCAGGAGCGGTGGGCAGCTGCAGTGAAGCATCTGGGGACCAACTTCTTCCAACCGCCGCTGGTCAGACGTCGATCTTCTGCATGTTTTGAGTGGGGGTCCATATTGATGTGATATGGAGGAAACCCCAGGGGAGCACGAGGAGAACATGCTCCACACAGAAATAGCCCACCTGGGCACTATAGGCACCGAAGACATGGGGAGACAGACCACCAGAGACAACAGCATCCCAGGTGAGATGGAACCCAGGACCTTCTTGCTGTGAGGTGAGAGCGTTGCCGGTGTATGGCAAAGGGAAAACAAAGGTCTTCCCGGGAAATCAGTGTGAGGATTTGTGGAAACATGGAAAGTTTGGAATAGTCTACGCCTGGATCTTTTTAGGAATAGAGTGCTAAAGTTGCGCTCTCTTCCGTGTTAGGCATATGCACCAAGGGATTTCATCCGGCATACATTTTTCCATCAACATTTTGTAAAATGCTTCTAAAATAGTTTGACTTAGTCAAACCAAGTGATTCAGCTAGATTCAGAATTAGGAGAGAACAGAACATTTCACTCTGACCAAAACTAAAAAAAGACGTGGATTTTTGTTTTGCAAGTAAGTTCACGCTCCATCGGTGGAGGTTGATTTCTGTAGGAAGTCACCGAATTAAATGGTAGAAGAGGCAGATTGAGGTAAAGAGGGTACACCAAAAAATTTTATAAATATAAATATAATAAATAAAAAAATAATTAAATTAATTAATAAATTAATTCATTCATTCATTCTTTCCACCACTTTAATGGTTTGGTTTGTAATATGGGCTAAGTCTAACAGTGTATCATAATAGTAAAAGAGTCGGACATTAATGGTAAACTGTACGTGTTTTTCTGCTCATTTGAACTCAATTTAACTCATTCACCGCCAATGACGTCTTTGACGTGTTATCAGCAATGGCCTTCCCCGCCAAGGACGTGTTTGACGTGTTTTTGTTTTTATTGGTGCAGCGCCTGCAGCAAACACTTGCCCAGCCTGTGACACAGACACAGGTCCCTGCCTTCAAAGGGTAGCCGACAGCACGCGATCAAACACATACCGCAGCTGTTGTTTTGAAATTGAGCAAGAGGAAAAGCAGAGAACGGGTAACGCTTCCTTGTGCAGACAGGAGAAACGCCATTGAAATGCCCTCGGCGCGCTGCACGAGCTGGAGTCGCCTTCCTCTGTGCCAGCCAGGAGAAAACGGGAGAAAGTAATCAAGAGATGTGTTTGATCATCGGAGGAATGAGGAAATGATCGATCAGTTTGCGAGGGCGGTGAGGACGTGTTGAATAGCCGAGGGGAAAACGGGAACGATCAAATAGCAGAGTTGATATGACAGGGAGACATGGACGAGGACGGGTGTACCAGAACAAATCAAAAATAAACACAGGAACAGCTAGGCAGCAGCGGGCAGAAGGCACTCACAGCAGCCCGCTGTCCTTCTCAAGAGCTCTTCAGTTGGTTCATGAAATCGCTGGGCTGCGTGCCCTCCAGTGTTGCTCCTGGCCAATCCCAGCGCCACAGGGCGTGGTTATTGCTTATCCTATGTTGGGTTAGAAATCTAAAAGGGGGATCGTGTGTGTGTGTGTGTGTGTGTGTGTGTGTGTGTGTGTGTGTGTGTCTGTCTGTCTGTCTGACTGTCTGTCTGTCTGTCTGTCTGTCTGTCTGCACACTCACACCGAGTAAACTGTATTGTTGAATGTAAAAAAAAAGCACTTCATGTGTGTATATATATATATATATATATTTTTTTTTTTTGTCATTTGTGTCCTAACGAATAATATTTACATGTCTGATGTCAATACAGTTCAAAATAAAAGAATTGAGAGTGAGTTATGCCTGAGATTGTGCCCTTTTACAAAAATGCTTTTTTCTCCCTTTTCTCTTCCCAGACAGGCTTTTTTGGTGAACATGGGGTGTATAAAAAGGGTTATAAGTAGAGTACAGAACATGCTAAAAGCTAACTTTCTTTTTGGGGGTGAAAGTAGAGACTTAGATCTTCATTTCGAGGTATTGGACATCACTGTAGTCCTAGTACAGAATTTACTGTGGGTCTTGAAAGATGACCAAACATTATGGAAATACTTGGCCTGTGCCAAAAATGCCAGTCAGATATTGGCAGTGAATGAGTTAACGTCACTTTGCTCAATGTCTCTGCTTATATAAACAAAGAAGTAAGTTGGGAAACAAACAGATATTTTTGCATAAAATCCCCTCATTAGTAGGAGGAAATCCCCTCTGCTCCTCCAACACTATTCAACTGTTACATTGATGAAGTGAGACAGTGAGCAGCATCACATCTCCACTCAAACCACATTCACGCATATGATTACTGACGTAAACCACATTCACACATATGATTACTGACGTAAACCACATTCACGCATATGATTACTGACGTAAACCACATTCACGCATATGATTACTGACGTGCCTTCAGAGCAACAGAGCGCCTCCGAATATTGACACAGACAAGTCAGCTTTAATTCTCCACACCAAAACAAACAGAAGCGTTGGTAGAAACAGTGTTTTGTCTCTGCTGGCAGGCGTCATGCAGCCATCGCTGAAGGAAGTGTCAGTGACACGTCTGATGTACTGTATGAGGAAGACTGCTTCAAATTCAGACCACATTTGCTCACGAGAAACTTCAAAGCGGCAGAGTTTCTAGCGGCAACAAGGAGTGAAGGTAAACATTGCTAATTTCCATATACCTTCCATATATTATAAATACATATTATATATTTCCATATAGCACCAACATTGTAATGATACAAAAAGCTGGTTGAAACCCGCCAAGTGTTGCTCTATCGGTAGGGATGTGTATGTTTTGAACGAATACTGCTGGAACAGTTAGAACTATTAAACGTTACTAAACTATTAAATTAACTATTAAAAGTAGGCCTGTGAATCTTCACTGGCCTCACGATTTCGATTACGATTCATCTGTCAACGATTCGATTCGATTCCACGATGCATAACGATGCATCTCGATACAGCTCAAAGTATCAAATCCTCAATTTTCTGTACTATTACTGCACATGGCTACTTTTTCATCAATTAATACAAGCAGTCAGATAATATCAAGTCCCTTTTTTTTTTTTTACTTTAAAGTGCTTTAAAATCTGAATGTCAACAGAAATTTAAACATAAACGATTCATCTGTGAACGTTTCGATTCGATTCACACGTCCGCATCGCGATGCATCGATTACACGATTAATTTTGACACCCCTAATTAAAAGTCCCTTATATGACAGCAAGATGGACATTTTGTGGCCAAAGGAACATACTGTGACCTTGCAGGACACTGAAGGAACATACTGTGACCTTTAACCTTGCACGACACTGATAACCTTAAGAGGTGTGTGAGACTAATGAGAACGCAAGTTCATTATTTGTAATCGATAGGGATCCATCAATTAGTCAGTGAATGAACTCTTCAGTCTACGTTCGCCTGCACTGACATCAATCACACTCTGACGTGGAGTGAAGGACAGGCTGAACTTATTGAGATCTGACTTTTGAACCATTTTCAAACATTCTATTATTACAAAATCTGTAGTAAATGAATGCAATGATGATGCAAAAGAAACAATGTTTAAAGCTGCATTCAGCGATGTTTTTGTGTTAAAATAAGTGTTAAATGGCTCTATATTCTGACAGCAATCGCTGAAATAGTATTTTGTCAGTAACTTGGAACCCACAACCCCCCACTGTCCTCTATCTCTCTCCTGTAGTCCTGCAGGCAGGGCGGACGTATCTCCGCAAGCGTAACTCGGAGAGACTCAGGGCTGGCGGCGTTGGATTCGGGGTGAAAAAATACATATAGTCTTGCAGAGGCATCGCGATCTGCCCTTTCGTTTCCAAGAAAAACATTTCTCTGCTTGGATAGTGTGAGGTCGCCCACCTCCCACTATCTGAGAGTCTCTACGAGCTTAATCATCAGTTTCATTCAGTGCATGGCCCAATTCCAATGTCCACTCAGACTTTGAGGTGAGTTCCCACTACTTACTGAAGTGCACGTAAACGCATCAAACACATTATTGCCATTATCTGCTTATTGTCACGTATCGTGTGTCACTGTTCATTTAGACACGACAGATTTTGTCATGATGCAAAGCTGCTTGAAAATGGGCAAAGTGGCTCGTTAATCACATTTGTCCTTGACGGTGTGTCAATAAAACAGCACAGTGCCTCTTCTTACCTGATGTTTCTTTACAGTGTGTCAATAAAACAGCACAGTGCCTCTCACCTGATGTTTCTTTACGGTGTGTCAATAAAACAGCACAGTGCTTCTTACCTGATGTTTCTTTACGGTGTGTCAATAAAACAGCACAGTGCCTCAGTCTTACCTGATGTTTCTTGGGCTCAGGCGACATCTCCTGAGGGATGAATTTGATTGGTCCTTTGATCTGCCGCCTGGACCGCTTGGTGCCGTCGGGCAGCGTCTCCATGGCGATGTCTGCATCATCACTGCTGGCCTGGTCGCACTCTGAGCACTGCCTGAGGAGAGGAGACAGAGCGGGTCTGAGGATCTGAGCAGAACACTCTGAGCACTGCCTGAGGAGACGGAGACAGAGCAGGTCTGAGGATCTGAGCAGAACACTCTGAGCACTGCCTGAGGAGACGGAGACAGAGCAGGTCTGAGGATCTGAGGAGAGCATCTTTACTATTTACTGTAGAAAACGGCCTTTCAAGACTTGTTCTTTCTTGAACAAAAAATAACAATGGGGGGAATTTTGTCCCCTTGTTCTCGCTTAAACTGAATGTTTTATGGTCACTCAAGATTCTCTGGGTCACGTGTTGACTTGGTTCGAGCCTTAAAAGTCGTTATATTTGGATTTATCGAAATGTCTATGGAGAAAATGGACGCGGAACTTACTTCCGGGGCAAATGACGTCAGGAAAAGTCACGTGTCTGTTGAGCTCTATATGACCCCCTGCTCTACATTATATTATTGTCACTTTGTGCATTTCTGATTTGTTCTGCATTACACAATACTTTGACTCATAAATATGATTTGTTCTGCATTACACAATACTTTGACTCATAAATATGATTTGTTCTGCATTACACAATACTTTGACTCATAAATATGATTTGTTCTGCATTACACAATACTTTGACTCATAAATATGATTTGTTCTGCATTACACAATACTTTGACTCATAAATATGATTTGTTCTGCATTACACAATACTTTGACTCATAAATATGATTTGTTCTGCATTACACAATACTTTGACTCATAAATATGATTTGTTCTGCATTACACAATACTTTGACTCATAAATATGATTTGTTCTGCATTACACAATACTTTGACTCATAAATATGATTTGTTCTGCATTACACAATACTTTGACTCATAAATATGATTTGTTCTGCATTACACAATACTTTGACTCATAAATATGATTTGTTCTGCATTACACAATACTTTGACTCATAAATATGATTTGTTCTGCATTACACAATACTTTGACTCATAAATATGATTTGTTCTGCATTACACAATACTTTGACTCATAAATATGATTTGTTCTGCATTACACAATACTTTGACTCATAAATATGATTTGTTCTGCATTACACAATACTTTGACTCATAAATATGATTTGTTCTGCATTACACAATACTTTGACTCATAAATATGATTTGTTCTGCATTACACAATACTTTGACTCATAAATATGATTTGTTCTGCATTACACAATACTTTGACTCATAAATATGATTTGTTCTGCATTACACAATACTTTGACTCATAAATATGATTTGTTCTGCATTACACAATACTTTGACTCATAAATATGATTTGTTCTGCATTACACAATACTTTGACTCATAAATATGATTTGTTCTGCATTACACAATACTTTGACTCATAAATATGATTTGTTCTGCATTACACAATACTTTGACTCATAAATATGATTTGTTCTGCATTACACAATACTTTGACTCATAAATATGATTTGTTCTGCATTACACAATACTTTGACTCATAAATATGATTTGTTCTGCATTACACAATACTTTGACTCATAAATATGATTTGTTCTGCATTACACAATACTTTGACTCATAAATATGATTTGTTCTGCATTACACAATACTTTGACTCATAAATAAACATGGTTTTGATTTGTTCTGCATTACACAATACTTTGACTCATAAATATGATTTGTTCTGCATTACACAATACTTTGACTCATAAATATGATTTGTTCTGCATTACACAATACTTTGACTCATAAATAAACATGGTTTTGGAACAAAGGGATTATAGGGGCGTCAGAGATTTTGAGAGAATAAGATCAGTGCGGAATGCATCACTACAGTCCAGCACTTCTGAGTGTGGATTTCAATCAGACACTGTGAATATGAGTCAACAACATGAAAAGGTTCCTGACAGAAAAAGTCTGGCAACCACTGGTATAATCTACATCTATACTGTGTTAATTGTATATTAATACTGTGTTGTAAATTATATAATATCTAGCACTACCAAACATGACCCGAACTGAATCTGCTGCTGATATTTACTGCATGGAGTGAAAGTTGGACCCGGGCAGTAGGGGTGGGGGAAAAAATCGATTCACCTAAGTATCGCGATTTTTAATGTCACGATTTTTTGGATCGATCTTTTATTTCAGAATCGATAATCGCAAATAAAAAAAATAATATATATATTTTTTTTGGGTGCTTGCAGTCAGGCCACTCACTGAACAGCAGGCCAGGCGCCGCCTACTGGTTTACTAGTGGTTTTATTACTTTATTAGTTAGTCTGAAGTAATAATTACACTTCAGGGTTAAAGTGGGTGCATCTCAATGTAAAATTGGACTTCAAACGGCCCAAATGTGGCTTCAAACGGCCCAAATTTCACGCGCGTTGGCCCATATCGGCCTGGCCTGCTTGGTATCTAATGCCCGGCCTGAATTATGATCCCAGTCCGCCCCTGTTTTTAACTATATCGCCCAGCCCTACTCATGATATATAATATACAGTCTCTAGTGTATGATTCAACTTTTCCCATGTTCTAATCTAGTGTAAAAAAGCAAACAAACTGAAAAAAGAAAAGAAAAAAATAAACAAAAATCGCAATAAATCGTAATATCGAATCGCAATAATCGTAGAATCGCAATACTTAAGAATCGCAATATAAATCGAATCGGCACCCAAGAATCGTGATAGTATCGAATCGGGAGATAAGTGAATCGCCACAGCCCTACCGGGCAGTTAGACTGCCATCCAAATTAATTTGCCGGTACCGGCTTCACAAAACAAGCCACTTCCCCAGTCCTTTGTCTGTTTTGACTGGAACAGAGTGCAGCACTCGCCTGTCTCTCGTCTGCCGTGTGCACATCTTTGTAATTAGGTTTTGACTCGCACACTTTTATCCTTCAAATGCTTTCTCATTTTCACCCAATAAAGTGGAACAGCGTCGCGCTCCTCTTATTCAGAATCTTAATGAATTAGTCCGGTCACAGACGAAGCCTGCGCTACACAAACAAATAACGTGCCCTGTATTATAAGGCCAGCTGCTTCTCCACACAGCCTTCATTTACACAAGAGTGAGTAAAAAGGTTAGACTTGTGTTTGCAGAGAACAGACGAAGCAAAACAGGCGAAGGAAAACAGGCGAAGCAGTGCTGTACTAAGTGACAGAGATGGAACAGAGCGAACAGAGGACTGCGTGCGTCTCTCCTCCAGATAACAACTCCAGTAGTTGAGAGAGGAGGAGTGTGACATTTTCACCATCTCAGCATCCTGCATCTGATCATCCTGCTGCCACTGACTGGGCTGAAATATCACGGCGAGTATGAATAACAAACAGTGGAGCCTAATGTGTTACGTCTACCACCGCCCCAGACCATGTGTAGTGCCTAATTAACGTCATGACGTTCTCCACACACGTCACATGTTTTCCACACGGAGAGCTCCCATTTCCTCATCTGGAAAAACGCTCCGCTGTGACGCGTTTTACGTCACAACGGAGCTGTGGAAGCTCTGGTCGAGACGCGGAATCTGCTCTGAGGCCTGTCCATTCAGCTTCCAGGGAGGCTGTTATTGTTTCTTTTTCTTTTTTAAATATGGGCACAACCACAGAGGATTGCATGGAGAGCCGTAACGAGCGTTAATGACTTCAGCTGGCGGGGGCGGAGTTTCTGCAAGCCGGACAAACGGAGTTGGATTTCTCTGTGGAAAACGTAGAGAGAAGGTAAACACTGCCCATCTGCTTATTAACGACATTATAATGATACAAAGTGGGTTGATAATCAATTTAAAGCCATCCTAAAAAGGAACAGTTGACCCAAAAATAGTCCACCAGCCGCATATTTGAGCTAAGAACGACAAGGGAGCACAACAGCCAATGACACGGCACGGCAATCAGCAAATGGCTGTATGCTTGAGAGTAATACTGTAGAGAGGAAGACAGTGCATGGAGCTTGACCCAGCACTCCAGACGTATAATACTAATGATATCAGAACATTCTGGGGCAAACACTGAATACCTGTCATTATTTCTGAATGTAGTGAAAATGGTCAAATTTAAATATATCGAATAATGAAAAGCATCAGCCTTCACAAACCCATATCCACTCAACTCCTTTTACTTTTGATGCCCCGTATCTGCAAAGGAATCTCTCTCTCTCTCTCTCTCTCTCTCTCTCTCTCTCTCTCTCTCTCTCTCTCTCTCTCTCTCTCTCTCTCTCTCTCTCTCTCTCTCTCTCTCTCTCTCTCTCTCTCTCTCTCTCTCTCTCTCTCTCTCTCTCTCTCTCTCTCTCTCTCTCTCTCTCTCTCTCTCTCTCTCTCTCTCTCTCTCTCTCTCTCTGTGAAGCAGTGTTTGTTACCAGTAGCTGTTCTTGGTCTTCTTGGGCATGCGTGTGAGTGGAGGCTCCAGGCAGCCCAGGTGGTAGTAGAGCTTGCAGGTGTCACACAGCAGCAGCAGGTGCTGGTCCTGGTTCTTCTTACAGATGCCACAGCTGCAGACAAGCCAACAGTCAACAAGCTGTCCCCCAGCAATCATGCAGCTCCCACTTTGGACCAATCAGTAACAAGCTCTGCTAACACTTTATATTAACCCATTGATACCTGATGCGGTTTGCGGTCTTAAAGGGATACACACACAAATGCTGCATCAGGTATCAATGGGTTAAGCTACACATATTCACCATTAACGAGTTGCTTATTAGTTTGCATATTAGTAGCATATTGGCTGTTTATTAGTCATTATAAAGCACTTATTAATGCCTTATTCTGCATGATCATATTCTACAACTAGTAGGACATTAACTAATAGTTATCCCTCAATAACCTCATAATTACTGCACCTGTAGAGTAAGCCCCTCCTCCCCCAGAGGCCGTGTGCTCACCTGTAGAGGATTGCTGGGAGGCTGGGTGACTTCCCTGGGGCTCCGCCCTCCTTCTTGCTGGGCTTCCTCTCTTTGGGGGCTTTCAGGACAGCGGGAGCGTTCAGTTTCTAGCAAAATAAGAAAGAATAAACTACAGAGTTAAAAAAACTTTAAATCCACTTAAAGCCACTTTTGGAAGACGGATGCTCCCAGTGCCAGCCCTTTCAGAGTGTTTTCAGTGATTTCTCGAGGCCCACAGAATATTGTGTGATATTACTATGTAAACACCGAACACGCCCAAAGAACGATGAGACTCTATTGTATCATCAGCAAAAAAAAGTTTATTGATATCATTTTCCGTTCTTTAGTTATCAGCCGGAGAAGATAGGTTGTTTTCAGCAAAAACAGATGTTTCAAACTAGAAGCTGAGATAATCAGCCTTTTGTGAAATGAAGCATTTCAAGCACATCACTGACTCTGAAGCTAATATTTTCTGATGTAGTGACACCTCAAAAATAATTTCCTTCAATAAAACAGCGAAAACAAAGGAATTTTGTTTGGCAAAATAATATTTTTTAGCTGCCAGCAGCAGCGCTGGCCCCTGCATGCGCAGACCCTACACTTTCTTGCTGGTCTTGATTTACTGCTGGTGGGCATCAGATATTCTAGCTTGCCAATCTGTCCATCGAGCCTGCTGTCTGAGTCTGTCTGGGTCGGTGTTGTATGCTGCCCTGCGTGCCCCACCCCCCCTCAACTGCAAACCCCTCCTCTGTGGGTGTGTCTCTGGTGGCTCTCTGCTGCGTTTGCTCTGCACTGAAAACCCAGCTTTTTCACAGCGTTCCGTGTGTATTTGTCACCGGCTCCCAGCGCTTCCAGTTGAGAATAATAACAACTCCACAACTAATCATGTGGAGGGGCTATCGCAGCGGACACGGAGGGGCTCAATTGTGGGAGCAGATTGGCTGCTGCAGGCACAGCTAACGTTATGCTTCATGCATATCGATGCATACCGATGCAGTTTCCGTTTCATCACGGGGCTTCTTCTGCTGTTTTTCCTCACCTTTCTCTAATCTGGAGAGCACTGTCGCCACCTAATGGGTCTTGCTGTAAAGTAAACAGCCTGGTAAAGCTCTTAATGCAAGACGAAGCCTTGCTGTAAGAGGTGCGTGCGTGCAGCGTGCTGAGAGTGGCAGTGAAGGACAGACAGTGGGAACCTGTCACAGGTGGCGGGGGAACGAAGCCAACAGAGAGCCTCTTTCTTCTGTATCACGGGTGCATTGCTGCCGCGCAGGTTAATTAGAAAACTTATCTCGTAGGGACCGAGTCTGTCACTAAACAGACAAGCGTCTCCCTCCGGCTAGCTCTAATCGGAGTGCGTTTGCTCTGCCTGCGGCACCGGGAGAGAGACCCCGCAGGGGCCCTGATAGATGGGGGCCAGGATGACCGGAGCCCAAGGGGCTTGCAGGGGCTATCTCCTAATTGTGGGCCGGCGTGTCCTCGTGTCCGGCCGGTAGGGGGAAATGTCTGGGCTGCTGATATAGAGCGGTTTCAACATGGTTAGCAGGCTGGATCACAGAGATGGAGTTTAAAGGTATGGGTTATAAATAGTGAGTGGAGACTGCCAGGTACAGAGACCTGCCTGAAGCCATCTGGCTTCTTCAGAGCAGAACCTTGTATCTGGAGGTGGTGAGTGGAGGGAGGATCTCAGGTGACTGCTGTGTCCTCAGGGAAAACTCACACCAGAGTCACTCAAATTGCGGTGCATTTTTTTATGTGCCTGAGTGTAGTTTTTGTCTTATTCACAAAGAAATCTACGCTAGGGCTGCACGTGAAAAAAAAATAATGTGATTATATTGACAGATATTGTGAATGCTAATTATTGCATTTCATTTTCTCACATAAATATATATTTTTTTTTATGAAGATGTGATTTGTGGTCTGTACCAAACAAGCATCTTCCCATACATCTTCAGCTGGAAGATAAATCCACATAGCATGCTTTATTCTAGGAGGGTTCTCTGATCTGATCTGACACATAGCATGCTTTATTCTAGGAGGGTTCTCTGATCTGATCTGACATTCTAGCTTCCTGACAAAATGCCCAATGTCTGACGATGCTCTTTGTGTGAAGTCTTTACTCCACCTTTTAAAAGATCTTATATGTGCTACCATTATTACTCCACCTTTTAAAAGATCTTATATGTGCTACCATTATTACTCCACCTTTTAAAAGATCTGACATGTGCTACCATCATTACTCCACCTTTTAAAAGATCTTATATGTGCTACCATTATTACTCCACCTTTTAAAAGATTGTATATGTGCTACCATCATTACTCCACCTTTTAAAAGATTGTATATGTGCTACCATCATTACTCCACCTTTTAAAAGATCTGATATGTGCTACTCCACCTTTTAAAAGATCTGATATGTGCTACTCCACCTTTTAAAAGATCTTATATGTGCTACCATTATTACTCCACCTTTTAAAAGATTGTATATGTGCTACCATCATTACTCCACCTTTTAAAAGATCTGATATGTGCTACCATCATTACTCCACCTTTTAAAAGATCTGATATGTGCTACTCCACCTTTTAAAAGATCTTATATGTGCTACTCCACCTTTTAAAAGATCTGATATGTGCTACCATTATTACTCCACCTTTTAAAAGATCTGATATGTGCTACTCCACCTTTTAAAAGATCTTATATGTGCTACTCCACCTTTTAAAAGATCTTATATGTGCTACCATTATTACTCCACCTTTTAAAAGATCTGATATGTGCTACTCCACCTTTTAAAATATCTTATATGTGCTACCATTATTACTCCACCTTTTAAAAGATTGTATATGTGCTACCATCATTACTCCACCTTTTAAAAGATCTGATATGTGCTACTCCACCTTTTAAAAGATATTATATGTGCTACCATTATTACCGTAAATTCCGGACTATAAGACGCACCGGTCTATAAGCCGCACCTTCAAAGGTGACTATTTTTTTCTTCTATAAGCCGCACCGGTCTATAAGCCGCGGGTGTTTTGATGTTTAATTACCATATGAAAGGGTTCGTGCACAGAGAGGAATGTCGGGAAAGAGATCGCTGTTTGGGGAAGCTCCCATTTATTAACATTTCAACAAAACAAAAGTCAGGTCACTAATCCCCAGACAAAATCACACATTGTGGTATTTTTTGTTTTTTTTACAGTGCACACAGTGTCCGCGGTGTGGTGAAAAGAGGGCAAGAGAGGAAATTAAAACAGAAGTGGATTTATAGTTAGAAAGAGTGCTAAAGAAGAGAGAATTCCGTTTTTTATTTTTTTATTTTAGTTACTCACAGTACTATTGACCAGTCCAACTCAAAAGATATTCGGCAGTTTCACTTTGAGCTCTTGTTCCGCCGCTGGGCACACAGTGTCCGCGGTGTGGTGAAAAGAGGGCAAGAGAGGAAATTAAAACAGAAGTGGATTTATAGTTAGAAAGAGTGCTAAAGATAGTCCGGTCTGGTTATGACGAGTCTCGCTGGGTACAGTACGCCAAAGCGATATCCATTGACTCGATGATGCTGTTGTATGTTGCGCGTTTCTGTTGCACCAACGCGGAGAGGTCCTGCCCGGACGAAAAAGCGCGTACCCTCCCAGGTGAGGGGCTTCTTCCCCGCAGCCTGGAGGATGAGTTGACGGTCGGGCCAGCGGAGTAGGCAGATGAAGATGGCCCTCGGTGGCAGGCCGGGGTCTGGACGTGGCCGAGGCGCCCGGTGTGCCCTGTCCACCTCTGGTGGTTTCTCGCCTTCCTTCAGGTCCAGGATGTAACACAGGATTTTGCCACGAAAGCGTCCATGTCACCGATCTCAGCTCCTCTTTTACATTGATCAGGCGAATGTTATTTCTTTTACTATTATAAACTCTGTTCACGGTTGCCTTAGTTTCTTTAGTGAGTGAGTGGATGGACTTCTGCACGTTTTCAAACTTGTTTTCAAGCTGCTCAAAACCTCTGAGCGATGTCGGACTTAATCGATAGTGTTTCACGGAGTAAAAGTTTAGCCCAAGCGTGTATCTCCAGCCTCCAGCAGGTGAGTCATTTCCTCATTCATGGCGTGATTGCTTCGTCTTTTTCTTTCTGCTTACCTGTGTTGTGTTATGTTATGTTATGTTATGTTGTTAAAAGAGGGCAAGAGAGGAAATTAAAACAGAAGTGGATTTATAGTTAGAAAGAGTGCTAAAAAAAGAGAGATTTTTTTTTTTTTTTGGAAAAAATCCATAGATAAGACGCACCGTTATATAAGCCGCAGGGGGCAAAAAAGGCCAAAAAACGGGAAAAAAGCCACGGCTTATAGTCCGGAATTTACGGTACTCCACCTTTTAAAAGATTGTATATGTGCTACCATCATTACTCCACCTTTTAAAAGATCTGATATGTGCTACCATCATTACTCCACCTTTTAAAAGATCTTATATGTGCTACCATTATTACTCCACCTTTTAAAATATTGTATATGTGCTACCATCATTACTCCACCTTTTAAAAGATCTTATATGTGCTACCATCATTACTCCACCTTTTAAAAGATTGTATATGTGCTACCATTATTACTCCACCTTTTAAAAGATCTGACATGTGCTACCATCATTACTCCACCTTTTAAAAGATCTTATATGTGCTACCATCATTACTCCACCTTTTAAAAGATTGTATATGTGCTACCATCATTACTCCACCTTTTAAAAGATCTGACATGTGCTACCATCATTACTCCACCTTTTAAAAGATCTGACATGTGCTACCATCATTACTCCACCTTTTAAAATATCTTATATGTGCTACCATCATTACTCCACCTTTTAAAAGATCTGACATGTGCTACCAACATTACTCCACCTTTTAAAAGATCTTATATGTGCTACCATCATTACTCCACCTTTTAAAAGATCTGATATGTGCTACCATCATTACTCCACCTTTTAAAAGATATTATATGTGCTGTGCTACCATCATTACTCCACCTTTTAAAAGATCTGATATGTGCTACCATCATTACTCCACCTTTTAAAAGATCTTATATGTGCTACCATCATTACTCCACCTTTTAAAAGATCTTATATGTGCTACCATCATTACTCCACCTTTTAAAAGATCTGATATGTGCTACCATCATTACTCCACCTTTTAAAAGATATTATATGTGCTACCATCATTACTCCACCTTTTAAAAGATCTGATATGTGCTACCATCATTACTCCACCTTTTAAAAGATCTTATATGTGCTACCATCATTACTCCACCTTTTAAAAGATCTGACATGTGCTACCATCATTACTCCACCTTTTAAAAGATCTTATATGTGCTACCATCATTACTCCACCTTTTAAAAGATCTGATATGTGCTACCATCATTACTCCACCTTTTAAAAGATCTTATATGTGCTACCATCATTACTCCACCTTTTAAAAGATCTGATATGTGCTACCATCATTACTCCACCTTTTAAAAGATCTGATATGTGCTACCATCATTACTCCACCTTTTAAAAGATCTGATATGTGCTACCATCATTACTCCACCTTTTAAAAGATCTTATATGTGCTACCATCATTACTCCACCTTTTAAAAGATCTGATATGTGCTACCATCATTACTCCACCTTTTAAAAGATCTGATATGTGCTACCATCATTACTCCACCTTTTAAAATATCTGATATGTGCTACCATCATTTGCAGGAGTCAGTGATGTGAAGTGTTAGTGAACAGTCCAAGGCCACAGTCTCTATTTGCATGGCCTCACCTACAAAATAAATATGTTGGGGAAATGATCATATTTACATACTTTAGAATTTACATACGCGTCCGTGACAGGCACAGCTTTTTTTTTATTTTTAGACCTGCAGCTGTTGGGCAGCCACAAATCCATATGAGAAGCAGATCTTTGAGCCCGTCAAGTTTTACAGAGTCTGGATGAAAATATTCCTTAATGTTTTCTTCTTCAGTTTCCGAGGGAGGCCGAACTCCCAGGGGGCATCCAGAACCAAAACACTGACTGTGTCTGGGATGAGGGATGAGGGATGCGACTCCCGGTCGGGGACATCAATAATTTCTGGTAATGCCCAGGCAGGATGACAAATAGCAGATGAAAACGTAGCAGATAGATGACACAAAAGCACGTGGTGCGGTGACTGATGTTGCTACTTAAACCTTGCATGTTTCTAATTAGGTGATTTATGGCGGTCATTGCAGATTCACCGGCGCGCTCCCGTCCCGCCGGCGCGCTGTGGCGTCCCGCTGCCTTCCATCCTGCTTTACATCACCTCAGCATTTATCTGTGCAGCCCACTCTCTCTTCCTGCTTTACACCACTTCAGCATTTATCTGTGCAGCCCACTCTGTCTTCCTGCTTTACATCACTTCAGCATTTATCTGTGCAGCCCACTCTCTCTTCCTGCTTTACATCACTTCAGCATTTATCTGTGCAGCCCACTCTCTCTTCCTGCTTTACATCACTTCAGCATTTATCTGTGCAGCCCACTCTCTCTTCCTGCTTTACACCACTTCAGCATTTATCTGTGCAGCCCACTCTCTCTTCCTGCTTTACACCACTTCAGCCTTTATCTGTGCAGCCCACTCTCTCTTCCTGCTTTACACCACTTCAGCCTTTATCTGTGCAGCCCACTCTCTCTTCCTGCTTTACATCACTTCAGCATTTATCTGTGCAGCCCACTCTCTCTTCCTGCTTTACATCACTTCAGCATTTATCTGTGCAGCCCACTCTCTCTTCCTGCTTTACACCACTTCAGCCTTTATCTGTGCAGCCCACTCTCTCTTCCTGCTTTACACCACTTCAGCATTTATCTGTGCAGCCCACTCTCTCTTCCTGCTTTACATCACTTCAGCATTTATCTGTGCAGCCCACTCTCTCTTCCTGCTTTACACCACTTCAGCATTTATCTGTGCAGCCCACTCTCTCTTCCTGCTTTACATCACTTCAGCATTTATCTGTGCAGCCCACTCTCTCTTCCTGCTTTACATCACTTCAGCATTTATCTGTGCAGCCCACTCTCTCTTCCTGCTTTACACCACTTCAGCCTTTATCTGTGCAGCCCACTCTCTCTTCCTGCTTTACACCACTTCAGCATTTATATGTGCAGCCCACTCTCTCTTCCTGCTTTACACCACTTCAGCCTTTATCTGTGCAGCCCACTCTCTCTTCCTGCTTTACATCACTTCAGCATTTATCTGTGCAGCCCACTCTCTCTTCCTGCTTTACACCACTTCAGCATTTATCTGTGCAGCCCACTCTCTCTTCCTGCTTTACACCACTTCAGCCTTTATCTGTGCAGCCCACTCTCTCTTCCTGCTTTACACCACTTCAGCATTTATATGTGCAGCCCACTCTCTCTTCCTGCTTTACATCACTTCAGCATTTATCTGTGCAGCCCACTCTCTCTTCCTGCTTTACATCACTTCAGCATTTATCTGTGCAGCCCACTCTCTTCCTGCTTTACATCCTGCTTTACATCACTTCAGCATTTATCTGTGCAGCCCACTCTCTCTTCCTGCTTTACATCCTGCTTTACATCACTTCAGCATTTATCTGTGCAGCCCACTCTCTCTTCCTGCTTTACACCACTTCAGCATTTATCTGTGCAGCCCACTCTCTCTTCCTGCTTTACATCACTTCAGCATTTATCTGTGCAGCCCACTCTCTTCCTGCTTTACATCCTGCTTTACATCACTTCAGCATTTATCTGTGCAGCCCACTCTCTTCCTGCTTTGCATCCTGCTTTACATCACTTCAGCATTTATCTGTGCAGCCCACTCTCTCTTCCTGCTTTACATCCTGCTTTACATCACTTCAGCATTTATCTGTGCAGCCCACTCTCTCTTCCTGCTTTACATCACTTCAGCATTTATCTGTGCAGCCCACTCTCTCTTCCTGCTTTACATCCTGCTTTACATTACTTCAGCATTTATCTGTGCAGCCCACTCTCTCTTCCTGCTTTACATCACTTCAGCATTTATCTGTGCAGCCCCCTCTCTCTTCCTGCTTTACACCACTTCAGCATTTATCTGTGCAGCCCACTCTCTCTTCCTGCTTTACACCACTTCAGCATTTATCTGTGCAGCCCACTCTCTCAACAAGCTGCTTTACATCCTGCTTTACATCACTTCAGCATTTATCTGTGCAGCCCACTCTCTCAACAAGCGCACTTTTAATCAAGCCTTTTATGCATTCGGCGAGCTGCTCATATAGATGGAATTCTAAAGGATTGATTACATGTGCGCTTCCAGGAGCCATGGCGGATATCATTTCAATTTCCTCCAATAAGCTTGGGTCAAATCTCAAGAGTTGGCAGCATCTACTAATATCTATAACAACGACATGCATGACTGTGACAGGAGGACATGATGACACAATGTGACAAAAGAGGAAATGTGACTGAATAATGAAGAGATCAAGGCTAAGCCAACAGAAATAAACCTCCAAGACTTGCAACTCTCGGTTAAATGTTTCAACGGCCCCAGCTCGCTAGTCGGCACCAGAGAATACTAGTCGGTTAAACAAATAATTAAATGACTAATGTACAACACCGATATACAACGTATGTAAACGGTTGGGTCTCACAGCCACCCGCCAGGCAGTAGCCCTCCTCCCCTAACCTGCAAGGATAGGCCTGGTGCTAGCTAGCACTGCTAGTTAGCCACACACTGCAAACCAACATGACATCGCTCAGTCTGAAATAGGGATGTTAATGATTCATCGACAAACGATTAATCGATCATTAAGAATTTGATCGATCAAACTATATATTAACCGATTAATCGACAATGTAGGCTATGTGCCATTTTATAATTTTTCTTTTCTTTTCTGAAATGATTTAACACAACAAGGGCAAAATGTAACTTTCACTGCTCATACAGAGGAAGAAGAAAGCCAAGCTAGCAGACACAAAGTCCAGGGTGGAGAATTACACCCAAAAAGACAACAGTCTCCATTATAAACATTATAATACAATGTTGAAATATCTCATGTCCACAAGCACAATGACAGCTAATGCAGGACGTTTAGTTGCTTGATCAACTTGTTGGGTCGGCCTAAAGACTGGTGTCAAACCCTGCATTTTGTATTTTGTATGTTGTATGTCAAAAGCAGTTTTTAATAATGGATTAATTGATCGTTAACCTGACCAATTAATCGATTAAGGAAATTTATCAAGATTTGCATCCCTAGTCGGAAAGGTAACGCAGCTCAACATGGCAAGATATGCTTCCACTCTGTTGAAGGGTTCAGTAAATTAATGGACTATGTTGAGCCTGAACACATGGTGAGTTATGTTTTGTAACATGCAATAAAGCGCCACACAAGATGTCAATATTGAAAAACTTAATTAACAGTTTCAATTGGCTCTTAAATACATGCAATATTTTTTTAGACGTTTTAACCTCATAGATTAAATTGTGCAAAATGTTGACTGTTTTTTGAGTGTTTTCTTACTTTTTGACTAGTCTAAAAACAAGCTGGGAGTCTAATAACGACGTGGCTTCGACACTAGGGGCCACGACATCATCACCGATGACATCACAGCTCAACAGCAGCACAGTAATAATTACCAAATAGTCCCCTTGAATTATTTTCCATGATTTTATAACTGTATAGTTCCATTGACTAAATGCTCTTTATGGTTGAGAAATACTTGATGTTCTTCTGACAGATAGTATACAACCAAAATGCTCTTGCCATGAAAACTATAAATTAAGAACAAAGTGACGACCTCCATTTCCTCCCTCTATAAAGCTTTGATGGTTCTTATAGGAGAAGACCACGACCAAGGTAAACACTTTGTTCATGTACAGTTTGATGGGTTCTTATTCATAGCTTTCAAGGGTCGTTACGTGCTGCCGGGAACGCCCACCTGGCGGTCAAAAAAAAACTTGTTCATTCCGTTGCCTGCGAGTCGACTCACGCTGTTTGTTCAGCCAAAGTGCCGGATAGCCTACCTGTTGTGCTATCGGTTGCACTAAACCGACGAGGAGACACGCCTGGCTTGTGTTTTACAGAATCCCGTCGGAGAAAGAAAGGAGAAGGTTATGGATTTGTGCGACGTGGTTCAGTCGCTGGGGAGGGCAATATTTTTTTGCTTTTTGTTCTACCATCAAAGTACACACGTCTTTGCTCTTTGCGGCCAACATTTCATCAAAGGTAAGCTCAAGTAACGTTAACGGGGTATTAATCATTATTGTAACGTTACTTGAGCTTACCTTTGATGAAATGTTGGCCGCAAAGAGCAAAGAAGTGTGTACTTTGATGGTAGAAAAAAAAGGCTTTTTTTTGCCCTCCCCAGCGACTGAACCACGTCGCACAAATCCACAACCTCCTCCTTTCTTTCTCCGACGGGATTCTGTAAAACACAAGCCAGGCGTGTCTCCTCGTCGGTTTAGTGCAACCGATAGCACAACAGGTAGGCTATCCGGCACTTTGGCTGAACAAACAGCGTGAGTCGACTCGCAGGCAACGGAATCAACAAGTTTTTTTTTGACCGCCAGGTGGGCGTTCCCGGCAGCACGTAACGCCCCTTGAAAGCTATGAATAGGAGAAGACGACGACCAAGGTAAACAGTTTGTTCATGTACAGTTTGATGGGTTCTTATAGGAGAAGACCACGACCAAGGTAAACAGTTTGTTCATGTACAGTTTGATTGAAAAATTGTATGCAATTGAAGTGCGGTGATTAAGCAAAATTGTAAGTGTTCTGTTAATTTTTGGAAATTGTGGTTATTTTGCAAAAGTATGTTCTCACACATATTGTGGGGATGACTTTACACATTTGCTTTAATTTCAATGAGCAATTCCTGGACTGGGACTGAAACATATACAGCCAAATGAATCCACATCTGTATCACTGGGGCTGAACAATAGAAGACCTGTAAGACTGTTATTATGGCTGAAATTTCTGCAAGCTGCACTAGTTCCTCTCATAGACTCTTTGCTCAATGCTCCTTATCAAGAAGAGAATGCCTTTTATGTCAGTGAACAGTTGAATGACAAAATGTGCACGCCGCCATGTTAACTCAGGAGTCTTAACCCTAACATACATGTCTTTCACATCAGCAATTTAAGTAATAGGACTGGGCGATGATAATTCAATAGTATCTTTTATTGTCTTGCGGTAGAATCATAATTGTGATGATATGAAGATATTCTAATATCATGACACACATTTCTGCTGCCTAAGTTGATTATGACAAGCACATTTTACTTAAAAGCTCAGATGAAATGAAGCATGGTAGGAATATTATTTGAATATTTCTGTTTTCTTTGACATCACACCTAACATTACAATTTGGTTCAATGAGATTAACTTAATTAGTTTAATTAATTTGATTATTTACCATGATTTTGCATACATTGTGATATATATTCATAGAGAAAAATCCTTATGATTCGTGATATTGATTTGATTGATAGATTTATTGATTTCAACCATATCGCCCAGCCCTAATTGCTCATGAGTGTTATTCCATCTATATTAGAGGATGAGGTATACTGAGACAATTGTGTGAGTCTATTCAGTATTCCTTCATCTGGACAGGATTTGACATTTGTATGACTTTGTATGACAGCTCAAATGGTAAGACACTGGACTCAATTAATAATTGACAGCTACGTGCGTCAATGCATTCTGCATCAGAGAAACACTCAAAGTTTCCCCCAAACACTCTGTAACAAACAGAGATCTCACAAACACTCTGTAACAAACAGAGATCTCACAAACACTCTGTAACAAACAGAGATCTCACAGTAACAAACACTCTAACAAACAGAGATCTTACAGTAACAAACACTCTGTAACAAACAGAGATCTTACAGTAACAAACACTCTGTAACAAACACTCTGTAACAAACAGAGATCTTACAGTAACAAACACTCTGTAACAAACAGAGATCTCACAGTAACAAACACTCTGTAACAAACACTCTGTAACAAACACTCTGTAACAAACACTCTGTAACAAACACTCTGTAACAAACACTCTGTAACAAACACTCTGTAACAAACAGAGATCAAACACTCTGTAACAAACACTCTGTAACAAACACTCTGTAACAAACACTCTGTAACAAACACTCTGTAACAAACACTCTGTAACAAACAGAGATCAAACACTCTGTAACAAACACTCTGTAACAAACAGAGATCAAACACTCTGTAACAAACACTCTGTAACAAACACTCTGTAGCAAACAGAGATCAAACACTCTGTAACAAACAGAGATCAAACACTCTGTAACAAACAGAGATCTCACAGTAACAAACACTCTGTAACAAACAGAGATCTCACAGTAACAAACACTCTGTAATAGGGATGTTCATCAATTATCGAAAATCGATAATCGATCGTTAAGGATTGGAATCGATCCTGTGGCATTTGGATCGATTTTTTAATTATTAAAAAAAAAAAAAAAAAAAATTTTTTTTTTTTTTTTTTTTTTTTTTGGACTAGGTTTGGGTGGAATTCGTTACTCCTCGCCCCACTCCATTGCACAGCCGACTAACGTGAGGTGGAGCTTCATATAGTCTCTAGTTTTCTGGCTGGGCACGGGCCTTTGTGCCAACAAAACTGTTTTAAACATGGGAAATTCACACCGGCATGCGCCGGGGACAGCAGTGTTGGAGAGGAGACACATTGAAATAAAGAGTTAATTGAGGAGAACACGTTGTCTTTCGTATTTTCTGCCATAGGCATTCATGTTGTAAAAAAAAAAAAAAAAAAAAAAAAAAAAAAAAATTTAAATATTGAAAATTTTCTAAGTATTAATAAAATCGATAATCGATAATTGATCGTTAATTCTCACCGATTATCGATTTTGGAAATTTTTCAAAATGAACATCCCTACTCTGTAACAAACAGAGATCTAACACTCTGTAACAAACAGAGATCTCACAGTAACAAACACTCTGTAACAAACAGAGATCTCACAGTAACAAACACTCTGTAACAAACAGAGATCTCACAGTAACAAACACTCTGTAACAAACAGAGATCTAACACTCTGTAACAAACAGAGATCTCACAGTAACAAACACTCTGTAACAAACAGAGATCTCACAGTAACAAACACTCTGTAACAAACAGAGATCTCACAGTAACAAACACTCTGTAACAAACAGAGATCAAACACTATGTAACAAACAGAGATCAAACACTCTGTAACAAACACTCTGTAACAAACAGAGATCAAACACTCTGTAACAAACAGAGATCAAACACTCTGTAACAAACAGAGATCTCACAGTAACAAACACTCTGTAACAAACAGAGATCTCACAGTAACAAACACTCTGTAACAAACAGAGATCTAACACTCTGTAACAAACAGAGATCTCACAGTAACAAACACTCTGTAACAAACAGAGATCTCACAGTAACAAACACTCTGTAACAAACAGAGATCAAACACTATGTAACAAACAGAGATCAAACACTCTGTAACAAACAGAGATCAAACACTATGTAACAAACAGAGATCAAACACTCTGTAACAAACACTCTGTAACAAACAGAGATCTAACAGTAACAAACACTCTGTAACAAAAACTCTGTAACAAACAGAGATCAAACACTCTGTAACAAACAGAGATCAAACACTCTGTAACAAACACTCTGTAACAAACAGAGATCTAACAGTCCTCTTCTTCAGATTGCATTTCACACTCATTAAATGACCCGTCACCTGTGGCGGTGCATCTTGGTGATGCGGTTGCCATGGCAGCGAGAAGCGAGAGGCAGCTTTTACCTCGGCAGTCAAGTCTGACTTCATGGCAAATGACAGGTCAATCAGTTAGTGCAAATGAAGGGATTTTTACAAACAGCAGGGCTATTACAGACTGGAGAATTACCACCCACTGTGGCCTATGTGGGTACTGCTACTTGCAATCTGGATTCCTCTCCATCACAAATCATTAGTAGGCTCAAAAAGGAAATCTATACAGAGGATATTTCCTCAAACGTCCAGGCATGACGGAAATTCCAAAATTCTACCACTAGGAGGTGTTGGTGTGTATACTTGCTTGCTGTGTGCTCATACAATAAAAGTGTATACATCATGTTAAAGAGGAGAATGTGTACTTTCACATAGTATAAATCATGTTATACTGACTTGTAGTCATTCTTTTAAATGAAAGCAGCTACGAGCAAGATTTTCGATTGTTATTAAACAGTATAATTACAATATTGATGCATCACATCTTACCTATAATAGTAGCTGAGACCAAAGCTGTGTGAATCGGAGATTGCTCTCTTGATGATTATAGAGTCTGTGTCTGTCTAACCTCGCGTCACCAGGGGGCTCTCTCTCTCTATCTGTCTACCGGCGAACCGGATAAACCCGGAAGTGAAACGCAGCTGCCTGCCTTCCGCCGTTTCGCTCTGCCTAGCAACAGACCATAAACAAGGAACACGCCATGCAGGGGCTTGCTACTCTCGCGAACATCTCTCGTTATATTCTAACAGGTTTTTTGGAAGTTATTTTGTGGTTATGGCCGAAGTGGCTGCTGCAAACCGTTTCATTTCACTTCCTGATCTGCCCTGGCCACAGACAGACTAACACTGGCCGATTCACTCGGGGTTCAAGCGAGACTACTCTGCGTTGGTATCGTCTACTATTAGAGGTAAGATGTGATGCATTGATATTAAATTTAGACTGTTTACGATAACAATCGAAAATCTTGCTCGTAGCTGCTTTAACAGAAAAGCGCTATAATTTTAAGCTAATAAAGAGTCTTAAAGGGATACGCCAACATTTTTGGAGATTCGCCAATTTGCCATATTGCCAATATTAAATGTAGATGCCTTTATCATCACTGTGCGTGCAGTACAAACTGTGGTACAGCTATACCACAGTATATAATAGCTTAGCACTACTACGGTATCGCTGCCTATCCCCGTTCAGTCGACCAAAATACACATTCCACCAGCAGCAGAAACACTCACACTCACACGTACTCACCACACCATGAAATAATCGCGTGTGAATAATAATACTTTTGTGAAGGGTAGGAAAAACTTTATGCTATGCTATGCTATATAGCGCTTGCTTTTGCAAATGAGGCTTGCATTCCCTTTTTATAGTAGAGGGGTCCCACCTCAAACACCATACATAAAACATATATCTTTATAACGTATTTTGTCAGGTTTTGTACAACAGAGATATTAAGCCTTAAAGGAGAATTTCGTTTTTTTTTACCTGGATCCCTCTCCTCATATTAATTATTATCTGACGACTCACCCAGTGTTCTCCGCAGCATTTTTGTCCGTCTTAGGCGTTGTTTTGAGATCAATAGTGTGCAAGCCAGTCCTAGGACAGAGCTCCGTGGGGGCCACGTAGCAGCGTGCTTTTCATCCATGTAAATCATACATGGGCAACATACGTATACGTATGCATACGTATGCGGCCCGCGGGCGCCCCCTGTGTGGCCCGCGATGGAATTGCAAAAAAAAAAAAAAAAAAAAAAAAAAAAAAAATTTTTACAGTGCACTTGAACGCAACATGCAATATACCCGCTGAATAAGTGTCCAAATGTTCATGTCATTCTGGGCAATACTCTTCTGTTATAGCATTTCAGTCTGAAATATGGAATATCTTTCAATAATATTTATGACTAAAAGGCTAAAAGTAATCTCATGTGTAAGAAATGACTGTTCTACATTGAAGTAGAAATTTAAATAATTAACTTGTTGGTTTTGGATTTATTTAGCTTCAAGAGTGCATTTTTGTTCTTGTGTGACCCTCAACACAGGCTTTGAGAATCCTGATACTGATACTTATGCTTAAATTAACACACTCATATTCTGGTTTATTTCAAGAAAAACATTTCGGCTAGTGGAAATTCTAATTGGCTGGTAACTTTAAAATCTAGCAGCCATATTGGCAGGTGGTGAAAAAAGTTAATTTCAAGCCCTGCAGGGAGAGCAGGTGGTGACATAGGAGTGAGTGAGGAAAAGGATCAAATATTGGTGGTTAAGACTGAATAATCACAATTGTTAATTTAAAATGAGTTATTCCTCTAAACCTGGCTTCAAATGCCCCAAATTTTTCGTGCTGGCGCCGTTCAGCCCTCAGCAAAATCTGGTAGCGAGGACATTTTTTTGTGGCCCTCTCTATCATCAAAGTTGCCCATCCATGGGTTACGGCATGACAATATTTGTTCGGCCCCCGGCAACAATCTGGGTTTCTCATGTGGCCCCCCATGAAAAATAGTTGCCCATCCCTGATGTAAATAGACAGTTTTATTCCCGTTTTCGACCCATATCGTCAGAATCTGATCCCTAAGGAACCATCAGACTGCTAATTCTCCCCCGGGCTCTTTTCAGCGGTAGTTACAGGCATCCCATTTCCGCCTGTCGGTGAGACCAAATCTCGCCTGGGATGCCTGTAACAACTACCGCTCTTTACCGCTGTAAAGAGCCCGGGGGACAATAGCAGTCTGATGGTTCTTTAGGGATCAGAAAACGGGAATAAAACTGTCTATTTACATGGATGAAAAGCACGCTGCCACGTGGCCCCCACGGATCTCCGTTCTACGACTGGCTTGCACACTATTGATCTCAAAACAACGCCTAAGATGGACAAAAATGCTGCGGAGAACACTGGGTGAGTCGTCAGATAATAATTAATATGAGGAGAGGGATCCAGGTTAAAAAAAATGAAATTCTCCTTTAAACCAGAGCAGGATGGATTGAGAAGACATGGAGCATGTGAAGAGGTGTGGTGGGTACCTGGCCTAGCATGCCCCCCAGCAGAGTCCACACGGCCTGGCCTTGGCTCCTCAGCTCTCCATTGATGTTCAGCAGCTCCTCCAGAGCCTCGCAGAGCTGCGTGGAGATAGAAAGCAGAAGACACGTAACATTAGGCAGGGACACCACACCTTCTGCCCCTATTAGCACACACACACACACACGCACGCGCGCACACACACACGCACACACACACACACACACACACACACACACACTTTGTTGTTGTCAGAATGTTTCACATTTTGAGATAAATCCTCAACTAGCGCTAGGCTAGCTAACCGCAGAGAAACAGAACTTTGGACACAACCACTTTGTGTAAAGCTGTGTCACAGGCAGCCAATCAGCAGCCTGTCTGATCCAGATCATTGCTTTCATTTGATTGGCTCACACACAGTAAATACGTGCGGTGGTCAGTAGGGACAAGGCGTGAGAAGACTCAAAAAGCAAAGAATGAATATAGCTGAGGCGTTCAGCTGTTATTATGGTCTGTTTATTATGGTCTGTTTATTATGGTCTGTAAAAGTTAGCGGCAGGTGTGGCGACGTCACACAAGATACACAAGAGAAGCTCCAGCAGAGAGCAGGATGAGAGAGACGAGAGGAGCAGTGATGCAGAACATCCCAGCGTTTTACTTCATCAGCCATTCCAGGAGGAGGAAGTAAAGTGAGACGCTGCTTTACGCTGCTTTACGCTGCTTTACGCTGCTTTACGCTGCTTTACGCTGCTTTACGCTGCTTTACGCTGCTTTACGGGGCTGCGTCATCTTGCTATCGTCTGCACAGGATGTAACCACGTACCTCCACCCGCCTCTCCCTGGCTTCTAACGATGTCCCTCCACCCGCCTCTCCCTGGCTTCTAACGATGTCCCTCCGCCTGCCTCTCCCTGGCTTCTAACGATGTCCCTCCACCCGCTTCTCCCTGGCTTCTAACGATGTCCCTCCACCCGCCTCTCCCTGGCTTCTAACGATGTCCCTCCACCCGCCCCTCCCTGGCTTCTAACAACATACCTGCGCCCGCCTCTCCCTGGCTTCTAACCACGTCCCTCCGCCCGCCTCTCCCTGGCTTCTAACGATGTCCCTCCGCCCGCCTCTCCCTGGCTTCTAACGATGTCCCTCCACCCGCCTCTCCCTGGCTTCTAACGATGTCCCTCCACCCGCCTCTCCCTGGCTTCTAACGATGTCCCTCCGCCTGCCTCTCCCTGGCTTCTAACGATGTCCCTCCGCCCGCCTCTCCCTGGCTTCTAACGATGTCCCTCCACCCGCCTCTCTCTGGCTTCTAACGATGTCCCTCCACCCGCCTCTCCCTGGCTTCTAACGATGTCCCTCCACCCGCCTCTCTCTGGCTTCTAACGATGTCCCTCCACCCGCCTCTCCCTGGCTTCTAACGATGTCCCTCCACCCGCCTCTCTCTGGCTTCTAACGATGTCCCTCCGCCCGCCTCTCCCTGTCTTCTAACGATGTCCCTCCACCCGCCTCTCTCTGGCTTCTAACGATGTCCCTCCACCCGCCTCTCCCTGGCTTCTAACGATGTCCCTCCGCCTGCCTCTCCCTGGCTTCTAACGATGTCCCTCCGCCTGCCTCTCTCTGGCTTCTAACGATGTCCCTCCGCCCGCCTCTCTCTGGCTTCTAACGATGTCCCTCCGCCCGCCTCTCCCTGTCTTCTAACGATGTCCCTCCGCCTGCCTCTCCCTGGCTTCTAACGATGTCCCTCCACCCGCCTCTCCCTGGCTTCTAACGATGTCCCTCCGCCTGCCTCTCCCTGGCTTCTAACGATGTCCCTCCGCCTGCCTCTCTCTGGCTTCTAACGATGTCCCTCCGCCCGCCTCTCTCTGGCTTCTAACGATGTCCCTCCGCCCGCCTCTCCCTGTCTTCTAACGATGTCCCTCCGCCTGCCTCTCCCTGGCTTCTAACGATGTCCCTCCGCCCGCCTCTCCCTGTCTTCTAACGATGTCCCTCCGCCTGCCTCTCCCTGGCTTCTAACGATGTCCCTCCGCCTGCCTCTCCCTGGGCCGGGGGGCCGCGTAAAAGCAAGTCGAGCGGCGCAATTAGCAACACACACTCCATTAATAACGCTTAATACGCACGGCAGAAGACTGAACGCAACATTAACTCCTCTGACTCCTACTCCGCTGTTTTATTCCCCTCCGCATCTTGACAGATGGAGCGACACAGCATCTTCACAGAGGTCGCCTGTTTGAGGAGAGGAGGAGAGAGAGGAAGAGAGAGGAAGAGGAGAGGATGAGAGAGAGAGGAAGAGAGAGAGAGGAAGAGGAGAGGATGAGAGAGAGAGGAAGAGGAGAGGATGAGAGAGAGGAGAGAGAGAGGATGAGAGAGAGGAGAGAGAGAGGATATGGAGAGAGAGAGAGAGGATAGGGAGACAGGAGAGCACAGAGGGAGAGGAGGAGAGAGAGAGAGGAGAGGAAGACAGGAGAGCAGAGAGGGAGAGGAGGAGAGGATATGGAGAGAAAGAGGATAGGGAGAGAGAGCAGAGAGGGAGAGGAGAACAGAGAGGGAGAGGAGGAGAGAGAGAGAGGATATGGAGAGAGAAAGGATAGGGAGACAGGAGAGCAGAGAGGGAGAGGAGGAGAGAGAGAGGATATGGAGAGAGGATATGGAGAGAGAGAGAGAGAGGATATGGAGAGAGAGAGGATAGGGAGACAGGAGAGCAGAGAGGAAGAGGAGGAGAGAGAGGAGAGAGAGAGGATATGGAGACAGGAGAGCAGAGAGGAGGAGAGAGAGGAGAGAGAGAGAGGATATGGAGAGAGGATATGGAGAGAGAGAGAGCAGAGAGGGAGAAGAGAGAGGAGAGGAGAGCAGTGTTGCAGAGGCCCCTTCTCTCTCTCTCTTTATGGTGCCATTGCACAGTAAAGCAGTAGTTAATGTGGTGAGATAGTTTTACGAGTTAAGTCGCACATTATTCACAAACAATAAAGGCAATGATGCTTGATGGCGGATGATACTTAATACTTGCTGCTGCAGTGACCCTGTGGTTTTAGGGCGTGGTGTCGTGTGGCAGCTCAGTGACCCTGTGGTTTTTGGGCGTGGTGTCGTGTGGCAGCTCAGTGACCCTGTGGTTTTTGGGCGTGGTGTCGTGTGGCAGCTCAGTGACCCTGTGGTTTTTGGGCGTGGTGTCGTGTGGCGTTCTCACCTTGTTGTACTCCACATGCAGCTTGTCCTGCTCACTCTCCAGCTTGTCTTTCAGGCTCTTCTGCTCTGAGATGTTGTCCTGGATCTGGATCATCCGCATGTTCCTCTCTGAATATCAATGTGGGAGGAGAGAAAATCAATAGCACGATCGCAATCTATACACAGGACAGAATCCAGGGAAAAAGCGTGTGCGAGTGTACTGATGGCAGATAGCGCCTCTGCTGCAGGCTAATGGCAGTGTGCTCTCAAGGTTACCGGCGTGCCGTCTCCTCCGCATCTGGCATCATCATCACTCATTTGGGGAGAAAATGCCTTTATGCGAGGCTCCATGCTGGATGTCTGCAGGAGTCTGGCACGCTCTCCCAGGCTGCCTCTGGCTTTAGCGTAGCCACCAGCTACAATAACTCCATAACCCTGAGCAATGGTAAAGGCAATGGAAGCTAACGCTGTTTGTTTTCATGTATAAAACTGCATCCTTGTCATTTTCATGCTGATACGTCATTCCTGCACTTTAGATTTATTTTATTTTATTGTTACGCACGTTTATTTGGCGCCAGAAGGATCCTGTGCACATTTATCAGAATTAGTAAAATGATTTCTGCAAATATCGAAAGTTTGATTTATAAGTCCTATTGTAATGCCTCAATCTTCCTATTTACATTTGAAACATGTTTGTTCCCAAAGTCATATGTTTTTATTGTCTTACTATGAATTCAAAGAAAGAAGCTTCTGCAAGTTTGCAATTTTCACATTTATTGTTTATTTCACATTGTTTATTGTGATGCACAGTAAAGGTGAAACTTGTGTGTGGTTTATACTAGAGCTGCCACCATTAACACATTCACTGCCAGCCATTTTTTTTTTACTGTAGGTAGCTTCTGCCAGAGGTTTTTTTTGAGGATTCTGGCTCATCTTTCAAGACCCGAGGATTCTTTTCTGCTAAGATTTTGTGAACACAAAATATCTCAAAAGAACTAATAGAATGTGTGCTTTCTCTGTCTAAAAGAGTTAGTTTGTAGAGTTAGTAGTTATGTAGGCATTAGCACTTGAATACAGCATGGTTTCAGCGTCTGAAAATTTAAGCTGAGATAAATAACTTTTTGTGAAATTCGATAGAACAGTCACTTTAACCATTCATTTTTGGCATCAGTAAGACGTCAGACATCTAAACAATAGTTTTGAACAGTAATTTCCTCCATAACAGCAGGAAACCCCCCTCTACTTCAAACTCCTCCCTCCGTGTGTGTTCTTCTTGGCTGCAGCGGGCGTGTCACAAGCTCGTTTCTGCTGCTGCTGCTGCTGCTGCTCCTGTCTGCTGGCGGCCGCTGGGCGAGGATGGGCTCGCTCGTTTCTTGGGGTTTCGGTTGAGAAACCCCAAGAAACGGGGTTTCTTTTGCGATTCTGGTCTTATTTATGCTGCGTGTTTCAAAGTGTGTTGCACCCATAATCTATTATGCAAATTTGCAATCCCCCACCGCCAGCAATCAGCGCGAAAGCGAAAGCGTTTTCGCCAATCCATTTTACAGTATGAGAATGGTTTCATCGCGCGTTCCCCTGCAGTTTTGGCTCGGCTTTTTCTAGTCTGGAGAGCACTGTCGCCACTTAGTGGGTCGGTGGAATGGGTTGTACACGTTCGGTGGCTTCAATATTTATATAAGAGATGTAAAAGGGTTAGATCAACGTCCCACCGTCAATTTTTTTTTTTGACGTATCAACACGTCATTGGCAGTCAACCGTTGGATTTTTTTGGACGTATCAACACGTCATTGGCAGTGAACGTGTTAATTGATTAGTCGATCGACAGAAAATTATAATAATTATAAAACTATTTTGTTAACCGATTAATCGTTTTGAGTACAATTTTAAGAGAAAAGGTCTAAATTCTCTGATTCCAGCTTCTTAAATATGAATATTTTCTGGTTTATTTACTCCTGTCCTGTATGACAGTAAATTGATATTATCTTTAGGGTTGGGTACCGTTCACATTTGAATCGATACCGGTACGGTACCGGTACCTGGAATTCGGTACGGTACCAAAAACGGTACCTTTTTCGATACTTTTTTGAGTAAAAAAAAAAAAAAAAAAAAAATTTGCTACAACAAAAATGTACAGTTTCTAAAACAAATAAGTCCAAACTTCTCAATTTCAACATTGTTCTTTATTTAGATTTTTTTTTGTTTAGCAGCAGCACCCAACAAAATAAAACCCCTCCCTCCCTCCCTCCCTCCCTCTTCCCTCCCAAACCAAGAGTTTACTTGTGCAAGGTAATGGTCTGCTCCATCCATCAGCGGTCACTGCAATATGGTCAACTGCCCTGAGTTCCTCCTTCACATTCTTCTTCTCAACACGACACCAAGCTGGAATAAGTGTGTTTGTGAGAAGGTCTCTGGAGGGAGGGGAGTATTTTGGGTTCAGGGTCCCTGTCATCTCCCTATATATAGACAATAAAAATAACTATTGTTAGTAACTTAGCTTACTCTATGAATATCACACACACACACACACACATTATCACCCATTTATACATAAATAAATAATTTACCTGAACCATGGAGACTCCACCGTTGCGAAGGGCAACATGCCTTTTACAATGAAGGCAGTCACTGGCCCTGTGACACTCATTTACTTTCTGCCGGGGTGAAGGGTGTCTCCTGTGCGACTCTCACACGGTGGCCTAGCAAAGAAAGCAAGAGTGTAACGTTGAATAACACGTCTCACGGTGACACGAACTGAGGATAATAATAACGTTAGCAACGCTAGTTACGCTACTAAACATGCTAAGCTATAAGCTACAACTATCCAGCTAACGTTAGCTAATTAAATGACGTTACCTGATGTTGAAGAAGTCGACGCCTCACTTGCGACACTTGAAGTTTCGTCGTCGTCGCTGTCCGTTTCAGCTAACGAAGCAGAGGAGCTGCTGGCTGTAGGTGCTTTGCTGCTGGTGGGGCTGCAGCGTCCACCCTCAGGCTATCGAACACTTTACAGTCTTCCGCATTTAAAAAGATTTTATGCTTGACCAAGTGTTTCCTCAAGTTAGAGGTGTTCCCCTGGCCAGCTTTGCACTTCGCATCGCAAATGTTACAGCGAGCGTTGTCTGAGTCTATCTTTGTGAAGTGTAGCCAGTGCCACACTTTGGACCGCAAGCGAGAGGCCATCTTCTTCTCTTCAGCTTGTTTTGGCAGTGACGTGATGACGTAACCCACCCTCGTGTGTGTTGCCTTCAAGTTTGCGTCGGAATTTCTATCTCGCTCGCTGTCTTTGTATCACTGAGATGCGTTCAAGTACCGACATTTTTAAATTATAATAGAAAAAAAAAAGTACCGAAATGAGGTACCGTTTCATGTCATGTGAACTGATACTCGGTAGTACCGCCCACTTTCGGTCGGTGCCTGTAAAAGTACCGAGTTCGGTACCCATCCCTAATTATCTTTGAGTTGTGGACAAAACAAGACATTTGAGGGTGTCATCTTGGGCTTTGGGAAACACTGATCGTCATTTGCTACCATTTTCTGACATTTTATAGACCAAACAATTCGATTAATCGAGAAAATAATCGATTATGAAAATAATCGTTAGTGGCAGCCCTAGTTTATACTATAAAAGTTTAAATAATGCTTTGAAGGTATCACGCATGATGGATAAGACCTGGGGGTGTGGATGAGAACGCTATCGTCTAAAATGGGAATTTGTTGTCATTATTGCAGAATGAAGATGTTAGCCTTGTTGAGATGAATGCCCTGACAGAGTGGGGGCAGCAGGGGGCAGCGTGAAAAACATGCAGCAGTCGTAAGTCGAGACAGTACAGGGTGGTCCTACTCTGAGGGGATGCAACCTGACGTCACACTACAGCTAGCCAATCACCTGGACACACACACACGCACACACACACACACACACACACACACACACACACACACACGCACGCACGCACGCACGCACGCACACAAACACACACACACACACACACACACACGCACGCCACACAGCCTCTGCTCTATTCTAGTGCTGCACGATTAATCGAATCGCAATCGCGATGTCAGCACGTGCGATTACATAACCGCAAAAGTGTGCGATTATTTTATTTTTTTCACGTCTTTTTGAGTGTGTGTGTGTGTGTGTGTGTGTGTGTGTGTGAGAGCCTCCTCTAAACTAACGTTACACGCGACGCAGCAAACACACGTTTCTCTGCCATCACACTGGGCATCAATACTAGCGGGAGACTTCTCCCATGGACTCCCGCAAATAAGTAATGTTATGCACAGCAATGTTACATAATCTACCGAGAGGGCGAGAGAGAACATCCATGATCGCTAACAGCAAGCTATGCTAATAACTAGCTAGCCGTTCGTTCAGAAACGCATGTAAACAGCCGTGTGATCAGTGAGAACATCAGTAAAATAAGGAGAGAGCTGCAGGTGCTTATGCAGAACTAGTGCGCAATTAAGTACACAGTGCGGATGACCCGCTGTGATGAAGAATATAACGAGATTAACAAGGTTGATAGCAGCAAAACACTCGCAGCTGCGAGCAGCAGCACCTCCAGGCTTCAACTAGCCTGTCACATGACGCCTTCATGGTCCCTCGTTAAAAGTCTGCAGATGCACGTTACCTCGCCTCTCTCTCTCAAGAAGTGTCATGTGAGTGTGGCGTTTAAGGCCATCTGTCGCTACAAAATAAATAAACGGGGTGTATCATTCATTACTATTGCTGGACAGACATGTAACTAACTTTGCAACTTTGCTGAGCCATCTTCTATGTGCTGTAACACAGTGCAGTTTCTATTTGTCTGGTGTTTCTTTTTTACATGTTTGGGACAGGCAAATGTCTCAAAATGTTTTATTTTTTTGTAAAGATAATTTTATTTCAAATTGTTTTATTTTTTTAGTTTTAATATATTTTTAATTGTAACATATTTCATGTATTTTAGTCTGTGATATGTGAAACCGTGGTATTTTTGTCCAAGGTTATCATACCGTCAAAAACTCATGCCGGCACATCCCTAGATACCTCAATCGCAATCGCAATATTGTCCACCCTAATCGCTAATCGCACCTTTCCCCCAAATCGTGCAGCACTACTCTATTCACTATCTTGTCTCTTCTTTTTTCTTCACTCTCTCTCTCTCTCAAAAGTCGTGGCTGTATATCTGTAAGTTCTTCATGTATATCTGTAAGTTCTTCATGTATATCTGTAAGTTCTTCATGTATATCTGTAAGTTCTTCATGTATATCTGTAAGTTCTTCATGTATATCTGTAAGTTCTTCATGTATATCTGTAAGTTCTTCATGTATATCTGTAAGTTCTTCATGTATATCTGTAAGTTCTTCATATTTGTTTTTCCCAGGTTGTCAATGTAAAGCTTTTTATATGAATCAGCAGAAGGAGATGTTTCAACAACACTGCTCTGATATACACGACTGAAAGAGATCAGGAGGAAATAAACATCAGATATCTCAAGTAGAAAATAAATACAAGAGAGAAACTAAAGCTACAAAATAGCCCACAGGCTTTTAAAAACCTCTTTCCCTGGTTCCTTTGCACACACACACACACACACACACACACACACACACACACACACACACACACACACACACACACACTTGTTTCAAGGGGGAGAGGAAAAACCATCAGACACAAATTATTATATAAAGTAGAGTATTTTATAGACTATTTTTATATACATCTTAAAACATGACTTGAGTTTATTTTGAATCAAAGCACATGATTAGATATGGCTTCCTCACCCAGGTAGTAGTTGACAAAGTCGGCCGTGAGGGCGGGCTGCTTGTGCTTGCGGCGTCCGTCCATGCTGGCGTTGGTGTCGGAGGTGTCCACGGGGAAGATGTCGGTGCTGATGCCCATAAGCTCCGCCTTCCTCATCAGCTTCCTGATGGCCGAGGCCGAGGAGGTGAGGGGGCGGGGCAGCTTCTCGCGGGGCACCCAGGCCTGAGGCCGCGTGTTACGCCACAGCTCCGCCCGGGCGCGGTACTGCTGCAACCGCGTGCTGATCCTCGCCTGCAGGGAGGAGACGCATACCGTTATATCAGGGTTCCCACACATTTTCATGGAGGACGTTTCAAAACTTTTTCAGGACTTTTCATGGATCCATAATAGAATTTCCATATAATGTGAGGCGGTGACTCTTAATCAGTACCAGAAATTACTACTACACTGGACAAATAGGACACACCTCTTAATTGGATTTTAGTGCTTTAGAGTCACTGCGTCACATTACATGGAAGCTATTGAAAGAAAACATGAATTTTCCATAAAAAATATTAATTTAAATTACAAGAAGCACTCAAATTGACACATATTAGAGCTACGTCACGTCAACAGCTACAGAAAATAACTTTGCCGTTATGTTACATTACATGGAAGGTTATCCACGGAAGATTATTGTAACAATGTCATTTACACATAACAAAATTCCAATACTTTTTCCAAAACTTTCAAAGATTTTCCTAGAGTAATTGCATGACTTTTCCAGGCCTGGAAAATGAGATTTTTTAATTCCATGAATTCCATTCAGTGTACTCACCACGCTATGAAATAATAATCCAGAATTATGAGGAATGGTCATTTTGGAAGCAAATACGGTACATAGCTGGAACTAAGATGGAGGAACTAACGCTACTTCCGCGTTGACTGAGGCGCAATCCTAGTGAAATCACACAATTTACCCATTTTGCTGGGGACTCCCCTGTAGGGCTGTACAATAAAATCGATACGGCAATATATCGCAATATTTTTTTCCGCAATACTGTATCGATATTTCAGAACAATATCGTGGTATATCGCCATATAAATTTTTTGCACAGCAGTGTGTTCAGTGACACAATAAGAATACTTTTTTATTTCAGTAAGACACTCAACACTCTGTAGTTTTGACTCAATTTGTCCACCAAGTTATCAATATAAAGTGATGTACATATTATTACACTACCTGGGTGGTACACAGCGAGTTGTATTTTCAGCTCTATTTTTTTAATTTTCAGTAAATTATGAAGAGTATTGCAATACATCGCAATATGTATTATATCGCAATGTATCGTGATACAATCGTATTGTGACCCATGTATCGTGATACATATCGCATCGTGAGGTTCTTGGCGATACCCAGCCCTACTCCCCTGCGACCCCTTGTCAAGCTGACATTTGAGCATATGGGTCTAGCTGCCGCCGGCAAGGCTCCAAGTCAAGGCTCTCACACAAGTATGTTTTCCCCTTTAAGTATAGTAGCCGAGTACATGTAGTGTACTTAAAAGTAGTAATAGTACCTGAGTACATGATGCACTTGGTGACTTTCCAGTTCCACCACTGCTCCAGTGTGACATGACAGAGGATGAATGAGTGAACGTGGCTCACCTGAGCTTCAGGAGCCAGTGTGACATGACAGAGGATGAATGAGTGAACGTGGGCGTGGCTCACCTGAGCTTCAGGAGCCAGTGTGACATGACAGAGGATGAATGAGTGAATGTGGGCGTGGCTCACCTGAGCTTCAGGAGCCAGTGTGACATGACAGAGGATGAATGAGTGAATGTGGGCGTGGCTCACCTGAGCTTCAGGAGCCAGTGTGACATGACAGAGGATGAATGAGTGAATGTGGGCGTGGCTCACCTGAGCTTCAGGATGAATGAGTGAATGTGGGCGTGGCTCACCTGAGCTTCAGGAGCCAGTGTGACATGACAGAGGATGAATGAGTGAATGTGGGCGTGGCTCACCTGAGCTTCAGGATGAATGAGTGAATGTGGGCGTGGCTCACCTGAGCTTCAGGAGCCAGTGTGACATGACAGAGGATGAATGAGTGAATGTGGGCGTGGCTCACCTGAGCTTCAGGATGAATGAGTGAATGTGGGCGTGGCTCACCTGAGCTTCAGGAGCCAGTGTGACATGACAGAGGATGAATGAGTGAATGTGGGCGTGGCTCACCTGAGCTTCAGGATGAATGAGTGAATGTGGGCGTGGCTCACCTGAGCTTCAGGATGAATGAGTGAATGTGGGCGTGGCTCACCTGAGCTTCAGGATGAATGAGTGAATGTGGGCGTGGCTCACCTGAGCTTCAGGATGAATGAGTGAATGTGGGCGTGGCTCACCTGAGCTTCAGGAGCCAGCTGTTTCTCTCTCTCCTGCAGGGAAGCTTTACAGTACGACTGCAGGGCCAGGTAGTTCTTCCTCTTCCACTTCCTGTCGAAGCGGTCTGCATGCTGTTTACAGTAAGCAAAGAACGGGTCTGCAATATCCTGAGGACACACACACACACACACACACACACACACACACACACACACACACACACACACACACACACACACGTTGTTAGGTACTGTAAGCAGTAAACAACAAAGGGGACATTATGGTATGTTTTGATACTTTTGACTAACACTGGCCTATTACACTCTCTATTCCTGCTATTACACTCTCTATTCCTGCTATTACACTCTCTATTCCTGCTATTACACTCTCTATTCCTGCTATTACACTCTCTATTCCTGCTATTACTCTATTCCTGCTATGACACTCTCTATTCCTGCTATTACTCTATTCCTGCTATTCACTCTCTATTCCTGCTATTACTCTATTCCTGCTATTACACACTCTATTCCTACTATTACACTCTATTCCTGCTGTTACACTCTCTATTCACTCTCTATTCCTGCTATTACACTCTCTATTCCTGCTATGACACTCTCTATTCCTGCTATTACTCTATTCCTGCTATTACACTCTCTATTCCTGCTATTACACTCTCTATTCCTGCTATTCACTCTCTATTCCTGCTATTACACGCTCTCTTCCTGCTATGACACGCTCTATTCCTGCTATGACACGCTCTATTCCTGCTATGACACTCTATTCCTGCTATGACACTCTCTATTCCTGCTATGACACACTCTATTCCTGCTATGACACTCTCTATTCCTGCTATTACACTCTTTATTCCTGCTATTACACTCTCTATTCCTGCTATTACACTCTCTATTCCTGCTATTACACTCTCTATTCCTGCTATGACACTCTCTATTCCTGCTATGACACTCTCTATTCCTGCTATGACACTCTCTATTCCTGCTATTACACTCTTTATTCCTGCTATTACACTCTCTATTCCTGCTATTACACTCTCTATTCCTGCTATTACACTCTCTATTCCTGCTATTACACTCTCTATTCCTGCTATTACACTCTCTATTCCTGCTATTACACTCTCTATTCCTGCTATTACACTCTCTATTCCTGCTATTACACTCTCTATTCCTGCTATTACAGCTATTACACTCTCTATTCCTGCTATTACACTCTCTATTCCTGCTATTACACTCTCTATTCCTGTCCATTTCTCACTGTCAGAGGAAGAGAAATACACAAAAAAGGCAAGAGGCATTTCCCCGCTGCTGGCTTCCTGGAATCAGTTAGGCTTAGGCTGTTTCAGTGGATGCTATCAGCACTTTCACCTGTTGGCAGGGCCCTTTGCACACATGACTGGATTAAGTGGTTTGCAGCGGGTAGCACTTTTCTGGATGCTTATACCGTGCAGAAATAAGTGATGCATGGTGCATACATGATCCACACTGCAGACTGCTCAGTGCTCCTGAATACACAATGCGTTTTGTTCAAGGAGTCCAAGTGTAAAAAAAAAAAAAACGTTATATCAATATCAAAACCACTTAGCTTGTGATTCTGTTAACTCATTTACCTGGATTTAAATCATAAACTAGAACGACCGCAACGCGGACTTATGCCTCCGCCATTAGTTCATTTTGGAGTCCAAATCACCATTTGAGGCAAATTGGAAGAGATTCCGTCAAGGCGCTCCTGTGATGTTGCGTTACAGAGCTTGGAAATTGGGTGTGTGAGGTCACAGTGACCTTGAACTTTGACCACCAAAATGTAATCAGTTCATCCTTGAGTCCAAGTCGATGTTTGAGACAAGTTTGATTAAATTCCGTCAAGGCATTCCTGAGATATCGCGTTAACAAGCTTGAAAATGGCGTTCGAGAGCTCACCTTGACCTTTGACCACCAAAATCTAATCAGATCATCCTTGAGTGTAAGGCGATGTTTGAGGCAAATTTGATGAAACTCCGTCAAGGCATTTGTGAGATATCGCGTTAACAAGCTGGAAAATGGCGTTTGAGAGGTCACAGTGACCTTGACCTTTGACCAGCAAAATGTAATCAGTTCATCCTTGAGTCCAAGTCGATGTTTGAGACAAGTTTGATCAAATTCCGTCAACGCATTCCTGAGATATCACGTTAACAAGCTTGAAAATGGCGTTTGAGAGGTCACAGTGACCTTGACCTTTGACTTTTGACCACCAAAATCTAATCAGTTGATCCTTGAGTCGAAGTAGATGTTTGAGGCAAATTTGATGAAATTCCGTCAAGGTATTCATGAGATATGGCGTTAACAAGCTGGAAAATGGCGTTTGAGAGGTCACAGTGACCTTGACCTTTGACCTTTGACCACCAAAATCTAATCAGTTCATCCTTGAGTACAAGTCGATGTTTGAGACAAGTTTGATTAAATTCCGTCAAGGCATTCCTGAGATATCGCATTAACAAGCTTGAAAATGGCGTTCAAGAGGTCACAGTGACCTTGACATTTGACTTTTGACCACCAAAATCTAATCAGATCATCCTTGAGTCTAAGTCAATGTTTGAGGCAAATTTGATGAAATTCCGTCCAGGCGTTCCTCAGATATCGCGTTAACAAACATCGTACGGACGGACGGCCGGCCGTACGGACGGACGGCCGTACGTACGGACGGACAACCCGGATCCATAATGCCTCCGGCCTGGCTATCGCCGGCGGAGGCATAAAAAGCATCCACTAAACATGTCCTATGACCTGTACGATCGGGGTACTAAAGTATAATTCATTTTTTCCTTTCTAATTGAGACATGGAAAATGGTCCAAAATCAAAATTGAAGCTGAAAATCAATTTTCAAAGAGAATCGAAAAACACAAAAACAATCGAACAACAAACAAGTCTGAGCCCATTTTTCATTTTGGCCATTCCCAAATGCAAAATTAACATTGAAAAGCAAATTAAAAATTAAAATACAATTTTTTTAATTTTTAATTTAAAAATGGAAGTCACGCAACCATTTCAGGGTACGCCCACATTTCAAGGTACGCTCACAGAGAGACAGAAAGTCAGTTGCTGAAAGTCAAAATAAAAGTACTGGTATCCGGTGTTAGGAGGCTCAGTTAAATAGTGTTCGCTAACTTCATGATTGCTACTATGGATATCAATTTTAGGTATTATTTCTCGGCCCAGAAACTGTCATCGACATTATCAATAGTTAGTGGGACATTAACGGCCAACATAATGTTAGTTTGCGGATCTGAGCAAGGTTCAAGCCCCTGTTAGCCTACTTGTTAGCCCTGTTAGCCAGTGAATAATTTCCAGTGAGAAACGTTTTCTCAGCTACAGTGGTAAGCAAAACATTGTGAAGTTGACCTTTGAACTTTTAGATATAAAATGTCATCACTTCAACATTTTATCCTTTTAGACATGTGTGTAAAATTTTGCTATATTTAGCGTATGAATTCTTGAGCCCTCCCCCCCCATCTTTTGTGAGGTCATAGTGATCTTGACCTTTGACCACCAAACTGTAATCAGTTCATCCTTGAGTCCAAGTGGACGTTTGTGCCAAATTTGAAGAGATTAGCTCAAGGCGTTCATGAGATATTGCGTTAACGAGAATGTGACGTACAGACATACGCTGGTGGAGGCATAACCCCCCTATCAGCTGAAGGCTCAGTTCAGGGAAGGAGGAATATTGGAAGAGAGTTCTCTCACCTCCTCGGCTGCAGCCTCAGAGAGAAGCCCCTCCCTCTGTGCACAGGTCACATGGAAGTAGGAGCGACACATCCCGGCGTCGCAGCTGATGCAAACACCGGTCCTGGCGAAGCGGGCGTCCTCACAGAAACTGCACTCCTACACAAAGACAAAAGACACAGCAAGTCAACATTTGTTCCTATATTTGTTGTGGTCATACAGGACGCTTTTTTTTTTTTGTAAAAATAAAATGATGTAACTTATGAGCTCATGCTCATAAGTTACTCATGCTTATAAGTTGCTTTTATCACCATTTGTTTTAATTTGTAAGCCACTTTTGCACAGTAGCATAGATCACTTTATCTAGTCTCCCGCCCATTTCTTTGCACATGTCATCTTTTTATCCTCAGTGCAATTCTTTATTATATGGGTCTTTTTCCTTTGACGGGTCAGTTTGCAATATAATTCCATGCACTTCATATGTAAGGAGCATTTCTTCACGAAAAAAATGTGTAGACCTTTGTTGTTGTTCCTGTTATGTTATTTTGTCATTTTGTGTTGTCTTCTTTTTTATGATGCAGCTGTATGTAGCACTGTTGTCCAAGACAAATTTCCTCTCGGGGACAATAAAGTATATCCTGATCCTGATCCTGATGCTCTCTCTGCTGCTACAGACACTCACAGCTGCGCTGAACATATAAGCAAGAGATCACTTATCAAAATTAAATGAATTAATTTCTTAAAAAGACTAGGAGGACCTTTGAAGTGCTTACGCTCATTTGAAGTTATTCCCTTCGAAGAAAAAGTTTAGTTTCAGCTTAAATATTCCTTAATTATGTCCAAGCTAAAATACCTATGCGTGTGACCTAGTTTAGCTGGACATAATGTACAGGAATGGACGGTAACTAGGCAACAATGCATCATCAATATGCTATCAATACACTTGGATACGTGCACGAAGTGAAATGAGGCAGGATTTTAAGACTCAAAGATACAGGTCATTACAGATACATGTCATTATATCATGACATGTACATGTCATTATATTACATGTACATGTCATTATATGACATGTACATGTCATTATATTACATGCACGTCGTTATATTACATGTACATGTAATATGAGATGTACATGTAATATAATGGCATGTACATGTTGTTATATTACATGTACATGTATGTATATATATACTGTATATATATACTGTATTACATCAACATGAAGGACTACTTGCCTTGTATTACATCAACATGAAGGACTACTTGCCTTGTATTACATCAACATGAAGGACTACTTGCCTTGGCTCCATATTTTGAATAATTCATCTCTGTGAGAGTCACTGGTCGCAATTTATCGATGTCTCCAAACGCGACACCAGGGACGTAAAGGGCACAAACCACATGCACCCATCTGAGAACATTGAGGAGAAAAACAAAAAATTATTTATTATCAAATTGTTGAAAATAGAACACACTCCTAAAAAACACATTAGAATACAATTCAAAAAGTAAAAGATTTCAAGACGAATAGTAACAGCATGTAAAACTAATGTCTGCATGCTTTTAATTAACACTGCAATCAGATTGATCTAAATCTATGACTGTGCTTAGCTCCCCCACGTTCGGCCTAAGTGAGGTCAATGACTCCAGGCAATGAGAAAGTTGCCGCGGTGAAATTGGCTGCAGCGAGTCGCTCGCACACTTCAAAAAGAAAAAGGATTCATTGATTTATGTAGGCCCCCAAACTCTGGCTACAGTTTGGTGTGACACAATTTCAAATGCGGACTTTAGGGAAGAGAATCCGAAGTCCAATATAAAGATATCCATCTCCAGCAAGCAAGCGCTTCACAGTTTAATTTGCTGTGTTTTTCATGCTCTACTGAAGGAGTAAATTTGGGTGCAGCCTAGCTGAGGAGCACTATCAGCGATAACGTGGCTGAAGTCTCCACGCTTCACATAACACACTCTTTTCTCTCACTCCCTTTCTTCCTCTATCTCTCTCTCTCTCTTCTTCTCTCTCTTCTTCTCTCTCTCTCTCATTCCTCCACTCTTCTCTCTCTCTCTCTCTGTCCCCCCCTCCTTAATCCAACCTCTTTCTCTCTCTCCAATAATGAGTGTATGCACAATTTAGATAGCTTTTCTGGCTGCCTGTGGCGTTTTGACCAGGGAAGGTCAATAGTTTTATTTGTTTCCGAAGTCTTTCCGCTCTCTGCCTCTCGTAAAGGGGGAGCTCTCCGCCTGGGTTAATGTGAGTATTGTGTCCAAACCTCCCGGCATCCGTCTCTTTGAAGATGCCATCCTGGTTGGGGCAGAGCTCGCAGCTGGGAGTCACTCCGTTCTTGCAGGCGTCGCAGAACCACGGCTCCGTCGAGTTCTCCGAGGCAGAGCTCATGATCGAGTCGCTCTCGCCATCCACACCGTAGCAGCCTGGAAAACACAGAATATGACTGTTGTTACAGCGATATCCATTATAACTCATTGTAAATCACTTGTTCTATTGTCCACGTCGAAATAGCTTGCGGTAGCATTAGCATCAGTCCAAACAGTCACTACTGTCCTCGAAGCAGAAGCAATAGTCTCAAGATTTGAACTGTTTCATACCTTTCAGTGGCTAGAGAAGCTGGTTTGAAAGCATAGTAACAACGGAGTAAGATTCACTAAGCCTACAAAAATGGGAGCATAAAAACAACACCATGCTTGAGGTGATTGGTTAACCTTTAACAATTGTCAAAACTGATTTAGTCGTTGAATTATGAAGAGAATAACACCAGTGTTATTTTAGTTTTTTGCACTATTACCATTACCCATGAAAAGCCAGGTGTAACCGTGATGATGTATTTGCCAGGGTCAGAAGCTCCTACTGTCTGTTCTACAGGAGGCGTGTCCTGCCTCCTACAGGAGGCGTGCCCTGCCTCCTACAGGAGGCGTGCCCTGCCTCCTACAGGAGGCGTGCCAGGAGGCGTGCCCTGCCTCCTACAGGAGGCGTGCCCTGCCTCCTACAGGAGGCGTGCCAGGAGGCGTGCCCTGCCTCCTACAGGAGGCGTGCCCTGCCTCCTACAGGAGGCGTGTCCTGCCTCCTACAGGAGGCGTGCCCTGCCTCCTACAGGAGGCGTGCCCTGCCTCCTACAGGAGGCGTGCCCTGCCTCCTACAGGAGGCGTGCCCTGCCTCCTACAGGAGGCGTGCCAGGAGGCGTGCCCTGCCTCCTACAGGAGGCGTGCCCTGCCTCCTACAGGAGGCGTGCCCTGCCTCCTACAGGAGGCGTGCCCTGCCTCCCAGAGGGAGGCGTGCCAGGAGGCGTGCCCTGCCTCCTACAGGAGGCGTGCCAGGAGGCGTGCCCTGCCTCCTACAGGAGGCGTGCCCTGCCTCCTACAGGAGGCGTGCCAGGAGGCGTGCCCTGCCTCCTACAGGAGGCGTGCCCTGCCTCCTACAGGAGGCGTGCCAGGAGGCGTGCCCTGCCTCCTACAGGAGGCGTGCCCTGCCTCCTACAGGAGGCGTGCCAGGAGATTAAAACAGGTCACAAGGACATACCTGCTCCTTGACTAACATAATCCATCATTTAAAATATGTGTGCGTTGTATTTTTCCACTATATACAGTGTTGCCACAATCACGAGTTACAGCTGCATCAAAAGTAGTTCCATCCTGCTGGCTGCCAGCACTGAATGTGACCAGATCATTGCGCGTATTTGTCTCCAACAGCTGCAATATAAGTGTGTTATCTATCCCTCAAGGTGCATTTACAACTTATGCAACCAAAGAAACAAGTTAGAGAAGAAAGCCCATTCATTTTCTATGAGCAGAGAAATGTCGGCCGATATTCAACACGATCGCCTTGTTTTCTTGTTCGGTGATGCGAAAAAGCTGGCGGCAACCAATCAGCAGCCAATGACGCATCAGTATATGTCCCGTAATCAGGTATATGTCCCGTAATCAGCAAACTCAAATCATCCAATAAACACTAGCATGGCGATATTGTTGCATGGTGTGTGTGTGTGTGTGTGTGTGTGTGTGTGTGTATGTATGTGTGTGTGTGTGTGTGTGTGTGTGTGTGTGTGTGTGTGTGTGTGTGTGTGTGTGTGTGTGTACACATACAATTGATCTAAACATGTGCTCTGCTATTATGTCTATCTGGGATCCAATTAGAGAGCAGAGAAGGTTAGAACAAAAGAAGCAATATGTTTCTTGTCTAAAGCCGTCACTCTACGACGACGTCGCCGCACGTCAAATTGAACATTTTATAAAAATGTGCCCTCAGAGAAGCGAGAAGCAGCGGCAGCAAGAAAGCATTTTAATGCCGTCTGGTTAATTTTCCGAGGTTGCCGAAACAATTACTGGGCCGGTGTGGTTTCTACGCCAGCTATTACACCAAGAAAACGTGATCCTCGCTACCAATGAGGGCTGCAATCAGGGAGATAACAAACACACCAACTCCTAATTCAGTCAAGCCTCCTTTGGGCTTTTGGAGCACGGAGAGAGACTCACAAATGAAAAGCTCAACACTCTGCATGCTTGTCACTCTGTGGCACACTGGAGAGTCAGCCGGCCCGTGGAACGCAAACACTGGGTTCAGAGCCAGCTGTTTATTCAGCTCCGCACTTTGTTTGGTGTGTGTGTGTGTGTGTGTGTGTGTGTGTGCATGTGTGTGCGTGCTTGTGTATGTGTGTGTGTGTGTGCGTGTGTGTGTGTGTGTATGTGTGTGTGTGTGTGTGTGTGTGTGTGTGTATGTGTGTGCGTGCTTGTGTATGTGTGTGTGTGTGTGCGTGTGTGTGTGTGTGTGTGTGTATGTGTGTGCGTGCTTGTGTATGTGTGTGTGTGTGTGTGCGTGTGTGTGTGTGTGTGTGTGTATGTGTGTGCGTGCTTGTGTGTGTGTGTGCGTGTGTGTGCGTGTGTGTGTGTGTGTATGTGTGTGCGTGCTTGTGTGTGTGTGTGTGTGTGTGTGTGTGTGCGTGTGTGTGCGTGCGCGTCCTTTTCTGATTGAGAGAGCGCTCGCCGGGTGGCAGGGTGCATTGCAAATTTTGAACCCTACTCCTCAGAGGCCGGGGGGCGGGGCTATATCTTGTCAGTCTTCACAGGCTTCTGATTTCTTTTTGAGAACAACTCAAAGCCAGGAGCTCGTACACCAATCAACCAATCAATGACCTGCTCGTACACCAATCAACCATTCAAGCTGCTGATTACCTGCATCTGTGCCCATTAAGGCACAGCTGGAGCTATGTGCTGACCTTCACATGGGGAGAAGCTACCCACACGAGATTTGAACAAAACTGCCTCACATTTTTAAATCCATTTTCCTCCACAGCATGTGGCAAGGGCAGGAGGCTAAGCCCCGCTTGCTGCAATATAGCTCCACTCCACGTTTATTTTCTTCAAGAAAGGTATTACTGAAATAGCTCTGGCAACAGTCGGGCACTTAATACTGATTGGGCTGTGAACCATGGCACTGGGCTTCTGAACGACCACCACGCTGGTTAACCGACTTACGGCTGAACCGCTGCACAAATCTCCGATGTTCCTTTTGAACCGAGATACAAAGCTCAGAGCGCTAAGCCGCGGGTGGCTGGCTAATATGAGCTAAGCTGAGGAAAAGTGATGACTACAGGATATAGCTTCATAATCCCAGGAGCAAAGATGATCCTTGTCAGAAATGACAAGCCTGGCAGGAAAAGAGAACGGGGCAGGAAAAGAGAACGGGGCAGGAAAAGAGAACGGGGCAGGAAAAGAGAACGGGGCAGGAAAAGAGAACGGGGCAGGAAAAGAGAACGGGGCAGGAAAAGAGAACGGGGCAGGAAAAGAGAACGGGGCAGGAAGCCTGGCAGGAAAAGAGAACGGGGCAGGAAAAGAGAACGGGGCAGGAAAAGAGAACGGGGCAGGAAAAGAGAACGGGGCAGGAAAAGAGAACGGGGCAGGAAAAGAGAACGGGGCAGGAAAAGAGAACGGGGCAGGAAAAGAGAACGGGGCAGGAAAAGAGAAGCCTGGCAGGAAAAGAGAACGGGGCAGGAAAAGAGAACGGGGCAGGAAAAGAGAAGCCTGGCAGGAAAAGAGAACGGGGCAGGAAAAGAGAACGGGGCAGGAAAAGAGAACGGGGCAGGAAAAGAGAACGGGGCAGGAAAAGAGAACGGGGCAGGAAAAGAGAAGCCTGGCAGGAAAAGAGAACGGGGCAGGAAAAGAGAACGGGGCAGGAAAAGAGAACGGGGCAGGAAAAGAGAACGGGGCAGGAAAAGAGAACGGGGCAGGAAAAGAGAACGGGGCAGGAAAAGAGAAGCCTGGCAGGAAAAGAGAACGGGGCAGGAAAAGAGAACGGGGCAGGAAAAGAGAACGGGGCAGGAAAAGAGAACGGGGCAGGAAAAGAGAACGGGGCAGGAAAAGAGAACGGGGCAGGAAAAGAGAACGGGGCAGGAAAAGAGAACGGGGCAGGAAAAGAGAACGGGGCAGGAAAAGAGAACGGGGCAGGAAAAGAGAAGCCTGGCAGGAAAAGAGAAGCCTGGCAGGAAAAGAGAAGCCTGGCAGGAAAAGAGAAGCCTGGCAGGAAAAGAGAACGGGGCAGGAAAAGAGAACGGGGCAGGAAAAGAGAACGGGGCAGGAAAAGAGAAGCCTGGCAGGAAAAGAGAAGCCTGGCAGGAAAAGAGAAGCCTGGCAGGAAAAGAGAAGCCTGGCAGGAAAAGAGAACGGGGCAGGAAAAGAGAACGGGGCAGGAAAAGAGAACGGGGCAGGAAAAGAGAACGGGGCAGGAAAAGAGAACGGGGCAGGAAAAGAGAAGCCTGGCAGGAAAAGAGAACGGGGCAGGAAAAGAGAAGCCTGGCAGGAAAAGAGAAGCCTGGCAGGAAAAGAGAAGCCTGGCAGGAAAAGAGAAGCCTGGCAGGAAAAGAGAACGGGGCAGGAAAAGAGAACGGGGCAGGAAAAGAGAACGGGGCAGGAAAAGAGAAGCCTGGCAGGAAAAGAGAAGCCTGGCAGGAAAAGAGAAGCCTGGCAGGAAAAGAGAAGCCTGGCAGGAAAAGAGAACGGGGCAGGAAAAGAGAACGGGGCAGGAAAAGAGAACGGGGCAGGAAAAGAGAACGGGGCAGGAAAAGAGAACGGGGCAGGAAAAGAGAAGCCTGGCAGGAAAAGAGAACGGGGCAGGAAAAGAGAAGCCTGGCAGGAAAAGAGAACGGGGCAGGAAAAGAGAAGCCTGGCAGGAAAAGAGAACGGGGCAGGAAAAGAGAAGCCTGGCAGGAAAAGAGAACGGGGCAGGAAAAGAGAACGGGGCAGGAAAAGAGAACGGGGCAGGAAAAGAGAACGGGGCAGGAAAAGAGAACGGGGCAGGAAAAGAGAACGGGGCAGGAAAAGAGAAGCCTGGCAGGAAAAGAGAACGGGGCAGGAAAAGAGAACGGGGCAGGAAAAGAGAACGGGGCAGGAAAAGAGAACGGGGCAGGAAAAGAGAACGGGGCAGGAAAAGAGAACGGGGCAGGAAAAGAGAACGGGGCAGGAAAAGAGAAGCCTGGCAGGAAAAGAGAAGCCTGGCAGGAAAAGAGAACGGGGCAGGAAAAGAGAACGGGGCAGGAAAAGAGAAGCCTGGCAGGAAAAGAGAAGCCTGGCAGGAAAAGAGAACGGGGCAGGAAAAGAGAACGGGGCAGGAAAAGAGAACGGGGCAGGAAAAGAGAACGGGGCAGGAAAAGAGAAGCCTGGCAGGAAAAGAGAAGCCTGGCAGGAAAAGAGAAGCCTGGCAGGAAAAGAGAACGGGGCAGGAAAAGAGAACGGGGCAGGAAAAGAGAACGGGGCAGGAAAAGAGAACGGGGCAGGAAAAGAGAACGGGGCAGGAAAAGAGAAGCCTGGCAGGAAAAGAGAAGCCTGGCAGGAAAAGAGAAGCCTGGCAGGAAAAGAGAACGGGGCAGGAAAAGAGAACGGGGCAGGAAAAGAGAACGGGGCAGGAAAAGAGAAGCCTGGCAGGAAAAGAGAAGCCTGGCAGGAAAAGAGAACGGGGCAGGAAAAGAGAAGCCTGGCAGGAAAAGAGAAGCCTGGCAGGAAAAGAGAAGCCTGGCAGGAAAAGAGAACGGGGCAGGAAAAGAGAAGCCTGGCAGGAAAAGAGAACGGGGCAGGAAAAGAGAACGGGGCAGGAAAAGAGAAGCCTGGCAGGAAAAGAGAAGCCTGGCAGGAAAAGAGAAGCCTGGCAGGAAAAGAGAAGCCTGGCAGGAAAAGAGAAGCCTGGCAGGAAAAGAGAACGGGGCAGGAAAAGAGAAGCCTGGCAGGAAAAGAGAACGGGGCAGGAAAAGAGAACGGGGCAGGAAAAGAGAAGCCTGGCAGGAAAAGAGAAGCCTGGCAGGAAAAGAGAAGCCTGGCAGGAAAAGAGAAGCCTGGCAGGAAAAGAGAAGCCTGGCAGGAAAAGAGAAGCCTGGCAGGAAAAGAGAAGCCTGGCAGGAAAAGAGAAGCCTGGCAGGAAAAGAGAACGGGGCAGGAAAAGAGAACGGGGCAGGAAAAGAGAACGGGGCAGGAAAAGAGAAGCCTGGCAGGAAAAGAGAACGGGGCAGGAAAAGAGAACGGGGCAGGAAAAGAGAACGGGGCAGGAAAAGAGAACGGGGCAGGAAAAGAGAACGGGGCAGGAAAAGAGAACGGGGCAGGAAAAGAGAACGGGGCAGGAAAAGAGAACGGGGCAGGAAAAGAGAACGGGGCAGGAAAAGAGAACGGGGCAGGAAAAGAGAACGGGGCAGGGTCCAGTTGAATCAAGACTAGTACTTTGAAATGCATTGAGATTTGAATAGTGGAAAAGGTCTAGGTTGGGTTGCATGCTCTCAACAAAAGCAGAGAATGGAACTGGAACTCATACTGTATCTAATTTAATGCCTGTTTAACTGGGACTGGTAAATTGATGTAAACTCCCTGCACATTAATGCCTATTTAACTTAGCCTGTAAATTTCATGTACATTCAATGTAAACTCTTATCTAACTCTGACTGTAAATTCATGTAAATCCACTGCCTATTTAATGTATATTTAACTCAGTCTGTAAATCTCATGTAAATCCAACGTAAATTCATATTTATCATCCACAGATCACTTCACCACTCATGTACATATTGTATATATTGACTCGATTTTATTTTATTTGATTGCACTTGCAACCTTGCGATTGCCGTTAGTTATCTTCCTACTTCTTATCCCTGTATATTGATGTGCCCGCAACGCTGCATACAGACACTAAGACAAATTCCTCGTATGTAACTTGCATACTGTGGCAATAAAAGTGATTCTGATTCTGAATTTGAAATCATGTCTGTGTGTACGCTCTGAGATATATCACAAACTCAGGTTACAGGACTCATCATTGGACCTTGTACGACCTGGTTGGATGGTCCTCCCTTGCCCTGCGCAGAATGCGACATTGGTACATGTTCATATACAAGGCCATCCTGGGCAAACTACCCTCATATATCTGCTCTACGTTTGTAGCGATAAACAACTCCCATAACTTAAGATCAAATAGCTGGTTGAAATTCAAAGTGCCAATTATGCGAACAGAATCTGGAAAAAAGAGTCTCTCTTACTTTGGTCCATGCATGGTCGTGGAACGACCTGCAGTCCCGTTTGAAACTGGTCTCTTCCATTCCTCTGTCCAGTTTTAAACATGCTCTATCTGAAGTTCTTACTGTAGGCTGCTCCTGCAGTAATGTCTAGTTTTACTTTGCCCTTTTTGACCTGTTAATTTTGTTTTTAGGCCATATGTTTTTACGTTCTTGATCCTATGTTATTTATTACCCTTGGATGTGGTATTTTATGATGTACTTGGTTGTCCGTGCTTTTTTGAAATGTTTCAGCTCTATAGCCCTGTTTTTATGTTTCCTTTATATGTACTGTAATTTACCGTATGTTGATTGTAACCTGGCTTGTAATTGCTGCCTTCTTGGCCAGATCACATTCGCAAAAGAGATCTTGTATCTCAAATGTCTTATCTGGTTAAATAAAGGTTAAATAAAATTAAAAAAAGTACATGATGATGTAATATGAAGGTAATGAAGGGGGGTGTTTTTGTGCACTGGATGAAAAGAAAAGTGATGAGCTCCTCATACTAGTGAGCGAGCCATCTGTTATTCTGACAGCAGTGTTTCCCCTACCATTCTACAGGTCTGGCGGGGCCGCCAGGCCAGAAAAAAAATTGCAAAACATTTTTTTGCTATTTCTTTTTCTTCTTCTTTTTTTAAGATTTGTTTTTTTTTGCTCTCGCCAAGATTTCAATAAACCTTTATGGCATATTATCACAATACAACAATACTAGTGTTGACAGTAATAGAAGATGCCAAATCATTCAAAACATGTGCCATACATTGAAATCTGAAGTTATGGCTATTTGAATGTTTGTACTCTGTACTTGTATGCTTTGATGAAGTTGTTGTTCATATTGGTTTAATTTCTTAGGTAAGAGACCACGCATAAGCCTCATTAGGGTTTCCTGTCTCTACCTGCACAATCTTTTGATCCACTTATTTCCTTTCATTTGTCCTTGTTTTTAGTAGTTTAGTCAAAACTAAACTACTCCTAAAAGCAACATTCAGAGAAAATTGGCCTGAAAATTGGTGAACAAGCTTGTTTTGCCCTGACCAAGCTCAGTTTGCAAATTATAAGTATTTAGTGATCCTACAACTGTTATATTGGGTGCGTTCTTCAACATCTAAACCTGTGTAATATGAAATAATAATAATAATAATTTCAAGAAACAACATTTTATCTTAATTTGTGCGATTTCACGGTTACCTACTGGTTACTCCTTTCACGTTCACATATGTTTGTCTTCCTCTATCATTGTGAGGTAAAGCAACACCATCAGTGTTCATTATCATGTGTTTGTCTGTCTTCCTCTATCATTGTGAGGTAAAGCAACACCATCAGTGTTCATTATCATAAGTGTTTGTCTGTCTTCCTCTATCATTGTGTGGTAAAGCAACACCATCAGTGTTCATTATCATAAGTGTTTGTCTGTCTTCCTCTATCATTGTGAGGTAAAGCAACACCATCAGTGTTCATTATCATAAGTGTTTGTCTGTCTTCCTCTATCATTGTGTGGTAAAGCAACACCATCAGTGTTCATTATCATAAGGCTTTGTTTGTCTTCCTCTATCATTGTGTGGTAAAGCAACACCATCAGTGTTCATTATCATAAGTGTTTGTCTGTCTTCCTCTATCATTGTGAGGTAAAGCAACACCATCAGTGTTCATTATCATAAGTGTTTGTCTGTCTTCCTCTATCATTGTGTGGTAAAGCAACACCATCAGTGTTCATTATCATAAGGCTTTGTTTGTCTTCCTCTATCATTGTGTGGTAAAGCAACACCATCAGTGTTCATTATCATAAGTGTTTGTCTGTCTTCCTCTATCATTGTGAGGTAAAGCAACACCATCAGTGTTCATTATCATAAGTGTTTGTCTGTCTTCCTCTATCATTGTGTGGTAAAGCAACACCATCAGTGTTCATTATCATAAGTGTTTGTCTGTCTTCCTCTATCATTGTGAGGTAAAGCAACACCATCAGTGTTCATTATCATAAGTGTTTGTCTGTCTTCCTCTATCATTGTGTGGTAAAGCAACACCATCAGTGTTCATTATCATAAGTGTTTGTCTGTCTTCCTCTATCATTGTGTGGTAAAGCAACACCATCAGTGTTCATTATCATAAGTGTTTGTCTGTCTTCCTCTATCATTGTGAGGTAAAGCAACACCATCAGTGTTCATTATCATAAGTGTTTGTCTGTCTTCCTCTATCATTGTGAGGTAAAGCAACACCATCAGTGTTCATTATCATAAGTGTTTGTCTGTCTTCCTCTATCATTGTGAGGTAAAGCAACACCATCAGTGTTCATTATCATAAGTGTTTGTCTGTCTTCCTCTATCATTGTGAGGTAAAGCAACACCATCAGTGTTCATTATCATAAGTGTTTGTCTGTCTTCCTCTATCATTGTGAGGTAAAGCAACACCATCAGTGTTCATTATCATAAGTGTTTGTCTGTCTTCCTCTATCATTGTGTGGTAAAGCAACACCATCAGTGTTCATTATCATAAGTGTTTGTCTGTCTTCCTCTATCCTTGTGAGGTAAAGCAACACCATCAGTGTTCATTATCATAAGTGTTTGTCTGTCTTCCTCTATCATTGTGTGGTAAAGCAACACCATCAGTGTTCATTATCATGTGTTTGTCTGTCTTCCTCTATCATTGTGAGGTAAAGCAACACCATCAGTGTTCATTATCATAAGTGTTTGTCTGTCTTCCTCTATCATTGTGAGGTAAAGCAACACCATCAGTGTTCATTATCATGTGTTTGTCTGTCTTCCTCTATCATTGTGTGGTAAAGCAACACCATCAGTGTTCATTATCATAAGGCTTTGTTTGTCTTCCTCTATCATTGTGAGGTAAAGCAACACCATCAGTGTTCATTATCATAAGTGTTTGTCTGTCTTCCTCTATCATTGTGAGGTAAAGCAACACCATCAGTGTTCATTATCATAAGTGTTTGTCTGTCTTCCTCTATCATTGTGAGGTAAAGCAACACCATCAGTGTTCATTATCATAAGTGTTTGTCTGTCTTCCTCTATCATTGTGTGGTAAAGCAACACCATCAGTGTTCATTATCATAAGGCTTTGTTTGTCTTCCTCTATCATTGTGAGGTAAAGCAACACCATCAGTGTTCATTATCATAAGTGTTTGTCTGTCTTCCTCTATCATTGTGAGGTAAAGCAACACCATCAGTGTTCATTATCATGTGTTTGTCTGTCTTCCTCTATCATTGTGTGGTAAAGCAACACCATCAGTGTTCATTATCATAAGGCTTTGTTTGTCTTCCTCTATCATTGTGAGGTAAAGCAACACCATCAGTGTTCATTATCATAAGTGTTTGTCTGTCTTCCTCTATCCTTGTGAGGTAAAGCAACACCATCAGTGTTCATTATCATAAGTGTTTGTCTGTCTTCCTCTATCATTGTGAGGTAAAGCAACACCATCAGTGTTCATTATCATGTGTTTGTCTGTCTTCCTCTATCATTGTGAGGTAAAGCAACACCATCAGTGTTCATTATCATGTGTTTGTCTGTCTTCCTCTATCATTGTGTGGTAAAGCAACACCATCAGTGTTCATTATCATAAGGCTTTGTCTGTCTTCCTCTATCATTGTGAGGTAAAGCAACACCATCAGTGTTCATTATCATAAGTGTTTGTCTGTCTTCCTCTATCATTGTGAGGTAAAGCAACACCATCAGTGTTCATTATCATAAGGGTTTGTCTGTCTTCCTCTATCATTGTGTGGTAAAGCAACACCATCAGTGTTCATTATCATAAGGGTTTGTCTGTCTTCCTCTATCATTGTGTGGTAAAGCAACACCATCAGTGTTCATTATCATAAGTGTTTGTCTGTCTTCCTCTATCATTGTGAGGTAAAGCAACACCATCAGTGTTCATTATCATGTGTTTGTCTGTCTTCCTCTATCATTGTGTGGTAAAGCAACACCATCAGTGTTCATTATCATAAGGCTTTGTTTGTCTTCCTCTATCATTGTGAGGTAAAGCAACACCATCAGTGTTCATTATCATAAGTGTTTGTCTGTCTTCCTCTATCATTGTGAGGTAAAGCAACACCATCAGTGGTCATTATCATAAGGCTTTGTCTGTCTTCCTCTATCATTGTGAGGTAAAGCAACACCATCAGTGTTCATTATCATAAGGGTTTGTCTGTCTTCCTCTATCATTGTGTGGTAAAGCAACACCATCAGTGTTCATTATCATAAGTGTTTGTCTGTCTTCCTCTATCATTGTGAGGTAAAGCAACACCATCAGTGTTCATTATCATGTGTTTGTCTGTCTTCCTCTATCATTGTGTGGTAAAGCAACACCATCAGTGTTCATTATCATAAGTGTTTGTCTGTCTTCCTCTATCATTGTGAGGTAAAGCAACACCATCAGTGTTCATTATCATAAGTGTTTGTCTGTCTTCCTCTATCATTGTGAGGTAAAGCAACACCATCAGTGTTCATTATCATGTGTTTGTCTGTCTTCCTCTATCATTGTGAGGTAAAGCAACACCATCAGTGTTCATTATCATAAGGCTTTGTTTGTCTGTCTTCCTCTATCATTGTGAGGTAAAGCAACACCATCAGTGTTCATTATCATAAGTGTTTGTCTGTCTTCCTCTATCCTTGTGAGGTAAAGCAACACCATCAGTGTTCATTATCATAAGTGTTTGTCTGTCTTCCTCTATCATTGTGAGGTAAAGCAACACCATCAGTGTTCATTATCATAAGTGTTTGTCTGTCTTCCTCTATCATTGTGAGGTAAAGCAACACCATCAGTGTTCATTATCATAAGTGTTTGTCTGTCTTCCTCTATCATTGTGTGGTAAAGCAACACCATCAGTGTTCATTATCATAAGGCTTTGTTTGTCTTCCTCTATCATTGTGAGGTAAAGCAACACCATCAGTGTTCATTATCATAAGTGTTTGTCTGTCTTCCTCTATCATTGTGAGGTAAAGCAACACCATCAGTGTTCATTATCATAAGTGTTTGTCTGTCTTCCTCTATCATTGTGTGGTAAAGCAACACCATCAGTGTTCATTATCATAAGGCTTTGTTTGTCTTCCTCTATCATTGTGAGGTAAAGCAACACCATCAGTGTTCATTATCATAAGTGTTTGTCTGTCTTCCTCTATCCTTGTGAGGTAAAGCAACACCATCAGTGTTCATTATCATAAGTGTTTGTCTGTCTTCCTCTATCATTGTGTGGTAAAGCAACACCATCAGTGTTCATTATCATGTGTTTGTCTGTCTTCCTCTATCATTGTGAGGTAAAGCAACACCATCAGTGTTCATTATCATAAGTGTTTGTCTGTCTTCCTCTATCATTGTGAGGTAAAGCAACACCATCAGTGTTCATTATCATGTGTTTGTCTGTCTTCCTCTATCATTGTGTGGTAAAGCAACACCATCAGTGTTCATTATCATAAGGCTTTGTCTGTCTTCCTCTATCCTTGTGAGGTAAAGCAACACCATCAGTGTTCATTATCATAAGTGTTTGTCTGTCTTCCTCTATCATTGTGAGGTAAAGCAACACCATCAGTGTTCATTATCATAAGTGTTTGTCTGTCTTCCTCTATCATTGTGTGGTAAAGCAACACCATCAGTGTTCATTATCATGTGTTTGTCTGTCTTCCTCTATCATTGTGAGGTAAAGCAACACCATCAGTGTTCATTATCATGTGTTTGTCTGTCTTCCTCTATCATTGTGTGGTAAAGCAACACCATCAGTGTTCATTATCATAAGGCTTTGTCTGTCTTCCTCTATCATTGTGAGGTAAAGCAACACCATCAGTGTTCATTATCATAAGTGTTTGTCTGTCTTCCTCTATCATTGTGAGGTAAAGCAACACCATCAGTGTTCATTATCATAAGGGTTTGTCTGTCTTCCTCTATCATTGTGTGGTAAAGCAACACCATCAGTGTTCATTATCATAAGGGTTTGTCTGTCTTCCTCTATCATTGTGTGGTAAAGCAACACCATCAGTGTTCATTATCATAAGTGTTTGTCTGTCTTCCTCTATCATTGTGAGGTAAAGCAACACCATCAGTGTTCATTATCATGTGTTTGTCTGTCTTCCTCTATCATTGTGTGGTAAAGCAACACCATCAGTGTTCATTATCATAAGGCTTTGTTTGTCTTCCTCTATCATTGTGAGGTAAAGCAACACCATCAGTGTTCATTATCATAAGTGTTTGTCTGTCTTCCTCTATCATTGTGAGGTAAAGCAACACCATCAGTGGTCATTATCATAAGGCTTTGTCTGTCTTCCTCTATCATTGTGAGGTAAAGCAACACCATCAGTGTTCATTATCATAAGGGTTTGTCTGTCTTCCTCTATCATTGTGAGGTAAAGCAACACCATCAGTGTTCATTATCATAAGGCTTTGTCTGTCTTCCTCTATCATTGTGAGGTAAAGCAACACCATCAGTGTTCATTATCATAAGTGTTTGTCTGTCTTCCTCTATCCTTGTGAGGTAAAGCAACACCATCAGTGTTCATTATCATAAGTGTTTGTCTGTCTTCCTCTATCATTGTGAGGTAAAGCAACACCATCAGTGTTCATTATCATAAGTGTTTGTCTGTCTTCCTCTATCCTTGTGAGGTAAAGCAACACCATCAGTGTTCATTATCATAAGTGTTTGTCTGTCTTCCTCTATCATTGTGTGGTAAAGCAACACCATCAGTGTTCATTATCATAAGGCTTTGTTTGTCTTCCTCTATCATTGTGAGGTAAAGCAACACCATCAGTGTTCATTATCATAAGGGTTTGTCTGTCTTCCTCTATCCTTGTGAGGTAAAGCAACACCATCAGTGTTCATTATCATAAGTGTTTGTCTGTCTTCCTCTATCATTGTGTGGTAAAGCAACACCATCAGTGTTCATTATCATAAGTGTTTGTCTGTCTTCCTCTATCATTGTGAGGTAAAGCAACACCATCAGTGTTCATTATCATAAGTGTTTGTCTGTCTTCCTCTATCATTGTGAGGTAAAGCAACACCATCAGTGTTCATTATCATGTGTTTGTCTGTCTTCCTCTATCATTGTGTGGTAAAGCAACACCATCAGTGTTCATTATCATAAGTGTTTGTCTGTCTTCCTCTATCCTTGTGAGGTAAAGCAACACCATCAGTGTTCATTATCATAAGTGTTTGTCTGTCTTCCTCTATCATTGTGTGGTAAAGCAACACCATCAGTGTTCATTATCATAAGTGTTTGTCTGTCTTCCTCTATCATTGTGAGGTAAAGCAACACCATCAGTGTTCATTATCATAAGTGTTTGTCTGTCTTCCTCTATCATTGTGTGGTAAAGCAACACCATCAGTGTTCATTATCATAAGTGTTTGTCTGTCTTCCTCTATCATTGTGAGGTAAAGCAACACCATCAGTGTTCATTATCATAAGTGTTTGTCTGTCTTCCTCTATCATTGTGTGGTAAAGCAACACCATCAGTGTTTATTATCATAAGGATGATAATAAACCATTGTGATGGTTTACTTTCCATATACTCAATTTAGACTTTACAGAGATTTAAGTACCGTAAATTCCGGACTATAAGACGCACCGGTCTATAAGCCGCAGCACCAAAATTGACTATTTTTTTCTTCTATAAGCCGCACCGGACTATAAGCCGCGGGTGTTTTGATGTTTAATTACCATATGAAAGGGTTCTGCACAGAGAGGAATGTCGGGAAAGAGATCGCTGTTTGGGGAAGCTCCCATTTATTTTCAACAAAACAAGCATTACGGTAGGGTAGGCTATAGGCTATAAGAAGCTCCCATTTATTCACATTTCAACAAAATAAATACCGTAGCTATAAAAAATAAAATAATAATAATAATAAAACAATCCTCAAAAGGATAAAGTGCTGTAAAAACAATAAAACAATTCTCAAAAGGTTAAGGTGCAGTAAATAACTGGAAAACAAAAAACAATCCTCAAAAGGATAAGGTGCTGCCAACAAAACCAGGTAATCCTTCTCTTCATCTTTTAGATGAAGGTGCAGCAAACGGCTGTAAACAGAGTCAAAGTAAAGTCACTAATCCTCGTCTTCCTCGTCTTCCTCTTCTTCCTCCGTACTGAAACCAGCAAAGTCCTCAACTTCAGTGTCGGAAACGAACAGGTTCAGGGTGGCTTCGTCAACCACTCCTCTCTCTCCTTCGTTGTCGCTCTCAAAACCAACGAACTCCTCTTCGTCACTGTCCGACTCGAACAGCCTCTGAAGGCCCTCAGATGTGGCGGCGTCCTCCTCTTCGTCACGCAGCAGTCCAGCCTTTCGGAACCCGTTGGTGATCGTGGATGTCTTAACACTCCTCCACGCTGTCAGGACCCACTGGCAAACTTGTGCGAAAGTTGCCTTCCTCATTCGCCCTGTTTTTGTGAATGACTTGTCCCCGCTCGTCATCCACGTCTCCCACTCGATGCGCAGCGCCACTTTAAATGCGCGATTGACACTGATGTCGAGTGGCTGGAGATGCTTGGTCGTGCCCCCAGGTATCACAGCTGGAATGCTGTTTGTTTTTTTGATGGCTGCTTTGACCGAATCGGTGATATGAGCCCTCATGCTGTCCAGGACGAGCAACGCTTTCTTTTGGTGAAAGTATCCTCCAGGGCGCTGGACGTAGCACTGAGACAACCACTCCTTCATGACACTTTCCATCATCCACCCTTTCTTGTTGACTTTGACGACGATACCAGTGGGCATTTTCTCTTTCGGCATCGTAATCCGCTTGAAAATCACCATTGGCGGCAGCTTCGCTCCAGATGCTGTGCAGCCTAGAACACAAGTGAAGTTGGTTCTCTCGTGACCTGTGGTTCTTAACGTGATCGACGATTCACCTTTTTTGTTCACAGTGCGAGTGAGTGGCAGGTCGAACGTCAAGGGCACTTCATCCATGTTTATGATGTGCTCCGGTTCGATGGAATGATCCTTGATCTTCCTTTGTGTGTATTCGCCGAAGTTTGCGATTTTCTCCTGGTAGTCGGGAGGGAGTTGTTGGCACACAGTCGTCCGCGCCCGGACAGACAGTCCCTTTCGTCTCATGAAACGAAAGCACCAAGATGGCCCACCTCTGAAATGTTCAATTTTCATCTCGGTGGCTACTGTTTTTGCCTTCAGTCGGATCTGCACCGTGGAAACGCCTCTGCCGTCTGCTCGCTGGGTCAACACCCAGTCCTCAAGGAAATCTTCAAGCTCCGGCCATCTGCTTTTGTGGCCTCTGAAGGACTTTTTAGTTTTCTTACACTGAGAAAGTTCCTCCTGCTGCTTTTTCCAACGTCTCACCATCGATTCATTTACGCCCAGAGTACGCGCGGCTGCTCTATTTCCCTCTTTTAGTGCTAGTTCGACTGCTTTCAGCTTGAATGCTGCGTCGTGTGAATTTCTTCGTACCTTCCCCATCGTAAGTGAGAGACAGACTGCTAGTCGTGTTGTGTTCCGGGCTGATGAACTTTGCTTACCGTAATTACCATATGTAAGGGTTCACGCACAGAGGGGATTGTTGGCTGTTTGAGGAAGCTCCCATTTACCGTATTACCATAACATTTCAACAAAACAACATAACACAACACCTTTGTTTATTTCGACAGTGCACACAGTGTCCGCGGTGTGGTGAAAAGAGGGCAACAGAGGAAATTAAAACAGAAGTGGATTTATAGGTAGAAAGAGTGCTAAAAAAGAGAGATTTTATTTGTATTTGAAATTTTTTTTTCTGAAAAAATCCATAGATAAGACGCACCGTTATATAAGCCGCAGGGGCCAAAAAACGGGAAAAAAGCCGCGGCTTATAGTCCGGAATTTACGGTAGTTATAAAAGTAAGTGTCTAAAAAAATTTCTCTGAAGGATGAAAAGTTTTTCAGAGCCAAATTAGATTAGTTCAGTTCAATTTCCCCATCAGTGGTAACGATAGTTACATATTATAACTCTAGTTCTACTTCACACAGGCCCGATGACTCTGTCATGGGGGGACATGGAAAGCAACGTTACATATAAACATGTTCACAAACAGTAGGGTGTAACGCCGACCCAGTGGCCCGTTTCCATTGAGCTCCAGAAGAAAGACAGAAGACAGAAGAAAGACACAGGCCTAGTAGGTCTCGTACAGAATGTACAGGTCTCTACAGAAGCAGAGAAAGACCAGACACATTCAATAGATAACAGCTGATGAATGGACAGGGCGTGCGAGGGGCATAGACAGTGCAATCTCTCCTCTCTCTCCCCGCCATGGGGAGGAGAACAGAAAGTATCCAGCTCAATCGTCTTAGAGCCAAACTAACTGTTGATGTTCTTGGGTGCAAACAGCTGACTTGTGTCTGAGTGTAGCATCACTCTGGTCTCCACGCAGCAGCAAACAGCTGACTTGTGTCTGAGTGTAGCATCACTCTGGTCCCCACACAGCAGCAAACAGCTGACTTGTGTCTGAGTGTAGCATCACTCTGGTCCCCACACAGCAGCAAACAGCTGACTTGTGTCTGAGTGTGGCATCACTCTGGTCCCCACACAGCAGCAAACAGCTGACTTGTGTCTGAGTGTAGCATCACTCTGGTCCCCACACAGCAGCAAACAGCTGACTTGTGTCTGAGTGTGGCATCACTCTGGTCCCCACACAGCAGCAAACAGCTGACTTGTGTCTGAGTGTGTCACCACTCTGGTCCCCACACAGCAGCAAACAGCTGACTTGTGTCTGAGTGTGTCACCACTCTGGTCCCCACACAGCAGCAAACAGCTGACTTGTGTCTGAGTGTGTCACCACTCTGGTCCCCACACAGCAGCAAACAGCTGACTTGTGTCTGAGTGTGTCACCACTCTGGTCCCCACACAGCAGCAAACAGCTGACTTGTGTCTGAGTGTGTCACCACTCTGGTCCCCACACAGCAGCAAACAGCTGACTTGTACTTGAACATAATACTTATGTAATACTTGAACATCGTGGGGGGATGTGCAACAAGCAGGAACATCGTGCAGTCGGTTGAAGCCAGGTCGCAGGCCGCTGCACCTCCTCTGCCTTACAGCCAGAGGGGGCCCACTTAAAAAACAACAATGTAATTATTCCATTTCATATGTACTCAGAGTCAATTGAGTTGGTATTGTGATGTCTAAAGTCTTCTGAAACTTATTCAGCTTAGTATGAATTGGAATAAATAAGCTTGGACAACGTAAATGACTTGAGCACATTTCTGGAGATAATTAAGTTTACAGTCCAGAGCTCATTAAGAGTGTCACCAAAATCAATATGCTGTCATAGAATTGGTGGTAGAATCGGAAAGGGCCCATTAACAACAACATGTCGGTCATTTATTAAATAAGCTTTTTTTAAATTGCCTCCCACCACTGAATGACGAGGGGAAACCATTACCCGTTAATGACACAATAAGAAAACTGAACCCACAAAGTAATTGGGTGGTGGGGGGGGGGAGTGGGGGGGGCAGGGGGAGTCGAGGGAGAGAAAGTGTAATGAGTCAAGATGTAAGAAATAATGGCCTTAATGAGCGTTTACAGTCCAAACAAATAAAAGAGAGAGGCAGCAGTATGGTTCATGATCTCCACCCAGAGTGGGATCATCAAAAGCCCGGCCAGCAGGAGCGGGACTCTGTGTGCTCGGCGTGGACTAGGGATGTTCATCAATTATCGAAAATCGATAATCGATCGTTAAGGATTGGAATCGATCCTGTGGCATTTGGATCGATTTTTTAATTATTAAAAAAAAAAAAAAAAAAAAAAAAAAAAAAAAAAATTTGACTAGGTTTGGGTGGAATTCGTTCCTCCTCGCCCCACTCCATTGCACAGCCGACTAACGTGAGGTGGAGCTTCATATAGTCTCTAGTTTTCTGGCTGGGCACGGGCCTTTGTGCCAACAAAACTGTTTTAAACATGGGAAATTCACACCGGCATGCGCCGGGGACAGCAGTGTTGGAGAGGAGACACATTGAAATAAAGAGTTCATTGAGGAGAACACGTTGTCTTTCGTATTTTCTGCCATAGGCATTCATTTTGTAAAAAAAAAAAAAAAAAAAAAAAAAAAAATATTGAAAATATTGAAAATTTTCTAAGTATTAATAAAATCGATGATCGATAATTGATCGTTAATATTCACCGATTATCGATTTTGGAAAATTTTCAAAATGAACATCCCTAGCGTGGACGGCGGCTCTTTGGACCCCGCTCGTAGGGGCTTTTGATCTGGCTCGTAGGGGCTTTTGATCTGGCTCGTAGGGGCTTTTGATCTGGCTCGTAGGGGCTTTTGATCTGGCTCGTAGGGGCTTTTGATCTGGCTCGTAGGGGCTTTTGATCTGGCTCGTAGGGGCTTTTGATCTGGCTCGTAGGGGCTTTTGATCTGGCTCCTAGGGGCTTTTGATCTGGCTCGTAGGGGCTTTTCATCTCCGCCTCTTCCTGTCGTGCGAGGAGGAGCGATGGCGTCCGTCCGGACAAAAAAGACGAGCGGCGACAGTGACTCGCATACGGTCCGTCTCTCATGTCTACCTCACAAGTCCTGCACTCTGTTTCCCGTACAAAGGGGCGCCAGTTAACATTTGATGATAGTGACGTTGACGGTATGAGGTTTCAACCACACTCAAGGTACTCTGTGTTGCCCTGTATGAGCGAACAGGTGATCAGTACAATTGATTCTGGTTTCGTAGTTTACCTTAAAGTCGAAGTGAACCGAAACGGAATGCACCAGCGCGAGCGTCGGACACTGAAAACGAATTGAGAGGCGGACCATAGGGCTGTCACTTTTCATTCGAAATTCGAATACAACTTCGAATGTGGGGGGAGGGGTTCGTTTTCGAAATGTAATTTGAATGTTCGAATTTTTTTTTTTTTTTTTTTATTAAATTATTATTATTATTATTATTATTTTTTTTTTTTATGAACCAAAATTAACCAACTGCTGCTTGCTGGTAATGTTAATCCCATGTCAGAAAAAGTCTCCAGATTTGTCGCGTTAGTCTCTTCTGAGAAAGATTGTCTCCAGGGTCTGAAAAGTTGTCTCGAGTTGGATGCAGCCAAGTTTGTGAGGCAGTGTTGTGACTGTGAGCGTCCAAGCTAACACGTCGGGCTGATGCCCGGTGGCCTGCAGTGGGTTGCACCAGCTGTGCGTAAGTTGAAACGTAAGCTAGTTTGAACGTAAAGTCTCACTAAGTCCGAGTTTACGCACTACTAAAAATATTTGGGTTGCACCAAGTGAAATAGTTACAACGTAGGCATAAGTTAGAACTTAAAATTTACACCTACGTCTTACTAGGTATAAAGTCCTCCGTAAAATAGCAGTCGGCACGGATTGCAACTTGGCACCGTGGCGCATCGTTGTTTTGCGTCCGCAACGCGCTCTCCGTGATAAATTACACCCTTTGATATTTATGACTCACGCTTTTGTTTCCCACAAGCTGCAGCACTGCATACAAATTAAAATAACCGCAACAATTTAGTGAGGCAGGATGGTGGTATAGCCTACAATACTGATGAAGAGCTCACAGATAAACGTTAACAGTAATATGAACCTAAACGAACGTTACTCAATAACGTTCTCATTTGATTAGTGTTGATGAAATATGAAAGCACTAATTTGCGGTGGGCAACATGTCCTGTTTTCACTCCACTTAAACAACCGTAAATAAACACCGTTTCCACCGTGCTTTTCACTGATTGGTCACAGATACTGTACACGTCATTGTCTGCGACACTATTTTGGTTAGTATGGACTTTAGGGTCTACTAGTTAAGATGTACCTTACGTCTCTGTGGTGCAACCAAACAAAGACACAACTTTAGTGTCAAACTAACTAGTTTGAACGTAGCAGTTAGTGTGGACTTTACACCCTAACTTAAGACAGAACTTACGTTCAGCTGGTGCAACAGGCTGCTGGACTGAAAAAAAAAAAAAAAATTTTTTTTTTTTTTTTTTTTTTTTTTAATTAACCAGAAAACTTCGAATATATTCGAACGAATTTCGGGCAATTAAAGTTCGTTCAAATTTTATTTTGGGGAAAAAGTGACAGCCCTAGCGGACCATATACGTGTCTATGATTTGATTTGACAATTATGAGGACTGGCTTTGGCATTGGCCAATCCTGGCGTGTTCCACCCCCAAATCGAGTGGGATTCAGCCTGTTGTCATGATACGCGAGTGGGATCCGCAGAGTACCAGGCACCCACCAGCTTCGTGCGGAAGCCAACAGGTCCAACAAGCCAGCCTCAGCACTGAGCCAGATCCAACAACAAGCCAGCCTCAGCACAGAGCCAGGTCCAACATGCCAGCCTCAGCACAGAGCCAGGTCCAACAACAAGCCAGCCTCAGTACAGAGCCAGGTCCAACAAGCCAGCCTCAGTACAGAGCCAGGTCCAACAAGCCAGCCTCAGCACAGAGCCAGGTCCAACAAGCCAGCCTCAGCACAGAGCCAGGTCCAACAACAAGCCAGCCTCAGGACAGAGCCAGGTCCAACAACAAGCCAGCCTCAGCACAGAGCCAGGTCCAACAACAAGCCAGCCTCAGCACAGAGCCAGGTCCAACAACAAGCCAGCCTCAGTACAGAGCCAGGTCCAACAACAAGCCAGCCTCAGCACAGAGCCAGGTCCAACAACAAGCCAGCCTCAGCACAGAGCCAGGTCCAACATGCCAGCCTCAGCACAGAGCCAGGTCCAACAACAAGCCAGCCTCAGTACAGAGCCAGGTCCAACAAGCCAGCCTCAGTACAGAGCCAGGTCCAACAAGCCAGCCTCAGCACTGAGCCAGGTCCAACAACAAGCCAGCCTCAGTACAGAGCCAGGTCCAACAAACCATCCTCAGCACTGAGCCAGGTCCAACAACAAGCCAGCCTCAGTACAGAGCCAGGTCCAACAAGCCAGCCTCAGCACAGAGCCAGGTCCAAAAAGCCAGCCTCAGCACAGAGCCAGGTCCAACAAGCCAGCCTCAGCACAGAGCCAGGTCCAACAAGCCAGCCTCAGCACAGAGCCAGGTCCAACAAGCCAGCCTCAGCACAGAGCCAGGTCCAACAAGCCAGCCTCAGCACAGAGCCAGGTCCAACAAGCCAGCCTCAGCACAGAGCCAGGTCCAACAAGCCAGCCTCAGCACAGAGCCAGGTCCAACAAGCCAGCCTCAGCACAGAGCCAGGTCCAACAAGCCAGCCTCAGCACAGAGCCAGGTCCAACAAGCCAGCCTCAGCACTGAGCCAGGTCCAACAAGCCTGCCTCAGCACTGAGCCAGGTCCAACCAGCCAGCCTCAGCACTGAGCCAGGTCCAACCAGCCAGCCTCAGCACTGAGCCAGGTCCAACAAGCCAGCCTCAGCACAGAGCCAGGTCCAACAAGCCAGCCTCAGCACAGAGCCAGGTCCAACAAGCCAGCCTCAGCACAGAGCCAGGTCCAACAAGCCAGCCTCAGCACTGAGCCAGGTCCAACAAGCCAGCCTCAGCACAGAGCCAGGTCCAACCAGCCAGCCTCAGCACAGAGCCAGGTCCAACCAGCCAGCCTCAGCACAGAGCCAGGTCCAACCAGCCAGCCTCAGCACAGAGCCAGGTCCAACCAGCCAGCCTCAGCACAGAGCCAGGTCCAACCAGCCAGCCTCAGCACAGAGCCAGGTCCAACCAGCCAGCCTCAGCACAGAGCCAGGTCCAACCAGCCAGCCTCAGCACAGAGCCAGGTCCAACCAGCCAGCCTCAGCACAGAGCCAGGTCCAACCAGCCAGCCTCAGCACAGAGCCAGGTCCAACCAGCCAGCCTCAGTACTGCACTTACTCAGAATCAGACGCTAGATCTCATGCTGGCAACATCCCTGATATAAATACAGACGGGGCACAATTCACTCATAGCTGCAGTCACAGGAACATTTAGTACACGACCAGAGAAGGAGAGCGACATGTGACACAATAAACAAGCCAACAGCGCTCTGTGCAGCAGGTCATCAAGGTCCTACACGGCTTTAAAGATAATTACACATTTGAAACGACTGTGGAACAGTCATTTCTTACACATGAGATTACTTTTAGCCTTTTAGTCATAAAGATTATTGAAAGATATTCCATATTCCAGACTGAAATGCTATAACAGAAGTGGAGTATTGGCCGGAATGACATGAACATTTGGACACTTATTCAGCGGGTATCTTGTATGTTGTGTTCAGGTGCACTGTAAAAAGAAATAAAAAAAATAAAAAATGCAATTCCAGCGCGGGCCACACAGGGGGCGCCCACGGGCCACATGCCGTATTTTTGCCCATGTGTGCCTAGACTAATGTAAGAGCAAGTTCACACACCAAGCACCTCACCCTAGAGTGCCTAGACTAATGTAAGAGCATTTTATTTTCTAACTGTAAGAATGTTGAATGTTGAATCTGAGGAAAGTTAACACAAATAGAACCGTCTCGGGGGATGATAAGTTGAGTTGTAGATCTCAAGTAAGGATCAGATCATTTCTCATCACAGAAACTAGCGTAGGCTTTTAATTAAACCTCCAGTAGCACAATAGATCCATCGATTTTCAGCATAACAACACAAGAAGGCAAACGTATTGGTAGAATTAAGTTCCAAACTGTACTGGCACAGGAAAAAAGACCGTTCACGTCTTCAGAGAGAGGAAGATAAGAAGTGCTCTTCTCTCAAGCCTCCACTGCAGCGCACTTTGTCTCCCTTCTGTGTCTTTTCAGGGAGATTGCACGTCTCCCAGGAACAAAATATCAAGCCACGAAGGGAGGCAGATAAATGTAGGACCTGCTCTTAATATCTTCTGTCTGCCTGGAGAGAATTGACTACCTCACGGTGTTCTCTGAAGTACTGCTCGCACGTGAAAACTTCTCGCTGCTCCAAGGTTACGCCCTGATTCACTGCAGCCAATCACCGTGATATAAAGTGCCATGTTTCTATAAGAAGGGCGAGGGGTGTGTGTGTGTGTGTGTGTGTGTGTGTTATACATCTCAATAGATCTCTGTCACCAGTCAATATTTTCAGTGTCAGCCATTAAAGCACCATTTTTCAACCATGCAATGTTGCTTTTGTTGTTTCATTTTTAAATGGCGACTCAATGAAACTGCAACAATGATGTTGCCTCGTATCACAATATGCTGGCAGAGGCAGTGTTCAGGTCCTGGTATCAGTCTAACCAATGTCAAATGAACTGTAAGCTACTGTACACGCAGTGAGAGTTATTGTGACACCTTGGAGGATCAAACAGTTTGTGTTTTTGCCAAATGAAAACTCTAAAAAAAAAACACCTGCCGACAATCCCCGTCCACAGTAAAAGAAAAGCTAAATAAATAAATAAATAAATAAATAAATAAATAAATAAATAAATAAATAAATAAATAAATAAATAAATAAATAAATAAAGGGATTGAAAATTAGCAGTCACATTGATCCACCCCGCATGGTCAGCCTTAACTACGGCTGTCTGGAAGAGAAGGCCACATCCAACAGACGATTTAAAAAGTCATCGATTTTGTTTCCAACCAGTCAGACGCAATCAGCTGATAAAGCTAGACGAGGAGGTTGACTCCCTCAGTCTCTACTGCCCACTTCCTGATCCTGATGATACTGCAATATCACAGAAGAAGGGATTCTACTACAGGATACATATAGGAAGGAAAAACATGCACTTTCTCATGTTACCAGAGTATTAACTGTATATATTAAGCCTTAGACAAATCAAATAAATAAATAAATAAACAAAAGCAACCAAGATGGGTTTTGGAAGGCCGATACTGATATATATTTTAATTCAAGCTGCCAACATCAACATAATGTTTAGGGCTGCAACTAAACTATTGTTTTGGTAATCGATGAATCTGTCAACTTTGTTTTTTTTACCGATTAATGAACGGTTAATGAGGGTCGGTTGTCAGTAAACCCCCCCCGCCCCTCCATCCCTGGTCCTTACCTTCATGCACAGTCACTCCACAGTTGTCACACTGGATGATCTCGTCTGCATCCTCGCTGTTGTCTCCCAGACACACACAGCAGATGAGGATCTGAGTGCTCCAGCTCTGGGCTCTGTCCAGCAGGATGTCCTGGGGAATCACACACACACACACACAGCAGATGAGGATCTGAGTGCTCCAGCTCTGGGCTCTGTCCAGCAGGATGTCCTGGGGAATCAGCCACAGAGTGACACATCTTTCCTGACCACTCATCCACTTATTGTCAGTGAGCAAAATCCCAGACACAATGATGATGTGCTGGATTAGCACAAAGCCACAAGCCGTCTCTGAGGATCTCTCTCTCTGATACCATCTCAACTTCTCACTGGATTCAATGGCTGCTTTGTGATATCATTGTGTTTGGTATTATGTGATGAAACAAAGTAGCTGCTGAGCAGGACAAAAACCACTGGTTTCTATCCCAATCACAATCACAATCACTTTTATTGCCACAATATACATACGAGGAATTTGGTGTAAGTGTGCAGTGTAGCGCTCATATCAATATTCCGAGATAAAAAGAAAATATCTAAAAGACAAAAATCACAACATTGCAAGTGCAGTCCAATATATACAATATACGGTACACACGAATATAGTCGGGTTTACATCCACCTGTTTTGATGCGAAATTTCAATTTGCGCATAAAAAAACCCGAGTGGAAACGCTGCCTAATTCGCAAAAACCTCCAAATATCGCTAAAAAAGTTTTCGAGCTTGAGGGAGGCGGAAAAGTCGGGTGTATCGATAAAAGGAAAATGCGAAACGTGCGGTGGAAACAGTTTAAGCGATATTCCGTGTGTAGCCTCCACACAATAGGGCTACACACGGTAAATAATGGTACGCGCAGCACAATACCCGCCGTGGTAAACAGAAGAAGACTGGGATATTAACTTTAAGGCGACTCACTTCTAGACTTGAATGAAATTGTATTCACTTACTATCTGCTCCGTGGATTACCATTTTACAATTTCGGAGTCGAAATTGTAACATAGCAACGTTGGTCCACAACGTTGTTATTTTACAATTTTTTTTGCCGAGTCGCACCTGGTAATCCAGAAATAGCGTTATGGTACCTTTATCTACTTGTAGATCATCAAGAAACTTTAAATTAATAAGGTTAGATGTGTTTAACAGAGCTGTATATCGAGTCTAGCAGCTGATCAGCAGCTCAGACAGCCTCAAACACGAGGTGATTGACAGCTCTACAATTCGCAAAATAGCAGTGGATGGAAACGCGCATTGTTTCGCATTTTATTTTGCTGACTTTCTGAAAATTCGAATAAAAGTTGCGATACATTTGGATGGAAACCAGCTTATGAGTGTTAAGTAGGCATTCAATAGGAATTTACAGCATACCTGGCATAAGCGCCCTCTAAGGGTGTAACACTGCTTTTTTTTTTTTTCTCAAATGAATGGGATATTTGACACGTCGTGACGTCACGGTGACCCAAAGACTATGGGATTTCAAGATAATTACTCCCCTACCCCCCCTGTACCCTTTCGGCTCCTCAGAACTCCAAGCCTATTTCTATTGAAGTTTGCTCTTAACTCATTGAGTGCCAGCCACTTTTGGAGAACGGACGCTCCCAGTGCCAGAGTTTCAGAGCGTTTTCAGTGATTTCTCGAGGCCCACAGAATATTGTGTGATATTACTATGTAAACACTGAACACGCACAAAGAACGATGAGACTCTATTCTATCATCTGCAAAAAAAAGTTTATTGATCCCATTTTCCGTTCTTTAGTTATGAGCCGGAGAAGATAGCTTGATTCATCCAAAAACAGCAATTTTTTTCTAGAAGCTGAGATAATTGGCCTTTTGTGAAATTAAACATTTCAAGCACACACTGACTCTGAAGCTAATCTTTTCTAATGTAGTCACACCTCAAAAATAATTTCCTTCAATAAAACAGTTTAGGCCAGGGAATTTTGTTTGGCAGAATAATATTTTTAGCTACAACCAGCAGCGCTGGCCCCTGCGTGCGCTGCTGGTTGCAGCTTCTTGCTGGTCTTGATTTGCTGCTGGTGGGCATCGGATATTCTGGCTTGCGTTTGTCAATCCTGTCCTGCTGCCTGGGTCTGTCTGGGTGTTGCGTGCTGCTCTGCGTGCTGCTCTGCGTGCTGCTCTGCGTGCCCCCCCCCCCCCCCCCCCCCCCCCGCCCCGCCCCGCCTCAACTGCACACTCCTCCTCCTGTCTGTGGTGGCTCTCTGCTGAGTTTGCTGTGCGCACAGTGAAGGGTGCAGCTTTTTTACAGCGTTCCGCGTGTGTTTGTCACCGGCAACGATGCTTCCAGTTGAGAATAATAACTCCACGGTGTGGATGTGCGGATGTGCTGTCGCAACCGACACAGAGCGGCTCAATTGTGGGAGCAGATTGGCTGCTGCAGGCACAGCTGCAGTAACGTGCTTCAGCATATCGATGCATACGGATGCGATGCGATTTCCGTTTCCATAACGACTTCTTCTTTGTTTTTTCCTTGCCTTTCTGTTATGTGGAGAGCACTGTCGCCACCTAAGGGTTCTGTAAAATAGGTTATAGACCTCCAATAGCTACAATAGTTGTACCAGAGATGTATCAGGGATTGATCCACGTCCCACCGTCAAAAAACGCAATTGACGACAACCGTCGTCATTGGCACTCTACGTCAGTATTTGAATTGACGACAACCGTCGTCATTGGCACTCTACGTCAGTATTTGAATTGACGACAGCTGTCGTCATTGGCATTCAATGAGTTAAAATACTGAACCAAACGTCGTCAAAGTTGGCACATGTCTTAATTATAGTTAGTTTCCTGCTGAATGTGTCATTACTTTATTGATATCTTACCTGGATAAGCTCGAATGATGATGTTTATATTATCAGTCCGAGTTGCAAGCACTGTCTCCAGCCCAGAGGCAGGCGGGAGAGAGTCATACTGTAACATGGACGAGCCCCAAGCTCCGCGGGCGCGCGCAGCAGGCCAGCAGCAGCTGGGCTCTCTGAGAGCAGAGAGCGCAGTCTGATATTTCCGCAAACAAATATGGTCGCAGTTTAGCGCACATGTAAAATATAACGCTATACTACGACGTGACAACGTGACAAAGCTGGTCTAAACACATCGGCTACTGTAATATCGTCACTGTGTACAAGCAACGGGGGGGGGGGGGGGGGGGGGGGTTGACTCGCTGTGTGTGTGTTTTGCTGTCTGGAGCACTTTCTCCAGTGCTCTCTGTGCACAGTCTGACATTTCCGCGGCTATCAGTCCGACTTGGAAGCACTTTCTCTCGGCCAGTCAAACGGGAGTCTGCTCGCTCATGCACCCGCGGGGCGCGCGCACACTGCACACAGCAGCAGTGAGAGGCGGGGGCTTTCAGTCAGCAGAGCAGAGCAACTGGCTCTGTCTGTGTGTGTGTGCTCCGAGGAGGAGAAGAGCTCTGTCCTGCTCTGCGCCCTGAGAGGAAAAATCATAGGTGCTGTAACTTTCAACAAGAATCACGAAAAGCCCCAAAACGCAAATTAAAAACGGATTTCATTGCGCGGTTTATCGCTAGTTGTACGAGGGAATGACGTGGAGAAATCTCGCATTGTGTTACCCCAGAGCGAGAGGTTTGTCCTATTGTGGGTGTGCTGCTGTTAACGAGCCCATGTCACTTTGCTCCCGTAACGTAGTTTGAGTAGTTTCCATAGAGATACATGCAGAAAAATAATTAAATTTCTAGTTCGCCACTGAATTACCAAATTGATATAACTTAAAACCATTTTCAGATTTTCTGTTTCCATACAGACCAACAGCGTTGGCTAGTTGTTGATATTTATAGAGATATTGCCCCTCTCAAATAAATTATTTTTGAGGCAGTAGGCAAACTGTAATGGCGTCGATTTCCGAAAAAGAATCTCGACTTGAGCACAGCCAAAGAGTCCAGTATAGACAAGAGCATATGTCATTTCTTGGTTTTTTCCATAGGTATTTTCAAATCACTGTTCTAATACATATCTAGGGGGTAAGTCCTCCTTTAAATAGCAATTTACAGTCCAAGCGGTGCATGAAAGAGTAATGTAATGGAGTAAAAACGTTATAATACTTTGATGTAACGAGTGTAGTCCAGCTGCTGTAGCTGTAGAGTGACATATGATGGGGAGTGGGGGGGGGGGACTTTATGTATTTAGCACATAGTCAAATCAAGAACAAATGAGAGGATACAAATTGATGAAAAAATTGTCCAAGTACAGAGACAAGAAACCCTAATTGGCTTATGCCAGGTCTCTTACCTAATAAATTAAACCAATATTAACAACAATTAGATCAAAACATACAATATCAACAAAAACAAGAGAGAAGAACAAACAAAAAGCAAACAAAATGAAACATAAAAACAATCCAACATTCTCCAACAACTCCCAACCGCAGTTGTTGGAGAATGTGTGATTGTTGTGCCATCATGGGCTAAACAGAACATGTCACATCTGACCAAACAAGGACAGACAGCCGTGGCACATTGTGTGATTGGTGTGCCATGGGCTTTAGCGTGGCACATTGTGTGATTGGTGTGCCATGGGCTTTAGCGTGGCACAGTCGTGGCACATTGTGTGATTGGTGTGCCATGGGCTTTAGCGTGGCACAGCCATGGCACATTGTGTGATTGGTGTGCCATGGGCTTTAGCGTGGCACAGCCATGGCACATTGTGTGATTGGTGTGCCATGGGCTTTAGCGTGGCACAGTCGTGGCACATTGTGTGATTGGTGTGCCATGGGCTTTAGCGTGGCACAGTCGTGACACATTGTGTGATTGGTGTGCCATGGGCTTTAGCGTGGCACAGCCATGGCACATTGTGTGATTGGTGTGCCATGGGCTTTAGCGTGGCACAGTCGTGGCACATTGTTTGATTGGTGTGCCATGGGCTTTAGCGTGGCACAGTCGTGACACATTGTGTGATTGGTGTGCCATGGGCTTTAGCGTGGCACAGCCATGGCACATTGTGTGATTGGTGTGCCATGGGCTTTAGCGTGGCACAGCCGTGACACATTGTGTGACTGGTGTGCCATGGGCTTTAGCGTGGCACAGCCATGGCACATTGTGTGATTGGTGTGCCATGGGCTTTAGCGTGGCACAGCCGTGACACATTGTGTGACTGGTGTGCCATGGGCTTTAGCGTGGCACTTACCTCAGACAGCCATGACACATTGTGTGACTGGTGTGCCATGGGCTTTAGCGTGGCACTTACCTCGTTGCCTTTTCCTTGGGACATGCTGTCGTTAGTCAGCTCCTCGTCAAAGGCACTGTTGCTCTTGGCCTTCTTCTTGGGCTTCTTCACATCTTTGTCACTGTCACTGCTGCTGTTGTTGTTGTCGTCGCCATCGTCCTTGTCATCATCGTCGTCGTCATCATCATCGTCGTCATCATTATCGTCGTCTTCACTGGCGCTGCCGCCGTCCTCTAGGGATGCACAATTTATCCACATTTTATTTGAAATCGCAATATGGCCCACAGTCATTTTCAAATCGCAGGAGGTGCGATGTTTATTAAAGGTGAAATGTGTGTGCCAACATTAGTCTGGTAAAGCAGCCGGTCACATGACCAGGAAGAGTAGTAGCCTGGTAAAGGAGCCGGTCACGTGACCTCACATGTCATTTCCTTCTACCAGACCGTCTGGCCTCCAGCCCTGGGAGGGAGTTTTCAGAAATTACAAAGTGCTCTAGCGAATCAGCGACCCGCCTCGTAGGTGACATCGTAACCGGCCAATCAGGAAAGCTGCTGGCAAAACAGTTTTTCACAATTAGATCTTTTTAGGTGGGACCAGCAGCTCTATAAGTCACTCTGTCCACAAAAAGTTCACCATTTAACGGGCACAGCTTTCGCCATAGGAGGCTGAAATTTGGCATGGAGGTCGTTTGTGTGTGTGCGTATGCGTGTGTGTGTGTGTGTGTGTGTGTGTGTGTGTGTGTGTGTGCGCTCATGCGTGTGTGTGTGTACATGTGTGTACGTGTGTGTGTGTGCGCATGTGTGTGTTTGTATTCAAATTTCAAAATGCAGGGTGGCAGAGTTAGAGTAGAGTGGGCTGCCCCTGCACATGTGGTTGCAGCTATTGTGAACTGGCGCTGGTTTCCAGATGGTGCAGGACCTACCGTCCTCCTCTTCCTCGGCTCCTCCTTTCTGGGTGCTCGTCTTGCTCTTCTTCTTCCCGGCTGTGGGCCTCCAGTCATTGTCGTCCTCGCTGTCGTAGTCGTCCATCTCGTTCAGGTCCTCCATGGTGGTGAAGTCCAGCAGGGGGCGGTTCCTGCGAAAGTTCCATTTCTTGGGCTCGGCCTGGGCCTCCTCGGCGCTCACGCTGCCCCCGGAGGCCGACTGCGGCGTGGAGCCGTTGCCGCTGCTGCCCGGCGCCGTGCTGGCCTCGGTGTCTGCGGGGGGCTTCCTGCTCTTGCGTCGGCTCCTGGGCGGGGGCGTGGCGGCGGGGGGATCTTTGGCCGAGCTGTCTGAGGAGAGCTGCTGCTGCTGCTGGCGGGGCTTCTCCTCGTCCTCGCTCAGCGTGTCCTCCACAGCCAGCAGTCTGGCCTCGTCCTCGTCTATACCATCATCTGCAGAGCCAACGTTCTCACAGTCACTGTCTGTCACCTTCTCCTCACCACTCCCATTGCCTTCTGAGCCTATCAGAAGACCACACAGTGATGACAGTCAAAAGGGGAATAATGAAGTCAGTGTGAAAACCAACCACTCAATGACTACGTTTACATGGACTGCAATATTCAGATATTAACCAGATTAAGACAATAATAACAACAATTTTCTGAATAGCTTAAAGACCCCCTAAAGTCATGTTTTAAGATGTACTGTATATCAAATACTAAAATACTATATTTTTAACAATAATTTGAGGTCTGATGGTTTTGCCCACCAAAGAAAAGTGATATTATCTTCCTCATTCTGTCTCATTAGAAATTCCAGAGCAACCAATCAGGATTATCTACAAAATAACTAGCCAATCAGAGCATGCAAACAAGTGCTTTAACTGCTGAATACTGGACAGGGATTGGCTCCATGTCATGAATCAAGCTAATTGAAAATCGCCTTTTCCGTCAGCACGGAGAAACGTTCCACTTTCCGCTACGGCTGAAACGATTCCTCGAGTTACTCAGATAATTCCATTATAAAATATGACCGAGGCAAAATATATTCAGCTCGACGCGGCATTTAGACCATAGACTATATTTAGTCACATTCAAGTTGAAGAACAAGCTTAAGAAGACAGTATGGCACTATGGCGTATCTGGGGGACACGTGTGACTTTCTTGGGGAGGAACAGAAATTGAGTCCCATAGCCTGACAACCATGCCACTTGATTATATATATATATATATATATATATATATATATATATATATATATACGGTATATAGTAGGGTTGGCACGATGGACGATGGCATCGACCATCGTGATGGGCCGACCCCCCATCGACCTCTGAGCCTTCTACATCGGATCATCGTAATTAATTATCTGTTCGAATTTAAAAAAATATTTTTAATAATAAAAAATACCAAGTCCACTTACTTGGTAATGCCGCGCCGGCGGCATTAAACGAGCGCACCCAGTTCTGACTCAGAGAAGCCTCCCCTCCCCCTCCTCCGCTCTAGTGCTTCTCTGCACTGGGTGCGCTTGTTTAATGTCGCCGGGGCGTCCCCCGCGCGTGAGAAGTCAGTTGTTTTGTTGTGAAAACTTTTAAGACAAAGAAGAAACTTCACGTTCTTTCCTGTTTTCAACCCAAAGTGAGTACAAGTCTTCAACTGTGAATTTAACTCGCCCGTTTCCAAAGTGAAAGTTGAAGTCGCTCCATTACATACGATACAGCACTACCAGCAATATCGAACGGCGCAAAACAAATAACGTTAACGTTACAGATCCTGACCAACAATGTGTGTGTGTGTGTGTGTTGAATTTAACTAGCTGGCAGAAAACTGACAGAATTACTGGCGGATATAACGTTAGATTCGCGTGGGCTTTTGAACCTAATGAGAGAGAGTTGAGGAGACTGGAGAGAGTTGAGAGAGAAATACAGCAGCAGCTACTGCTAGCTGTTACAGCAGTAGCTGCCGCTGCTGCTACTGCTTGAGTCGCCTGGCTCTGTGCAGTAGAAGCCTGCTTGTCGGTCTCATGAAGAGCTCAGCTGTCTTAACATGCAATGTTTGACTGTGAAACCATCACGATTGCTATTTCGGGTATATAGACATTGTGACATCATCAGTGATGATGTCATAGACATTGTGACACCATCAGTGACATCACAATGTGGGACAAAAATAGAAACAGAGACTTCCTCCCTTTTATATGATGATAATGATGATTATATCCTCCTATCCCCTAAAAAATTAAACGGAATTCATATGGCCCGAACCTTTTCTCTAATTAGATAGCTCGCCTGTCTCCAATGAAAAGAGAAAATGACTTAATGATTTATATCAATTACAAGCCACTGTAAGCTGTGCCTGTTCATGATCTGTTACTGCAATTCCTTTTCCACCGAAAGAGGTATTTAAAAAATCATAGATTAGATCACTTTATATTAGAAGGCAGCATTCAGATATTCTGATATTTTGCGCCAATATTCTGTATATTTAAATTATTTTTTTATTTTAATGCTGCAAAACATAATTTCAGTACAAAGATTAGATGCCTATGTTGCAAATTATTGAAAAAATAATATGAACGATGTAAAAATGTATATATCAGTTAAAGGGTGCTGTGATTACCTGAGGCAGCATCGCCAACTTCAAAGTCACTGTCATCTGAGCTGTCGTAATCCAAGGCATCGAGCAGGGAGGCCGCCAGAGGCTTCACCTGCCTGCGCTTCAACCGGTCCACTAAGACAAGACAAGACAACACATTCAGTAAGAGGCTTCACCTGCCTGCGCTTCAGCCGGTCCACTAAGACAAGACAAGACAACACATTCACCTGCCTGCGCTTCAGCCGGTCCACTAAGACAAGACAACACATTCAGTAGGATGGAATGGCTGCAGGCCACGAGACTCCTTAACATACACAAATAGTGTAGTAGCTGTACTGTACCGTACTGTAGCGGCTACCATTACGTATGTTGTCTAATGTTTAATTGTATGTTTAATTAGGTATATGCTATTTGCACCTGTGCAAACAGAACGTCAACTATGTTTAAGTATGGCTAAAGTATGCACATGCCATGTGCACCTATGTGCAGTGAATATGCCACTGTCTCTGACTTGTCTTATCACTCTACTGCCTTACTGCTTGTTGTGTCTCTTGTTGTTTTTGCACCCATATGCCCTGTTATATTTTGCACTATGTTGTAAACGGAGTCCACAGCACAAGAATTTCACACGTGATACTTGTACTACGGAGTGACAATAAAGAATCTTGAATCTTGGCTGTGGAGACGCGCTCATCATTACCATTCACAAACGACTAGTACGCTGTGGAGAGGCGAGTTACAGTATATAATGACCTGTCTACAGTTGTTATGAAAAGGTGAAATTAGCTATATAGACCAAAACCATGTTTCACCCCTCAGTGGAAAGATGTTTAATCCTGTTACAAATTCGGGCATTTTAACATGGGGAGATCTGCCTACTGCCCCCGAGCCCAAGTGGCCATTCGAGGAAATACAGCTTAAACAAAGGCTTCCACATCTTCCTGGGAAAAGGGGGTGGGCTTGCCCACTGGTGTAGGGACTGTGGAGGGTAACTGATACAGTTAAATGACAGTTCCAAAAGGGCCTAGCCTACGATAAGACTTTATAGGGGAAGCATAAACTAATGCTTTTCTTTAAATAGAACTGATTTTTGTCTGTATTAGGTGGTTGTTTTGATGCATGACTGGAAATTGTAGTTTACCCACCTATTTACCAATACATGTCCAGCACCAATCAAAAACGACATACTTTATTTCCCAAGTAGGCTACTAGGTAAATGTGAGATTGTGATTGAGCTGATATTAAATAATCAATTCTCAAAGCCATAGCTGTTATGTACAAGCTGCTAGCAAACAAAGAGCACCACCATGTAAACGTTAACGTTATCTTTGCAGCTACAGTAACACAAAGGCTGCAGCCTATATCGTAGCCATGGCTTTGCTCTTTTGGCCAACAATCCACCACACAAACTCAGTTTAATAAGCAGCTTCCGCGTACAAACATGCATTGAGTTCAGTAGAATAGCGTTGTTGTGTTACTAACGTTACAGCTCAGCTGTATCACCGCCTGCCGAGCACATCCAGCTAGCTGCTTAGCGAGTTAGCTTAGCAGCCCCACAAGTCCACTTTCTTTCTACAGGACACAATACATGTGTGTGCTTTGCTTCACGTGGTTAAAACTATACGATGATGGAACAATAGCCGAGTTAGACTGACACAAGAACAGACCAAGTACAATAGCAAACAGCACGTCAAAATGCATCACATTAGCATTATTAGCTAAACAGACTGCTAGCTGCAAAGCATAGCTGAGCTAGGTTAGCATGCTAACTGCTAATTAGCAATAACTCGAGTCTACACATAAATAACGTTGTTTCATTGGTATGCGGACAGTTTCCACTGGACAGGATCGTGCAGAGACTTGATGGGTTAAAGCAACACTCACTGTATCGGCTTTGTGTCGTTTATGCTAACTAACGTTACAGGGAACACGGCAGCTCTTCCGTTAGCTGCATGTCGGAAAACAGAGCGGTGACGTCACCTACAGACGGCTGGATGTTGTTGCCATGGCGACAGCCGAGGCGATTGGTCAGATGGAGCAAAGGAGAGACATTTAAACTCACTAAACATTCTATTCTATTCTATCTAGCAGTAATAGATAGAGAGAGATGCCATTTCCCTTCGTGTTTATTAGTTGTGTTAACACATTGAGTGCCAGCCGTTTTTTCAATGCTGTAGGTAAGTTGTGCCAGTTTTTTTTTTGAGGATTCTGGCTCATTTTACAAGAGCCGAGGATTCTTTTCTGTTAAGACTTCGTGAACACCAATCATCTAAAAAGAACTAATAGAATGTGTGCTTTCTCTGTCTAAAAGAGTTCGTTTGTAGAGTTAGTAGTTATGTAGATATTAGCCGTTGAGTACAGCATGGTTTCAGAGATTTTCAGAGAAGTTTTGAGATAAATGGATTTTTAGAACCACCTCACGTGCCTGTGATTATGGGTGCCCTTGGGCAAGTCTGTATACTGTTTTGTGTGTGTGTGTGTGTGTGTGTGTGTGTGTGTGTGTGTGTGTGTGTCTCCAAACTCCTCCCTCCGTAGGTGTGGCTTTGCAGTGTTTTGTCACAGGCGAGTTTGATCCCAAAAAAAGAGAATGGAATCGCAGGAGCGGGGAAGAGGAGAGGAGAGGCGAGGGGGGGGCAGGCCCGGCTCCAGACCCAAGTTACAGAGGGGGCCTGCCACTAGCTTGGGGGGGCCAAGGTACCCAAGGGGGGTCCGGGGGGATTCTCCCCCGGAAGAAGATTTTGTACATTTTAAAGTAAAATTCGTCAACCTGGTGCATTTGAGAGCAAAATGAAGAGGCTAAATCTGTGAAGAACTACACACATCTCTAATGTGTTGTGACTTTACAAATAATTAGGCCTAAACAATTAATATTAAGTGTATTTACACATTGTGCACAAATTGCATTCATTGTGACAAATTTACAATAGTTAATATCCAGCCAGAATCATTGCAAATGGATGTTCAAAGTAACAGTTAGCAATAGCATTCAGTTAATCAATGCCTAATGACAGCCAGATTCCATGTTAAACTTTAAAACAGAAAAACGGAAAAACGTTTAGCAAAAAAAAAAAATATATATATATATTTTTTTATTTTTTTTATTTTTTTGGAATGGGGGGGCCAGTTTGTTGAATGGGGGGGCCCGGCCCGGTCAGGCCCGCCCCTAGCGCCGGGCCTGGGGGGGGGGGGTTAGACACGGGAGAGAAATTCCTTCGCGATCCCCTTCTTCCAATCTTGAGGCAGCCTACTCCGCTCTGCTGCTGCTGCTGCTGCTGCTGCTCCTCTGGGCTGCTGCTGCTGGCGGCTCTCGGGCAGTCTGGCTTACTGAACGGGCTCGTTCGTTTCTTGAGGTGTCGGCTGAGAGCTTTGAAGAAGCTTTTGCGATTCTGGTCTTATTTATGCGCAAAGGTACTCGAGTGTGTGTGTGTGCGCGCGCACGCGTGTGTGTGTGTGTGTGTGTGTGTGTGTGTGTGTGTGTGTGAAATCGAAAGAGTTTTCGCCCAGCTATTTCCTTGAAAATTAGAATGGCTTTCTCCAGCGGACCCGTGGCTGTGGCTTTCTCTCTGTCTGGAGAGAACTGTCGCCACTTAGTGGTCGGTAAAATAGATTATACACATTCTCTTCCTCCAATAGTGGTATAGAAGACGTAAAAGGGGTTGATTGATGTCCCACCGTCAAAAAAAAAAAATGTTTATGTAAGACGAGATATCTCGTCTTTGGCACTCAACGGTTGGATTATGTAAGACGAGATATCTCGTCCTTGGCACTCAACGTGTTAATATGCTTTGGTAATGTATGTCGTGCTAACAAAGCCACTTGAATTGAAGAGAGACAGAGAGAGTGTTAGGCTAGTTAGTTTTATTTTCATTTTTTAAGTGTCATGTGCAGGCTTACAAGACATCATAACATGCAGGAGCAATATAAAAGAAAGAACAAAATATGATATATCTCCAAACATGTCAGACGGTAACACATAAGGCGTGGAAGAAGGGGAGTGCTTGGCAATTTTGAGGTCCCAGCATTTGTGAGATGCGGTGGATTGGGATATCTTTATATGCCTTTCCTGATCCAAAGCCAATCCACAGCTCTGAGAGGCCTAACTCATGGAACAGATTGATGGCCAGCACGACCACATCACTATCCACTGTCCTGAGTAGGCCTTGGTGTGACCCTGCTCGACAACATGACGCAAGTGGAGCATCATCCGTGTGTCAGCTTCTGCTTGCCGGCTTGCATGGTGACAAGGCTGCTAAAGGTCTCATTATAGTGGAGCGAGGCAAGCTCCACGAGTTACGTGCGCACCTCACGCTGGGGCAGATGCTTTTATACTCAGAATGGCAACCAAGTGATCAGCATGTTACATTGTACAATGGTAATAGTGAGAACAGTGAGAACAGCCCATGAAAAGTCACAATGAAACGCTATTATGTGCAGTACTGAGTGCGCTTTCACTCTCAAACGACCGTACATCAGCACATGAATGAATCACCAAACTTGTTTTTACTGAATAGCAATTTCAGTTCTCAGCCCTGATAGGCTACTCTGTGCTGCTTTTAATCTATCTCAACCATGCTCTCAACACAGCACATTTACTTGTTGAAATGACTAAAAACGAACAGTTGCAAATCAAAGTTTATTTAGCCTACCACATGGGTCAAGAAATGTGGTGAAAACACAGCTCAGTGTTCAGGGCTCAGTGGCTCGAAAGCGTCCATGTTTGGAGAGAAGCGTGCGGAGGTCGCGCTGCTAGAAAAATCTTCAGGTCGTTGGTCGCGCCCAACACATTGACGTCATTTGACGCTCGCATTCCTCGCTCCTCCCCCGCGTCCTTCATGGCAAAGCGAGCATAAAAGAAGCTTAAGTCAGTAGGCTTGTTGATGAGTACAAGGTCAGCCTTTGTTGTGAGGAGGTGGTACAGCCAATCAGCTGTCTTCTTCCAAGAGGAGGTGGTATTGCCAATCAGCTGTCTTCTTCCAAAGTTCCTGACTGATGAACTGAAAGAATTGGTCTTTATGTGGACTATCTTTGAGGAACTACTGCCATTGGGCTCCCTTTGGCAGAGGCATCTTGGCTGAGACTCGTGTTCGGCACCCCGCAGTCCCACCCCGCTTGACACAAGTTCGGGATTTGAGACTTATACGTGTTCCAGACTGCATCCACTCCTGTCCTGCTGTCCATCATCTGGCTCTGCAAGAATGGCAGCAAGTGCATCTGTGTGTACGACCCAAACACCCTGCCTGGCATGCTGGGTTTTGATTATCTATATTACTGCTGCCATATTGAGAACAACCACAGAAGCCTCTTTGGCTGCTGGAGAGTGGCCAGGATCAAGCATGCCTCGTAGACACTTGGTTCCTGACCGCAGTTTGTGCAAAGTGCACAATCTTTATGAATTCCCTCCCAGCTTCTGATCAGGTGCCTCAATTATAAACCTGACTTTCAGGTGAAAATCAGCACTAAATAGGAGTTTCTACATTTCTGAATGAGGAGACAAATGATGCAATGTTCATAGACTGGGACCAGGTGCATGGGACTGGGACCAGGTTTCTCATAGTTCTTCATTGTTCATAGACTGGGACCAGGTTTCTCATAGTTCTTCATTGTTGTTTACTCCTATGTAGGGTTAGGGATCCTATGTAGTACATTCTACTGCTTTTGCACTCCATACATCTGATTTATTTTCTCTTGGTACATATTCACAATAACAGCCCTCCTGGGTTTCATGGTGGGTCCTAGTTCTCCTCCAGATATTGAGAAGTCCTGTGCCAGGATGACCCACTTTTGGATCTTCTGGGCATTCGAGGTCACTCTGGCGTTGACACGCTCCATGCCTTCCTGAATGGCTTTGTAGATTGCTGACTCCTTATTGGCTATTATCTGTGAGACCTTGGTTGCCGTGTCGCTATGCTGCTGGCAGAAGGCCACGGCCTCGGGGCTCAGCTCATCTGTGGGCTCACCGTTGTCGTCCACAACACATTTGAGAGTGAGCAGCATGGAGAGGAACTTCAGCTTGTCGCCGATCAGCATGGCGTTGCTGATGATGGCTGTCTCTGCCTTCACTGCGTCCTCAATGGGAACCGGGGGGATATTCTCTCCACCGGCTGTGATGATCAGCTCCTTGATTCTTCCTGTGATGTACAGGAAGTTGGACTCGTCGTGCCTCCCCAGGTCCCCAGAGCGCAGCCAGCCGTCTTGGTCCAGAGCCTCTTCTGTTTTCTCAGGCATGTTCAGGTAGCCCATGAAGACGTGTCGTCCCCATATACAGATCTCTCCGTTTCCGTCCTTGTCTGGATTGTCCAGCTTTGTCTTGCTGCCTGGCATCACCTTTCCACAGCTTGTGATGCGATAGCTGTTGCACGTGGAGATGGTGTGTGGGGCGGAGCTTTCACTCATGCCGTAAAGCTCCAACAGAGGTATGTTCAGGCTCATGAAGTACTCCAGAGTGTCTTTGGTGATGGGGGCTGCGCCTGTGTAGCAACGCTTGCAGCGGTCTAAGCCCAGTGCAGCACGAGCCCTCTTGAAGACCAGATAGTAAGACAGCGTGAAGCCCCAGGGCACAGCAGGCTCCTGGTTCATGGCACTGTAGTTGTACTGCAGTCCTATGGACTTAGCCCAGTTTACCACTATTTTAATCAATGGAGATACCTCTGCACCTACAGCTTTCATCTTCTCCTGCATCTTCTCCCACACGCGTGGAACCCCCAGGAAAGTAGTTGGCCGCACTTCTTTCAAAGTTGTCCCCAAGGAACCCTTGAGGGCATCTGGCTCAGCAAAGTAGGTGGTTCCTGCGAACCTCATGCAGATCCACATGTCATGGACCTGGGCGGCCACATGGCTGAGCGGCAGGTAAGTCACAAACACATCCTCGCCGTACCTCAATTCTGACATGACACCCGCCGCATTGGCTATCCAGGTGAGATTGTCATGGCTCAACATGACTCCTTTAGGGGTGCCGGTGGTTCCAGAGGTGTAGATGAGGGTGCAGCACTCATTGGCCCGAAGACTGCCAATCACAGCATCCAGCTGCTCGTCAGGCACTTCCTCTCCCAGCTTCATGAACTCTGCCCATGTGTAGAGATTTGGTAACTTCAGCTGCAGCTTATCTTTATATTGGATGATGGCTTTCAGATGAGGTAGCTGATCTTTAACCTGTAGGATTTTGACGAGCTGTGTGTGGTTCTCCACAACCAGGACATTGGCCTCACAGTTGGCAGCCACATACTGACATGCCTCAGAGGAGTTGGTGATGTAGATGCCGGCTGCCAGGCCCCCAGCAAGGATGCAGCCAATGTCTGCGATGAACCATTCAGGAGAGTTGAATCCCAGAATACCAACACCATGGTAACGCTCCAGCCCCAACTTGAGGAAACTCTTGGCGGCTGCTCGACACTGCTCATAGTATTGACTCCAGGTCACAGTGACCCACTGCCCATCCTGCTTGGAAGCCACAGCTGGATGATCCCCATAGCTCTCCACCGTCTCCAGGATCATCTGATGGATCGTAATGGGAGTCTCAGACCCCGGGCCTGAACCCTCCATTCTCAGCTTGACCGCCTTGTCTCTGCTGGTGCTCCATAGCTGGTCAGCAGGGGCCAGTGTTATTGCCGTTGGCAAAGGAATCACGTTGGGCTCTGTTGAAAGTCCTCCAGAAGGTTCATTCAGTCCAGGGGATCTGGGGTGCTTTGTTGTCTCAGTATCAAGGCTAGTCCCGAGATCCATTGGGAGTGGTACAGAGCACAATTCCAGGTCATTACTATAGCAACATGTGTGGCATTGTGACATCATCAGTGACATCAGTGATGTCATAAATCCTCCTCTGCTGAGGTTATTGGATGACTAGCTCATAGCTCAGCCAATAAAGCCTTAACCTGTGGCAAAACATGTCTATGACATCATCAGTGGGTATGACATCATCAATGATTTATGACATCACTGATGATGTCACTGGTAATGGTTGTATAGGGGATATAATAATAATAAAAGGGGGGGTTGGGGGGAAGTGTTGACATTTCTCCGGGGCTGAACTTGATCACCTGTGTGAGGAAGACGCTAAAAGGGCCAGGCTGTGCGGCTCGGGGAGGAAGAAAGCCAGTGAAGAGCCCGAGCTAAATATGTGCTTCATGTTTCCTGTTGGTACCTGAAGCACCGTGTGAAGCAGGGTAGGATCATGTTTCCTGTTGGTACCTGAAGCACCGTGTGAAGCAGGGTAGGATCATGTTTCCTGTTGGTACCTGAAGCACCGTGTGAAGCAGGGGAGGAAGGGGAGGAGCCTAACAGGGACACATTGATTATTTTGGTGTCTGTGTTGACATCACTTAATGGTTAAATTGATCAGTGGGACACGCTCGCAAAACCTGTGTATTCAAAGATAAGGTAGACCCAAACACCAATATGTGGTTCTAAAGTATGTCAAAAAAGAGAGATTAAAATCATGTATGAATGCATAAAACCCACATCTTCAACAGATGAATGTAACCTGTGTACTTCTGTTGACAGCAGTGGCTGCCTGCAACCCATGTTAAATAAAGGCTTGCCCAGGGGTGGAGCGGGATTCGATCTGCCAACCTCCCGCTTACATGCCAAGAGAGCTAACCTCCCTTGGCGGAGCTGGTTAACAGGCCTTTATACTGAGTGAGTTTAACCAACCTACTCACTACCACTCTGCCTCTCTTAGTGGAGCTGCATGGTTAACAGGCCTTTAACCAACCTCATTCGGTTACACTAATACATACCTCCAACAAGGTTTACTTAAATACAGAAACACTAAATAAAAGCAAAATGAAAACTTTGTAAAAAAAAAAAGTTTCTGACTCAACTGTGGTGTTCATCTGTGCATAATGGAGAATCCATGAGTCCATGTGTCATACTAGGACAGGTATAATGACAACACTAGGACAGGTATAATGACAACACTAGTTCCAGCCAGATGAATTCATCAAAATCAAATTTGCACCGCGCTGCGTGCCTCACATTGATGTGGAAATCGTCAGTGGGCAGTGTCAACGTTAATATCAGCGGCAGCCACAAACTGAACTTCAAAGATGTATTATTGCACTGTGTCCAATTCTCTGCTGACGAAAAAATACAATAAAAGTCAGAGCAGCCATAAGTTGACTACTGCGAGTGAATGCTAGGCAGCCTCACTGTGGAGAGCTAGCCGGAGGGCTCTGGCTCACACTAAACGGGCCTACATGAATCATAGCTTCCCTTTCATCTCACCCATGGCAGCAACACAGCAGCAGTCCAGACAAGAAGCCTTCTGTGTGGGAGAGGCACACGCTGCATATTTAAACCATCCCTCCCTTAGCACCACCCACAGGATGTAGCACCACCTACAGGATGTTGTCAACACATTTATCATCTATTAAAGCAGGAAGACATTTTTCAGGTTACGCCCTCAAATATCTGAGAAGGATCTGTTGTTCATTTGGTGTTGAATGATAGAACTCTGTGTACAGCTGTTAGTGTGAGAGTGACCCCTATTCACCTTATGTAGCCCCGCCCACTTGACCCATTATGTCACGACTTCCTGTTCAAAACGCCGGCTGTTTTACCTGCTCAGACTAGTCTGACTCACCTGGTCAAACCTAGTTTAACTCACATTATTATAAGTCAGACTAAGTCTATGAGTCACAGGAAGTGTAAATACAATCGGAACTTCCGAATGTATTTCCACTTCCTGTTCTTTCCTGTTAGACGGTCCTGTGTTTGTCTTCTTTGATCTTTATTTCCAATTGCACAGTAAATAGAAGGCATCTTGTTGTTTCAAATCGGTCCTCAGCATGGTGCCGCAACAGAAATCTATGAATAGTCATACATTCTCTAATTAGAGTCATTTCAATGAAATGAAACTACAGATAAATTATGTATTAAAGGGTTTTTAATAATTGAATAATTTTCAATAATAAAGTCGTTTCAAGATGTGTATAAAATACTCTACTTTGAATAATAATTTGTGTCTGATGGTTTTTCCCCATGAAAAAAGGTTAAATTATCTTGTTAAAATCCTTAAAATGACTTCCCTTCTTTCTCCCTCATTTAAAAATCCAAAGCAACCAATCAGGGTGATCTAGATTAGAACATAACGATAGCCAATCACAGCAGACAACACAGTCTTTCGACACATTCTCACTCGTGACAAAGTGACGACGACAAGGGTTCCTGACTGATCCGTAGTATCTGAGGAGTCGGGAGTGAGAGTGCAGCATTAATAATCACATTGACTTTAGTTTGAGCTGAAAATATTGATATTGTATTAAGACATGGCGACGCGCTGCCAGTGAGGCAGCGATACAATTCACAAGCAATTTCTCCAGGTCTCTAGTATGGTGGGCTGAGACGTAAAGGCACTCTCGTGAAAGATGAATGGGCAACATGGTGTCACATGATTTACACCATATGAATGGATAAATATTCCAATTTAAATGCAAAATGTTGAGGTGGTGGGAGGCTGTAGATCAATGGAAACCTTTTGGTACACTTTACCCCCAGATTCATAAATAACATCCGGCACAATTACTCCTCTTCAAATGAGGTTTTAAACCATATGTGTCACGCAGCGTCCTTATAGTAATGTTTTTATTTCCTAAAGCCCTGTGTTATTCTTGCTCCCCATGTAATTGCTTCTGTCCTCTGGCTCATCAAGCTGACTGATATCTGTGGTGGGACAGTTTCTCAACATCGCCCCGCTTTGCAATGAGCCTGCGAAGCCTCTCCTATACCCCGCCTCTTAGATCAAACTTCAGGAAGTTGCCATCTCGTTTTATCGGTGGTGGTATTTCATTCTGCCCCCCCGGGAGTAATGGCTTGAGGTTAATTTTCAATATAAAGCTGCACTTAGGCAACTTCACACATTGGGGGCTCCAAATTGCAAGAGCTAAAAGGTCTGAAACGCCAATGTGATTTTCAGCCGTCAGCAAAGTCTGGGCCGTCAGTGAGCGTCTGTGGCCCTAGTCTTTGTCTGGGCCGTCAGTGAGTGTGTGTGGTCCTAGTCTTTGTCTGGGCCATCAGTGAGCGTGTGTGGCCCTAGTCTTTGTCTGGGCCATCAGTGAGTGTGTGTGGTCCTAGTCTTTGTCTGGGCCATCAGTGAGTGTGTGTGGTCCTAGTCTTTGTCTGGGCCGTCAGTGTGTGTGGTCCTAGTCTTTGTCTGGGCCGTCAGTGAGCGTCTGTGGCCCTAGTCTATGTCTGGGCCGTCAGTGAGTGTGTGTGGTCCTAGTCTTTGTCTGGGCCGTCAGTGAGTGTCTGTGGTCCTAGTCTTTGTCTGGGCCGTCAGTGAGCGTCTGTGGTCCTAGTCTTTGTCTGGGCCGTCAGTGAGTGTCTGTGGTCCTAGTCTTAGACTGGGCCGTCAGTGAGTGTCTGTGGTCCTAGTCTTTGTCTGGGCCGATGATTTATACTGAAGAGAAGAGAAAGGAGAAAGATGTCATATTTGAGTCCAGCTTCTTTGGACAGACAGAAGCTCACTGCTGTTTAGGAGAGACTTTGTAATCGGTTCTTAAGTTTTAATTTGTCACGTCCTATGGGGAGAAGTACGTCCGATGCCACAAATGAATTTTCCGCATCCCGAGTGAAATCAAGGCATCAGTTAGTCTCTGTTGCAGCCCCAATTAGTGATGTAGGCTAATAAGACAGGTGTGTTTCTACATAAAAATCTTGCCTGGCGCAGCTTTAAAATCCCATTCTTCATATGCAGATACTCGCTCAGCATGGTCCCGTTCACAACTTACATCCTCAGGAGGCCCAGTAGAGGCCAGAAGCACCTTCAGTCAAATTAAACTTCTCATGTCACCTATTGTAATATCACGTGATTTGTTGCTGCATAATTCATAATGCAATATACAATAATTGTCTTTAAGTGAGATCTGGTTTGAAAGCAAGCAGCTGCCTACCCGTGTGTGAGTCTGTTAAATGCAAACGTGGACTTACTGGCATTCATCATCCTGACTGACCTCGGCCATTTCAGATCCACTTGTCGTGTCTTCCTCAAACAATATCATCTTATGTAAAGCAAAGCAGGGCAGGAAGGAAAGCCACGACAACAATGGTGATAGTAACGATGACAGCGATGGCTACCATGATATCCCCAAAGTGTTCTGATGCCAGCTGATAAAAAAAAACTCCCGCTTTCCAACACAATACAGTGCCATTTGTCATCACGCAAGGACAGTTGTAATCATCCTTTTGCTGGCCTGGCCCATCAGTCTTCCCCTCACCGTGTATCAGGATCCATCTAGGCTCATTTATTTTAATCGTCTCCTGTTTGCTAAACTGGCAAAGTCAAAGGAGGACGGCAGAAACAAGACAAAGCAGGTATCTCTGTCAACGCATCATTTTGAACGAGGAACTTCTCCGCTTCAGGAATCCATACGAACATTTGAATAGGGTTATTTCATTCTTTCCAAAATAATCCAACTAGATATCGGACAGTCATCAGTATCGGCCGATAAAGGCTTTCAAATGAAATATCGGCTCGAAACAAAACATTCAGGCCAATATATATGTATATATATATGTATATATATGTATATATATATATATATATATATATATATATATATATATATATATATATAT